>NC_059155.1:39110603-39710892 GCF_020740605.2 Lemur catta
CCCATCCAAAGCTACTGCAAGGTTTGTGGCCTCTGATCTCTGGGACCCCATTGATGGAGAGGATTTAAACTTGAATAGAAGAGAAAAAGAGCATTTACAGCCAAGAAAACAGCCTGAGCCAAGTCATGGATCAGATTTGGCATGCAGTGCCTGGAATCCAGGGCACCCATGAAAGGATGGTGGAAAATAGACTAAAAGGGTAGATTAAGGCCAAGTCATGAAGAGACCTGAATGCCAGGCTGAGGGGTTCGATTTCATGTAGACATGATAGGAAGAGGTAGCAGGGGTTTGTGTAGGAACAAAAATGAGCAGAGCTGTGTTGGAAGCTTGCAGGAAGTAGGAAGACCAGTTAGGAAACCATAGCAATAATCTATGGAAGTAGGAAAAATCCTTGAACTAGAGCAGGACCTTGGGCTTGGAAAAGTGGCAATCCTCCCCCACCACCTGCAGCCTCCACTCCAGAGAAACAACTCAAGGCCAGTGCCCCTCAGCAGTGTCATCTTCTTATGACAAGAATAGATAGCTCATTGCTACCTGCTATAGCAGGATCCTTTAAAATGTTGGAATCTATAAAATACTGAAAGAATAATTCAAAACTTAAACTACTATAAAAACTTAAAGATGGATTCAAGTGGACAGTGCAGGGAGAGAATGTATCAGACCCTGTGCTGAGTGGCTGTGGAGAAGGAGGCAGTCAAAGCAGCTCTAATGGCATTGGAGGCAGCAGCCAATGCCAGGGCATTAAAAAGGCCACTGGCAGGAGGATTAATGAGTTTGAGCCTGTTGCAGCCCCACATCTCATGGAAAGCTCAGGTGCCAGTGTCCAGGAGAGAGCTAGAATTGTGGCAAGTGGAGCTGAGAAGAGAGGTCTGAGCAGAGATCAAAAGATATGGGTGTCCTCAGCCACAGAGGCTAAATGATGTTGTGGCAATTAAAATTGCTAAGAGAGAGGAGGAGGAGGAGGAGGAGAGAGTCTTGAGGAAATACAATAAGTGGGTATAGTGATGGTCACCAAAACTAGGCAAGGACCCAGGGATGTGTCAATAAGATCTTCCTGGGTGGGAAGGAGCTGGGGCACATTCTAGAAAAGAGGATGAATAAACAAACATGTCCCTATCACCTGAGAAGTGCTTGCCACAAATAAAAAGAGGACAAGATGGCTTCTTGAGGATTTCTCAAGGTGGTACAGGTAAGGAATCATCTGGATTGGAGCAGAGAACATCCCTGCAGCCAGGATTCTGTGTGCAAATTGAGGCAGCTTGGTCCCCATGCATTTTGAAGATTCAGGAAAGAGTGAGAAGAAAAAAGGCCAGAAGAGAACAGAGTGGAGCTAGCCAACAACCCTCTGCATCCACTCTCTACTTCAACCCCAGTAAGCTCATTATAAACCATGGAGACTTGGACAAAGTATGGCACACTCAATGGAAATACTTCTCCCCCTTCCCTCCACTACCTCCACCCCTGGCACTCTACCAGCTGGTACTCAAGGTCAGTGTCCCTCAGCAGTGTCATCTTATGACAACGACAGACAGCATATTGTTAGCTCCCATAACAGTATCCTTTAAAGCACTGGAATCCAGAAAATGCTAAAAGAATAATCCAAAACTTAAAATACTATGAAAACTTAAAGCTTCCTGTTACTGGGAACAATTAATGGAGGCAATGTAGTATACAGAGTGGCAAAAGCAATGGACCAGGAAAGTAGAAATGCTAATTCCTATGCTCTGTGACCTTAGGCAAGTTACTAAACTTCTCTGAGCTCAACTTTCCTTATTTTCCAAATAAGGAGTTTTTAGTAAAGAAAAATTTGAGTGTGCCCACAAGGGTGCACTGCAAGGAAATGTAGAAAATAATTAAGACCATGGACTTCAGAGTCAGACCTGAGTTTGATTGCTAGCTTTGCCATTTAACCACTGTGTGATCATGATAAAAGTATACAGCCTCTCTGAGCTTCAGTTTCCTCATTGGCAAAATACAGAAAGTAATAGTGCCTGTCAATACACGGGGAGTAGAAGAATTACGTGATATGTTATTGCATGTGAAGCCACTAGCTCAGTATTTGAAATAGTGTATATGAGAAGTAAGGGCAAAATACATCCTATCATTCAGGCTTAGGGAGAGCAGAGCCCCAAAGGGAAGTGGAAGGCAGTTCATGCATGTAAGCTTAAGGAAAGAAACGAGCCACACCCTTACAGCAAGGCAATATAGCATGGTGATTAAGGGCACAAGCTTTGGAATCAGACAGAGCTGAGTTTGAAGACTTGCTCTTGGAATTTTCTACATGTGTGGACTTGGTTGGGTTGCTTAGGATCTCAATTTTCTCATCCAAAATGGGGAAAATAATAGTACCTCTCTGAGGGTGGCTGCATGGATTAAATGAGATCATGTATATGATGAACTTAACATGGTACCTGGCAAATAATAAAGACACAATAGAATATTGTGATTCTAGATCAGGGGGCTCCAAACTTTATGTAATAAAGGTCCAGATAGTAAATATTTTAGGCTTTGTGGGACATACAATCTGTCGCAACTACTCAACTCTACGATTATAGCATGAAACTATGATAGAAAATGCATAAATGAATAGGAATGGCTATTTTTCAATAAAACTTTACTCACAAAAACAAATAGCAGGTGCCACTATCCAATGAAAATATATAGTGTGAATCACATATAAAATTATAACTTTTCTAGTAGACACTTTTAAAATTAGTAAAAAGAAACAGATGAAATTAATTTTAATGGTATATTTTATTTAACCCAATATACCCCAAATATTATCATTCAATATATAATCCATAGAAATAGTCACTAGTGATGGTTTGGCTTCTTTTCTTTATATTGAGCCTTTAAACCTGATATTATTTTATACTTACATCATAATTTAGACTAGCCCCATTTCAAGTACTCAAGAGTGACGTGTGACCAGTGGCCACCATATTGGGCAGTGCAGTTCTAGATATTGAAGTAGGTTATCAAAGTTACTCTTTTCACCTCCAATAGTCAGTTAATTTAAGGCTCAGGGAAAAATGAATACTAGTTTTGGGTGTCATAATTTCAGAAGGCTTAAAAGTGATTGACACCATATCAACAAGACAAACTGTAAAGTTTTGCGTGTCTCAGGGGCCACAAATACAGACCACTTTTTCATGCCCCTCTGGCTTCTACTCCAAATGGTATTCAGAGCCAGTTGATCACAACACCTTTTTTTTTAGCTGACTACAGTCCTGGCCCCCCAATCCTTAATATAGAGCTTCGTGCATCCACTACCAATGAATCCATGCAAGTAAGCTTTCTACAGATGTCCTCAAAGAAAGAAAACATGAGCTTTGGAGTAAAAAGATTTGGGATCAATTTGTAGCTCTGCTACTCACTGACTCAATAATCTTGGGCAGATCACTAGCTCACTGTGGGCATCAGTTTCCTTATCTCTAAAACACGCCTTAATAACAATCCCTCACAAAGTTGAAAGAATACTATGAGCCACTGCATTGAAAAGTGATGTGTAGTTTTAGAACCCTATACAATGTGAGGTCCCCCCCTCTGGCATTTCAAACTATAGCTGTGACTAGTAGACATGGTGGAGCTATTAGGATATCAGCTAGAGGAAATGTCAGAGCCACTCATGAAGAAGCAGTAAGGGAAATTGAAGCTGCATGGGGTGGAGGGATCCATGGAAACGGGCAGAAACCACAACAAAGGTGGAGAATGAGTGACAAAACTCCAGGTACTTTAGATAACACCACACAGACAAAGCAGACTACCAGGAAGAACTGCCTCAGCCCCTCCCTGGCACCTAGCTAATGTGTGAGACTGAGGCCCTTCCTAAAAGCCCCAGAAAGCAATTGCAGCACTTTGACATTTGAAAACCTGCCCTACACAGACATAGTCCTCACTGTGGGGAAGTGCTCATGCCTACAGGTGGTTTTGCCTAAATTCCAGACACTAAAAGAACTCTGGATTGGTGGTATGTGCTTCTGCTTTCCCCAATCACAGGTATTCCACAATCTCTGTAATGTCAGGTGCAATTTTTGAGAGCCAGGTCCTAGACCCAGTGCATTTCACATTAGGAGGACCATCATAGATCACCCAGGCATGATTGGTGCCTTTGGAGTCCTGGTCTACCAGGTGTTACTAGTGTAAAAATGTGTGCTCTGGTCACATACTTTGGGGAGTTATTGAATTAAACAACACTAAAGTGTTGTGCTACTGCGGGAATTCCCAGAGCCTTTATAATGTGCTGCTATGGTTTGAATGTGTCCTCCAAAGTTCATGTATTGGAAACTTGATCCTCAGTGTAGCAGTGTTGGGAGGTGGGGCCTAATGGGAGGTGTTTGGGCCATGGAGGCGCCACTCTTGTGAATGGATTAATGCCATTATCATGGCGGTGGGTTTGTTATCACAGGAATGGATTACTTATCAAAAGGCAAGTTTGGCGCCACTTTGTCTTTTTCTCTCACCCTCTCTTGCACCTTCTGTCTTCCACCATGGGATGATGCAGCAATGAAGTCCTTATCAGATGCTGCTACCCCAGGTTTTCAGGCCCTTGGCTTTGGACTATGAGATATGCCATCAGCTTCCCCAGTTCTGAGGCTTTTGGACTTGGACTGAACCATGCTACCAGTATCCCTTGGTATCCAGCTTGCAGATGGCTTATCATGGGACTTCTGAGCCTTTAGAACCATGAGCTAATAAATTTCTGTTCATTATAAATTATCCAGTCTGTGGTATTTTGTTATAGCAGCACAAAACGGTCTAAGGCATATGCCAAGGTACATTGTGACATTCTAATAATTCCATATAGAATGGAATGATTCCTAAACATGTTTTGTTATTGAACCATTTTGTTGGGTGGTTTTTCTCCCAAACCAGCCATACCTCTGAAAATCTGCATGCAATATATACTTCCAATAAATTCATTTTACAAATGTAAGTCTAAGACCCAGAGAGGGAAATAAACTGGCCAGAGTCATTCAACTAGTCAGTGACAGAGCCAGGACTAAACCTCAGTTTCCCTGATTCCCAGACTGATGTTTGTTACATATACCGTGTGGACTCCCTCTGAGCTTACTTCATTCCTAAGTGATTTGAATGCAAACTACAAACCTAACAACAAGGAGTATTATTCTTGATCAGAGAGTAGAAAAATGTCACAGGAAACTTTTCTAGATGCCATCTCTCATAAACAAGGCTGTGGCTATTCATGCCATCACTGGCTCATTATTGAAGCTCCAGTATATTCATTAGCTTTGGAATTAATAATGTGCCGTGAAAATGATGTTTGTCAATCAGCACATCAAAGCAAATCACTTTTGGATGAAGTTTTCCCCAAATGGAAATTTTTTGTTTCCTATTAAAAGCAAAAGTTCTCTTTAGAGCAAGGACCATTTGTGGCTGACTTTCCCTTGGCACTAAGCTGTGATGGTAGGAACATGAAGGCAGCAGTTTTGAATTCTTTCAGTAGAGCAGTGGTCCCTGGACCAGCAGTACCTGCATCACCTGGGAGCTTATGAGAAATTCAAAATCTTGAGCCTCCCCAAAAACCTACTGACTCAGAAACTCTGGGGTGAGGCCCAGCAATCTGTTTTTTGATTGCTTTGTTTTTAGCAAACCTTCTAGGTGATCCTAATGAACATCCAAGTTTCAGAACCACTACATTAGAGAAAGGGAAGCTCTTAAGGGATGAGAAAGAAAAGCAGTCCAATTTCAGGTGTGAAACCCAAGCAAAAGACACCTGGTAACAGCATGAAGGCCTTTATTTTTACTTCAGAGCTTAAGAAAGAGGAGAAGAGTGGGTAAACAGCGAGAAAAACATTTATATCCTACTAAGAAAAAGGAAGAAGGAGAAGGGACCCAACATAGAAAGATGAACAAACATGAGAAGGAAAATGCCAAAGAATAAGCCCATTGGGCCATTTAAAGGATGCTTTAAGACTGTAAGAGGGTATATTCTGATTTTTTTTTGTTTGTTTGATTTGGTTTTGGTTTTTAATTACCTGTTTTCACACTTTGTGTTTGGAATTTCCCAGAACACAGGGGGATCTCGGGAGAGCATTGCAGCTCTCTGGTGGGAAGGCAGAGGTAAAGAGACTTGTCTCAGTTCAGATCCGTTGACTATTGGTGTGATCTTGGGAAAGTCACTTCATCACTCTGGACCTGTTTCCTATTCTAAAAAATGGGCATGAACATCTCTGTCCACTTTGAATGTGAATGCTAGATCTAGAAAGAAATTTTGCAATCATCTAGGTCAGTCCCTCAACTTACCAAGTTTGAAGTCTGAGCCCAGAGAGGTGGGCTCAGACTGTCTACAGCCAATGGTGAACACAAACGGTAGACCCTGCTCTAACACTGGCAAAGCTAGCCTCATGCCATGTGGGTACACAAGCTAAGACCCACTGGAAAACACTCAGGCCTGAGGGGAACAGGGCAACCCCAATCTCAGCTCTATAGCTTTATCTCCCTTTTGGTAAACATTGTGAATAAAGTTATTCTGGCTGCCTTTAGATTTGTTGGGGCTGGTGCCTACCTAGAGGCCCCAAAAGTAGTGATTTCTGGGAGTCAGGAATTTTATAGACTTGGCCTTTGCTTCAATAGGCCCACTTGTCAACCCACCCTATCCTCCACTGCTGAGATGGTATATAAGTCTGTTAATCAGCATGAGCAGGCACCGTGATAGGCACTGGGGATAAAGTGGGGAACAAGTCGGAACACAGTTCTTGCTTTAAGGGGGACATGGTTAGTGCATGAGACTGACATTAAGTGAATATTACACAATTTATATCATTACATGATAATTCCAAAGTGGTTATAGAGCAAGGCCTTGTGGGTCTTTTGAATGTCCTCTTTTTGCGCTACCTGTAGGTGTTTGGTCTTGCTTACTTCTAAGTCCCAGGACTATGGCTTTGCCTATAGTCATCAGTGTTACATGTGGGTAGCAAGGGAAACTGCCTGGCCTGTCTCACCAATGCCCAGGGTATTAGAAAGTGTACTGCCAGTCCAGAGAGCTTCTCAGGTTATTTGGCAGAGGAGCCAACCCCAAGGACCAGTAACCTGAGGCCCAGGACTAGAACTAATTACCAAACACAAAAACCAGGCACCATGACTTTACAAGAACTATCTAAGCCATACTGTAGTAATGGTGGATAATAGTACCAAGTTCCTCTTATCCTAGAGCCCTGGGATTAATGAAATTTAGGAGGTCAAAAATCAGCACTTGCTCCTTTTCCTTCTACATGATTGGCCACTCCTTCTCAGTCTCCTTTGCTGACTCCTTCTCCTTGGCTTAGCCTCTTAGTGTTGGGAAGCCTCAAGCTTCAGTCTGTTTCCATCTTCTTTTTACTATATACACATTCTCCCCAGATGATCTCATGAAGCCCATGACTATAGATAACAACATATGCCAATGACTACCAAATTTATATTTTTAGCCCAGATTCATGTCTCCGCTTGCCTAATTAGCATCTCCATGTAGATATTTAAAAGGCTTTTTCAAACTTAGCAAGTCCGAGACTGAACTATATTCCCCCTAAACACTGTTCCTTTTCCAGTTTTCCTTGGCTCAGTGAATGGTACCACCATTCACCAACTTGTTCAAGCCTGAAATGTACAGTTCATCCTAGGCTCCTGTTTTTCCCTGCGTCCCCACATCCACTGCATTAGGAAGTCCATTGCATCTATCTTTAAATATATCTTAAGTCCATTTTCCTTTCTCCGTCTCTACCATCATTGCCCTAGTCCCAGTCTCCACCATCACTTTCCTTTATTCCTACAACAGAGGTCTTCCCTATTCTGCTCTGGCTCCCCTCCAACCCAGTCCCCACAACTGCAACCACTGATCTACCTTCAGTGACTATCAATCATGTGATTCCTCTGCCTAAAACCATCCAGTTTCATCTATAATCGAATTCAAAATCTTTTCCACAGTTCAGAAAACTTCATGAGCTGCTTTGAACCTTCCCTTCCACCACATCTTGTGTCACTGCTTCCCCTCACTCTCCATATTCTTGCAGCATTGGCCTTTTTCCGTTCCTTGAACATACCAAGCTCCATTCAGCCCCAGGGCCTTTGCACACACCGTTTTCTCTGTCTGGAATGCCCTTGGCCCCACACTTCACGTGGCTGTCCTGCCATCCTGTCACTGCCTTAGAGAGGCCTAAAGTAGGTGCCCATGTTATTCTTTGTCTCAGTCTCTCACCTGTTTTCATCGTAGACCCCATCACAATTTGCAATTGTCTGTTTACTTTTTAAAAATCAGGCTGATTTACTTGATTTTGGGGGAGATATGCCTTCCCAACCAGAATGTAAACTCCCTGAGGGCCACCACCACTGCAAGTTGTACTTGGAAGTTAAAATACATATTAACTAGGAAAAAATAAGTCACTTCTATCAGAATTATCACATTTATCAAATAATTCCTAGGGTTTCTTTAAATAACAAGCTCTTCTTCAGCATCTAAAATTATATGATTTATAAATGCCTGATTCATTCCTAGCTTTCTTGGAAGTCTTCCATCTCAAAACAAATAACTTATGGATATTTCCATCTTTTTATTTGGTATGAAAATGAAAAAGAAATTTTGTGAGTGTATGAACGTTGGAAGGACCACTCCTCACATTTTAATGACTTTCAGAGAAGGCAGCATGGCATCAGCTCTTCACACTGATGAGCTCTGACCTTGAGAAAGTTGCTTGACTTCTCTGAGCCTCATTTCCTACATGAGAATAATAATACCTACCTTAATGCAGTCATTTTAAAGATCAAATGACATTAGGGTCATATAAAAGTACCTGGCACATGATGGGAGCTCAGTAAAAGTTCATTCTTTGTCCTTCAAAGTTAGCCACTGAGAAAAGCATCACTTCTTCATTACTCTATTTTATTTACTTATTTCGGTAGAGACGGGGTCTCACTATATTGCTAGGCTGGTCTTAAACTCCTGACCTCAAGAAATCCTCCTTCCTAATCCTCCCAAAGTGCTGGTACTACAGGTGTGAGCCACTGTACTCGGCCATTACTCTATATTTAAATGGTATTTCCTGGGCTACTGACTTGATTTTTGTGTTTGGGTAACATGGCTTCTTTCCAAAAATCAAATTCAACCTCCAGAGATACAGGTTTGTCATTATTGAAGAGATCCTTCAGAATATAGTGCAAACTCTAAAGGTAGTCTCCAAAAAGGGGTCTTGAAAATGTTTTTTTTTTTCTTAATTTCAGCTCTTCATGGGGTACAAAAGCTCAGGTTATATACATTGTCCATGTCCTGCCCATCCCCCTGAGTCAGAGCCTCAAGCGTGTCCATTCTCCAGACAGTGCGCCTGGCACTCACTATGTAGTCATACCTCCATCCCCACCCCCACCTCCCCGAGTCAGCACCTTCAAGCATGACCATTCCCCAGAGGGTGTGCAACGCACTCATCATGTAGGCATACACTCATCCCCTCCCCCCACCCCCCGTCTCAGTCTGATATCCAATTGGTATCCTTCCTCGATGTGCATTTAGGTGATGATCAGGGAAACCAATTTTCTGGTGAGTACATGTGATGCTTGTTTGACAGTGGCAGCATCCCTAAGATAACTGGCCATACCCTCAAAAGCTATCTAGGTTCACATACATTTATTGAAATTACAAAAGTAGCCGCCAGGCTTGTTACTTTTCGGGCATATCTTTAGATATGAGATCATTTCAGAATGAATCCAACCCACCTTGTGCACTTAAAGAACCTCTTTGAGCATAACTACCTTTGTGGGAAGTATTGCAGAAGCAAAGACCCTACACTGGTTAGCTCCTGGCAGGCCCTATGGCTTGTTAAAGGACTAGTTCCTACAATGAGACCATCCTGAACTCAGGAGTGGCCTTGAGGTTAAAAGACGAAAGCATACTTTCGAGGAGTTAATGAATGAATTCATGCCGGAAAATGTTTCCTCTGGGCCAGAAGTCCCATTGATTCCTTTCACATTCCAAGTCTCTGCTTCCCAGAGGCCTCCAGTCACATATGACAAATGGTTGATCATCCAAGTGAAGTGACCTGCCATTCAATAAACCATATCTCAGCCAGTGTAGAAAGCAGCTCATTTTTCTCTTTAGGGATCTATTTTCTCTTCATCTGTATGAATATCCCAAATGGGGTTCATTGAGGCCTTTACTCCTGCTGAGGGAACACAAGCTCCTCTAACCTGCCTGTAAGATCTTTCTTCCCTGTGGAACGATCTTGGAAGGGCTCTAAAGGTTTTATTGCTTCAAGTTAGGCTTAGCCAAATTACTAACAAGTGCTGAATCTTCTTAGGGGTGTCAGCCTGAGAGAAGGAGACTATTCAGATTGGGGCTTGCATTGAGGCTGCCGACAAAGACCAATTAGTCTTGATTGTGCTGGCTGCATTTGGAGGGTGACTGCCCTCAGACCACCAACTCGTGCCACCAAAGTGCTCATCCCACCCAGGAGTTAGCTACTCTCCCTCAGTTCCCACTCTGGCTTCACATGACCTCTGGGTCAAATGCCTCTCTCTTGCTCCTGCTTTCACTTCTGCCAGGTTGAGGATAGTGTGCTTCTCCCATCTGCATTCTTTTCCCACTCTGTCTGAGGGCTGGTCATGTTTGTATCATTGTTGTGAGAGATGAAACAATCTACCCTTCCTTGTAAAAGACCATGCGACTTTATTTTGATGTATTTTGCTTCTTGGTGACCCAGACTATAAGCTTTGTTTAGAGGAATTCAGATCTAGGCTTTAGATTATAGCCATTTATAAGGGTCTACATTTCTGTGACTGGAAATGTAGTTAAGCAATGTGATGATGTCTTTCATCCAGTCAAAGTCCATTTATTGAACACCTACAAAGTACAATGCAATGTGAGAGGTTGGCCATTTAAGACACAACCTCTACGTCTCCAAGATGTAGCTGCCAATAAGGGGTTAAAGCCAAGTACCCAAATGATCATATAACAATAGCTTACTTTTTCATTAAGCATTTATCATGTGCTGGCACCATGTTAAGTGTTTTTTGTTGTTGTTGTTTTTGTTGTTTTTGTTTTTTTGAGACAGAGTCTTGCTCTGTTGCCCAGGCTAGAATGCAGGGGCATTATCGTAGCTCACAGCAACCTCAAACTCCTGGGCTCAAGCAATTCTCCTGCCTCAGCCTTCCAAGTAGCTGAGACTACAGGCACACACCACCATGCCTGCATAATTTTTCTACTTTTTGCTAGAGACAGAGTCTTGCTCTTGCTAAGGCTGGTCTCAAACTCCTGGCCTCAAGCAATCCTCCAGCCTCAGCTTCCCAGAATGCTAGGATTACAGGTGTGAGCCACTGCACCCAGCCCATGTTAAGTGTTATACATATTTCTTTTAGCCCTCACAGGTCCACAATCCTTGACCCCCAATTCTAAAACGCAAAGCTTTACAAATCCAAAGTTGATTCATATGATTTCTTTAGAACTAATTTGGCAGCAAAAGCTGACCCAAACTGAAATGAGCTATTTGTCATTTTATCTCACTTTGTGTAATTAATCATTTATCTCACTGTAGAAATACTAAGGTGGTTGCTTTCAAGGCAGTATCCCAGATCTTCTCCAGGGTGTTTTGTAGCATACAAAATGTGTGCTATAGCTTTTAAAATACTCAAATTTCTGAATTTCAAAACTCTCATGGCCTCAGGATTTGGGGATAAGGATACTATTATTGTGTCCATTTTATAAATGATGACACTGAGGCTCAGAAAAGTGATACAACTTGCCCATAATCATACAACCAGGAACTAGAAGCACCAGGATTGAAACCTAGTTTTGTTTGGCTCCGGAGTTCATGCTCTTAACCACTGTACTATATCAACCCCTTATCAGAAAACAGTGTAGTAACTATCATAAAAGAGGCTCAGACAGAGGGCTCTTGGAGATCTGAGAAGGGAAAGGGGCCCTCTTGTTGGGGATTTAGTCAAAGCTGTGGGAAAGAAGGATGCATATAAAACTGTAGCTTGAAGGAAAGAATGAACTGTGAAAAGTGATCTAGCTAAGGCACATGTGGACAAATAGCAGGTAGCCTTGGCCAGGGAGGAGAGAAGCTGGAAATCAGACTGAGAAGGTAGGTCAGGGGCAGAGTAGGAAGGGCCAGG
Source organism: Lemur catta (assembly GCF_020740605.2). Classification (NCBI taxonomy): domain Eukaryota; kingdom Metazoa; phylum Chordata; class Mammalia; order Primates; family Lemuridae; genus Lemur; species Lemur catta. The sequence continues at coordinate 39,122,706 of NC_059155.1, forward strand.
TGACTAGAGATTAGAGTAAGGAGTTTGCAGCAAGAACCAGTTATGTTCCCTTGTGGATCCCAAAGCACATATTGGACATCATGTCATCCTGCCTCCATCCTGCCTCGGAGAAGCAGATTCATGGGATATGTTAAAAAGGCAGCCAAGAAAGTGAGGTAGTCAAGAAGAGCAAGTCATAAACATCTAGAGTGGAAGTATCTGTGCTGGGCTTTGTTGCTTCTTTGTAAGCAGAGAGTTAAAATTTAACTAAGGCGCTCATGCCTCACTGCAGCTGACAGGGATTCAGTGGGAACCCGGCTGGCACCCACATGATAACTCACAATCCCCCTCCTTCTGTGCTTAAACAGCTCTTTCCTCCTCCTCTTTCCATTTGGAATCCCAGTAAAGGTCTTAGGGGGATACATCCATTACCAGGAATTTAAACCTAGAATCTAAATATGTTCTCTTTTGTCATGAATAATCAAAGTTCTAAATTGATATTTTAGAAACCGGGTCCAGTTCATGAGTAGTGAATTGAGTGTGTCTAATTACATTTTATAGTCATTTAACAGCTGTTAATAATGTAATTTTGTGTTATGCCCAATTTGCACTGAATTACTTTAATAGCACACGTTGTATTTATTTTCCTTTTGGTGAAACAGTAATCAAACACTAGGGAATCAACTTGGACATGCAAAGAAATAATTTATTATTTTTATAAGTTTGAAGAAAAGGGACTTTTTAAAATGAAAACAATAAATCATATAATAAAACTAAAAGTAGTTTAACACACACGAATGCATTTGTTTTATCCAGCATCTCTTTTCGTAAAAAAATAATTTAATGAGCACATTTGTTTCCCATCCAAGTCTGTATTGTTTGATGTAAACCAACTGTTTACAAATACACATTTGATTGACAAGCTAATGAGATCTCCCCCACCCACTTCCTGCCCCCCAAATATCCTTCTGGAATGAAGAAGCCAGATTTCTAAGTTTCTGGTGTATGAGTAAAAAAGACACAGCATCTGTTTAAATAGACTCCCCAGTGGAAACTTGTATTTCCAAGGTGAGGTTAGATGAGAAAAGCAGTGTAAAGACAGGAACACAGCTTTAATAGAAGATGGAAAGAAGGCAGGCAGGTATTTCTCCCACAGGTTAGAAGAAACTTCTACATGAGATCTTTCTTAGGGTAAAAAAAGGGTCAATGTCAGACTGCACCAAAAATGGTGAGATAATTGGAATGGTACATTATGAAAGGCCTACTTTGTATTTTTTTCCATTTACTTTAAGCACTTGAAGATCCAAACATCTGATATTGTGCCCATATGGAAGTGTTTTCTGCAGCCCACGTGGATCAATGTCCTTTGTATTTGAAGTGATCTTCAAGAGTAGAGCATAAAGCACTTCTCTCTGCCTGTGGGATGCTGGCTGCCATCACTGCAGCCAGGGCTCGACCTAGCATTTTCTGCCTTTGCTTACTAGGACCTACGTGGGAGGAACTACAAATGGATGGGCCTTTCCTCCTGGAGAGTCAGAGTTATTTTGCAGTTTGTCAAGAGTAGGAGGCTAATTTCATCCTCATTATTTCTCAGGCCCCAGTGATTGGGGCAATGGTGTGCCAAGGGGGAAGGGATGGTGAGAGATGTCCACCCCAGGTGCAGACAATAAGGAGGGGAGGGACATCACCTGTGGAGAATTTAAAAACAATGATAAAACTGACTCAAAGTCGGTCTGCTTTTCATGATTATCATGTGCTAGCCTGCTTTTCATGATTATCATGTGCTAGCCGTCCTAAACAATGTCAGTGATAAAATCCTTAAACAATGTCAGTGATAAAATCCTCCTTCCTGCTGGGTTGCCTACTTCCTCTGCTGCTGCCCCCACGTGGATTGGGCCTGGGGGTAGGGCTCTGAGCCTTTGCCTGATGGGAAAGTTACCCGGCTCCAAGCTCTCCAGTCTGTACCCTTTTCTTGGATTGGTGGGCATTATTACATTATTCTGCAGCTAGCACCAAAGTCACTCTCCTCTTGGCCTCTTGCTGGCCCTGATTAACAGCTGCCACTTCTGTACCCCTGTTCTTTAGCCTTTGCAGAGCTCTTCTCACTACTGCTATTGCTCTTGCCAATGTGTGGGTGGGTTCTCTCCCTGCCAATGTTTGCAACTCTTTATTAGCTTCCTAAAGGGTGTTGTGGCTCCTTTAGTTGACAGAGCCTTCTGTTGAGGGATTTGGGACAAGTTGCCAAGGGCTGGCTTGAGGGTATTTAAGTGACACCACCCAATGTCTTACTTGTGCCAAAAATCAGCCACTGTCCCCAGCCAAAGCACATGGCCTTTGGATCTTTCTTGCTTCAGGGTAAATTCTCTCCTTACCCAGAGCACTACCCTCAGGAGTTGGTAGAGAAAGGAATGTACTTAAGACTTACTCCTGGGTCCTGAGGACCAACTTCAAACGATAATTTCTCTTTACCTGAGCAATCTTTCAGGGTCGTTAGGACAGAGTTCAAGATATTACTGTGCCCATATGTGTGTGTGGGGTGATGTGGGGCAGTATCTATGCTTGAGTCAAGGAGCATCTAAACCTATGCAACTGCCTCTATAGTCCATAGAAATACAGAGGTTGAGTTATCTCAAAACGGCCTGGCATGGGATTCTTCATGTGTACCTTCATTACAATGGATGGTCTATTTTTTCTTAATGTTTTTGGACCATGGATCCTTTGAGAATCTAATGTAAACTATGCATCGTCTCCTCAAAATAAATGCACACCTCTACAGATGTACAGAATTTTGCACATAACTCAATTGAGTTCAGTGACTCAGATTTTTCATGAACCTCAGGTTAAGAACAGATCTAGCAAGTCATCATTATCCTACTGCCTCATACTTTCCAGAAAAATGTCCAGGGCCATCTTCCTCACTGGGCACAGGAGGCACAGAGCCTATGGGCCACAATAATTTTAGGAATTCATGAGAATGTCTTAATTTCTTTTAAAATCAGAAGAAAAAAATGGAACTATTACATGAAAGAAAATGTTTTTTAATATATAACATAATATATTCATCTTTATAACAATGCAGCAGTCAAACATAAGTTTTAAAGTTTTTATGGAGGAAGGGGCCCATTAAGTCAAAAGCTCCTAGGACCAATGAAAGCCATAATGTGGCTCAGAAAAGACCTGTTGTGGTATTGTGGAGACACAGTATAGAGAAATTGTGGTGTATGTATGCTTCTCCATTCAGGTAGACAAGGGGCCTGCACCACCATCTCATGGGGATGATAGAAGAGCTCAGGAATTGGGGGACCTGGGTTCCAATCTTGGCTTTGCCATTGACTACTTATGGGACTTTGAGAAACTTATCTCATCTTTCATTTCTTTCATCTGCCAACTGGAGATAAATCTGAAAACTCTGTCTTGACCCCACTCTGGGATCTAATACTCTGGGGCATAGTAAGAATATATATATTGAAAAGTGCTTCATAGAATGGCCAACAAATGTATGAAAAATTGCTCAACATCTCTAATCATCAGGGAAATGCAAATCAAAACCACAATGAGATATCACTTATCCCCAGTGAGAATGGCCTTTATCAAAAAGTCCCAAAACAATAAATGTTGGTGTGGATGTGGAGAGATAGGAACGCTCATACACTGCTGGTGGGACTGCAAACTAGTCCAACCTCTGTGGAAAGTAATATGGAGATACCTTAAACAGATACAAGTAGACCTACCATTCGATCCAGCAATCCCATTGTTGGGCATCTACCCAAAGAACAAAAGATATTCCATAAAAAAGACATCTGCACTTGAATGTTTATAGCAGCACAAGTTACAATTGCAAAGATGTGGAAAAACCCAAGTGCCCATCAATACATGAGTGAATTAATAAAATGTGGTATATGTATACCATGGAGTACTACTCAGCTATAAGAAACAATGGTGATCTAGCACCTCTTGTATTTTCCTGGATAGAGCTGGAACCCATTCTACTAAGTGAAGTATCCCAAGAATGGAAAAATAAGCACCACAGGTACTCACCATCAAATTGGTTTCACTGATCATCACCTAAGAGCACATTTAGGAATAACATTGATTGGGTGTCGGGCAGATGTGAGGGGGGGAGGGGATGGGTGTATACATACACAATGAGTGTGATGTGCACTGTCTGGGGGATGGACATGCTTGAAGCTCTGACTCTGGGAGGGGGACAAGAGCAATATACGTAACCAAACATTTGTACCCCCATAATATGCTGAAATAAAAAGAAAAAGAAAAAAAAGTGCTTCATAATTTTTAAAGTGCAAGAGATTGCAATTACTAGCATGATAATCCAAGATTGGAAGCATTAGTGATGAAAGCCACCCTGAAGTAGGTGGCATGTCTACTCTTGCTATGGATATAACTCACAGATCTCCAGGATAATGGAGAAAAGGACCATTGTGGGAGAAAAGGACCATTGTGGAAGAAATGGCTAGAGATACAAACCCACAGGCCAATTCAAGTAACAGAGTATAAAATATGAATATAAAGTAGCAAAGTCAACTTTTAAACAAAGGTAACATTTTTAAAACTCTTATCTAAATCAATAATGCTGTCCTAAGTAGTCATCCTAAATAGTTATACACTATGTCCAACCATGCTGGCTGCCAATTTTGATAACTCTTCTGAGAATTGCCTTGAGGTCTAGATTATAAAATCCATGCAAAAATCATCATTCATGAAACTGGATTAAAATTGGAAAATCTGATTTCATGCCTCAGCTCTGCTGCTTGTCAGTCACATGACCTTAGGCAAGTCATTTTTCCCCTCTGAGCCTTAAGTTGCTCCTTTATAAAGCTGTGGTGAGATCACAATAAACATAAATAAAGAAAGAAATAACAGACATATGAGCTGAAAGGTTCTCACTGACAAGGCCATTTCCTTCCAACTCATGTAGGCCCTGGACCACCACTTTGGTGACTATACAGTCTCGAAGACCTACCAATTTATTTTGGGGCCTAGAGAGTGAGTAGGAGTAGGGCTGGAAGTGGCAGCGGCAGCAGCCACTAAGGGTTTAAAATCATGAGCAGGTCTAATTTTGGAGGAACTGGCACCCCTACAGGGGAATTCAGTTTTGGCTCTGCAAAGATAACAACCACCACTTCAATTATAGGGTTTACTTTCTCTGCATGCAGTACAGGAGGGCTTAATTTGGGGACTCTCTTCCAACCAATCACAAGTACATCTTCAACCCACTATTCTCACTCACTAACCCAGCTCCAGCTACACAAGTACAGGATTCAGCTTCGGAAGATCAGTTGCATCAACTCCTGCCCCAGGAAAACCTGGATTTTCCATAGGAATGAAGGCACTGAAGTTAAACTTGGGAAATACTGCTTTTACAAAACCCATGGTGATTACAGGGGCTTTTGGCCTGGGTACCAAGAAACTTACTAATGTCGTGGTCAATAGTGCCCCATTAAACCAGGTGACAGCATCTACTTTTGCTTTGGCCTTGCTACCAACTCTGCTAATCAGTCTGTGGCTGCCCCAGCGTTCTCATTCGTTAGCAGAAGCATGTCTCAAACTGGGAACACAAATTTCAATATTTTCTCAATGGGGAAGCAGTGCAACAAACAGCATTTGCAGGATTATTCTTCATTCCTATTACACAGGCATGTTCTCTGACCACAACAGAATTAAAGTAAAAATCAATCACAAAAAGATACTAGAAACATATATATCCCCAAATAATTGGAAATTAACACACTCTAAACAACTAAAAAATCAAAGAAATAGACCACAAAGGAAATTGGAAAACATTTTTTAACTGCATGATAATTACACTATTTCAAAATTTGTGGAATTCAGATAAAGAAGGTCTTCGAGGGCAATTGATAAACATCTACATTAAAAAAACAAAAGTCTATAACGAATTATCTAATTGTTATCTTTAAAAGCTAAAAATTAGAGAAAATTAATCCCAGAGTAAGAAGAAGATAAATAATAAAGGTAAGAATGGAAATTAATAAAATAGAAAGCAAACAATATAGAAAATTAACACAACCAAACGTTTGGAAAGGAGGAAGTAAATTAGTCCTTACCATCAGAAAATATTATGTACAAAGGATAGCCAAAGGAATCTAAAAAAAACTATTAGAAGTAATAAGTGAATTTAGGTAGGACACTGGACACAAGTTGTATTAGTTTTCCATTACCACATAATAATATTACCACAAACTTAGAGGCTAAAATATATTTATAATCTCATAGTTTCTGTGGGTCAGAAGTCTGGGCACAGAATATCTGGGTCTTCTGCTTAGGGTCTTACAGGGCTGCAATCAAGGAATTGGCCAGGGCTGGGTTCCCATCCAGAGGTCTTAACTGAGCAAGGACCCGCTTCCTGTTCTCATGATTGTTGGTAGCTTTCAGTTACTTTGGGCTGAAGGAATGAGAGCCATCCACAGTTCCTTGCCACATGGGGTTTCCCAATACAGCTGCTTGGTTCCTCATAGGAGTAAGGTAGAAAGAGAGACTACAGCCAGTGGATGCTACAATCTTATGTCTTATAATCATGTACACATAATCATGTGTACTTCTCACATTTGCCATAGTCTATTGACTATAAGCAAGTCACAGGTCACACCCATATTCAAGGGGAGGAGGTCACACAGGGTCATGAATACCAAAAGGTGGGGCTCTTGGGGACCATCTTAATGATCAGTCCACCATGCGATGCCAAGTTAAAAAATCAATTGTATTATTTCTATACACTAACAAAAACAATTGAAAATGAAATTTAAAAAATGTCAGTCACAGCAGCATCAAAAAATATAAAATGTATAGAAATAAATTTAACAAAGAATGTGTAAGACATCTGCAGTGAAAACTACAAAACTACTGACAGAAATTTAACAGGACCTAAATAAATTGCAAGATATAGACTATATTTACAAATTAGAAAACCTAATATTGTTAAGATACTGGTTTCCCCCAAATTGATCTATGAATCCAAAACTATCCCACTCAAAATCACAGTAGGATTTGTAGTTGTAGACAAGCTGATTTTAAAATGTATGTAGAAATTCAAAGAATCTAGAATAGCCATAACAAATTTGAAAAAGAACAGTGTTTGCATTTTCATATAAGTTTTGGAACAACTAAAACAAACTAGAAGAAAAAATTTGAAAGATTCACACTATCTGATTTAAACAAATCATGGTTGAAAAACTGGATATCTATATGGAAAACTGCACCTGAATCTCTAACTCACACCACACAAAAGTTAATTGGAAATTGATTAAAGACTTAAACTTAGAAGCTAACACCATAAAACTTCTAGAAAAAGCTTTGTGATATCTTCATTACATTGGGGTAGGCAAAATGTATTAGAAAGAACACAAAAACTATTAGCCATAACAAAATTGATGAAGTAGACTACATCAAATTAAAAGTGTCTGCTTGTTAGAAGACACAGCTAAGACAATGATAGGCAAGCCACCAACAGGGAGAAAATATTTACATGAAATAATTAAATATAATATATTAATGATAATATGCACATATATAGGATAAAAGACCTATAACCAGAATACATAAAGAATTCCTTAAATTCACTAATAAATAGAGTAACAACACCCCAAAAATGGCATAAGACTTGGACAGATAATTCATAAAAGAAGATATAAGAATGGCTTATATCTTATAAGATAGAAGCACATGAATGGTATTCAACATCATTAGCCATTAAGGAAATGCAAATTAAACTGCAATGAGATAATACTTTATACCCACCAGAATGACTAAGATGAAAAAGACTGACAATACCAAATGTTGAAGAAAATGTGGAGCAACTGGAACTTTCATATATTGCCGGCTGGGAAGTAGGTTACAACCATTTTGGAAAACTGGCATTTTCTTACAAAGTTAAACATACGTCTCCCTTATAACTCAGATATTATATTCCTAGATTTCTATCCAAGAGAAATGAAAACACATGCCTACAAGAAGACTTGTATATGAATTTTTATAGTGGGCATATGCAGAATTGATACTAAAAACAACCTAAGTGCCCATCAACAGTAAAATATAAACAAATTGTGGTATATTTATACAATGTAATACTAGAGAATAATAAAAAGAAATGAACTACTGCTATGTGCAATTAAATGGATAAATCTCAAAAACACTATAATGAATGAAGTAAATCAAATACAAAAAAGTATAAACAGTATGATTCCATTAATATGACCCTCAAAAAAGGCAAAACTGTTCTGTGGTGAGAGAAATCAGAACAATGGTTGCCTTTCCAGAAGGGCACTATTTACTGTGAAAGGGCATGAGGGATGAAAATGTTCTGTATCTTAACTGGGGTGGTGGTAACAAAGATGTATATATTTATCAAATCTCATCAAAATGTATGCTATATATATTTTATATATTATATACATATGAAATACCTCAATAAATATTATTTTTAATGCTATTGCCTAACTTGATCATCTGCCTTATTTGCTACATGTGGTAGCAAAAGGTGACTTTTAGTTGCTTGCAAAAAAAAAAATCGATCCATTTGTAAATCCACCAATCAATCAGGAAGCACAGAGCTTCTTGTTCTGTGACTCTTAGGAGATTTCTCTAAGGCTCAGGGCATGTCAGACACATGCTTCTGGAGGAACACTAGCTGCTGCTCCTGCAGCCATCTGCTCCTCAGGTGGTCCAGGCCCACTCTGGCCTTCCTGCCTGGCTACTCAAAGCTTCTTCCCTGGTTCCTGCTGAGCTTCCCCTTCTAGAAGCAGCCTCTGCTCCCTGTTGTACAGGATTGGGTAGGGGTGGGGGGTGATTTCCACGTCTTTCTCACTTGTCTCAGAAAGAAAATGGATCTGGGCCTGATCTTTTTTCACTAGGAGGGCCTGGAAACTCACTTGTCATTACCATGTGCTTTGCTTTCTCTAGTTTCTGGAACATACAAAACTTTTTTTTTTTTTTTTAACCTAGGAGCATTTGTACTTGCTGTCCTCATTGTCAGAAAAGTTCTATCCCCCAGACCTCAGGTCTTTGTATGGCTAGCTCCCTCTTTTCCTTCAGGTCTTAGTATGACTCTCTCTTCTTTAGGAAGGCTTTTTCTTTGCAGCTTCTTCCTATAATTCTCCATTTCATGATACTACTTAATTCTTTCATGATAGTGATCACTATTTGTAATTTTATTTTTATTTTAGTGGTTATTTGTTTAAAAATCTTTCTCTCTCACTAAGCTGTAAAGTTTTATGAGGGTAGGGATTCTAATTTTTTTGATGTTTGTTTGGCTGGTTGGCTTTTCCTCTTCTGTGTCTTCCATGCCCAACACAGTACCTCACAAATATCTGTTGAATGAAGTAACAGCTATTTTGAAGGTAAGGTACACCTGTGTTCTGGACTACTTTCTTCCCCTCCTTTTCTGTGCCCCTATTTCTCCAATTATATCTTCACTCCATGGTCTTTCTGCTGTCTCCTGGGCCACAGGCTTCTTCCCTTATACCCTCAAAAACTATCTTGAACCTCTTTTTGTATGACTTGGTTTTCCCCTCTCACCTAGCTTTGTCCCTTCACCACTAAGCTGTATTTACCAGCCGTCTCCTGTGCCTAACCATCCACGTTAACCTCCTAGAGCCTGGCTACTACCTGGTCCAGTCTATGGGTCACCGTCTGGAAGTTTCAAGACTTGCCCAGTTCATGCCCTGTTCTTGTTCTTACCTTCCTCCACATCCCGTATCATTTGTAAAGGATCATTGCCAATTCCTTGAAATTCTCTCCTTGGACTTCTGTCTCTGCTCCTAGTTCTCTTTCTCCCTCTCTAATCATTCCTTTTTGGTCTCTTCCATGGATTTACACTTTCTCTTCCTACACATAAATGTCTCCTGGAGGATATTGTTAGGTCTTTTCCTCTTTTCTTTTGCCTTGTGCTTCTCTCTTTTCTTTCTCTGTTCAAATTATATTTACCCTTCAAGGTCCAGCTCAAAATTTTCTTCTTCTATGAAGCAGCCCCTAACTAGATAGTCAATCCTCTCCATTATCTCTCCATTTGCTGAACACCTCTGACATTTAGCATGGTCTGTACTTCCAATGTAGCACCTGCTACAGTAGACATGTTTTTGGAACCAGAAATCAAGACTCCTTATCTGACAAAGACTGTTCTTTAATTTAAGGATTTAATTATATAGAAAACTTGACAGTTATATAAAATTAAAATTTATTCAGTTATAGTTAAATCTATAACTTTAGTAAATTACAATTGCTAAAATAATGAAATTACATAAAAGTAGGAAAGTTTTGGATATCCAAGTTGTCATTTTAATCAGAGTCATTATATAGGAGTGTTCTTTCCTTATTTCACATATCTGGTCTTATGTCCCTGACTATATGGTAATCTGATGGCTGCAAAACATAGAAGACTAAAAGGAAGTGCTCCATACACATTGATTGACTGGGGATACTTTTTACTGCTTGTTTCATAAACTAGCTATACAAAATGGTGACATTGAAATTATTTAAAAATTTTTCAGACCAAAACTAATTTCAAAGTATAACATGACGTTAGTCTAGATCAACATGCAATTTATAGTTCTGTAAGAAGTATATAATGGTTAAGATCATGGCTCGGTCTAAGGCATGGGTTTAAAGCTCTGCTGTGCCATTTATTAGATGTGTGACCTTGGGTTGATTATTTAACCTCTCTGTAGGTTCATTTTCTCATCTGTAAAATGGGATAATAATTGTACCTAAGCACTCAAGAAATGTTACTTATTATTATTAATCTCCACATTATACTTGAAAATTTGCCTAAGCAATTATGTACTTCCTGGTCAGGCATCTTCAGATTCTGGAATAAAAATGCATGTTTCAAGTGTGATAGCCCTGTCACTTTCTTTCACTTAAATACTTGTAAAGTGTTAAATTTGTAAAAGCTTTTTTAAAGCAATTTGCCAAATATAGAAACCAACTGAGGACAAACTTTCCTTGTTACTCAATGGCTTCTAAATATTTGAGATTTATTTTTCTTTCCAAGAAACATCCCATGGCTGCTAAAGTCAAAGACTTAAAAAAAGTGACTTGGATAGGGGTGTGTGTTATAAATAGGATAGCCCTTGTAAACTATAGCAATTCAAACTGAAAATCTGTGGATGAAAAACGGACTCTAACTGCCAGACTTTCTACTAAAAACTAGTCATTGTGTCTGTATTAGTGATTTGATATTCCTTGGAAATGGCATAACTTTTACAAATATCTTATGCTAATTCAGTCAACTGTAGTCAAACAGGTGAAGTTGAGAAGATTTTCTCTCCCTCTCTCTCTCTCTCTCTCTCTCTCTCTCTCTCTCTCTCTCTCTCTCCCTCTCTCTCTCATTGAAATCACCCAGTCTTCAAATTTTCACCTATCAATGTATCGTCCTTTTAATGTGAAAATATCTTTTATTTTTTTGCCAAGAGTAACATATTATTAGAAACCTTCAGTGGCAATCAAGCAATAATTGAATATTATGTTCCACTATTTATAGCTAAGGACTTAAACTAGAAAGGTTTATGCCATTGCAAGAGTTAGCTTCTGAAGAACTATATTGGGCAATTGAAACAGTGATATATTGCTTTTTAGGAGCACTAAAGTCACCAGAAAAAACATAGAACAAACATGTCAGAAGTTTAGAGGGAAGCTGAACCATTTCAAGGTTGATGTGGTTAGGCTTGGTTGAGAAAATTGGAAACGTAGGTGAAAGTTATCCTGAGTTTTCCCACATGATCTCTGCAATGCACAGAGGACTCTGTTGGAACTAAAGTCACTATGGAGCACTGGCCCTATATGCTGGCACCTTTAATCATTAAAATTAGTGAAATTAACATCCCTGTGTCTTAGTCCATTCTCTGTTGCTATAACAGAATACCATGGACTGGGTAATTTGTAAGAGTAGAGACTTGTTTAGCTCACATTCTGGAAGCTGAGAGTTCCAAGAGCATGTTGCCAGCATCTGGTGAGGGCTACCTTGTTGCATTATAACATGGTAGAGGACTTCACCTGGCAAGAGTACAAGGGCAAGAGAGCCAGAGAGAGCTTGCTTTTATATACAAAGCCCCTCCCATGATAATGAATCCATTCCCATGATAGTGACATTTATTTTTTCATGAGGGCAGAGAGATTAAGTTTACAACACATGAACTTTTGGGGGACACATTCAAATTATAGCACTCTATTTCAGAAGAGACATCAATGTCATCAATAAATTCATTTGTGACACAAACTAGAGACTGTTCTTTATCATATTTTCAAACCCAAACCTACAAATGAGCAGCCTGTAGACTCCTCAGAAGAAGCTCCTGGACCAATTGATGGCAACTCCATAATCCTGCAGTGTCATTGCTGTCTGCTCTGACCCTGTACCTTCAAGCCAGCGCAACCCATCCATGCCATGCCCAGACAACATCACATAAATGCATGCACTTCAGATCTGTTTTCTACTGTCACTTTATTTCTAACTTACCTCTGTTCTAAGTTCTTCCTAGCTGGTTCATGATTGTCTCTCATCTTGGTTCTTCCACTGCCATATCAGAATTGATATTTCCACTGAGTTTTCCAAGCTTTGAATCTTTATGATTTCCAATGACTGAGGTCTGCAGTCATCTTCTATTTCTGGCCTTCATGAATAGAGTGCTCTTCTTCAATTTTGAGGATTCAAAACTGCAGCACTGGGACCCAAACTGTGGTACTAGGTCACCTGTTTTAAGGGTCTATGATATAGCTGGGTCCTGTTAATATATCAGAAATCTTGTGGTGCTTCAGGAAAAGTTTCCATTTGGTGGTTTCTACTATAGGTAAAGATACAAATGATTAAATCCTGATCAAGTGAATTAAATAGGAATTGAGAGAATATTGAGAAGGGATAGAAAGTACTGGAACCTGATATTCTCCTTAGGACAGCAGACAATAGAGATATTTCACTTCTTTTGCCCTTCAAGCATCAGCCTTCATAATGACATTGCACTAATGATGGGATGTTAAGATGAGAGACATTGTCATGAAATACCTGTGGTTGACTAATGACCACTGGCTGAGAGGGTATGCATGGTCCAGGTTGCCGTTTACCATGATGGGAAAACATGTCTTATTCATTAGAAATTTCATCAAATCCTTATCCCAGTTAGGAGGCTCAAAATGTCAGTTATGTATACTGCGTTTCTCTGAATAGCCTTAATTATGACATCCAGTCTCATTCCTCACAAAGCAGATCCCCAGAGCAAAGGCTGTCTCACATCAAGCTCAAGCCTGTTTGAATTGTCACATTGGAAATTCCCTCTCTGGGGACTTGGGCAAGCAGAAGGCTTCCAACCTGTTAGAAAGGAAGGAAGGAACTCCTGCACCATGAAATATCGCAACCTTAGACAATGATGATAACTGTCGTCTCTAAAATGTGGTCACATGTGAATTGTGCAGACCCAGAGTCAACATTTCTTTGCTGAGTGAAACCAGACTTACTGTTGAAGGGCAGCCCCTGAGAAGGATTCCAGCTACAGTTTTCCTTGTAGAGGTCTCCACCCTCTAGCACGAAGGCTATCAGGTGTTGGCTCTACAATTGGACAATCACTTGTCTCAAAACTCTCCAACTTGCTGAGAGGTATTAGTGACCTTCTGGTGACCCCACACCTACCCTTCAAACTTGAGCTCAGTGCTTCTAACCTAGCATAACGACTAGGAACGATGAAAAAGAGAAATTGAATATAGATGAAGACAGTGTCAACAGAGAACAAACTGATTATCGTGAAGAAGCTTGGCCCAAGAAGGAAAATCATCTGGTCTCTCAGGAGTGAGAATTAGAATATACCTAGGCCGGGCGCAGTGGCTCACGCCTGTAATCCTAGCTCTGGGAGGCCGAGGCGGGTGGATCGCTCGAGGTCAGGAGTTCGAGACCAGCCTGAGCAAGAGTGAGACCCCGTCTCTACTAAAAATAGAAAGAAATTATCTGGCCAACTAAAAATATATATACAAAAAAAAAAATTAGCCGGGCATGGTGGCTCATGCCTGTAGTCCCAGCTACTCGGGAGGCTGAGGCAGTAGGATCGCTTAAGCCCAGGAGTCTGAGGTTGCTGTGAGCTAGGCTGACGCCACGGCACTCACTCTAGCCCGGGCAACAAAGTGAGACTCTGTCTCAAAAAAAAAAAAAAAAAAAAAAAAAAAAAGAATATACCTGGATTTCTCCTCCTTACTAAAGGAGCAAGCATCAGTTCATGACCACTAATTCCATCTTCTGCCTACTACTTAGGACAAATGCCAGTTGGGTGTGCATAAATTTTTAATAGTATCACATTTGGCATGTTCCTCACTGGGACCAACAGAATATTAAGGTCACCAAAACCATTTGAGGTGCTGAGTGCTGTCCTGATAAAGACTTCATTTGCTCTGACCCCAAAAGGTAGAAAACTGTCACCAATTTGGAAAAAGAATAGTGAAGGGAGAAGAGGGTTGGTCTATCCAAACGCATAAAAGGTTTGAGTTGTAGAATACTTTAATGACATTGAAGAACATGTGAGTTTGAATGAATGGAGAAAGAAACAAAGAAATTGTTTAGGTGGGGTTATTGTTTAGGTGATTAACAGTATGGACTCTGGAACCTGAGATCCTGGGTTGTAATCCTGGATTTACCACTGACTAGCTATGTGACCTTGGACTAGTAACTTGTAGTCTAATTATCAAAACTCAGAGACATAACTCTCTGCACTCTAACCTCAATTTTGCTATGAACCTACCTATTAGTAGGGTTCTTCAGAGAATCAGAACCAATGACAGATAGATAGATTTATTATAAGGTATTGGCTCATGTAATTATGGAGGCTGATAAGTTTCAAGATATGCAGTCCAAAGGCCTGAGACTCAGGAGAGACAGTGGTGTAAATTCCTGTCCAAGTCTAAAGGCAGAAGACTTATGTCCCAGTTTGAAGCCTGTCAGGCAAAGATAAAAGGTTCTCTTTTGCTCAGCATTTTTGTTCTATTCAGGCCTTCAAAAGATTGGATGAGGCCCATCTGCACTGGAGAGGGCAATCTACTTTACTCAGTCTACCAATTCAAATGTTAATCTCACCCAAAAACACCCTCACAGAAGCACACAGAATAATGTATCTGGGCAACCTGTGGCCCAGTCAAGTTAACACATATAATTAACCATCACAACCTAAAACCACTCTAAAACATAAAGCCCATTTTTTAAAAAGCAGGGAAAATTGTAGTACCTGCTTCAAATAACTGTTGTGGAGACCATGTGTACCAATTATTAGGTTGTTGTCTCTCAGCCTGAAACCCATCTATCTATACTGAGACACGAACCCCACAAGCCATTTTTCTTTTCTGCCAGCTGGCTCCTTGTTAGGCTGTGCCAATGGGTATGCTAGAGAAAGACTGCAAGCCTGGAGGAGTAAGAAGAAAGGACTTGTTCTTACTGTGTGCTTCCTCTTGATTTCATGTTCCTATAAATATCTCCCTAACAACACTTCACTCCAGCAGTTGCAGTTTCTTCAAGAAACAGCAGTTGAATCCAGATTTTCATTTCCCCAGAGCTTGCAAAACTAGCCTTATCACATCCCTCTTAGAAAAGCAGCCCTAGCCAACCTTGCCTCCCTCCTGAAAGGTCTGGGTCACAGTTTCATGGGGCCACTCTGGTGAGCTCAGAGTTAGCAGAACCAGCTGAGCAGTGCCTTCTTCTCAGAGGTCTGAGTTTCAGCTCTTCAGGGCTTCTCCTCCAAGCTTTTAAGTTTTAATAATTCCAGTCTCTTTCCTTTGTTTTCCCAGGAATGGTAGCTGTATCCTGCAGTTGCTACTTCTGTGATACTTCAGAGTTCTCTTTTTACCATTTTAACTGTCTATGTAATGACTTTACACCTAGTTAATAATTCTTTATACTAAATTCTCCATTTAAATAACTGGTGTGGTTTATGTCTATGACTAGACCCTGTCTGATGTATTAGATAGCTAATATTTATTGAGCACCTACAATGTGCTAGAACTTATTATAAATATTTTATGTTTTGACTAACTTAATCTTAACCACTATGATAAGATACATGAAGTGAATATCATAATACCAGGCTGATAGTAAGTGCTCCTTTAGCGTAAGCCACTATTTTAGTTTGGCTCCTCCAAAAAGAGACCCCGAAACAAAGACTACTAGGTTGCAGGTGGTTTATTTGGGAGCTAGCCTAAGTGATGAAAAGGGAAAAGTGAGGCAGGATGGGATAAAAGCCAGTAATATGTATGTTAATGAGCAGGTTACTGCTATGGACAAGTGGGGCTCAGTCCTACTGGAAAATCCCCTTTTCAGAAGCCTAGTGTAACATGCCTCAGAAGTATCCCACTGGAATGCAGGGAGGCTGGGGCATTTATCTACCCAGTATCATCCCCAGGGGCATTAACCCCCACATTTCCAAGTTAACCAAGTAGATATGGGGCAGGGCATTAACAGCATCTGTTAAAGCTATTATTATCCTTGTGGGTGTGGACTACAGACTGGCCAGATGGAGGCCATGAAAAATGTTTTCCTAACACAGATCACAAATCTGACACAGAGGTGAGGGAGAACCTATAAATAGTGTCTGGAATGTAATAGGCATTCAGTAAACGTTTGTTCAACTAAACTATTAATGGCAAGAATCTTCCAGGAGTACTAATGGCTAACAACAAAACACCTGCTAATATTTTCTCTTGAGTGCAATAGAATCTTTCTTGAGAAGAAGGACTTAATTCTAACCAAGGAAACATTAACTGGCAATAAGAATATGCAGGAACTTTGGAGGATCACAACCATATTACCCTGGAACTCAATATAGGAAAGATGTGAGTGTGTCTCTGTTACTTGCAAGGGAATACATGTGTGTATGTGTGTGTGTATGTGTGTATATATATATATATATATATATACACATATATACTTATATGTGTATATATATGTGTGTGTGTGTGTGTGTGTGTGTGTATATATATATATATATATATATATATATATATATATATATGTCTCCTTACCAAAGTAAGAAAACTAGTAAGTGGTAGTCATTGAGATTTTAAAAGTCCAAGGTCTTTGAAACTTACTATTAATAAAATCAATGAAATATATTATTAGGAGAGAGAAGTTGGTTTTCTAAACACGGATATGAATTTTTGTTAATATTGAAAAGATTTAAAAATATTTATATGCCATGCAAGGAAATGTTAAAGATACAAGAAAGAGAATAGTATCATGGAACAGAGCAGAGAGGCTTGGTACAAGGGAAGAAATTAGCCTTCAGGAGTAATAGAACATACTTCCATGAGACAGGAAGGAATGGTGTGGCTGAACGTAAATACTACGTGTGGTGTGGAAGAGGAGGACAGGCAATTGGGGAAGTTCTACTTGATTGCTCCAAATACCTTTGTAAGGTAAAAAGTGAGTTAATCTTCTGAGAATTAGGGTGGAGGCAATAGCGTGGTAGTCTTAAGGAAAATGCTGACAGGTTGAAATGTCTTGTGAGAAATGAGAATGGACTTAGAGATGCATAAGAAGAATTGTGGGCAATATTGAGGATCCTATTTGAGGTCACAAGAATGTGAATTTATAGCAGTTCCAACTTGTGTGTGGTTGTATGATTTTCTCTGTGAGTATAGTTGAAGGAGTCAAAGAGTTGGATTGGTACAAAGGTAGTTTCGTTAAGCAGATTCAATGAGAGGACATGGGAGTTGAAGGTTTGAGTAAGAGGGTGGTCAAAGGTTGAATAGTTGAAGGAGGAAAGATAGAACAGACTGTGAAAAATTGCAGGGGCAAAGGGGACTGAGGGTTTTGATGAGGATAAAAATGCTGACAATAATGGGGTGAGAGAATTGGAAGGAAAAGGAATTGTGGTCAGAGAATAGTTCATGGAGTTCAGAATTCATGAGGTAGAGTAGTTCTCCAAGATGATAAGATTTAGGGTGTGGCCGTGGCTGAGTGGCTCAGATGGAGGGGAGCAAAGGCTACTGTAGATAAAGTCAGGAGAATGAGAAGCTAGGGCATTGGGTAAATTGTCACTATGGGCATTGAAGTCCTCTATCATAAGGACAGAGTGTGAGGGAGAAAGGAAGCCATACAGTCAGGGACTACCTTCTTCAGTTTTCAATGAATGTCAGGGAGTGACCAAGAGATTGACTGATGAGAGTAAAATGGCAGGGTAGAAGAGTAATGGTTTGGAAACAACAATTAACAGTTAGAAAAAAGATTCTGCCTCCAGGCCCTCTGCTAAAGAGGCTGGGAAGTGAGCTGGTTGGAGAAGTGGCAGGGGAAGCAGAATTCTCAGTCTTCCACTGTGAGTCCCGGGCCTAGTAAGGCAAAATCCCAACTCCTTAGCCTGAACCAACCACAGTGCCCTTTATAATCCGGTCCTAAACCCAAATTTTCATCCCATTTCTTCCATCTATTCCATGGATACTTCAGGGCATGTTTTAATTGACAAAATTAGAATTTGATATTTAAATAGTATCTAATTCAACCCTTTTGAGATAGGAATTTTTTTTACTGCAGCATGTCTACATGGGATGATACTTAAGTGAATACTCAATGAGACATTATTGTTTTTGAAAGGTGACGTCAAAATTGAGTATATAAGGTTGGGTGCAGTGGCTCACACCTGTAATCCTTTGGGAGGCCAAGGTGGGAAGATTGCTTAGGCCAGGAGTTCAAGACCAGCCTGAGCAAGAGCAAGACCCCATTTCTACAAAAAATAGAAAAATTATCCGGGTGTGGTGGCACATGCCTATAGTCCCAGCTACTCAGGAGGCTGAGGCAGGAGAATTGCTTGAGCCCAGGAGCTTGAGGTTGCAGTGAACTATGATGACGCTACTGCACTCTAGCCAGGGTGACACAGAGAGACCTTGTCTCAAAAAATAATTGAGTATATAGATAGATCTTTAAAAATCTATCCCTTAAGTTAAGGTAACTCAAAAGCTGGACATGTTTACAGATGAGCCCTCCTCACCAGCACTGAATCCCTGCTGAAGCTGCAATTACTCAGCTTCAATGCATTGGTCAATTAGTAAGCAATAACTGAGCACCTACTAAGGCCACAGCATTGTGTTTAGGTGCTGTGAGAGTTACAAAAACATAGTAAGACATAATCCACACTTTTGTAGAGCTTTCAATCTCCTTAGAAAGAGAAGACACATATCTGAAACAATCTGGAAGACAACATGTAATTATCAGGGCTTGTGCTGAAGGAATTAAGAGGAAAGAAAAATCGCTGGATTACAACATTTAAGAAAAGCTCCAAGGAGAAGGCAGAACATGACCTAAGCCTATAGAGCTATACTACATATAATAATAATAACAACCCCACAACAATAGTAGTAATAATAGCTATCACTCACTTATTGAGTGCTTTTGACCTACCAGGCATTGTGCTCAGTAATCATCTAACCTCATTTTTTTGGTGCATTTCCCACAACCTTCTGAGGTGGCTACTACTCTTATCTCCATATTATAGCTGAGGAACCTGAAGGCCAAGTATTATAGTTTGAGTAACTTGACCAAGGTAACAAAACTATTAAGTGGTGTATCTAGGCTTCTGTCAGATCCTGGAGCCAGTGCTCCTCACACCACACTGTCCTGCTTCTTGGGAGCTGTCTAGTCACACCTAATTAAGCAGCTGAGAGAAAGAACAATCGTGATAGCCATCATTTATTGAGCACCTAGATTATCTTTAATCTTCCATTTAGGTAGGTGTATTAGTTGGCTAGGGTTGCCATTACAAAGTACCACAAACTGGATGGCTTAAACAACAGAAATTTATTGTCTCACAGTTCTGGAGGGTAGAAGTCTAATATCAAGGCGTTGGAAGAATTGGTTCCTTCATAAGGCTGTGAGGGAGAATCTGTTCCACTCTTCTCTTCTAGCTTCTCATGGTTTGCTGTGATTTTTGTCATTCCTTGGCTTACAGATGTATCGCACTGATCTTTGTATTCATCTTGACATGGTGTTCTCCCTGTGTTGTATGTCTGTCTCTCAATTTCCCCTTTTTAGATGGACAGCAATTGTATAAGTCAGGGTCCTCCAGAGAAACAGAACCAGTAGGATATCTACAGAAGGAGATATATAGATATATGAGAGGAGATTTTTTAGGGAAATTGGCTCCTGTGATCATGGAGGCAGAGAAGTCCCACAATATGCCGTCTGCAAGCTGGAGAACCAGGAGAGCTGGTAGCATGACTCAGTTCAAGTCTGAGTATCTAAGAATCAGGGGAGCTAATTGTGTAACTCCCAGTCTCATGCCGAAGGCCTGAAAGACTAGGGGGCTACTTCTACAAGTCCTAGAGTCTGAAGGTCAGAGAATCTGGAGTTCTGATGTCCAAGGGCCAGAGAAGATGAGTGTCCTAGGTCCAGAAAAGAGAGAATGAATTTGCCTTTCCTCTGCCTTTCTGTTCTATCCAGGCCCTCAGCCAATTGGATGGTGCCCATCCACATTTGGCCCACATTTGGTGAGGGTGGATCTTCCTTATTCAGTCCACTAATTCAAATACCAATCTCTTCTGGAAACATCCTCACAAACATACCCAGAAATAATGCTTTACCAGCTATCTGAGTATCCCTCAATCCAGTCAAGTTGACACATAAAATTAACCATCATGCCAGTTAGATTAGATAAAGGTCTGCTCTAATGACTTCATCTTACCTTGATCATCTACAAAAACTCTATTTCCAAATGAGGTCATATTTACAGGTACTGGGGGATAGGACTTCAACATATGAATTTTGGGGAAACAGAAGAATTTAACTCATAATAGTAGGCATCATTATCCCCATTTTACAGATGCCAAAAAAAGTTAAATCACTTGTTTAAGGTCATACAGCTACTAAGTGCTAGAGCTAGGGATTCAAACTCAAGTCAACCTAGCTCCCAAATCTTTGTTCTCTTCCCACCCCCCATAAATCTGATCAGGTAGTTTCTTTGCTTAAAATCTTTGTTTCCTCTGCAAGGCTAAGCCTGACCTCTAAGTAGCCCTAGGTGAGGGTGTTGGGCTTGGCATGCATGTTCTCTTCTGGAAAATCCATTCCTATCCAGCATGTTTTAATAGCTGGGCTTCTGCCCTCTCCCAAGAGTACTTCCATTCCTACATTAGACTCATGTTTAGTAATAATGTCAGTCGGTGTACTTTTACAGACACTGCCTTACTTAATTACTATAAATCAACCATGTGAGATGATGTAGAAGTGTCTCTATTTGCCAGATGAAGAAACTGACACTCAAAGTGGCTAAATCACTTGCTAAATTTTACAAAGGTCTTAAATGGCATTGCTGTGATTTGAACTCAAGGCTGTCATGCTCTAAGCAAAGCCAATGCTCCCTCTTCCATACCACCCTGGACCCTGGAGTCCCCATCAAACTGGCCTACTGCTCCTGGCATTTGAGGACATGTTTCCTAGGACTTGTCCTTGGGTTACAGCCCAGAGCCTGAGTCCCTGATGCCTGTTGTTACCCACCCTGGTGCCCATGCTCTGCCCATTGGAGTGCCCTCTCACCTAGAGTTGAACATGTTCCCTTAGCACTTACTCCTCCCAGAGAACACCCCAGTCCCTCCCAGGCAACCTTATTCCATTGCTACAAACTGGTCCCTTCTGGCCATATCCCAGCATGTAACACAGCTGAGCTAATGCCTTGTCTATAATGCTGTCAGGTGAATAGAGCTGTTGCTGCTACCCTCGCTGTTACTCTTGGGTACCTCTGCGCAGGCAGGAAGTACAGGAAGCTAAAGCGATATTAGTCTCAGCATGTTGCCTGAAAAGACACCTCCTGTATCCCTGCCCCAGAACTGCCTAGTGCCAGATCCAAGCCGATGAGGGTATTTTGGGGGACAGCATTCTGAAACAAGTACAGTGTTAGTAGGAAGAGACAAGTCTAGGGAGCTAATGTATGTGAGGGATGAGCCTGTAGAACTGCTGAACATTAGACATCAAATAGGAGGAGACAGAAGAAAAGATTGATTAGGTGAGAGGATCAACAAAAACCAGAACAGATGAAGGGAAGTGGAAAAAGGAGAAAGGACTTGAAAGTTCTGCTTGAGTTTTGACTCCCAGGAACTCTGAGTTCTTTGTGGGGTCTTCATGTGATCTCACGAAATGGGGCAGATCTACCAGAGCAACAGGACCACCTGGATCCCCAGAACTCCCTAAGGCTCCAAGTGTGTTCCTCATCCCCAGATAAACTGTGGGCTTCCCAAGAACACTCTTCTCTAGCTGCAGCCTCCAGATGCCAGCTTCTAATATCTGGCCTTAGTATGAGATACCAGGGCCTTTTCTCAACACAGAGAATTTGTCCTGTAAAGACATCATGGGCTTGAAGAGCATGGGCTGCTTGGATCTGCCACTGGACATTCCCCTGGCATGGATTCTGGCAGGAAAGACCGAGACTGGGCAAGAGTCCAGGGTAGACAGTGCTGGCTGGAGTCCTAGTTCCCTGACCTGGCCCACTGCCCTCCTTGGCTATCAGACAAGGTTCACAGAGCCTGCAGACATCTGTGTGCCCATAGGAACAGCTAGGGAGCTGCAGGATCTGGAGACCCAAGAGGGTCCCCTTTGTCTCCTTCTGTCCTCACTAATGGCCCCAGTCCCTTCCCAGGACAGCAGCTGGGTGTTTGGGAGGGGAGGGGGGGAGCAGGGATTGGCCTCTGACCAGAGGAATACAAGGCTTCCCTTAAAGAAGTGGCCCAGCTGTTATGAATGAACACACAGGTGCACACGGGTAGCTGTGACCCTCACCCACACCCTGGCCCCCTGGCTGAGGTAAGGGTTGTAAGCCAGGCCAAGGTAGCCCTGCCCACATTTTTGAAGGGCATGCCAATTTGGCTCTCAACTCTGTGTCACCACTAGGATGTGATCCCCAGCAGGCACAGCCTTCCCAACACTTCCACTGAGCTCTTGGCATGATCCAGTGCAGCTTACATGTGGTATCCACCTGTAGGCATTGCCATGTAACATGCCCACCCTCTTGGGCAGTTCTCCCCGAAGTGTCCTTAGACTCTTGCAGTATACTCATTTCATCTGCTTGCCCCTTCCCTTGGGCAGCTCTCTCAGTAACACCACCCATTCCTCACTCTCCCAATTCTTCTCTCCTCCATTGTCCAGACCCCACTCTACCACCCTGGCCCCCAATACACACACACACACACACACACACACATACACACACACACACACACACGTGTGCACACGCAGTTTATCATGAGACTGGTACAGGTGGGCTATTTTGTGCCTTCCATTCTGGGGACTATTTCTGTTTCTCAATGCCCTGTCATTGAGCACAGCTATGTCCCTGTAGTTCTGTGGTTTGAAGTGCCTCCCCACTCCAAATTTTGTGGCAGATTAAGGATAGGATATTCCCCCTTCCAGCCAGTCATGGATTCAGCCCTACCATAAAGGAAACAGCCTTCAGAGGTGTGGAATGTTTTGGCTGCCCAAGCACTTTACGATGACTCGGCGTGGTTGCCAGGGCAGCTTGGGTTGGTATTGACAGAAGAGGAAACTAACCTAAGAGAGGGGTTAAGTGACTTGCCCACACAATTAGTGAAAGAAGCAGAGATTAAGCCCTGATCTCATGCTTCTTCTTCTCTATTTTTAAACTACATTATTTCCCCAAGGACAAAGCCAACAAAAGTGTGGCCCAAAGACCAGTGCCAGTCCGAGAACTGTTTGTTAGCATTTCATGAGGAGATAAGGAGCTTGCGCCAGAATGTAAATCAATGCACTGCTTGCTTCATCAAAACAGCCTTGCTATGAAAATCAAATGTCAGCTGAACTAAACAACATGCTTAGTGAGGTAGCTGATTTACATTGGCACAAACTCTGTAACTCAATGCCATCCCTGTGCCCAGCAGCCCTGGTGCTGATGCCTGTCCAACATGAGGCAGCATCCCATTACAGAACTGTGCCTCACCTCTTGTATAAGGGGAATGGGTTGTGATACAGGCTGGGGTCACGGGTTATGTGGTCATGGAATAATCACAGCCCCTCAGGAGTGAAAACGTGCAAGAGCTGCTCTACAAATGGTTTGTTGCCTTTGTGTAATAAAGTTTCTTTGCCTGTCATGTGTCTGTGCCAGTTGTGGGCTCATTCACCCTCAAGTTCATTCCTAGCTTTTTGCCTGCTCGATTCTATATGGCAGGGGTCTGACCCCTGCAGGCTGTCTCTCTCCCAGGCTGACTTCCCACTGGTCCGGCTAGTGGGAAGCACTCACTGAGAGAGAGGGGAAAAAGGAAGGGAGAAGCCAGAGAATGTCTGCCCTCTGCTTCTCTGTGTCCCAGAGTGACCAACTTGTCCTGCTTTGTCCAGGACTCTTCTGGTTTCAGCACTGACAGTTCCATGTCCCAGGAGACCCCGCAAGTACCTCTGCCTCAAGCAGTTTCTCCTCCAGCTCCAGCTCCTGCTGACGGCTCCCCACTCCCCTGTCCTAGTGATCAACACCGTGATTCCAGCTTCCACTGGGTGATTCTAGCCCCCTCCCTTTGTCCCTTCAGTCTACAGGTGGTAGCACTTCTTGCTACTGCTAACGTCCAGGTTGCTTCTTCATCCTTTTTGGTTTCTCAGGTCTTCCCTCACCTGTATCACCAATTCCGGGCATTAAATTCTCACTGTTGTTTACACTTAACGTGGTTTCTGTTTTACTGCTTAGACCCTGACTTATGCAATGGGGACAATAGTACTTACTTTACAGTGTTATCATGATGATTAAATTAGTTAAATAAACCACTTACAGCAGCGCTTGGCACATGGTAATTGCTTGTTAAATGTGAGCTGTTATTATTAGTGTAGTGTGAAATAACATTTACCGTGCACTTGCCATGTGTCAGGCTAATCACTTTACACCCACGATCGTATTTAAGCCTTATGACCCTTCTACCTGGGTGAACACATTTCTTGAGCTAATTGCTTAGAAAATCTGTTTGCATTTCACACCTTGAAATTCCCAGGTTCTTCTGAACCACTCCCCTTCATGAACCCAACCATATCCACTTATTTATTGATTCTCTCAGGCTCTCAGGACATAAAAAGAAATGAGACAGTGACTTGTACATAACGGAGGATACAGTCTAGTGGAGGGAGATTGGCAATGCCAGCCAGATGATTTGTTCCAAAAGAGTGGGCAGTGCCACTTAGAGAGTACAGCAGTGTGGCAGAGTAGGGAAGAGCATGAGCTCTTGGGCTGGAGTGCCTGGGTTTGGATCTAGGATCTGCATGTACAACTTTCTCCATCTACATCCACCTACATAAGGTAAGGAAGTCATTTTTAACCACTCTGTGCCTCAGTCTCCTCACATGGCAAAAGTACAACAACCCCATAGGGTTTGTTTTCAGGATCAATGAGTTAATATTTTTAAAGTGTTTAGAATAATGTCTTGCATGCACTAAATATGATGTGTTTGTACAATTAGAACAAAATAAATAAGTTGAACCAATTGTAGGGGGAACCCACAGGATGGTATCACTTGGTTCTGCCTACAAGCGTTAGGCAGAATGATATTGACATACGAGGTGACACTGGAGAGGGATCTTGAAGAAACAGTGGAAATTCTCCAAATAAAAAAGAAAACATCCAAAATCATCAGAAAGGCATGTGCAAAGGTACAGGTATGTCTGGGGAGTAATGAGAAGTGAGTAGCTGGAGTGTGGTGGCAGGAGATTAGGCCCAAGATTTAGTTTTGGATACATTAGATAAAGCCTTAATGTCATGCTAAGGAATTCAGATTTAATTCAAAGAGAAGGAATGGAGAGCCAACAAAGACTGTAAGTTGGAGAGGGTAAAATGATCAGCTTTGTTTTTTGTGGGTATTTCATTCTTATGTTCATCCTATGTAAGTTTAAAGCTGAAAACCCTGCTCAGGTGTAATAAAAAATATAGTAGAACGAAGTAACCCTAAATTGAAAACAACCTAAACGTCTATCAACAATAGAATGGATAAATTGTGTGGTATGTTTGCACAGTGGAACACTGCACAACAGCACTGATAATGAATGGAATTACTGCTACAGGCAAAGGACACGGATGAATCTTCCAAGCCTAATACTCAGCAAAAGAAACCACACACAAAAGAGTGCATTCTGTATGCTTCCATTTATATAAAGCTCAAAACCAGGCAACATTAATCTATGCCATTAGAAGTCAAGACAGTGGTTATCCTTAGGGGAGGGGTAGTGGTAAAGAGGGGACCTAAGTAGGGTTTCTGGGCTGCTGGTAATGTTCTGTGTCTTGAACTTGACCTAGGTGCTAGTTTTACAGGTGTGTTCACTTTATGATCAAGTTCTAGACACATAAGACTTGTACTTTAAACCAATAACCTTTTAAGTGAAATACAACATACATATGGAGAAAAATCACTTATTGTTTTAAAGTACAATGGGGAATATTCAACCCTGCGATCCAACTGACCTTTGACCATGGTGGGATATGGAGAACAATAAACATGATGTCTATTACAAAGGGGGTGCCCCCACAGAGACATTTTCTCTTTCAGATATTTTCAGATAACCCCCATATTATGCTTCTAGATGCATTCAGGTACAATTGGTTGATCTGCATCATCACCCTGTGTTTCTGAAGTCTAAATTTCAGGTACTTTAAACATCATCTCTAAGGAGAGACAACAGGGACCAGGGTTTGGGGTGGAAGCCAACAAAGACTCTAGCCTTATCTATAGTGGTTTAAGTCTTTACAAGGAGAAATATTCAGGTATTTATTGTATATTTAACACTAAACCAAAAAAATGGCACAGCTCTGCCTAGTCATTACATGATGATGAAAAGTGGTAGATACCATTAGATTAGGATTGAAAATCACTAGACCTGGATTATTGTTATGCTAAATTGGCAGTTTGCATTAGTGTAGTTCTTTCTTTCTTTCTTTCTTAAATTTTATTTCAGAGTATTGCAGGGGTACAATCGTTTTGGTTACATAAATTGCTTTTTTTGCCATTTGAGTCAAAGTTATAAGTGTGCCCATCACCCAAATGGTGTGCATTGTACCCGTTAGGTGTGAATTTACCCATTTCCTCTCCCCCCTCACACCTGCTTGATTTCCGATGAATGTTGTTTCCATATGTGCACATGAGTGTTGATTGGTTACAGTTCTTTCTTGATGTGAGGAAGGCTGAAAGTGTTGGGGACAGCTTGCAGATGCAGATGAGGAAGCTGAGGATCCAAGAAGTTATATGGATGATCCCTGGTCAAACAACCAGTTAGTAGAAAACCATTGTCATCACCCTAGTCCAAGCTGCCGTTTATCTCACGCTTGAACAACTACAATAGTTTACTAGTTTATTAGTTGTTTCCTGGATTTACTATGCTACCTATTATGTTTCCCACACTGAAGCTACAGTAATCTTTTAAGAATGCCATGACACCCTTTGACTCTTTAATGGCTTCTCAGTGATCTTAGGGTAAGGACTCAGATCATTAGCAGGGCTTACTAGGCCACTCATGGTTGGGTCCCACGTGTGTACCTCTCAAGTCTCTTCTCACACCATGTTCCTCCTTGTTCGTTATGCTCTGGCTACACTGAGTTTTCAGTCCCTGAAAACTGCCATACCCTCTCCAACCACAGGGTCTTGGCATGTGCTATTCTCTTTGATGTGGATGTCCTAAAACTTACTAGTTTGGCATCACTTTCTGTTCCTCCAATCAAACACCTGTTGATGGGTGGACCTACCCAAGTAAGGAGCCCTGTTCTCCTTAATTCCCTTCAGTGTTATTGCAGTTTGAAGCTATTAAATATATTAGACTTTTCAAGGAAAATATGATCCGAAAGGGACTTAAAATAACAAAGCAAGTGACTGTCAGTTAAGTTAACTTGAAAGGCAAATTTTGGAAAGCAAAAAGCCATCCTTTGAAGAATTGTAGAAATTAAAACATAATAATAATAGAAGGCAATATTGTCTAATGGTTTAGAGAATAAGCATTGGCTTCAGACAAGTCTTGGCTCTGCCAAGTGGTCTGGCTGTGTGACCTTGGACAAGTTACTTCAGCTTGCTGAGTTTCTTCTATTGTAAGATGATAGCAGAATCCATGCCAGAGAATGATTGTGAGGATTCAGTGACAGGATGTATTTATTCACTTAGCTAAGTGCCTGGCACACCATAAATCTTCAGCAAAGTGTGGCTACTCTGGTAATAATTATATGACGATGCCTAAAAAGTTTCTTCCATTCAGACTATGAAGACAACTGGCAAAAGCGTGACAGAGAGTAACATGTTCAGGAATGGCAAAAAAAAAAAAATCATTTCTTATTAGGAGCCAAAAGATGTCAATGGATTTCACTATTTAAGTGAAGAGGACATTCAACTGAGGAAGTGTGTGGCAGTGGTTAGGAGTAAGCTTCTTAAACCCTGGGAGCCTTAGCTTCCTAGTCAATACAAGAGGCCCCGATCTCCCCGTCACAAGGTTGTTGTAAATTAAGTTTAAATGTCGCCATGCTTGTAAAGCACTTAGCATGGCATCTGGTACATAGTAAGTGCTCAATAAACAGTAGCTGCTGTTATCACCAATGTTGCTGCTTATATTTTTCTTCTTAAGTCAGAACATTTGCAGCCCTTGATGGCCAGTGTGGGATGCTGTGATTAGAGCCCTGAGTGCGTCACCCAAACCGGTTCTCAGGCTTCTAAATTCTGTGTCAAATGAACTTCTGGGCCATTTAAAACACAAAGGCAAGGCGAGGGGGGCCTCTGAAGTGCCCCGGATTTTCAAAAGCAACGCTGGGTCCTGGAAGAAGTCGTGATGCCTGGGGGGCATCCCGGGTGGCGTGGTGTGGAAGCCCGTGCTGCTCGGCCCCAGCTCTGGCCGTCCGGTCTCGGGGGAGGGCACCGCCCGTCCCAGCAGCGCGCCCGGCGGGGGCACGGGCAGCTCGGCGTCCCCGCGGTGTGGCCCCGGAGGTGTTCCCAGGTACCCGAGCCTCGCGGCGTTTTCAAGTGCTGGCTGCGAAGCTTGAAAAGGGCCCGCCGCTGGGCCGGGCGTTTTGTGTTTGCCAAACAAAGCATGAAGGCAGAGTGAGCAAAGGGGGCGGGCCGGGTGCGGCACAAAGGCCGAGGGCGGGCCGGGGCTGGGGAAATACAGTTCAGTGGGCCTGAATTGATACGCTCATCCCCTAAAGCCCCGGGCTGGGCGATCACAGGGCATGAAGGCCCAGCAAAGAGCACTCTGCTGCATTGATCCAATCCCGAGCGAGCGAGTGAGCGAGAGACTGTGGAAGGGGAGGGAGGCAAGGACTGAGGGGGGGCACGCGGGGGTCTGCAGGGGCCGCCAGCCGCAGATTAGGCGCTTTTCTTAGAAATGAAGGAATCTCCTGGCCTGAGCGAGGGCCCTCCAGATGGAGCATGCCTTCTAACCCAAGGGGCCAGGGTTGGAATATCTCCCCCATTTCTGTGGGGAGCTAGCATGCCACTGGGGTCAGCCACGACAAAGATGTTCTTTCTCTCTTCCTCTTCTGGCAAAGATACTAGGGAGCGGCTGCGCATTCCCTAGGGCCCGCCCCTGCCCCCTGCATTCTATGGGTGTGGGGATGCACAGATGACTGTGGTCCCTCGTTCCTCACAGACTCAGTGCCTACACAGTGTCTGCCACTATTTATTGGTTAGAGGGAGGGACAAATTGGATGGATGATGGGAAGGACATATGCATAGATTTGTGGTTCAACCAGATGGGTTTCTGTTCCCTTAGTTCTTGTCTAACAAATATTTTTGACTGTGTGGCTTTGTCTCATGTAAACATTATTATGAGTGTTTTATTTTTCTCCTATACTTTCTTGTGTTTTCCACATCATTGAACATGGTCACAAATTATTTATACAATTAGAAAAATATCGACATTGTTCAAAATAGAAGTAAAACAGACGGAAGGGAGGGGCATCAGAGATCACAACCATGTAATAATGATGATGAAATCTTACACATTACCGGTAACCAACTATTCTCATGCATGGATCACACACATTGCTTAGCATTGCTCATCACAATCATCCCATACTTAACACAAGACCCAGCACACGGTACTAAATCAATAAATGGCGATTGGTGGAATCCAATGCCACTGAACAAACGAAGTAGCTGAGGTTCTGAGAGGTGAAGTGTTGCACAGCTATGACTGAAATCTGCCATATGCAAATCCAGGGCTCCTGCCCCAATGACCCATAGAATCCTGAAGGGCTTCTTCAAATACGGACTATTTCATTTCAGTCCTCTGTGTTCATTTCTGGACTATGAGGCCCCAGATTTCCTTTCTGAAGACAAGGTTTTGTTTGTTTTTGTCGTAATGACACACTCGGCATCATTAAGTGTCCGTGAAGAGGAATCCTTTAGTTGCATTAGAAACGTGGTTTGTGACCACTGAGAGCCTTGGGAAACGAAGCTCTCCTAGCAGGAAGAGGCAGGCTGCTAATGAAACGGCTTTCGCGGGGCGGGGTTTCTGCATTCTCTTAGGGCCGACTTTAGCATTATTGCCAAGGAAAAGCTTAGCCCATGTCTGAACGACACTGTGATTTGTGAGTATAAACAGTTCAGATCTGAGCAAAGCAGTTCTTACCCAGAAAGAGTTTCCCATCCCTAGCCTCTTTCCTTGATTTGTAAATCGTAACTGACACAAAATACTTTAAACTCTGCCTTGATCTGAAGTTTGCTGAGGGAATCAGGCCAAGTAATTGAGCCAGAATATACTTTTTGATGTTAAGTCAGTATTGTTTAAACGATTTTACATGAAATCCTTGAAACAGGTTTGCACCATAATTTATTGCAATTCCTTTTTTTAAAAAAAATTCTTTATATTGATGTCAATTTTCTTGCTTGAAAGTATTCTTTGCCAGTATTATATTTTCACTTGGAACATTCATCATAGTAATGAATATCAATTTATTACTTTATTTTTAAATTTGGTTCTTACATGTGGTTTTGTGAAATTCTTAAACTTCACATGAAATATTTTTCTTGAAAATGCACCGTGCAAATCCACACTGATTTAGCCCATCCGTTTTGATGAAGAATTTCTTGGCTTTAGTAGGAAAGAGGGCATGAATATTTCCTTGCAATATTTTCCCCTCACTTGAAAACCCATGAATGAAATAAGACCTGAGGACTGCATGAGACAATTTACATACTAATTAGGTAGCATGATGTAGTTGAGAGAGAGAGAGAGAGAGAGAGAGAGAGAGAGAGAGAGAGAGAGAGAGAGAGAGGGAGAGAGAGAGAGAAAGGCTCTGGAAGCTAACGTGGCTTCACAGCAGTGTGATCCTGAGCAACTTGCATATCCTCCCTAGGTCTCAGTTCACTCATCAGTCAAATGCTGAGGGCCATTAAGAGGATAAAATGAGATATGTATGAAAAGAGTCCGGCACAGTTACTGCTCAAGAAATGTTCATTTTTTTTCTGTAGTCACAACAGCCTTCAACTTCCTCCTTTATAAAAAAGGATCGATTTCCTAGAGTAGTCTAGCATAAGATATTGATGAAGAATATGGACTCTGAACTCAGACTGTCTGGGTTCAATTCTAAGCCCCACTACTAACTGCATGATTTTGGGCGATTAAATCAATCTCCTTGCTCCACTTTGTCTGCCTGTGTAAGCAGTGTGTGATCAGGGGCTGGTCATAGTGACCATCACCCAGGGTGGTTGTGAGTACTCAGTGAATTAATGCACTCAGCATACAGAGCTTCTAACCTTTTTGTTCATAGCTTCCTTTGGCAGCCCATTGATACCCATGGACCCGTTCTCAAAATAATAATTTTAAATGCATGAGTACAATACTTGATACATGGGAGCTATTTCAGTTGTTTGCACCCATCCACTGCTTCTATTGCAT
Organism: Lemur catta; assembly: GCF_020740605.2. NCBI lineage: Eukaryota > Metazoa > Chordata > Mammalia > Primates > Lemuridae > Lemur > Lemur catta. The sequence continues at coordinate 39,154,504 of NC_059155.1, forward strand.
GAAAGCAATCATAGACACTATGTTTTAAAAAAATGGGCATGGCTGTGTTTTAATAAAACTTTATTTACAAAAACAGGTACCTGGTGGACCAGATTTGGCCCACGGCCATAGTTTGTTATACCCTGCATTAAAACATGAAAAACTCTTACAGACATTGGCCTAGGCAAAGAATTTATGAAAAAGACCCCAAAGGCAATCGCAGCAACAACAAAAATAAATAAATGGGACCTGATCAAATTAAAAAGCTTCGGCACAGGCAAGGAAACTATCACAAGAGCAAACAGACAACCTGCAGAACGGGAGAAAATATTCGCATGCTATACATCCGATAAAAGGCTGATAACTAGAATCTATATAGAACTCAGGAAAATCAGCAAGAAAAAATCAAACCACCTTATCAAAAAGTGGGCAAAGGACATGAACAGAAACTTTTCAGAAGAAGACAGACTAATGACCAACAAACATATGAAAAAATGCTCAACATCTCTAATCATCAGGGAAATGCAAATCAAAACCACAATGAGATACCACTTAACTCCAGTGAGAATGGCCTTTATCAAAAAGTCCCAAAACAATAAATGTTGGTGTGGATGCGGAGAGATAGGAACACTCATACACTGCTGGTGGGACTGCAAACTAGTGCAACCTCTGTGGAAAGTAATATGGAGATACCTCAAAGAGATACAAGTAGAACTCCCATTTGATCCACTAATCCCATTACTGGGCATCTACCCAAAGGAACAAAAAACATTCTATAATAAAGACATCTGCACTAGAATGTTTATAGTGGCACAATTCATAATTGCAAAGATGTGGAAACAACCCAAGTGCCCATCAATACATGAGCGAATTAATAAAATGTGGTATATGTATACCGTGGAGTTCTCAGCCACAGAAAACAATGGTGATCTAGCACCTCTTGTATTATCCTAGATAGAGCTGGAGCCCATTCTACTAAGTGAAATATCACAAGAGTGGAAAAATAAGCACCACATGTACTCACCATCAAATTGGTATTAACTGATCAACACTTAAGTATACATATAGTAATAACATTCACTGGGTGTTTGGGCAGATGGGATGGGGAGAAGGGGATGGGTATATATACATGTAATGGGTTCCTGCGCACCATCTGGGGGATGGACATGTGTGAAGCTCTGACTTGGTGGGACAAAGGCAATATATGTAACCTAAGCATTTGTACCCCTGTAATATGCCGAAATAAAAATTAAAAATTAGAAAAACATGATTTCTTGCAAAATATCATATTCAATTTAAAACATTTCAACTTATCATACCTTGTCAAGTACTTGGCACAGGACCCTCCTGGGAAGTGCTATGAACATCCTTTATAAAAACCAGAAAATGTTCTACAAATGGTAGCTAATCAAGTTAAATTAAATTTTCTTGGCCTGTTACCTGTTATAATATCTAGAACTGCCTTGTCTATGAAAACACAGAGAAACATAAAGCCAATAACAATGATGATATACTGAGTAATTAGAATCAGCAGCACTTTAATGTGGGGGAAAGTAAATGACATGGAAACCATTAATGACAATATTACCTCATATCTGGAGCTTTCTCCAAAGAGCTGTAACTACCCTGCAGCAGTTTCCTGCTTGGCACACTGTAGGTGTTCAATACATACTTGTTAGCTGATTGACTCTCCTCTATGTTCCTGATGTGTCCTTAAGGAAGAAGAGAAATGTGGAAATCTTTGTATTTCCATTGTACAGGCAGTGTTCTGGTATTTCTAGGGTTGATGAAAGGAAAGCAAAACAAGATGAGATGGTTTGGGGTTCATTAGATTGAAAAAGGGAAGGTCCTGGGAAGGTTGCTTTTCAGGTAGAAATTTCTCAGGGTAACAAACATTATTGAGCAACTACTAAGTTACAGGTGCTATGGTGAGATAGAGTGGAAGAAACAAATAGCCAGTGGTTTTCTTCCTTCTACAGAAAAGTTAAGTCATGTATTTATGACAGAGAAAGTGGCTGTGTTAGGGAAAGAGAGATGACAGCTTAGAACTAGAGGTGGCAAGCATTCCAGTCAGCTGTGAAAGTTGAGTGTCTGGAACTAATATTAATATCTCTTGGTATCCTTTGTTTCTAGCCCCAATGCCATCCATTTCCTTTTTTCCTATCTCGGTTAGTATCTGCCTTAAACTAAAAAAAAAGAAAAAAACCTTCTTGTGCAAAAGTCACCAAAATGTGCACAAGAGGGCCCCATCATTAGTGTGTATGTTCAGACCCAAAACTGGCTTAGACAAAAACACAGCAGACTATAGGTAGCCCCCAGTGTGAGACTTTAAGCAGACCCCAGTCATTGATAAAAAGAATGTTCCAAAACTTCTATCCAGGTCCTAACACTAGAAGCTGCCTTTAGCCATAGAAGTCATCACCAGTGGTTCCCACTTCCTCTGCTTATGAGCATGGGAATATCCCTACTGCATCTGCCAGGGCAACAGGGCAGAGCTGTACTCTTGGCAGACTAAGCTTTCATAGAGATCATATTATATGGAGTCTTGAGTTTTATAAATGCTAGATTGTACCTGTTCTGCTTTTTTAAACTGTGGGGACTGCCCCTACACCACACAGCTGTCACCAAATAAGGAATTAGGTTAAGGAGTTCATCTCATTCAATCAGGTACCATTCATATCTTTGGTCCTGAGCCATTTTACGCTCTGTACTAGTTCCCAGTCCATCTGACTTCTGGCCTACATTTCTCATGTTCAGTATTGTTTCCCAGCTAAAGCCATTGGCTTCTTTCTACTGTCTAAATTCCCTTTCCCTGTGGAGATGGGGCTTGACAAATCTTTTACAGTGCTAGGGTTGTTTGTGAGAGTATTTTGGATATAGCTGCAAAGGATGCCCAAATCTAGACAATGTGTAGAAAAGGGAAGCAAGTGGGAACCCAAAGTCAAAAAACCAGAGAAGGGCATAAAATTGTGTCATGAAGCTGAGTAGGCAGTGAGGAGCAGTGAGTGCAAGCCAGGATATGCAGTCAGGGAGTGGAGGCACAGTGAAATGACAGTAAACATTAGCATGTTGAGAAAGTGACCAGGAGGACAAGCCCAGCTGGATGTCTGAAATGGGCATGTTATTCATTGGCAATCTGACCCTTCCTCCAACTGGGAGGGCCAAATGGCAGACAAGCACTGCATCAGTCAAGGTAGGCTAGCTTATATTGTGCCAACTACCCACCATTTTAGTAGCTTTATATAATAAATATTTCTATTTTACTCATGCTACATGTCATACACAGGTTGCCATCTAGGAAGAGGCCGCTTACTGGCCATTAATGCTCTGGCCTAGAATTGACTCACATCCCTTCTGCTCATGGTCCATTGGCCTGAACTAATCATATGGTCCTGCCTGTTGATATTCCATGAGCACTAATTGAGCCAGAGGCAGCATTCAGATGATGTTTATGGCTGCTCCAGGGCCTTGACATTGACAGAGCCCCTCCATGCATGGTACTTGGTCATACATGTTCATTCCAGCTCCACACTTGAGTCTTAGTTAAAATTTCCAATACAACAGCCCATCTGCTGGCCACATATAAAATTACTCTATGGGACAAAAAACTCTGGGTTTTAAACAATCATCTCACAAATAAACCTTGAAAGCTTGCCTATTAGTAAGTTGGGAATGGTTTTATTGACCCTAAGCCTAGGATAATCATGTGGCAAAACTGTGCCACATGGGAGCTGTGGCAATTTATAATGCTCTCCTCCTCCCATGGTTCCTATCCTAGTGAATGACACCACCATGTACCCAGGTGTGCAAGGCAGAAATCTCTCCTGCCTTCTCTGCCATCAATCTTTCCCTCTTTCATTATGCTCCAATCCCAGTGGCCTTTCTTCTGTCACTTATATACTCCAAGCTTGTTCTTGTCTCCAGGCCTTTGTATTTGCTGTTCTCTCTGCCTGGCATACATTTCCAGTTTATCCCCATCTTTATTTAGCTATTCCCTACGTTTAAGAACATAAATGAGTCACTATGCACAGCATGGTCCCAAAGCATGAGACACTATCATTGGCTGATAATGCAGGGCTAATCACTAGAATGCAAGCTCTGTGAGAGCACAGACCACTGTGTATCCCTTGGGATTTAGCAGGGGCTCATTACATACATGATGACTGGATGAATAACCATACTGAGTCACCAGTGAAGGTGGTATGGAGTCCCTCTTCTTCACTCCCATAGTCTTGGGGGTTATGTGTGACCTGTGCTGCACTTCACTGACAGATGGGGCAGTGTGAGGATGGGAGTAGTTTCATTGGTTTTCTTGGATGCTTTTACCTCCTCCTTTGGGTGGAGATGTCAGACTCAGGAGCAGCTTAAGTGGTTTCTTTTGCCTATGTCTGGTAGGCCAATAACTGCCCTCAAGTGCCAGTACTATGGAAATAAATGACAGACTGAGAACCTTTTCTATTGTTTCTTCTGGGAAATTTTCTTCTGATATAATCATTTTGAGGTCATGCACATTGTTTCAAGTACAAACCTTCTAACAGGTTGAATTGAATGTTGTCTCCGCTCCTCCCGTTGCCCTCTATCTCCCATCCAGCAGACTGTAAACTATATGAAGGCCGGGATTGTGTCTATTTTTGCTCACTAGTTTATTCCCAGCATCCAACAGTAAGGCTGACACAGAATCAGTGGGCATTCAACCAATGTTTGTTGAATTAATTAATAAGTCCAGAGATGGGTTACCCTTGACCTGGTTTCTAAGCCATGTAATACAGAGAAGAGAAATCATCTTTTTTTGAACTACGATCACTGGTCACCAGCCTTACTTTTTAGTTAAGGTTCATCAGCTGTACTGAAAGAACTTCACTTGGCAAGACAAGCTGAGCTCACTTTGATGATCACATACTGGCCACATAAAGTGTCACTGGGATATTAGAAAATAAGAATCTTATATAACTTTCAATATATTAAAAGGTATATATCTCCTCCTATGATAAAAATGGTGATACTAATAGTAATAATAACATTAGCTATCATTTATTAAGTGCTTACTATATGACAAACACCTTGCTAAGAGCTTTGCATGCATTGCCTCATTTAATCTTAATTGCATGCACTCCTTTCTCTCCAGGGCCTCAGTTTCTCCTGCAAGTAAGTGAAATGCCACACAGTGGCAGGGAGCAGGGAGCTGAGGAGGCAATAACCAAGATCTGCAGCAGGAAGACTCCATTCTGTGCAGGAGCTGCTGACTGGTTTCTTTATCCAGCTTCCAGTGCTGAAGGTGGAGCCCTAAAAATACATCCTCACTCCATTCTGTGTTGCCAAAAGGAAATATGTCCATTTCCACTTATTATATTGGACTTGCTTCAAATATAATTGCCATATATTCCGAGGAGAAAGTATTCATGGAATAAATTCAGGAACCACTAGTTGAACTGTTTTTACCTCTCCAGGAGGAGATACTTGTATATCGACCCATGGATAATTTCTCGAGGCTTATGGGCCCAACTGGAAGATGCTAAGTAGATGGTCACCCAGCTTTCCCCTCCCTCCTCAGGTTCTTTCCGGAGAGGAAGGTGTGTTAGATGTGTCATGGAAACTTCCCTCTTAAACCTGCCTGTGTTTGCCCACCTTGAGCCTCGGACGTGTTTACCTTATTGTGAGAGCTGTCATGGCGCTGTACACAAACGGAGCCCTCTTGTCTCCCACTTTCAGCATTTGACGAATTCATTTTGGAGGCACTATCCTTCAGTACTTCTCATTTAATTACTGCTCCCTCTGCTTTGCCTTCCTCCCTCCCCCAAAGCTTTCTCATGATCTTTATAGGAATCAAGACAAGGTGTACAATTTGGCAGCTAGGAAATTGGGATTTAATAAGTCTCCTGCACAATCTGACATGTCTACAAATAGCTTGTGGGATTAGGCTCCCTAGCTTCATTTGGAACTGGGTGCAGCTGACCTGAATAATGAAAGTTATGAATCCCCTCCGAGCATTGCTTCATTAGAATCCCCTTACAAAAAAAGAAATGGGACTCATCTCATCAGCTCAATTTTATGGCATCTGATTAGACCACTATTTTCTCAGCAGGTCCCTTTTCTTTAAACTGTTGACTATGGATGGCCTGCTGAATAGAATGAACTTTGAACCACTAAATTGCAGCATTATGGTTATTTAGTGTAATTTATGAAAAATGAGAGAAGCCATGATCACTTACTTCTAGTTGCTAATGATATCTCCATTTATCTGAACAGGTATGGGTTTGGAACATTCCTCCCATTTCCAATAATCATCTTGGAACACTGCCCAACTAGAAACCCCAAAAACATTATTTGGAGGGACAAAGTCTACAGACGGAAAATTCAAAGCGAATGGCACCTGCACACGTCTTCATCAACATGTACCATCTGCTGCCTTTCAGGAAGTAATTCATTTTAACTATGCTAACCTAATAAGTACCCCCATTTGATGTTTGACTTATAATTTGATGAATTTGGTGAAAGCCTCAATGGGCCTTCAATGTAACATACTCCATTAGTTCATCACTATCTCACTATTTTGAGATATAAGGGAAAGTGTTGAAATTATGTAGTATTTATTTCGAGCATTGTGATTATTAAAGTAGTATAATATGCCACTCCTTTCTGGTTAGTGGGAAATCCATGGTCGCAGCCACATTACAAATGTAAAAGCTATCCTAAAACAACTGTTGCCCAAATAGATAATGTTTCAAAATATTGATTTCTAGAGGCTCCAAATAACTTGTGGCTAAATGTGGTTCTCTCAAGCATCCAGTAGCCAAGAGAGCAGTGTTGTGGAGTGACAATCAAGGACATGCACTTTGGAGTGAGCCACAGCTGAGGTTGGGTACTGGTTCTATCAATTGATGGCCTGTGACTTTGGGTAAATTTTTATTCTTCTTGAGCCTTGGTCACCTTATTTGGAAAACAGGGATGTGAATGCTAACTTCATTGGGCCATTTCAAGGGTTAAAGGAGAGGGGACATATAAAGTGCCTAGCACAGTGCCTGATTCACAGTGGACATTCAATGAATGTTAGTGCACTTTTCCTCTAGGGGAGCAAAGCCCAGCTTTAAGACTCAACCCTACCTTACAGTGTTTCTGGTCATCACAGGATGTCTCAAGAAATATCCCAAACAAAAATAGTTTTATTCAACCCTCATTTTAGAAATTAATATTAGTGGTAGAACATCTAGGGGGTGAATGATCAGGTGCATGACAAACTCAGACATCCCAGAGTCCAAACTACAAAGGGCTTTCTTCTCTGAATGAGGCTAGGCTCAAAGCTTTCTTGAGTTATGATGTACACTAGGACATCGGACCAGAAACTTTTGTTCAAAGTGACAGTAACATGGGCCTGCTCAAATATATAACATTTCCCTTCACCACAGGCTCATTTGGGAGGAATGGCAAAGTTTGCTTGCCTTTGTGTGGGCTGGCCCACATAACCCCAGCACTGACAGATATTCAGTATGTCTTTGTGTTTTCACACTAGCAGCACTGAAAAGTGGTCAACTTTTTGTTTGTTTGTTTGTTTGTTTTTAGAGGGACAACTGTATACTTCTGATGCTCATGTGCTGAAAACTGTGACCTCAATGAAGAAGGAGAGAGGGATACATGAAAGAGTGAGCACAGGAGAGGAGGTATCTTATAGTTTATAAACATCTGAACACTAGCACTCTAGCAAGATTTTGTGGTTCAATCTCTACTTGACCACAGACATGCTGTTTTAAAGTTCTGTGTTTGAAGTTATGTTGGTTATAATTGATGCCCATCCTGAAATGATTAGTCCAATTTGCAGCATAGCCGTTTGGGACAGTTTTACTTTCTTCCTCTACATTCTGTCTATACTCCTAACTCTCCAGGAGTTGCCAAGGAATAAAAATCCCTTCCAAAAGCTTTCTGTGGCAACAACTGGGCTATATTGAGACTTGAATCTCATGATTATAATCTAGGTTAGCAGGTAATCATTGTTGGTGGGGTCCTCCCTTTCCCCAGTCTTGGGTTTGTATTGGGGAATGAAGGACTTCTGCTAGAACAGCACTGCAGGTTTCTCCACATTCTACCTGGTTGGTGGGATGGGGCAGAGAACTAGTCATGTCCAGCACAGTCTCTCCTTTCACATCCGCACCCTTGCCCAGAGGGTACTTTCTACCATGCATACTGGGATAGCTCTGCACTAAGGGTTTGGCAGTGACCAAGAGGAGACCTGGGGCTTTCTCTCCAAGAGCTGATGCCATTTATTGAGGAGTCAGACAAGTAAATAAGGAACTGCCATAAACATACAGGTTGAAGGAATGCTCTAGGAGCATAGAGGAGGTGCATCTAACCAATTATCAACTGCATCATCAAGAGTCAGGAAGTTTGAATTCAGTAAAGGATGACTAAGCACCCACTTGGGGGTTGCTCTGACAGCACATATATTGAGCATCCCCTCTGGGTCTGGCCCTATGCTAGGAGCTGAGGATATAAGGAAGATTAAGACATAGTTCATGTCTTTAAGGGGGTCAGTCTAACAGGGAAAACCTCCAAGTAAACTTATACTTTCAGCACAGTGCAGAGATGGAGTCATGCACAAAGAGCTATGGGAAAACAGAGGAGGGGCCCCGAACTCCCTAACTCAGTCTGAAGAAGGTCAGAGAAGGCTACCCAGAGGAGGTAACTCCTGAACTGATTCTGAAGGGATGAATAGAATTTAGCTGGTTGAAAAATATGGGCAAGGTCAATCTACACAGAGGGAACAGCAAGAGTATGGGCAAGAGTATGGAGATGGGTCTGAGCATGGAGTGTTGGGGGATGAGGCTTGGGCAATAAGCAGGGGTCAGAGAATGAAGGACCTTATATGCCATTCTGAGTAACTGGGAAACTTGGACTTGATCCTATGTAAAAACAAATCTGATGGGAATAATACTAAAGGCAGGGGGATAAGCTAGGGGAGTGCTAGGCTATGACAGTCCAAGGGAGAATGATGAGGGCCAGAGCTAGGCCAGTAAGAGAAGGGAAGGAGAGCAGAGAGATGCAGAATTATTTGGGAGGTAGACAGATGGGTGATTGATTGACTGTGTGGGTAAGGGAGAGGGAGGAATCTATGATGACTCCCAGTTTTCTGGTTTGTGTGCCATCAGGATTAGAAATACAGGAGGAGTTATTTCCTGTGGAAGGGGGATAATTACCTCAATTTTGGACGTGTCAAATTTGAAGTCTGTCTGGATCATCCAAGTGTAAGAGTGGCTCCCAAAGACAGAGATTTTACAAAAGACATGGTGCTTGCTGCTTGTTTTCCTTTTCTGATATAAATTTGAAGAGGGGACATCTAATGTGGTCATCTAAAAGAGACATAGAGGAGACATCAAGGCAGGCTTGGAAGCAAGCATTATAGTACTGCTCCAGATACAGAGTGAGCAAATGAACTTCATCAGACCGTCAGACTCTCCCAACCTGCCCTGTGTCTTCCTGTTTGGTGTTCCTGCTCTTCTAGTACTAAAGATGTCTAAGTAATTGTGCCACAAAATACACTAGGAGGGAGATTTAATTGCTGAAATTGTCACCAGATCTACTTTTCTTTTGACACACAGTGTGACTTCCGTGGTAAATGAAAAAGGAATAAACACAAACAAAAGAAGAATTTCAGGCCCACATTCTACTTAAATGATTTCTGAAGAAAGGCAAATGGAAGTGTTCATTTTGCTCTTACTTGTATCACTTTTTAAATAACAACTTTATTGATACATGATTCACATCCCACGCAATCAAAGCCTCTAATGTCACTCCTAAAATGTTGTGTCTGAGAGAATGAACACAGTTACCCTGAGATAACAATGGTTTCAGCATGGCTGTCTTTGTCTCTTTTCCTGATATCTCTGTTAAGCTGTCTGCCTTCTTCCATTAAGCTACACTAATTTCTGGCTGATTGCTCAATTTTTTCAATAATTTTTGGGGCATAAATTGCTGCACAGTTTGATTCAATTATACTCAAGCAGGGGTAGCTTTATGAGGCAATTCTTTGAGGTTTGTTCTAACCCCAGGAGGACTCTTCTTAGCTAGGTCTTTCCCTGGTTCTCTCTGGTAAACAAGATGGCCTACGGTTAAGTTTGTTGCTCTCACAGAGCTACCAGCCTCCTCTTAATTGCTCACCATCAAAATCTCCATCATTTTCCAGAGCATTCTTAGGCCTGAACTTTCACATACTCCTTCAAACAAAGTCAGTTCATTTGGAGAGAACTTCAGAGCTCTCTGTTCTTAACGACTGACTTTCCCCCTTGACAAAATCTCTGAGCCACTGCTTTGAGTGTTGAATAGGGATGGGAACCTCTGGTCTTCTTGGGTTGCTTCTTGCAATGTGGAATCTTTGTTCTACAAGCTAGCTGGAGTAAGGGTGATCAGGGCCCCAATATTCTTGGCCAGTCACAGCTTGGGTAGAAAAAAGCCTAGTCTATACACAAGGGCTGTGTGGAGGAAGGGAGCTCCCTACCTCTCAGCTGCACTCATCAGGAATTTAGCCTCTACCACTTGGAGTCGGAGAGTGAGAAATGCTGGCAGCCAGCTCCTCCATGTGAGATGCCATGCCTCTTAATTGGGAGCTGAGGGGAGAGGGAGTCCTATCTTCTTGGCCACATCCACTCAGAGTAGATTTTCCATCAAGCTGAGCTTGAGTGAGGGGAACAGGAAGGAGTGGATCATGACTAAAATGTCAAAGACACTTGCTGTTCATTTTTGAGGAGATTAAGTAGGTTTTCTTGAACAAATGTTTCTTCATTTACTGTATGATCTTAAGACAATTTTTATAGACTTTAAATGGTTGATTTTTTAAAAATAATTTTCACCAATTATGATTGTTTCTTTGAGATGCTATTCACACTGCCACTCTAGAAGTGGAACTCTTTATCACATTTTAACACATTACTTATTTGTGTTTATGTGAATAAGCTATTGATTTCTGAAGTGTATATAGAAAGTGTAGGGAAATAAGACCACAAGAACATCTTGCTCTTGAGTTGGAAAAAAAAGAAAAGAAATAAAGAGAATAACAGAAACAGCACGTAGGCTACGTGGCTTTTCATGGTAACTGGAAAACACAAAGTGGGGTCTCCCAGATGACCAGGTTCCAACCTGCATGATCCCCTTTATGCACAGAAGCATAAAGAATAAATGGATTCTAAAGTAATTTGGAATAATTTCGCACATTTAAAACTATAATCCTTGCCAGAGATACTAGCAATGTAATTTTCACAAATGTAGTAAAATCAATCAAATCCAATCACTTGAACAGGACACTTGTGGTCCATTCTGAATCAACCTGCCTGAGGAGGGAGGCAGTCAGGTAGAAGGAAAAGTGTGGCCTTGTTGCTTACTGACTAGTGATTATGGTCAAGTTACCTTATCTATTTGTTGTCTGCATCAGTTGAGAGAAATTACATGAAAATGCTTAAGAGTACTGTATGAGAAATAAGCCCTTTAAATCTAGGGTGTTTCTTGAATTGGGCTTAGCTTACAAAGATGGAGTACTTCTCCCTCAGGGAAAAATAAAAGGAAAGCTGCTTCCTTGACAAACTGAGATTAACTGTATGAAAAACTTCAAGACATAACAAGGAATATAATAATCATACTTTTAATAGAAGTTTGGCTAAGATATATGCTTTTGAAAACTCAGCCAAAAGGCAATGTTGCACGGTTTAGCAATCAAGTGTGCGGGCTCAAGCCTGATTGCCCCGGTTCGGATCCTGGCTCTGCCACTTTCTAGTTGTGAGAGTTTGGGCAAATCACATAGCCTCTTCATACCCCGGTACAATGGGACTAATACTTTATGGGTTACTGTGAGGCTTTAATGAATTAAAAGATATAAAGGTACATGAGCAGTGCCTGGCACAGAGTGAGTACCTACAAGTGTGAGTAATGATGATGATGGCAGTTTGGAGATTTGTCCTTGTTGAAAGTTCTTATTGTGCCCAAAATGAATCCTTTTGGATTTCCTAAAAATTGGTTTTCTTTCCTCAGAGAGGCATTACAGAAAGACAGTAGAGAAGATGTCTCCAATGCAGTCATTCATCATCAAGATGGCCAATGTGAGAAAAGGCAAATCCGTTGTTCTGGGCATCAAGTCTCTGGAAATGTTGAAACTGACAGCATGTCTGATCAAGTGATGCCATTCAAGACATTTAGCCAAGGGTGATGCTCTAGGATGAAATTAACAGGAAAATGACAAATAAACTATGGCAACTAATCAATACATAGCCCAGTATGAAGCTAACAGTCTATTGCAAGAACAGGAGCTGGCGTTTGCAGAGCCCACCTTTTTGTGGTAAAAACTGAGTTTTGTTATAGTTGTGTTGAGAATTGCAGAGATTAGTGCCCTGAAATCATTGACATTGCACTATGAATATTTCTTTTCTCTGTGTTCCTTAAGAGTTAGAAAATTATATATGTATGTTTATATGTATATAATTGATACACAGTTGTTATTGGAGTAATCCTATTTCAATAGTGCAGTATAATGAGATTCATTGGAAATTACACTGAAACTTTAAAATAGGGGCAGAGAAATAGACATTGTCAGGGCTATATGTAGAGTCTAGATTAAACATAAAAGTGGAACTATATGCCTTTTATCTTCTGATTTATCTACCTTATAATAATTGTTACTTTAGTTCCAACGTGCTTCTTAGGGCCAACACCTTAACCTGGTCTCCTCTTACGAGCATTAACATCATCTTTGCCATAAAGTCCCCACATTTCCATCTTTCACATTAAAACTAATTTAGTGATGTCAGTAATCTCCAGAAAGGTTTGAGATCTGTGAGCTACCCAGGATGGGTGACTATAGGTCAGGCTATCAGCCCCTTCAACAGTACCTGTGAGGTAAAGACTGGGGGGCTTTGAGCACAGCACTGGGGGGCTGAGGCACTAGCTCAGGGGCTGCCAAACCATGGGCCAAATCCAGCCCATCGCCTGGTTTTGTAAGTAAAGTTGTATTGAAACACAGCCATGTGCATTCATTACATATTTCCCCCAGTTGCTTTCACACTACAATGGCAGTGTTGAGTAGCTGCAGAAGAGACTGTGCGGCCCATAGAGCCTAAAATATTTGTTATCTGGCCCTTTATAGAAAAAGTTTGTCAACCCCTGTTGTCTGTAATTTAAAATGTTCCAACACATTTAAAGTTTCTGGGCAGGAGTCTAAAATAAACCCAGCTATATTTGCTGCCTTGATTTGTTTGCTTATAGTCAATTCCAAGCAGACCTAGCATAAGCTAACGAATAGGCATTTCTCGAATACAGCCTGAAAGTGACTCCCTCTGAGCCTTTGCTTATGAAGTCCCTCTACCTGGAATGTCCACCCCCAACCCACCCCCTTCTCTTCTTTTCTGCCTACCTCCTAGTTAGTCTTCAGGATTCTACCGAAGTCAAACTCTCTTTCTGAAGCCTTCTCTCCTCCTGGACCCCAGGAAGAGGAAGCATTCTTTCCTCCAGTTTCCAAAGCCTGTGGTAAAGAACTCTGCCACAGCGAGCTTAAATGGCATCATTGTCAGTCCCATCTACTCCACTGTGAACTCTGTAGGGGCAGCAGCAATGTTGTATTTATCACCATAACCCAGCCTTATAAGACCCAGTCATTTCTTAAATATATATCCATCTTTTTCCAAGTGGCTAGCACCTCATCCCCACATGACACACCTCATCACTTGCCTCCTGGCTTCTACTCTTACCCTCTCCAGTCTGCAATGAAAGTGAACTTCTAATAGAGTAAATTGGGTCATGTTGCTCCTCTGCTCAAAACCCCACACTGGCTTATACTTGGAATCAAATCAAAAGACCTGCCATAGCCTGTAGGACCCTGCATGGCCTAATTCCCTGCCTATCCCCAGCACCCTCTACCTCTTACTGCTCTTTGCCTAGCAAGCTGCATTCCAGGGACACTGGCCTCCTTGCAGTTCCTCAAACATGCCCAGCATGCTCCTGCCTCAGGGTCTTTGCACTGGTTGTTCCATCTTCCTGGAATGCTCTTCCCCCAGATAGCTTCATAGCTTGCTCCCTCACTTCATTCATCTCATTGCTCCAGTATTACCTCCTCAAAGAGGCCCTCATTCTTTGAAGGAACAAAATAGCCCCATTTGTCACTCTCTGTCCCCTTAAATTTATATTGCTTCATAGCACTTATGACTTCCTGATAAAATTATTTGTTTACCTGCCTTCCTTACCGGGATACAGACTCTATCTATGAGCCTAGGAACACTGCCTTGTTTCTCTCTCTCTCTCTCTCTCTCTCTCTCTCTCTCTCTCTCTCTTTCTCTCTCTCCACTGTTTGAAACAGGGCCTGGTATCTACTAGATGCCCAATCACCATCTGTGAAATACAAATGAATGGAAGTCTGTTGATTCTGGCACCAGCACCACACTGTTTTCATCATTTCAATGTCATAATTGTGTGCTAATATCGCTTTTTAATGAATGTGAAAATCTAATAGGGAAGGTGTGGGTTTTAAGAGCAAACAGATCTTGATTCAAATTCTGGCTCTGCCACATCATAGTTGTATGACCTCAGTCAAGTTACTTGACCTCTGTAGGCCCTAATTTCCTTTGAATTAATAAGGAGATTATTATTCCCACAGTGCACGGTTGTTATAAGGAATAAATGAGACAATACATGTATTGTGAAATTGTTTTATAGGCAGGTTATAAAATATATAAATGGTGCAATCCCATTTTTGTAAATATGTATTTGTGATTTTAAAAATGTCTGCTAGAGTACGGTCCAAAATGTTGACAGTGGTCATGGGTGGTGGGCTTAGGAGTGATTTTTATTCCCTTCTTTATACCTCTGTGATTTTTGTTTGTTTTTGTTTTTACAACAAAGTACATTGCTTGGATCACTAGAGGGAAAAAGCCACTTTCATTTAAAAAAATAAAATGGAAATAAGACAATACCCTTCTCACCACACCATGTGACTCATCTACTGTGGTCCTCAGAATCTTGATGAGTGGGGTGGCGAGGGAGGGTGGACAGCAAAGGAGGGCAGGCAATACCTGGAAGAATGGAATGGGAGTGGAGCTAAATTATTATATTCTCTAGACCATTCTCTTTGCTTAGAACAGTTAGTAAGAGGATCACTAAGCCTCAGTTTCCTTGTCAGTATTTGTACCCCAAAATGGTATGGAGAGGATCAAATGAGAGCATGTACCTATAGCCAGTGGAGTGTGTGGTGGTTAAGGGCACAGCTCTGGAGCAGGTAGCTTGAGTTCAGATCCTAGGTCTTTTATTACTATCTGATGGCCTCACACTTTCTGAACCTCTGTTTTCTCATTTCTACAATAAAGGGAATAATTTGGATTTGCCAAATTTACTGAGGACTCAGGAGCAAATGGCCTGCTGAAATCCAGGAAATACTAGAGTGCCCTTGTTCACCCAGTGTCCTACTTTGCACCCAGCTCCTCTGCCCCATGTCTTAAGATGGAGAATAAATGGGGAGGAGGGAAACAATCTTTTCTAATTCCAGCCACATTTTCCTGGGCCTTATTTCTAAGCAGTAGAAAGCCAGGAAGGAGAGTCAAGAAAGGTAGGGATGAGTCATCACCAATTCTCTTTGTGTTGCTAGAACAAGTGTGGGAGAAAAGCCATGTCCCCACCTGCCCACTGGCACTTGAACAGTCCCTGTGCAATAAGAAACACTTGGCTGCCTAGTGGAGAGTGGAAAATAAAGATGGCAAGGCCAAGATGTCCAACACGAGCTATCTGGGGAGCAGCAGCAGGAGAGCAACAATGGAGAGTCCTAATGTTTTGCACAGCCTTTTCTACATCTGGCCACAGAGCCCACTGGGACTAGTACTGTATCCCCTCAAACCCCATCCCTCTAGCCCTACAGAAGCCTAGAACTGCTCATCAAGATGAAGTGGATTTTATTATTGTGGATGTTGTGTTAACTGCAAAACACAAAAGGTGAAGAGGTGGGAGGGTTGCTATGTTCCCTTTTTATGGTATTCAATGGTTTGAGTCATGCTAAAGAGGCCATCAGGGGAAGAGTGGGAATCTCCCACCCCTTTCCTTTCTTCCATAACAGAATATTAAGCCCTACAGTGTGCTGGGCTCCAGGGATGCAGAGATAAACACAACACATGCCCTGCCCTGGAGGAGCAGTCAAATGCTAGAACCCAGCATGTGCTAGGCAATTAGAATGCCCTGTGGTCAGGATATATCCAAAAAGGAATACTGAGAATACCTATCAGGATATGAACAGCTCTACTTTCCACTGGAGGCACAAGCTGGTTCCTAAAGGATGACAAGGAGTTTGCCCAGGCAAAGACCTTGAAATAGGTGGCCAGCAAATGACAGCTGGGCCATGGTAACCTGAGTGTGTCCCGATGCCAAATGGGGCATAGTCAAATGTAAGGCAGCATGCCAAGTGAGTGTCCTTTTTGAAGTCTAGGGAAGTTAGGGTTAATCTTCTTAACTTGGGGCATGCAAGGCCCTACTGACCCCTCTCTCCACATCTGGCCCCAGTCTCCCTTTATAACCTCATTGCCATTATCAGCCCCTATCCTCTAGCCCCCATCCTACTTTTCACCCACTTCACTAAACACACCCTGTATTTTCCTGCATTTGTGCCTTTCCAAGTGCAGTCAATCACCCAGAGTCCTCTTCTCCACCTCTGCCTCTGGCAGAGTCCAATCAATCAATTAAAGTAAAATTACTCCTCCAATAAACCTGACCCCTGGGGCATATCTACAATCTCTACCTGCATGTCATCAGCAAGAATCAATCTTTCATTCCCCTTTATGCCCAGGACACTTCGTATCTCTGTTAAGAACCTGACACAACCTTCCTAGTGTAGCCAAATGGTTAAGAACACAAGTTTTGGCATCAGGAGAACAGACTTAGAAACACTTACCACTTGTGTGACCTTAAATAAATCTACTAGCCCTTTGAGCCCTCAGTTTCATGATCTGTATAATGGCAATAATAGTAGTATCTACTTACTAGAGTTATTTTAGGATTATGTGATAAAATACATCTAAAGCATAGCACCTGACACATAGTAAGCAGTGAAAAAATTTTAGCTATTTATATAATATATCCATGTAATCCTCACCTTAGATTGTGAGCTACTAGAGGTCAAGGATTATTGTTAATCTTTGTAGTGTTATCTTTCCAGTTAGTGACTGGCATATAGTAGGTGCTCAAAAATGATGTATTAGACCTTCTTGAACCATTGCCTTGAAGATACTGGGGCAATTTTTGGGTGTTCCAAAGTTCAGGTTGCTGATCTAGGATGTACTATAACCCTAAGAGGATAAGACCTACACAATGCTTACATTTACCAAACAGCCTCCTGAGTTGAGGAAACCCTTTGAGGGTTGAGCTGGTATGGGTATATGTTTGAAAGGGCTTTTTCTTCAGGCCACATTAGACTAGTGGAAAACTTGGGATATGCTATGGTTGAATGTTTGTGTCCTCCTCAAATTCATATGTTGAAACCCTAACTCCCAAGATAATGGTACTAGGAGATGGGGCCTTTGGGAGGAGGAGATTAGGTCATGAGGGTGAAGTCCTCATGAATGGTAATTAGCGTCCTTATAAAAGATGACCAAAATAGATCCCATACTCCTTCTTCCGTGTGAGATTAGATTGAGAAGATGGCTGTCTGTGAATCAGGAAGCAGGCCCTCACCAGATACCAAATCTGCTGGCACCTTCATCTGGGACTTCCCAGCCTCCAAAACCATAAGAAATAAATTTCTGTTGCTTATAAGCCACCCAGCCTATGGTGTTTTGTTATAGCAGCCTGAATGGACTCAGGGCATGAGATCATCATAAGCCCATCATTCCCTGGAATGGTCACTTGAAGTACCCATGAGCTGGTTTTTAAGGAACACCCCAGACATGTAGAAGAGATGGGAGAGGAAAAGAGTCACTGAGATCTGCTGGGAGGAGCCCAAGGAAATACTGGGAGGGGGCAGAAAAGAAGGGGTAGTCCCATTCTTCTGCCAAGAAAGTGATCTTGGTAAGGAGGGGCTGGGGGCTGGGGATGGTGTTATTTTAAACACCAGCTGAGTCTCTGAGTGGGCCTGTACTTGTTCAGGGGGAGACAAACAAGGGAGATGACAGCCACTGCCATGTATTGTGGCTAGGGACATTATTTCTATTAGACTCGGACTCCCCTGGCATAGACTATGTACTGTTCTTAGTTATGATGTCCTTTTACTTCCCTACGTTTGTTTTATCTCTGCCTGGGCTTTCTCATCTGTCTGTTTTTTTCTGCTGTTGATGGTAATATATCTCTGTGAGCCACCACAAATCTTTTTTAGAATGAGGCAAGGTATAAATAAATAATCTTTCTTAAAAAATACACATTCTTACTTGATCTGCAAAACAATCCTGTGACTTAGATATGATGATCCTTTGAGAGTATGTGATTTGGGCAAAATCAAAGAGCTTGTAAGTATCTTCTGGCTCTAAGTCCAGTGTACTTTCCACCAACAAATGACCTGTTGAACCCTTACTATGTACCAGACACTGGGTGAGGGGCTGGGGGCTAAGAATTAACTTGGTGCCAAGCACATTATTTCAGTCCTGTGAGGAAGGTATTGCCATCAACACTGATCTACAAGTAAGGAATCTGAGGCTAACCATGGTTAAGTTAGATAAATTGATGCAGTCATGCAGCAAAGCAAAGATGGGATTCTGTCCCAGCCAGTGCTTATTTGGCTCCCACCTAACAAAGGTAGGGAGCTCACTGGTGAGGGTTTAGAGGCCACATCCTGCCATCCATTTCATCTGTTGCTTTTCATGTGCCGTAGGTCTGTAATCGCAACACTAAGAAGAACTAACATTCCTGGGCCACCAACCAAGTGCCAGGCACCATGCTAAATACTTGACTTTCATTATCTCATTTAGTCCTTACAATAATCCTCTGAGGCAGGTACTATTTTGCTCTCTTTTCTCACTTCATTCCCTGTCCCTGTGTGATCTCATCCACATCCACAGCTGTAGTTAACACCTACCCTCAGATGAATGACAAATGTCTATACCTGGACAAGATTTCTCTGAGCATTTCAGACCACTATTTCCAATTGCCTACTTGACTTCTGTATTTGAATTTATTTGTTTATTCATTCAACAAATATTTATTGATCACTTACTATATAACAGGCATGATTCTAGGTGCTGAGTATTATAGCAGTATAAAAATAGATGACAATCCCTTTCTCATGGAGCTTCCATTCTGGTGGGGAAAACACAATAAGCAAGAAAAAGTGGAAAATATCTAGATAATAAGAAAAACAAGGGTGAAAAATAAAGCAGAGAAGAGGATATGAAATGTTGGACTGGTGTTGAAATTGTAGATAGGATAGAGAGAGAAGACCTCACTGACGTTGTAGTATTTGAATAAGGGAGATGGAGGAGGTGAGGAAGGTGAGAGAGGTTTCTAGAGCACCTCGAACTCAACAGATCCAAAATTCAACCCAAGATTTTCCCTTCAAAAACTAATCCCTTTCCAGTGATCTCAATCTGAAGAAATGACCCCACCATCTACTGCGTTAGTTGAGGCAAAACCTAGGAGTCATCCTGACCCCATGCTCTTTCTCCCTTCCTCGTACCCCTGCCACCATATCTGATCCATCACCAAGTTCTGTCGATTCTATCTTGTAAATGTTTCTCTTGAGGCAATGCACTTTTCCTCCTATTTGCATTATTACCAGTGATCCAAGCCCCCATCATCTCTCACAGCACCCAGGGTTGCCTTTTCCAAACTCAAATCTGATCATGTTATCACCTCACCTAAAAGTTACAATGGCATCACTTTGCTCTTACTGGTAGGATGAAGAACAAACTCTGTGTCATGACCTATATGTGGTCTGACCAACCTCCTTCCCCAGCCTCCTTTTATACCAGTATTGCCCCTCCTTCACACACACACACACACACACACACACACACACACACTCTCCAGGCAAACTTAGAATCTTAAATAAGCCATGTTCTTGCCATTATATGGCCTCTTTACATATTGTTCCCTCTTCCTGGAATGCCCTTCTTCACCTGGCTCAAGCCACTCTCTCTCACTTAGTTACGGCCCCTTCAGAGATCAGCCTTCCCTGACCTTTTTGACTAGGTCATGTTCTCCTGTTACATGCTGTCATGACCCCATGGATTTCCCCTTTCTAGCACTTTCATGGATGCAATTTTATATCAATTGGTGTGACTATTTGGTTAATGTCTACCTTCCCCACTAAACTGTAACTCCATGAGGACAGATATTTATGTGCTTATCATTGAGTCCCCAGTGCCTGTAATAGTGCTTGGCACTTAAGTAGGTGCTCAACAAATATTTGTTGAGCAAGTGAACAACAACAACAAAAAAAAAAAAACGGATCACTTGCCATTTCACAGATGAGAAACTGAGGCTCAGAGAAGTAAAGTGTATTGCTCAAGGCCAAATAACTAGTTTGTGGAAGAGCAGGGACTTGAGCCTAGATCTGTTAGATTTCGTCTCTCATGTTCTTTCTCCTGCCTTTTCCTGCCTTGTATGTTTTGTGTTTTTAACTTGAGAAGTTACATGTGAATACTTCATGCTGTAAAACTTCCCCAGGCCTTGCCCCTCCTGAGAAGTATCACTGTTAACATTTTGGTATCTATATTTCCTAGGCTCATTCTCTGCTTTTAATTTTATTTAATATATATATATATAATATACATTTATAATAGTACACATACACATGAATAAGCATATTGTTTCATTGGGTTTTGTTTTTTATAGTAATGGAATAATACTAGGTGCATTCTTCTGAGATTTGTTTTATTAGCCTAACATTGTGCTCTTAGAGATCTTTTGTTGTCAGTACATAAGCCTGCCACACTCCTTTACATGTAAGAAGAGATGCTGAAATATTAAACAAATGGTGCATAAAATGTACGAGTGCTGTTAAGTAATTAGTTTGTTATCAAAAGAGAGTCAGGTAATAGCATTTTGGTGCAGTTCCTTTATTATATGTCACTGTGCTACATTTTAGGGATCCACAGCTAAAGGAGACAGTTTTTGCCTATAACCTGTCAGCATAGGTAAAGCGAGGAGGCCTGAGACACCCTGGTGTCCTTAGGGCAACAGAAGTAGCTCCGTATTACCATAGCCTGTAGTGCAAGGACAAATGTGGAGAGAGACAAGGCTAGGGAGATAGGCAGGGGCCAGATCATTTAGGGTTTTATTTTTCATGCTAAGCAGTGTGAGTCTTATCCTAAGGGCAGAGGGAACTGCATAATGATTACAAGTTAAGAATGCATTGGCTATAAGTAGCAGAAAATCCACTACTATTATAATAATATATTTTTTCTCAAATATAACAAGAAGTTTAAAGACAGACAGCTGCTGGGTTTGGTTCAGAGGCTCAACAATGCTCCTGGAGCCCTGGCCCTATCTTTATATTCATCAACTGATTGTGTTGGTTCCTCACCCTTATGCTTGTTGTCTCACAGTCATAAGATGGCCACCATGGCTCTAGGCATCATGTCCATGTTTAAGGAAGTTAAAAGGGGAAAAGAAGTTGTCTGCTCTGAGGAAAGCAAAGATTTTCCCCAGGATCCTCCAGCAGACTGAAACTTATAACTCTTTAGCTAAAACTGTGTTACATGGCCACCTCTAACTTCAAGAAATGTTAGACAAATTAGCATTTAGTTTTTCTAGCTTTTATAATGAGGGCACACATAAGGATTGGGAATGGGTGTTGTGGAACCCAGCCAAAATGATCTGCTTACAGCAGGATTTTACTTAGGGAATTGGCAGGAGCTAACCTATCAGGCACCTCTGCCCCCGTGATGCCATTATAATTCTTTCCAAGGGAATTTTCGGGACAACTCTGAAATGTTGGGAAATTTTTCAGACTTAAAAAATGGCATTGGCTACCAGTCTCATATGTATAACAGGTTCCTGGTTTCACAGAGGGAAAATATGATACCCTTGTTAAAGTACGATAGTGCCACTTTCACCTGGAGAAAGGGTCTGTCCATCAACCTCCAAATTGTAGCTGTTGTCCTAAGGCTGGGTTGGAAAGCCCAACTGTAAGGACACAGTTCAAAGTCTATGCAGGAAGGATTATATTTGAACTGACTTAACTCATAGGAGTGCATTTGCTGCTCAGCTTCACCTTTTGGCCAGTCTTGCCTGGCACTTGCATGTATTCCCTGTCTGGGAGACCCTTAACCTGCTGCCAGAAAATGCAACTACCCACTAAAAATGCAAAATCTTCTGGGGTCACAGTCTCCATCTAGGCCCCAGGAGGAAGAGGCATTCGTTATTGAACCTGCAGGAGTTACCCTCCTGAATTACAAATATGAAAACATATGGGGTTCAAAAACCCATTAAGAAGAAGGAAGAGGAGGAGGAGTATGACAATGACAAAGATGACAAAAACAAAAACAAGGACAAGAGCAAAAACGAGGGGTTCAGGCTCTGCCAAGATCCCCTTGGCCTTAGCACTGAGATACTAGGAGATAGCTACTTCTTCCTACTTTTCCCTTACCTCTTTTGTCAAATTAGAGGGGCTCAGGCTTGTCCTGTGTGAATAACTTAATTATATAACCACTTACTCTTGGCCTGGCCTCCCAAAAGCAAACTAGGACAGCCCCATCTCTGTCCATCCCATAAGAAACAGGAGGTTGAATTGTCGGGCCAAGTACCAGTTGAAGCAAATTGTGGATGACTCAGACAAGGTATCCAAAGTCCTAGACTCCTTTCATCCCCAAGCTCTACCCCTCCATATTAAGGACATATAGAGATTTGGGGGGTTGCCCTTGTATCAAAATCCAGAGTACAGGGAGGTAGTTGAGGCCATTTTTTTTTGTACTGAGAAATTAACTGCCTTAAAAACTATGGAGTTTTATAAAGGGCTAGCCCATTGAGACTCTCTCTCCATCCACACACCCACCCCATCTTGTGTGACTATCAATTTAGACTTCTTAAATGATCTTTCCTATTTAGATCAACCAGAGTTACTCTTCTTTTGCATGAACTACACAATCTTATGACTACCTGGAAGCCCCTGGTCACTACTTAAAACAGGGGGTCCCAAACAACAGATTCTCCTAGCAGGAGCCTAAAAGTCTATAATTTAAAGGAGCACCTCTGGTTATTCTCATGTGTATTCGGGTTTGGAAAATACTGACCTAGAGGAAAACCAGAAAGGCATCTTGTGGTACAAGAAAAGTTTCTACGAGAAGGGACAACTCACCAGGGAAACATCTGGGCATGAGGACCACCTGGTTGTGCAGCCACTTCTCCACCCACCCATCCATTCATCCAGCTGATCATCTAGGTAAAAACTGTAATTTACAGAGTAGGCTAGGATAAGATTGAGTTATGCTGCAGGGTAATGGGAAAGCTAACAGATTTTAAGGAGTATGACATGAACAGATTCATCAAATCATTCTCATTTCTTCCACTGCCCCAAACTGAAGCTTCTTCCTGGGTCTTCTCAGGGGCTTCAAGATGGTAAAAACTGTTGCCATCTTCCCTTAACTAAATGCATATAGACATACCCATTCATTTGGAAAATATTTACTAAGCACTTACTACATGTTAGGAATTTTGCTAGGTTCCAGAGGTATAGCCATGAACAAACTAGGGAAGAATGTTATTCTCGTCCGGGTGCGGTGGCTCACGCCTGTAATCCTAGCACTCTGGGAAGCCGAGGCAGGTGGATCGCTCGAGGTCCGGAGTTTGAGACCAGCCTGAGCAAGAGTGAGACCCCATCTCTACTAAAAAAAGAAAGAAATTATCTGGCCAACTAAAATATATAGAGAAAAAAATTAGCCGGGCATGGTGGCGCATGCCTGTAGTCCCAGCTACTCGGGAGGCTGAGGCAGTAGGATCGCTTGAGCCCAGGAGTTTGAGGTTGCTGTGAGCTAGGCTGACGCCAGGGCATTCACTCTAGCCAGGGCAACAAAGCAACACACTGTCTCAAAAAAAAAAAAAAAAAAAAAAACAACAACAACAATGTTATTCTCATGGAGCTTTCCCTATTCTCTGCTATCGACTCTGTGTTGCAAGCCTGAGAAAGGACTCAACATCCACAGCAGAATTTTGAGATTATAAATCAACTTTGGTACCTGGTAGAGTGAATTTAAAGGAGATCAGACTAGAGGGGCACTTCTGAAAACCAGCCTCTGACCTCAGGTGTGCTAGGATTACTTTTTTTAAGATGATGTGGTTAGCATGGCAGAGACTACTAGTGGTTCCCCAGTAAATCTTCATTCTTTCTTCCACCATAACTGAATATTGAGCTGAGCACATGGCCACTCAGAATGAAGATTATATTTCTATTTTCCATTGCAGACTCAGATTTGACCACAAAACTAAACTTTGGCCAGTGGGATGTGAACAATAGTGATACATGCAGTATCTGAGTTGTTGCCTTAAATGGAAAAGACATTACTTAACCTTCCCTTTCTCCCCCTCTCCACTGGCTGGACATCATGGTGAGTCATTTTTGACCATACAGATGGTGTAGTATTTTAGGGATGGCCTAGTATCACAGTAGAAGGAACAGGGGTTCCTGGATAATTCCTTGAGCACTGTTGCCACACTGGCCCTGGACTACCTACCTCCAGATGGTTACATGAGAGAGAAATCAACATCCATCTTGTTTAAATCACTCTTACCTTGAGTTTCTGTTACAGCAACAGAACATGTGTTCTAACTAATACTGTGTGCAATAAGTAACTCATTAGTTACCTGAATGAGAACAGATTCAGCAGACTGGTGTGGGCGTGACTTATATGACAGTGGGTTGAGGAACATGGAAGAACTGAGGAAGCAAAGATAGTGTAGGAAACTCTTTCAAGAAGGGTATCTATAAAAAAGGGACAGCTAGGGCAGTAGCTGTAGTAGATGTTGGGTCAAGAGAAGGATATGGTTTTGGTGGTGTGGTGATAAGAGAAATTTGATCATGTTTCCAAGAATATTGGCTCCAGTAGATAACATGAGGTTGAAAGACAGAAGGGGTGAGGGGAATTGATGGCAAGAAACCCCTGAGGAGTCAGGAAGGATGGGATCCAAAGCCCCGGGTAGGAAAAAAAGTGCTGGTTCTTCTGAGAGGGAAATGACAATAGAAAGATGACTATGGAAACAAGTAAGCAGAGGGCTGGCCAGGAGTCTGAGGGATTTTCTCTGTGAGGAAGGAGGCAAGGCCATCTGCTGAGAGTGTAGGACACGGCATTCAGTTCAAAGGCTTGTGTTTGGGTGGTGAGGTTTTGAGTAGTTGGGTGGGATAAGAAGTTGACTAAAGACCAGGGGATTTCAGGCTGGGATTGTGGGCCCAGATGATTTTGCAATCTATGAGTCCACATAGTTGTATGATTTTTCTCTGGAAGAGATTAATTATAGAACAATAAAAGAGTGTACATTGCATGGGAGCAGAAGGCCTAAAAACCCAAGAGAAACCATTATTTTAGTAATAGATATTAATTAAAAAAGGAGAAAGGGTTAGAAAGATAAAGGAACTCCTATCTAAAGATGAGACAAACATTTACTCTTCCAGGTCAGGCAGACAGCTGGGCTCTGACCAATACCATCCCATGCAGCCCTCACCCCAACATACGGAACTAGGTATTACTACATTCACTTTTTACATATGGCATGGAGTCAGGTCTAGTCCTATCAATGGTGAGCTGTTAAATACAGAATTAAGCCCCATTTTTTTTTCTCATTTTGAAGTTCCTGCTTCAGCCACCCTCACTATGCTGCCCTCAAATGGACCTTTCCTGGATGCCAGAAAATGATGATGTATTTGAGAGGCTATATTGTGGCAGGAAGAATTACTGTCTTTTATCTGCAATTTCTCATTAGTCTAGGTTTTGAAAGCCCACTTGAACTATCTCTACTTGTTTGTGGGCTTTTTTCATTCGAATGAACTCTGACCTAAGTTGCAATGGGTACCTTGTTGCCAGGATATTTCTGTAATAGCCAGAATGAAAAGTAAAGAATAGCAAACCACCATATCCCTTGAGTTCTTTGAGGTGCTCGTATTTCTTTTTATTAAACCTGTTATTTCTGAATCTTTCTTTGGGGTGGGGCCAGAGAAGGGAGAGAGATATTAATAACCAACTCTTCTTTATTTGAAATCTCGTTATATTATATTCAACTACTGCTCTATGTACAGACATTTAACACCTAGTCTGCATCCCTTTTGATTAAAACGCGGGTGACTACATGTCCAGATAAACATAAATAACAATCTTAAATAAAGATGGGCATAATAAACTGAAAATTGATAAGAACTTTTACAACTCTACTAACTTTCCAAATAATAAGATTGTGAGAAGCAAATCTTAGTTTTCTGAAACCCCACAGTTAGAAGTCTCTAGCTCTCTGACATTTTCTCATACAATCCCACAATGAACTTGTGGGGTAGGTACTATAATTATCCCCATTTTACAGATGAGGAAACTGAAGCTCAGACACGTGAAGGGACTGATATAAGGGCACACAAACAAGGAGTTGTAGAGCATGATTTGAACTTAAGTCTGTATAATTTTCATGTGAGTGATCTTTTTGCCCCAGCTTTAAGAATGAATAGGCTTTTGGCATAGATGTGAATCCTGATAGAAGAAGTAGACAGAAAACTGCAAGGATATAGCACACCTGAGCATAACTATGAACAAGCTTGACCTATTGACCTTTATAGAATATGCCACCTAACAATAGAATAACACATTCTTTTTGAGCGCATACAAAACATGAACCAGAATAGACCATATTCTGGACCATAAAACAAGCCTCAATGTATTTGGAAGGATTCAAGTCATATAAAGTCTGTTCTCTAACCACGAAGGAATTAAATTAGAAATCAATAACAGAAAGATCTCCTGAAAAAATCCCCAAATATTTAGACACTAAATAACACACTTTTAAATAAACCATGGGTGTCAAAGAAGAACTCAAAAGTGAAATTAGAAAGTAATTTGAACTGAATGCAAATGAAAACACAACATATCAAAACTTGTGGGAAGCTGCTAAAGCATTATTGGGGGGAAATTTATAGCACTAAACACATATATTAGAAAAGAAGAGAGGTCTCAAATCAATGGCCTCAGCTTCTACCCACATAAACTAGAAATAAAGAGCAAATAAGCTCAAATTAAGCAGAAGAAAGGAAATATTAAAGATCATGGAAATCAATGAAATAGAAAACAGAAAAACAATGGAGAAAATAACTGAAACCAAAAACAGTTTCTTTAAGTAAGATCAATAAAATTGATATACCTCTAGCCAGACTGATGAGAAAAAAAAAGAGAATACACAAATTATCACTCTCAGAAATAAACAAAAAAGGATCTCACAAAAGATCCCATAGACATTAAAATGTTAAGAGGTTATTATGAATAAATTTTTGCTAATAATTCAACTTAGATGAATGGACAAATTTCATAAAAGACATAAACCACCACAGTTCCCACAGGAAGGAATAGATAACTTGAATAGCTGTTTATCTATTAAAAAAATTGAGGCTGGATGTGGTGGCTCATGCCTGTAATCCTAGCATTTTGAGAGGCCAAGGCAGGAGGATCGCTTGAGGCCAGGAGTTGGAGACTAGCCTAGGCAACATAGCGAGACCCTCATCTCTATAATTTTTTTAAATTAGATGGGCGTGGTTGTATGCACCTGTAGTCCCAGCTATTTAGGAGGTTGAGGCAGGAGGATTGTTTGAGCTCAGGAGTTTCTTTTCTTCTCTTCTTTCTCTTCTCTTCTCTTCTCTTCTCTTCTCTTCTCTTCTCTTCTCTTCTCTTCTCTTCTCTTCTCTTCTCTTCTTCTCTTCTCTTCTCTTCTCTTCTCTTCTCTTTTCTCTTCTTTCTCTTCTCTTCTCTTTTCCTTTCTTTTCTTTTTTGTCAAGACAGAGCTTTGCTCTGTTGTCTGGGCTAGAGTGCAGTAGCATCATCATAGCTCAGGAGCCTATGAGTTTGAGGTTGCAGTGAGCTATGATGATGCTGCTGCACTCTAGTCTGAATGAAAGAGCAAGACCCTGTCTCAGAGAAAGAAAGAAGGAAAAAAGAAAGAAAGAAAGAAACAAACAAACAAACAAGCAAGCAATTGAGTTTGTGGATAAAAACCTTCTCAAAAAGACAACTCCAGGCCCAGATGCTTTCACAGGTAAAATCTATGAGACATTTAAGAAAGAAATGATACCAACTCTATACAAAGTCTTCTTGAAAATTGAAGAGGAAGGGCTACCACCCAACTCAATCTATGAGGCCAGCATTACCTGGTATTGGTTTGCTAGGGCTGCCACAACAAAGTACACAAACTGGGTGGCTTACACAACAGAAGTTTATTGTCTCACAGTTCCGGAGGCTACAAGTTTGAGATCAAGGTACTGACTGGCAGGGTTGGTTCCTTCTGAGGGCGGTGAAGGAGAATCTGTTCCATGCTTCTCCCCTAGCTTCTGGTGGTTTTCTGGCACTCTTTGGTGTTCTTTAGCTTGTAGACACATCACCCCCACATCTGCCTTTATCTTCACATAATGTTCTTCCTGTGTGTGTGTATGTTTATCTCCAAATTCCCCCACTTTTTAAAAAATAAAAGATCACATTAGATTAGGGACTCACCCTTCCCCAGTATGACCTTATATTAACTAATGACATCAACAAAGCCCTTATTTGCAAATAAGGTCACATTCTGAGGTACTGGAGGTTAGAGTTTCATCATAGGAGTCTAAGGGACACAATCAATCAATCCATAATACCCTGATACCAAAACTAGCAAAAAGGAAAGAAAACTACAGCCTAATATTGTTCATGAGCATAGATGCAAAAACTTTAGGCAAAATTTTAACAAATGATATCTAATAATATATTAAAGAGTAATATATTATAACCAATTAGGTTGGTTTAACATTTGAAAATCAATTAATATAATTCATCATATTAATAAACTATGTATGTGTAAATACACATACATATATACGTAAAAACATATATATGTATCACACCTATAGTGTGTGTTTGTATGTATGATCATCTCAATAGACTCAGAATAAATATTTGACAACAACTAGCATATATTCCTGATTTGGAAAACTCAGAAAACTAAGAAAAGAAGGTCACTTCCTCAACCTGATAAAGGGCAAACTTGGAAAACTTGCAGCTGATGTGATAATTAATAGTGAAAGACTGAATGCTTTTCCCTAAGATCAGACAAGGATAGCCACTGGCTATACTTCATTACAACTGTAGTTTCTGGCCAATAGTATCAGGCAAGAAAAAGAGGTGATACAAAGAGAGGCTAAGTGACACTCCTCTCCCTCCCCCATCAGGGCCCAGCAGGGAGCTTAGCCCTGCACCTACACCCAGCGTCCATAGGTGGAATGAAGCAGTGTGAAGAGACGTCATTAAATATTCCGGTTACCCCCTCCTCACCTGGTGTCAGAGAAACCCAGTAGGAAGCTGAGCCTCCACACTCAATCAGCATCAGTGAGGTTGAACACGGTATGTGTAGCAGGTCTAGTTGGCTCTCTGATTTCTGGCTTTCTTCTCCAGTGGGGAACTGAGTTCCAATGCAGGAATGAGGCAAAATGAGGCAGTACCCTGCTTTCTCCAGGAATGTGTTAATGAGGTTAAGAGGGGAACTGAACTTGCAGCTGCAGCACTTCAATCTCTGCCTCTGTCATCACATGGTATTTTCCCCTCCTGTGTCTGTGTCTCTTCTCCTCTTATAAAGACACCAGCTATAATGAATTAAGGGCCTGTCCTACTCCAGTATGACCTCATCTTAACTAACTACATCTGCAACAATCCTATTTCCAAATAAGGTCACATTCACAGGTACTGGGGGTTAAGACTTCAACATATATTTTTGTGGGCCACAATTCAACCTGTAACAATTATGTCCAATGATTGCAGCAAAAATTATAATATCATCTGGTGTTGTGTTTCATGTAGATAGAGAAAATAATTGTGACATTTATATTAATTACTTTAAATGTAAATGATCTGAATATACCAATTAGAAGAAATTGACAGAGTGGATAGTTACTCAACTACGTGCTCTCTAGAAGAAACTCACTTCAAATATAACAAAGGTAGGTTAAAAGCAAAAGAATAAAAAAATGCAAAAATCAATTTTTTAAAATCAGGGGTAGGTATATTAATGTCAGAGAAAGTAGACTTCAGAACAAAGGAATTGCTTGGGACAAGTAAGACATTTCATAATAATGAAAGGAACAATACACGAAGAATATATAGTTATCCTAAATCTGTATACAGCAAACAACAGAGCTTCAAAATCTATGAAGCGGAAACTGATAAAAATGAAATTAGAAATACACAAATCCACAACAATAATCGGGGACTTTAACACCCCACTCTCAGCAATCAGTATAACTATTAATACTAGACAAAAAATAAGCAACTTTGTAGGAAAACTGAACAACACAATCAACCAATGTAACTTAATTGACATATGTATAACATAGAACACTCAACCCAACAACAGTAGAATAATTATTTTTCAAGGGCCCGTGGAACATTCGCCAAGATAGACCATACCCTGGGCCATAAAACAAACCTCAACAATTTTTTAAATATTGAAATCATACAGAGTGTGTTCTCTGGCCACAATGGAATCAAATTAGAAATCAACTAAGGAAGATAAGAAATGATCTCAACCCTAGGAAATTAAACAACTTACTGATAAATAATCCATAGGTCAAAGATGAAGTTTCAAAGGAAATCTTAAAAACACATAGAACCAAATGAAAATGAAAACACAGCATATCAAGACATATGGGACACAACAAAGCTAAAGCTAAAGCCGATAGGGAAATATTTAGTATTTAATATTAAATGCTTACATTACAAACAAGGAAAGGTCTCAAATCAACAATCTAAGTTCCTACCTCAAGAAACTAGAAATAATAAAAAAAGAAACTAGAAATAGAAGAGCAAAATAAATACAAAGCAAGCAGAAGGAAAAAATAATAAAAGACAAAAGCAGAAATAAATAAAATTGGGAAAAATAGAGAAAAGTAATGAAAACATGTTTCCTTGAAAAACATTAAATTGATGAACTTGTACCAAGACTGACAAAATATCAGGAATGAAATGAAGAATGCCACTGCAGATCCTGCAGTCATTAAAAGAAGAGTAAGAGAATACTGTAAACAACTTTACATTAACAAATTCAACAAGTTAGAGGAAATGCATAAACTCCTCCAAAACCACCAACTATCAAAACTCAGCCAAGATGAAATAGACTATCTGGTATTGACATTCAGATGGGCAAATAGGTCGTAGCCATATAGTCTCTGTTGCAACTACTCAACTCTGCTGTTTTAGCACATAAGCAGCCATAGACAATACTTTAATGAGCATATGTGTGTTCCAACAAAACTATTTCTGAATATTGAAGTCTGAGTTTCAGGTCTTATATGTCATGAAATATTTTTTTCAACCATTTAAAAATGTAAAATACCACAGTGAGGTATCACAAGATTGGAGGAATAGTCTACACATGTACTCGCCATCAACGCTAACTCGCCTAACTGATCAACTCTATGGTGCTCACATGATAGTAATATTCTCTAGGGATTAAGGGGTTGGGGGGGACAAACTCACAACTAAGGGTCACAGACACTGTGAGCATTGTAGAGGGGAAGGGCATGCCTCTAAACCTTGCTTGGGTGAGGCAAAGTCACAAAATGTAACCAGAAGATATTTGCACTTCCGTGTTTATTGTAGCATTATCCACAATGGCTAAATTATGGAATCAGCTTAAGGGTTTATCAAGGGATGAATGGATAAAAAAGATGTGGTGTATGTACACAAAGGAATATTATTTAGCCATGAAAAAGAAGGAAATTTTGTCATTTGCAGAAACATGGATAGATCTGGAGGACATTATTTTAAGTGAAATAAACCAAGCACAGAAAGACAAATATTTCAGTTTCACACTCAAATATGGGATCTAAAAAAAATTGATCTCAAGGAAGTAGTGAATAGAATGGTGGCTATTAGAGATTGGTCAGGGTGGTGGGATGGGATAATGAAGAGATGCTGGTGAAGGGGTAATTCTGTTTAATAGAAGGAAGAAGCTCTGATGTTCAGTGGTACAATGGGGCAACTATAGTTGATGATAGTTTACTGTATTTCAGAATAGCTAGAAGTTTTCAAATGCTCCCAACATAAAGCAATGATGAATGTTTCAGGTGAATCTTGTCCTAGTTACCCTGATTTGATCATTGTATGTTATGTGCTTGTTTCAAGATGTAACATGTAAGCCATGAATATGTACAATTATTATGAATCAATAAAAAATAAAATAAAATAATTAAATTTGGGGGGGAGGGGATGGGTGTATGCCTACATGATGAGTGCGTTGCGCACCGTCTGGGGAATGGTCATGCTTGAAGGTGCTGACTCAGGCACGTGGGGGGTGCGGGGAGGGGATGGGGGTATGACTACACGGTGAGTGCCAGGCGCACTGTCTGGGGAATGGACACCCTTGAGGCTCTGACTCAGGGGGATGGGCGGGACATGGGCAATGTATATAACCTGAGCTTTTGTACCCCCATGATGAGCTGAAATAAAAAAAAATTAAATTCTATCTAACATAGCATCTTTTTCCATTTTATGTGATATTCTCTGATGTTTAGGGGTTACCAAAAAATATCCCTTTTCACCTATTAAAAATAGCCTTTGGGTTTACAACAAACACTGTGATGTTGGGAGGATATTTCCTTTGCACAAACTTTAGCAGATTTCTTTCTAATCACAATGTAATTGAAAAAAAAAGTTCAGGCTAACATTTAGGAGAAGTTGGTCTTATTTTGTGCAAAAGCAGGCTTGTACTTTATACCCCATTTGATTTTGATGTACAGTCTCAATTTTGTATTTAATGATTTTTGTGTATCCAGTATGCACGTTAACAGCGTGTCAACTTTCATTTGAAAGTGGGTTTCAATTTAGTTTTTAAACAGTGTTTATGATGAGACCTCAAATGTGTTGACATAAGCTCTATCTGTGATGTTTTTGTGTAGAGTGGCAATTGAATGCTGCTGGGGGTCAGTGTATCTAATTCCCCAAGACCCTCGTTTGATAGTGCTTGAAACATTTCTTCAAGTGAGTGGCATGTGGGTTGTGATAAGAATCATGTGATTATGGACATCGATATGAAAAAAAAATAAAACTAGGAACCCTTGAAACTACCAGTGGGCATGTATTAGCCAGTCATTGTAACCTCGTGTCTAGTAGAAGAACAATGTACATGGTATGTACAGTTCATAAATTTGTTATCATGTATATGAGAAGTACTTTGTGCTGACTGCCTTATTTATATTCATCAAATAACTGATGTGAAAAAAAATAAAAATGTAAAAAACATTCTTAGATTGAGGGTCATATAAAAACAAGCACATAAATTTGTTGGAGGCAAGTAGGATGATTCACATCACCACAAAGGCTTAAATATTACCGTATTACCTTAGAAAGATTTTAGGCAAGACATCCAAAATACTAGGTAATGGTGAAGGACGAGAGCTAACAGAATGAATCACTGATGGCCCATGGGTAGCAACTTGGAGGAAGTATCCTTTTTCTGCCACGGGGGTAAACAGCAGGATTGAATATGGAGAGAAGAGGAGGGGTGGCCTGTCATTTTGGGAAGGCTCTTTATGCAGTGTTAAAGAAACCCCCTTTCTCCGATCACAGCATCTTACCCTCTCCAGTACCCCTCTTCCTTCCTTCTCCACCCCTGCCATCACCCAATCACCCAAGGAGGTGTCAGGGGTTGTGTTTTGTGATGTTTAAGCCACCTCAAGGATACCATTGGCTGGGGCAGTACCTAGACAACAAAACAAAGCTTAAAAGTGTGGCTCCTCATTATCTCCAAGAGAGTTTTCATAGGAATGGGCAGGAGTCCTGGGACAGACCACTGGAAGGTGCTGACATGGCCAAGTTTACTGGCAAACCACTGGAGTTTAGCAACCACAAGTGCAGAACAACCAGCCATAAGCACTCAATAAAGGAAGGAGAAGATGACCCCCTGTCAGTGCAAGTGTAGAGAGAGTGGCTATGTCAGTTGACCCTGCCCATGTTCCTCTTCTTCCCCTTAGAACTCCCCAAGATCCCTATCCTTTTCTTGCCTGGGACAAACCCCTCCTCAGCCTGCACCCCTGTGAAGCCCCCCTTCCCATCCAGTCTCCATCCTTTTTCCCCAATCTAATGTTCTACTGTATTCACTCTGTTGCCTTTCCAGGTATGCAAGAGAGCCATAAGACTAGAAATGCTCCTTCACATTTGTGCAGACAAAAAAAATCCTCTGAAACATCTATCATTTGTTCAAGAAAGCATAAGAGAGAAACAAGGCCCACAATGTTCATCTGTTACCACATGTTGAATAAGAGACAGAATCAGAACCTAGAGAACCCTGAAGAAGTGCACCAATCCAAGTAAGCCCTGTGCATAGGGAGTCCTGGAGACCTAAGATTATCTGTTGCATTTCCAGAGGAGGCTATGGAAAGATGGTCAACCATATAGAGACCAAATCTGCTACCTACAGGGTACACCAGTGGTCATGATTAAAATAAAATCAACAAGTTTTGAAAGATGTCTCTGTGTCTCTGAGAGTTCTCTGATGGAGGGGAGAGAGGAAGGCAGATGTGTGAGAAGGGAGAGAGGGAGGGTCCCACAGAGCTGGAGGACAGATCCACAGTTAGACAGACATTGAGGATAAGGAAAGGGGGAGGGCTGGGCATGGAAGACAAATTTCCTCCTAAGCAGTTCATCCCCCAAGCAAATAGAGAAAAGGGCTTGATGTTTCTATGTGGGGAGGGGAGGTAGAAGTGGAGAGGGCCCAGATAGGTTGAGGTGTGATACATGTGAGGTGAAAATATGACAATGACACACCTTCCAAAAAAGAAGAAAAGAAAATTACCTCCAGGTCATCTACCTCACAGTGGTGTATGTTGTATCCCACCTGATGCAGTAAGCAACTAGAGGACCTCAGAAGGACCAAAAACCTCACCCCACAGAAAGCGACTGACATCTCCACACCATAAAATAGTAGTGTTTGGAAGCTACAAATCACTTGTTAAGAAACTTGGGGTGGGTACAATTATTATGTATCAATAAAAATTTTAAAAAACAAAGAAACTTGGGATGGAGCAATAGCCTACCAAGGGCAAGGTAATGAGAGCAGACCCCTTGCAGTGCAGGCAATAATAGGGAGCATTCTCTCCCTATTTTAAGGGAATTTTATTTTTAGAGAATTTTAATAGCAGAACAAAACTGGGTAAAAGCTGCTTTTGTTTTTATCAGTAGACATAGAGAAACTTACTCCAAAATCTATCTAGAAAGGCAGGGGCCCCAGAATAGCTGAAGCAATCTTGGAAAAGGAAGAATAACATGGGAAGAGTCATTGTACCCGATGTTACAGCCCCCTATATAGCTACAGTAATTATGACAGTGTGGTAGAAAGATAGATAACATTGATTGATGGAGCACAAAATGAGATCCATAAGTAGATTCACAAATAAGTCCAACTGATGTTTGACAAAGTTGCAAGGGCAATTCAACACTATTTAATAAATGGTGTTGGAGCAATTGGGCATCCATAAGCAATAAATACATACGTAATACATACATCCACCTAAGCCCTGTACTTTAAGCAGACATTAACGCAAAATGAATGGCGGACTTAATTGCAAAATGTGAAACTATAAAACTTTTAGAAAAAAAGGACAGGCAGGCTCTAGAGCTCGCTGAAGAGTTTCTAGACTTGATATCCAAAGCAAGAAAATTTGATAAATTGGACCTCATGAAAACTAAAAAATTCTGCTCTAGGAAAGATGCTAAGAGGATGAAAAGACAATCTACAGACTAAGAAAATATTTTCAATCACATATCTGACAAAGGGCTACTGTCTAGAATATGTAAAGAACACTCACAACAGTAAAAGGAACAACAAAAATCCAATTAGAAAATGGGCATTTATGGAGACGGTTATAGTGTGCTCAGTAGCTGTTGGTAAGAAACTAAGAAATGTGAGGGAAAAGTGCTTTCTTAACTAGACACTTCCATAGTTGTCTAATGAGGAGGACCTCTGGAAGATGGCTAAGCTTTTCCTAGTCACTTGTATACGTTTAGGCCAACAGACAGGTGAGATGTCTAGAGCCATTTTGGAGTCAGTAAACATCCCCAACTGAGAAAAAGCATGCCGAGAAAGAAATTGCAAACAAAACTACAGAATTTAACACCAGCTCTCAGTTCTGCTTAGACTAAAATCTGGGTAAAATGTTTTAATTCTTTTGATTTACACTAGATAACATTATCATGCTATATATTGTTATGTGGATTACATTAATCATCACATAAAGTTACATAAATAGTGACCACAGTTTTGAAGCAAAGATGAGAACTCACCGTCTGCCAAATGCAAGCGTACTCATACTATGCATACATATTTGAATTTTTTAATTCATCTAGAAATTTATTTTTATGAGTAAATTAATATATCTCAAATTCTGAAGAATGTTTGATTTTTTACTGAAGGAAAGGGAGGGAAATGAACATGGTGCTTCTCACTCTTGATAAAATATCAGTATTTACTATCAGGGTTCCCTCAGTCATCAACAAGGATATGTGATAGATTTATTTTAAATTAGTTTTTAGCACTGTATGGATGCAAGGACATTGGGCTCTCAGTCAAAAGCCCTAAGTCCTAGTCCAGTTCTCCTGGTGTGGCCTTGCTGAAACTCCCTCTCCTTCCTGGACCTGCATTTCCCATCTTTAAGATGATAATGTGACATCTCTGGGCCCTTCCATAGAATTCTCTCTCTCTCTCTCTCTCTCTCTCTCTCTCTCTCTCTCTGTGTGTGTGTGTGTGTGTGTGTGTGTATCTTTTTTATTCATCTGCTTTCGAGAGTAAAAATGCTTTTTCTATCAGGGTATATAAGTTAAGCTGTCGCACTTAATTGCTACACAAATAAACAGCCTTTCCTATATGCTTAGGCACAATTAAAAGAAGAGACTGAATAAATTCCATGGTCAGTGAATCACAAGAGTAGAGGTTCTTGAAATTTGGCAACTACTGGCAAAGTCAAAGGATGTCACTGAGAAGCAACTATTTTAGCAAGTAGTTTCCCTATTTACATTTACTGCAACTTGGAAAATTTGCTATTTGTGCCCCAAAATATTGTAGATGGTTCAATTTAACAACCCCTATGGTGATCAAATTCTGGTATTTCATGAGCATTCAATATTCTAAAATCATGATCTATGACATGCAACCATGTCTGTCTGGATCTCCATCTGGTCCTGAGTTTATTAGAGCTGCAAGTGAAGCTGAGCTTGGTGTCTGTAGGAGGTTGAGGCTTAGAGGCAATATTGTTTGGTGGAGTTCTTATTCTTGCTGAGTGTTCTCTCATAGCTTTCTAGGGTCTAGGTCTAACTACGTAAGAAGCTCTTTCCTTCTATTTAGAATCTTTTCCTGAAAATAACTTCCAAGCGTGCCTTATACAGACCTTCTTAGAAAGGAGCTCTAGCCCCTCTCAAGAGCCTGCCCCAGTGCTGTGCAGCCCTCACTGTCCAAGTCATTTCTCTTTAGATCTGATACGATTCCTTTGGGCTAGAGTTCAAGCTGAAATCCCGGGTCCTGGCTCAAGGGGCCTGAGAGTCTAGTGTGGTGGTGACTTTAATTCAGTATGGGTAGAGGGCTTGGTATAGATATGAGAAGAATAAGGACCTGATGACATGTCAGGAATCAATGCCTTAAGTCCGGATGTAGTATATATAAATGCAAAGAGTTGGAAAGTGATCTGACTAGAAACCAGTGACTCCTTCACTCCTATTGTCCAAATGGGGGAAATACAAAATATAAGTAGGTACTTACCCAGTGACCAAAATTAGCATTTTTAAATTCTAAGTGGCAATCAGTTTATTTTTATATGTATATTCCCATATATATGACAAATGACAAATATATATAACCCATATTATATATATATATATACACACACATATGCATATATATATACACACACACACACACACACACACATATTAAAAATTGGGCCAAGCTACCTCCACAGAATAGCAGCAGGGAAGGATACATTGGATGACAGAATCAGGCCCTAACAATGAAGCAGGACTGAGGAGCTAAATTAAACAACATGAAATTTAATGTGGGTCCACGGTGTAAGTGCCTGCTCATGGACTTCTGGGCTGGCAAAACTTGCTCTCCAGTGTAGGAAAGTGAGTCCTGCTCTGCTCTGCACTAGTCAAACTCCAGCCAGTATTCACTTCTGGCTGCTACACTGGGCTGATGGATGGAGACATATTGCAAAATTTTCTCAGGAGAGACATGAGAGTGTTGAAGGGCACCAAGAACCATCCAAATGAGAAAAAGTTAAAGGAAGTAAGAGTGATTTGCCTGGAAATGAGAACCTTAGAGCACAGGGCTGCCCTAGCACAAATAGGGAGTAAACTTTCTAAGTCCCAAGTAGGAGGAATGGGTAGAAGGTACAATGCAGACTTGTCAGAGCTTTCCAAATAGGGGACAGGTTGCCCCACATAGGAGTGATCTGTTCATCCCTGGAGGCATCCAACCTGGCCATCCACTTGGCTTGGAAACTGAAGAGGAAACTTAAATGTCACATAGATGAGATTCACAGCACATGATATTCCTCAACATGTAGAGAGAGGAGAGCATCTCCTCTAGGGCAATATTTATATAATGTGAGATTCTGCAAAAGAAAGATGGAAACCTGTGGTGTACATCTTTTATCAGAAAGGACATGGAGATGTCCCGTGACATGACCAGAGCCAAAGAAGTCAAGAAGAGTGGTCCTTACTAAGGTAGACATGGCCATCATTTCTTTTACCAACCACAATCCTGGGCAATGCTCTCCTGAGAGTGGATTACCTCCTAGTCTGCTGTACTCATTCATAGTCTAGGCCCTTCTACCCTCCCTCAAATGAACTGCAATTGAAGTGCTCACAAGCGTGAAGAAAGTGATCAAAATTAGATTGAAATTCACTGTCGACAAGAATGTTGTTATGCGTGGCTGAGTTGAGGGACATCTGAGAGTTTAGACATCAGGAATTGCTCTGAGAAAACAAGTTACCATCCCCTGGGAAATTGTCTTTCAACCTTATTTGTCCCTGAGAAATGTTCATCAAAGACTTGTTGTAGTTCTGTGTCTTGTCCTGCAAACCAGTACCCACTTCTAATAATGGTAGTGCTAGCTTACTCACCAGTGGAAACATTGTTTAGATGGAAGTAGTGATTTATGCAGGTGACATAAGACCTTCTAATTTCTGGGGACTACTTTTCTAAATTTTCTGTCTCTCTAGTACTTTTCTTTCCCTTATCTCAAATGAATATTTTTCAATGGACATGTCTTTACAATAAAGACAAGAAAAAGAATGCTTTGTAAGAATGGAGAAATCAGAGTTCTTTCAGACAAGGGTGATAAATAGCATTTTTTTTTCAGACTGCAGGAAAATCATGGAATAATAGTTGATGGACTGGGACTTAAGTTAGGGCTTGTCTTTTCAGTCTCTATTTTTTGTTTATTTCTTTATTCTGCTGGTTGAAATCTGTCTTAAAGACTCAACCAAATAGCATGGGGCATAACAACATCTGGAATGTGGGGAACAATGGACTCCAAAGGAATGCCAGTTGCTCTTGATTCTACAGCAATGCCACTTAATGAGTGAGCCAACCGCCAAGCCTTTCAGACCCTGTTAGACCAGGAGGGAGCCTTAGAATATCTAGTTCTACCTCCTCATTCTACACCTGAGGCCCAGAGGGGACGTTCACAAAGGCTAATGAAGGGGAGACCTTGTGTTGCCCAATGGCCCATTCATCAGGTACTCTTTCCATTATACCACGGAACTCTTCAGTATAAAGAAATTACAGATTTGCAATACAGCCAGCTAATGACTCTATCGAGACTTGTGGTTTGACTACAAACAGCCACTGATCATTGAGTACTTTATGTGTGTTATCTCATTTATTGGGTCACAACATGTACCCCTATAATATGCTGAAATAAAAAAGGAAAAAAAAGGAGTCTGACTACATTTTTTGATGTTTGACTGCTGAGAGCTTTTAAGCCTCACCCTCCTTTCTCATTATTCCCCACATGTGAGCAAGCTTTTAAGAAACCTTGGGTGCTCCCTCCTTTAGTGCTGGCAGGGTTCAAACCTTGCAAGCCCCTGATCACATGTGGGAAACCTGGTTCCACCCCCTAATCACAATAAACCCCCCTGCCCAAGCTCCTTGTTTTGCTCTCCCAAGCAAGTTTTGGACCAGCTTTGGAAGCTTGCCCTGCTCTCCCCAGAAGTGCCCCATTATGTAATTAACAAATCTTTTCATAGCCTTTTGGTGTGTTTTTGGCATCATCAATCTTGATATTGGAACCAAATTTGGGTTAATGGCCACAATACAACTCTGAGATAGGTGCTGTTATAATCAGCATTTTACAGATGAGGAAACTGAGGAATAGAGAGGTCAAAGTAATACA
The DNA here is from genome assembly GCF_020740605.2 of Lemur catta. Classification (NCBI taxonomy): domain Eukaryota; kingdom Metazoa; phylum Chordata; class Mammalia; order Primates; family Lemuridae; genus Lemur; species Lemur catta. The sequence goes on from NC_059155.1 coordinate 39,194,993, forward strand.
CAGGGGCTTCCAAAAGGCTTACAAAAATTACAGAAGCCATTTCTGAAAATAAATAGACTACTAAGATTTCAGTTCAGACCTAAGAATATTTCATGGCTAGTGTGTGCTACTGAATCTATGCAAGGATTCAGCAAAGGATCTATGATGAATCTTTGACTCCTAGTTAAACTTCTTGCCCAAGATCACACAGCCAGTGAGTGATGGAGCTGGGATTGAAACCCAGGCATTGGGACACTGAAATCTATGCTCTAAACATCTCAGACTGAGATCTGTCTGATTGCAAAACTGTGCTCTTTCTACTACAGCAGGAGAATAAGCCTGGATTGTATGAAGCTATAGAAAGGTTATGTATAGAATAATAATAATAATAATATATACCAGGCACTGTGCTAAGTTTTAAACTTAATCTTTATTACAACTCTGTAAAGTCAATACCATTATTATCTCCAGTTTACAGATAAGGAAATTGGAGGTTCAGAATGCTTAGGAAATAATATCCAAAGTCACACAGCTAGTAAGCGGAGGAGCCAGCTTGAAAAGCTCCGTGGGTTGTTGTATTAGAGGTCAAAGTCTAATATTCATTTGGAATGTGGGTGTTTTGGGTTCTCCCAGGTCTGTAATAACAAAGGTAATATTTTCCATGTATTAAAAGCTAAGCCCTTTACATGTATCATCCTATTTAAACTTAGAACAATGCTATAAAGTAAGTACCACTATTGTTCCCATTTTACAAAAGAGGCATTGGAGTCTCAGAGAGGTTAACAAAACATGTTCAGAGAAAGCCACCTATGTATAGACATTGGGAGGGGCAGAAATTTAAAGTCTGTCTGATTACAATGTTCAGGCACTGAAAGACTTACTCACTGGCTCTACAGTTTGAACCCTGATTCTCTTCTCTTCTCACTGAAAGTGCGCAATACCTAGCAAGGACATCACCATATCTTAAAAAATGTAAAACGCAACCAGCTGCCCTGCTACAGCCATCCCCCCATCAACACCTCATGAGCTGTTGCAGCATATTCCTCCTTAGCGCCTCCTGTCAGATTCCTCATTCTTGCTGATTTCAGGGACTGGACTGTCACTGGAGTTGCCGTTGCTGCTGCAGCTACTCAGGCAGCACATGCTGCAAGACCCTGTTATCTCTGGGACAGCTCTTTTTGGTATGTTAAGGATTTATTCAGTAGAAAAGGAAGAAAGAGGAAAGGGGAAACTTCTTGTGCTCATACATTTTTCCTCGTGAATATCATGCAGTTTGTAGCCCTGGAAATGGAAATCCACATACCCAGAAAGGACAGTGATAAGTAGATCTACAGAAAATGGAGAATGCAGCTATCATGGGAGGCCCAAGTGTGGTCCTCCAGGACCATAAACTCATGCAAACAAATTCAGCCCTCCAAGAAAAATGAATAAGTAGATGGAATTTCTTAATTTTTTTACTCATGATTAGAATGTGACTCTCACCACCTTATCATACAGAAAGTCCATGTTCACATCAGCTGGAGACAATGCCATGACTCTGGTGGACCCTAAGAGGAACAGAGAAGCATCATCTGCAGGTTTATTTTTAAACTTCTGTTTTCCTACCTTTAAAGAGTCATAGATTTCAGGGGGCAACAGGAAGCCTAGAAGCAGTGAAGGTACTTTCATAGCAGTAGAAAGAGCCCTTGAGTTGATGTGAGGAGGTCTGGCTAAGCTAGTTAGTTCCTGCTTGGCCACCGAATAACAGTGTGACTTTAGACAACGGTGTGACCTCCTGTGTCTTCTCAGGCCCTTCAAGTCCTTCCTCATTTGAATTTTAGTAATCTATGCCCCTTTTTCTTTTGTACAGCTCTGGAATTACTTGATTTTATTAAAGAAAATAAAAAACCTGCAGCAAGTGCTTCATAGTGTGTGCCAGGGACTATGTAAGTTCCTCACATAGAGCTACATCTAAAAAGCTTGGGGAGTGCAGAAGCAGGGAAAGTCAGGGTAGGCCTCTCAGAAGAGGTACCACTGAAGTGGAGCCTTGAAGGATGATAGGAAGAAAACAAGACCAGGCAGCGAGAGGAACACATACTCTTCACTTCCTCTGAAACTGTGGAAGGGCCTAGGAGAACCTGGCTTGTTTCAGGGAACCTGGGCACCATGGGAAGTTTGGTATTGCCACAGGGGAGTGTGTGGTGGTAAGAAACAAGGCTAAAGAGCTGAGAAGCCAGGACCACATCATGAGGGGTCTTGGATGGTTTGCCAAGGAGTTCAGACCTTATCCTTGGGCAGCACAGGTTGCCAACAAGGTTATTTAGCAGCAGCATGGCATAATCAGGTTGCTTTTATAGGAACACTGCTCAGGTCTCAATAGGAAGGATGACCTGGAGTGGGATGACTCTGGAGACCTGGAGGCCAGGTGAGATGCTGGTGCACGCAGTACATTCCAAACAAAAGACAAGAGCCCTCTGGTGGACAGACTCTAGGTTGGCCTCCAGTGATCTCTGCCTCCCAACATTCGTGCCCCAGTGTATTCCCCTCCCTTGAGTGCAGGCTGAACTCAGTGTCTCGCTCCTATGAACAGAATACAGTAAAGGTGACGGGATGTCACTTCTGAGATTAGGACTATGACTTTCAAAACCAATTGCCATGTTATGAGCTGCCCTATGGAGAGGCTTGGACGGCAAGTAGCTGATGTCTCTGGCCAAAACCAGCTAGAATCAGAAGCCTGTTCACCAGCCACTTGAGTGAGCTGGGAAGTGGATCTTCTGAGGCAGGCCAACAGCCACGTCAGTAATCTTGGAAGGGATCCTATCCCAATGGAACCTTGAGATAACTGCAGTCCTGGCTGACTCCTTGACTGCAGCCTTGTGAGAGACCCTGAACCAACTATATCACACCCAGATTCCTGATCAACAGAAATAGAAAGTAGTAAGTACATGTATCTGTTGTTTTATACTGCTAACATCTGGGATAATTTTTCACACAGCAATAGATAAGTAATACAAGCCTCAGCTAAGACAGTGGCAAGAAAAACAGATGGATTCTGGAAATGTTAAGAAGTTGGGTTGGAGTACGAGGGGGAAGGAGATGTCTAGGTAGATGTTAGTGCTGTTTAATGGAGATGGAAAACAGAGTATGAAGTGATGCTTTGGGGAGGAATATGATTAGTTAGCTTGCTGGTCAAAGTTTGAGGGCCCATGGGACACCCCAGTAAATATATTCAGAAGGCAGTTGAATTCAAAGGCCTGAGGCTCATGAGAATGATATGAACTGAACATTTGAGAGTATCAATGTAGAAGTGGCTCAGAAAGTGCAGGGACCAACATTGAAACCCTGGCGATCTCGACAGTTAAGAGACAGTCCTTTCATCAAGCCGGTGTTATTGTGTGTGTGTGTGTGTGTGTGTGTGTGTGTGTGTGTTTCTTTGTGTTATCTATATGTATCTTCTCCCAAACAGCTACCTCTCATCCTAGAATATTTTTCCTTAGCTTTGCAGCCATATTTGTGTTCCAGTTTTACCTCACTAAAGACTCCAAACATAAGTGAGTCTCTCCACCTTTCAGATTAACCTGAGCCCTCTCCAAATTGGACAAGTTGCCATTGAAAGAATGCTGGGAAATTCTGCTGTTGATTTCCGCTGCTTGTAATTATTGGTAACATCTCTAGAGTTCCTATGTTGTTTACACACTTAGCCTACTTTATTCTTTTATTCTTCCCAAAGAAATCATGTAACACAACATAGCAGGAGAGCTTGTTAGCAGAAGAAATACACTACATGGAGAGTCTAGAAGATGTCAAGTTGATCCAGAGATCCTTTTTGGAGGTTGCTGGTAGCTAACCTGTAGAATGTAAACAGAGCCTGCAGACAGATTGAAAGACAGCTCTATCAGCTCTGCTGGAGGTGTTGACACCACTATCCTACCCAGGGTGTGAGCACAGAAGCTTGTTACCATTCCAATTTTGCTGAGCTGTTTGGGGCTTTTGACATTGCAGATACCCTGTTCCTGCACATAGAGACTCGTGGAATAATCTTAAAGTTAGAAGGCACTTTAGAGTCCTTTTTAGAATAAAGTACACAGACTAATTCTGAATGTTTCTAACTAGGTGCTTGCAAATAATCAATGGTGTTTCAATTGAGCCATTAACACATTGACTGTCATACAAAAAGCCACAGACTTTTCCATGGGGCCATAGTATTTTATTACGAAAATAGAATAAAAACTTAAAGTGTAATTAAAGACAAACATAAATAGAAAAACAAAATTTATTGACTTCTATTCATTTAATTCACATTTTTAGAATTAAATTGTAAATATTAATTGTAACAATAAGAACATCAACAGGTAAGATTTTATATATGCTTCACATGGCCCCCGGGGTCAAAACTAGAATGAGTTAAATACAACTCTCATGGCAGTTAATGTGTTAATAAAGCAACAAATAGAATCATTTTTAATTGAGCAATGCTGGTAGATGGAATTGGTTTTTATTAACCTACAAATCCACATTAAATTAGATGGGGCAATAGCTCATTTGAACAAAAGCAATGTATATATGAATATGATTATATACAGAATCATATAGTACCAAACTAAAGTCACATATCAAAATTCAATCTTTCTGCTTTAAAAGTTTAACAACTTACACTCGTTTTCTTGTGCTATCTCTGTTCATGTCACCTTTCTTTCTAGTTACCCTCAGCCAGGATGAAGCAGAGACTCCTACCTATGGGTCCTAACACTTCCCATTCTCATGGCTACTGCTGCCAGTCAGGGCTTTCTCTCCTGCATGAAACAAAATCAAGCAGCCTCTTGGCTATTCTCCCTGCCTCCAGTCTCTTCCTTCTCCAGTTTGTCCTTCACACTGCAGTCAACTTGATCGTTATAGAGCACTGATCAAAATCCTTTCATGGTTCCCACTGAATGCAGGATCAAGCCGCAACCCCTTAGCATGGCATTCAAGGCCCACGACTAGGATCTCTTCTACCTCTCCAGCCGTGTTTCCCATGACATCTCTCCACCCCCTTACTCCAAAGCCATGTTATTTGACCGTATGAAGTTCCCTGACTCCTGACTCCAAGATATATGACTGTATGGTTTGCATGCTATTCTATCAGCCTGGGATGTCCACCACCCCGTCTTTTCCAGGTGAAAGCCCTATATACACTGTAAGCCTCAGCTTAAATCATCTCTTCTCCAGGAAGCCCCTTCTTTGGCTCTCCCATGGGTTCTGGCTCTACCATGGAATGGCTCCCTCCTATTTCATTCTGTCTCAACACAGAGTCTCCTGTTGACCTTCTTTCTCCTAACCTACATTGTGAGTCCCATGACTTCCTACCATGCCCAGATGCTTGCACACTTCCTGACACATAAGATGCCTTAAAAAGAGTTTACAGAATAAATAAATCTTGGGCTTTTGCAAAGCTTTTTAACATATTTCAAAAGTCATTGATGGCTTCATATTTAAATGAAAATTAAAATGTATTAAATGTTTTGAATAATGTTTAGTAAGTATACATGGTTTATTTTTACTCATCTGGCATTGCCAAGGTCCACATATAAAAGCATATTTATTAGCAATTAATGAAATCTGAGAGTAAAATATACATGGTAATTTAAACTTCAGTTAAATTTTATTGACATTTCTATAGAGAATATCTATTATTAAAAGAAACAAGCTCTTAATTACTTTTTTTAACAAGAGCTTTTTTTCTCAATGAAAAGTTACTTTAACATGAAAGTGCTCACTTTTCACTCTGTTGCCTGGGCTAGAGTGCCATGGCATCAGCCTAGGTCACAACAACCTCAAACTCCTGGGCTCAAGCAATCCTCCTGCCTCAGCCTCCCGAGTAGCTGGAACTACAGGCATGCACCACCGCACCTGGCTAATTTTTTCTATTTTCAGTAGAGATGAGGTCTTGCTTTTGCTCAGGCTGGTCTCAAACTCCTGACCTTAAGTGATCCTCCTCTCACCTTGGCCTTCCAGAATGCTAGGATTACAGGCATGGACCAGTGCTCACTTTTAAAATGAGTTTTTAGCAGAGTTGCTGTCACAAGAACCCAATTGGAGACTTAATTCTAGAATTTTGGTAACTAAAAAGTTTATTTTGTTTTTCTTTGGGGAATGGTTTGCCCTTTTCTGTCTACCTTCCAACTGAGAAGGTGTTCATGGTGAAGGTGGAAAGAACATATTTAACCTTATTAAAGGCAGCTTAGGGGTAGTTGTAAAAAAATCATCAAACAGGGAAGAAGGATATACCCAAGTTCTAGTTCACTGACTGTGGCATTAACAAGCTGTGAGAATTTGGTATGTCTTTGTCCTCTGGGCCTCAGTTTCCCTGTATGTAAAATGAGGGTGTTGGACTGGATGATGTCTGAGGACTCTTCCTGCTCTAACAGCCTACGTTAAGAGAATGCATTTGGGTTTGAGGGAGCAGCTGGTGAGCCCATAGCGCTGGATAGGTTGCCCCCTGGACACCTCTTCTACCACCAGCCACCAGGGCCCCAGGGTGATTTTTGACATCTATTAGCTCAATGCTTTTCCATTGCTGACAGCAGCATCCATTAGGACGTGGTATCATGGATCAGAGACACTTGGTGTCATTTTTTTTTTTTCATTTTTCATGGTGAAGTCCTATTTTGCCTTCTTTCTGTATCAAGAGCTGGCCTCAGCAATGAGAAGCATCACTCATGATGAGAAATACAGAATCTGACCAGAGAACACCAGCTCCTCCCTGAAAGGTCAACAAAAGTTGCTAAGAAAGGTGATAATAATAGTTAACCCATATTGCACAATGACCATGTGCCAGGCACTGTGCTCAGCCCTCAAAGCATCAATTTACTGAATCCTCACAACAAATCAGAGACATTGTTGTTCCCACTCAACATCTGAAGAAATTGAGGCTCAGTGTAAGTGATGTCCTCAGGAGGCCAGAGCTGGTAAGGGATGGAGCCAAAGTTGTAAATTCAATCTTGATTTTCAAGGGCTTACACTGATCCCACTGGCTTCAAGTCCCCTTGGCGCTCATTCCCTAAACATATAGTTGATCCTCCACTAATATTCTTGAGAGCCTACTATGGAATAGGCTTTGTGCTTGGTATTGGTGAACAAATTAAACACAGTCTTTGTCCTTGTGGAACTTATAGACTAGGAGACAGGCAATAGGTAAAATCACACAAATAAATGTCAAATGACCACTGGGATCAGTGCTTGGAGAGGTACCCAGAGCTATGAGAGTCTGGAAGATCCTGCACTATTTGAGAAAAGAGCTTGGGAAAGAACATTCCAGCAAAGGGAACAGCAAGTTCAAAAGCCCTGAGTTGAGAAAGAATCCATGTATTTTTGTCAGTAAATTTTATTAATTTTCAAACAATTTGCATTTGTGTAGATTTGGGGGAAATTCTGCAGATGCAAAATATAAAATATGTACTATGCATAATAATCTTTATTAAAGACAACTACTGGACTTTAAAATTTGTTAAGATATGAAACTATCAAGAAGTATGATTTATTTAGTCAATAAACATTTCTCAGAGGAATCCTGGTTGAAGTCCAGGGAGGGAAGAGTAGAAGCCCAAGCAGTGGAGCCCAGAGAGGTGGGCAGGGGCTGGATCAGATAAAGCTTTGGAGAAGTTGGGATATTTTTCCAAGAGCAATTGATAGGAAGCCACCAGAAAGTTATTTCAGAAGGTAAATGGCAATGATAGGGTTTATGTTTGAAAAGTGGAATGTTCTAAGGAGAATGGATTGGTGGGGAGGGGGGCAGAGTGGAAGCAGGGAGAACAGGTAGCGGGCCATGGCGGTGGTCCACCAAGAAGTGACAGTGGTGGGGATGAGGATGGTGGCATGGGCGGGAGAGACACAGGATGTTGTGTTCCATTCAGATGGTGGGTGCTCACCTAGCCTCTCCTCTGCCTGACCTGCGGCTTGCTTTCTGCCCCTTGCAAAGAGGGCAGGGAGCTTTGCTCAGGCCCCTGCATTTAACTGCTTTCTGGTTCCTCAGTGGCCCCTGCTCCCCGCAGCCCAGGCTGTTCAGCTTGGCTCCCAAGGAGGTCTTTTTCTCCAGTGAGTGGGTCTGAAGAATGACGGAGCCTCTCACTAATCTAATCCTGCTCCTGCTTACTGAGGAGGGGACTTGGCAGGGGGTTGCTCTGGTGTGCTTGTCCTGCTTGTGTTAACTGCAGGCCCCAACTTGGAGAAAAGCTAGGGGATTACTGCTCCTGGGGCTCCCTGCCCCCTCATCGCCCCAAAACAGCTGAAGGAAAGGCTTGAACGTTCCTCTTTCATGAGGAGACACATTTCTGTATTTGTGATAGGGAGACAATACCCTGCCTTTTTTGGTGATAACAGGAATATAATCCTATTAGATAAAATTGCAAAGTACGAGAAGGAAGACTAACCAGTATTTATAACACTACTCTGCATTTTTGCATGTTTCTACAATCATATATACTTATTTTTAAACTGTCAAGGTCATATACACTGAATGCAGTTCTGTGTATCTTGCCCTTTTCACCTTGTGTTTTAAGCTTTTCTCTGTGTCATTAAAACCTTCCATAAAAATTTTAATATTTGCAAAGTAGTCTCTTTCATTTTGTAGCAATTACTGTTCAGAATGCATAAAGTAGTCTTTTTAAAAAAACATATTTACTTAGTCTTCTCCATTTGTTGGTCATTTGGGTTGTTTATAATTTTTAGCATTATAAGGAGGGCTGTGAAGAACATCTCTGTTTATGAATCTTTTCCTTCACTTTGGACACCCCCCACTTAGATTTCTAGAAGGGGGATTAATGAGGGAAGCTGTACAGTCAGAGAACAGGAAAGCGAATTTCTATGTAGGATAATTCCCAGCAAAAAGTAGCTCTGTTCCAGTCCTGGAAGCTAAAAGGTAGACTAGTCTTTTTCCCTCTGTGAGGACTTGGTGCTTCCCACATCACTTCATTTGCCAAGCAGCGGCTACTAGGTGTCTCTGTGTCAGGAATCACCTCTTTCTCTAGAGACCCCGCTGGATTATGGGTTTGAGAGGCAGCTGGGGCTGTGATTTCACTGGTTTCTGTCTTGGTTTTGTGGCCGGCGGGGCAGAGAGGGCCCTCTCAGGCCTGGGAGTCTGGTTCAGCTGCCTAGAAACACAACCTTGAGCATCATTTCCCCTTTCAGGGCCACTTTCCTCATATGTAAAACAAGCAAGAGGAGGCAGGAGGAATTGGATTTGGCCAGATTTTGTTATTATTGCTGTTAAAGCAGCAGGACCCTTATTTCCAATTAAACCTTACCAGAATCCCAATCTATAAAACAGATTAAGGTGGGGAGGAGTGGGGGAGGGGCTCCCGTTTGAAAACTCTGGCCTAGAAGATACCAGTTTCATTCTAGTTCAGTTCAGTGTTCTTCCCTATTGCTGAAGTTAAAAAAAATCTTTCATCTGTATTTAAATCCCGCAAATGTGCTGATTGATGAAATCTTTTCTCTTAAAGGCAGTTTGGAAATCAGACAAAGTGGAGCACAAAGCCATGGATGTTTAGAGAGGGACTGAGCAGTATGTGAGACACGCTGAAAGGGTGACCCTGGCACTTCTAAGACGGCAGCAGCACAATGGACTCTTCGAAAGAAGCAGTGTCAGAGTTTATTCCCCTGTTGGCACCGCCCCCCTCAGTGGGGAGAATTGCTTGTTTTTACCTTCCTTTTCCTGGAGTCATTTCAGTCCAAACTTGAGTCCACAATTGCTAGCAATTGGAAACCCAGAGTAACCTATGGACAGATATTTTATTGAAGGCCAAACACTGTGAAAGGTATGAATGGGGGATGGATGTGACAAGAAAGTTTCTTCAAGCCCCTGGGACTTTGGAGCACCGCAGGTGGGGCGTGGGTGAGGCTCACCGACCAAGCAGCTTGTACATTTGCTTCAATCCCAGCAGCAAGGGTCGAAGCACCAGCCCACCAGGAGGGGCCCGAGGTCTGAGGCCCTGGGATGGGGAGAGGAGGGAGTACTACCGAGGCTGAGCCTGATCCCCGAGCCTGGACGCAGCAGGCCCGGAGGAACACGGGGTGGAGGGCAAAGCGTCTGGGTCTGTAAATCAACGCTGGCCCCCTCCCACCCCAAGCTGCACAGTGGGGGATGGGGGCCAGGGGGTGGGGATGGCAGTGCAAACGCCTTCAGGGGAAGGAGTGGCTGCCTTCCCAGGGAGACCCGACCTTTCTTGGAGAGGCGGGGTGGGTTTAGTCTCCAGGATCCGCAGTGATGTGTAAAAAGCGGGCACGACCCCCGAAGCCTCAGAAAGCCCCGGCCCCTCCCCCTTTCCCCCCAGGCCCGCCGTGGCCCGCAGGTGAATGGCTGGCCCGCACAAAGGAAGCCGGCTGGAAATGTGGAATTTGGACCAATTTACGGGAGATTCTGTCGCCTAGGGTCCCAGCAAACCTCAAGCAAAGAAACCTGTGGTCAGTAGTGGATGGGGATAAAACAGTGCACCGGGCCAAGCTTATTGGAAAGGCCGAGTTTAGTTATTCTGGGATAGCGAGGTAACAGGATTAAAGGGATTAAGGAAATCACCTCAAACAGCTGAGGAGGGGGTAAAAAAACACTGGTTCTATTTGTTTTCTTCCTAGGCCCCAAACAGATACACTGGGGCCGTGTGGCCTGGCGCGAAATAAAGGGCCCTTCGGGGGGCACAGTGGAATGACCAAGGGTCAGGGACTGGAGGGAAGTGGCGGGGAGGTAGGAATAGAAAGCGGGCTCAAGGCTCTGGATGAGAGGGAGCCTCTTCTAGAAAACAAATAAGTGGACTGAGTTGACAAGTTAAAAACAAAAGGCCCTGGGAGGAGTTTTAGAGATCTTTGAAAATCTAAGGAGTACTTTTTAAAACCAAATCTTCCAGTGTTCAATGCTGACCCCGCCGCTTCAGCTACCACGGTTGCAATGTATTTATTTCCTGCTGGGGATCCCTGTAACCATTTATTTTTAATAGGATCATCGAGATTTCCGATGGGTTTTCTTTTTGTAAATATTTCAGCTAGGCTCAAATGTCTTCCCGCCCCAGTGCACAAAGGTAAAAGTGCCCCTTTTTTTGGTCGGTTTCAGCGGCTGCTGCCTTCCCCGCCCGCCCCGCGTGGCTGCCGAAGCAGACAGTGCTTCAGCCGACGCTCACCGCGATCAACAAGTGCGCGGCCGCGGGCGTGCGCCTCCGCTACAGTGTGCCCGCTCTCCGGAGGCGCTCCCAGGGAAGACAAACCGCTGTCTCCTCGGAGTTTCAGTTGAGAATATTGGGAGCTGGTAATTAAGTAGTTAAAAGTCACCAGTAGTTAAAAAGAAACCATTTCAGATCATGCTTGCCTCCCCCCAGGCCCTACCCTGCCCCCAGGATGGGACCTCGGTTATAAAATCGAGTGTTGGTCCCCTCCCCAACCCGCACCTAAAGTTGCAGGCCCGCAAAATTATCAGGACTCCATCATGTTGGTTATAAAATTTATTGATCTCTCATTTAGGAATTAAGAGTAAAACCTTGAAAAACCTGAAACAAAATAGCCCCTTCCCCACTACCCAAACGAAATCCGACGAAATAGCAAAACAGATCACGGCAGATATCACCAACTCAACAGCCTAAATGCGGACTGGACAAACTGTCCCGGCGTCAGGGGCGGCGAGGCGGGAGACACACGCACACTTGGCTATAAATTAACATTGGCTTTAGCTGCCGCGCCTCTTGCTGCGGTCAGCCCCCCCAAAAACCACGAGGAAACAGATGCAACACGACTGGGGGCGGGGGCATTGCAGTCCTCAGGCCAGCCTCACCCTACAGTATGTTTCTCCCATTCACTCCTCGGCTAACTGCAAACTAACAAGACAACATTTTCAAATGCAACAGAAGAACCCAGGAACTCAGGAGGAGGAGGGGGCTGCTTTTTCTTTGCAAATATCACAGCGATTCCCAGCCTACAAAGGGGAAGGGAGGGGCAGCGGCCAGGGGCAGGCGAGCTCTCTAGAAGTCCCATTTCCGCTGCTCCTGACTTCTTTTTGCTTTTGTACAAAACCCGACAGCTACAGCAAAACTTTGTCCTCCCCATCATCAGTACAAGGCAACAGTCCCAGGCAAGCAAAGCTAAACAACAAGGCGTCCCAACTTGGGGGTGCGGGGCGGGGTGGGGGCGAGGGTCGGCGAGCGCAGGCTGGCGCTCAGATGTGGGTCAGCGGCACCGTTCCGTTGACTGCAGTCCCGGCGCCCTGGTAGTGCTGGTGCACCCCGTGCAGGCGGCCGCCGGGCAGCGGGGAGGCGGCGTCAGCTGCGTCCCCGCCGGGTGGCAGGTACATGCTGATCATGTCGCGCAGGTCGCCGAGGCACGCGCGCTGCGAGTGCGATGTGATGGCTGGCGGCGGCGAGCTGGGCTCCGACTTCACCACCGTGCCCATGGGGCCCAGGCTCATGGCGGCTGCGGCTGCGGCGGCGGCAGCGGCGGTGGCGGGCTGCTGCCCGTAGGCGGCGGCCGCGGCGGCGGCGGCTGAGGGCGCCATGCCCCCGTAGCCCGAGGCGGCAGCTGCCGCGGCGGCGGCGTTCATGTAGCTCTGGGCGCCGGGCGGCATCATGGGGCTGTACTGCAAGCCGGCCATGTCGTAGCGGTGCATCTGCGGCAGCGCGGGCGGCGGCGGCGGGCTGCTCATGCTCGGGGGCTGCGCGTAGCCCAGCTGCTCCTGCACCAGCGAGTACGCGCCGTTGGCCCAGCCGTTCACGTGTGTGTACGTGTCCAGGCGCTGGCCCACGCCCACCGGGCTGCTGGCGGCGGCCGCGGCGGCGGCGGCAGCTGCTGCGGCCGCCGCACCGGGGGGCAGTAGGCCACCGGGCAGAGAGTACTTGTCCTTCTTGAGCAGCGTCTTGGTCTTGCGGCGCGGCCGGTACTTGTAGTCCGGGTACTCCTTCATGTGCACCGCGCGCAGTCGCTTGGCTTCGTCGATGAATGGTCGCTTCTCGGCGTCGGTCAGCAGTTTCCAGTCGGCGCCCAAGCGCTTGCTGATCTCAGAGTTGTGCATCTTGGGGTTCTCCAAGGCCATCTTGCGCCGCTGCCCGCGGGACCACACCATGAAGGCGTTCATGGGACGCTTTACACGGTCCTGGTCGCTGCCCCCGCCCCCGCCGCTCGCACCACCGCTGCCGCCGCCGCCTGCGTTCGCGCCGCCGGCTGTGTTCGCGCTACTCTTGCCTGCGCCGCCCGGGGCTGAGGGACCGCCGGTGCCCGCCGCTGGGGTGGGTGTCCCCACGGGGTTCTTGAGCTCAGTCTCCAGCAGGCTGTACATTCCCGGGGCGGGAAGAAGGTGCGCCAGCGTGGCGGGAGGAGAAGGCGCTCCGGGGGCTGGAGCAGCCACGGTGAAAAGGCCCGGGGACTCCGTCGGAGGGGAGCTTGGGGGCCTATGGGCCAGCGGGTCGGGCGGGAAGGGCAGGCTTGCCGAAGTGCTCAGCGCCAAGTCACCAGGAACCCGCAGGCTACTCGCACCTGATGCGTTGTCTGGAGCAGGTCGCATTCACAGTCAGGCCGGGAGCTCTCTGGCCCCTTATATACCTGCTCAGATCCCCCGGGGTTGGGGCTCGGTCCGCCCCCAGCCACCCGGAGCCCCGGTGATTGACAGGCTCGCAGTGATGCGCCCTGGCCAATCATCACCGAGCCCCCGTTTGGCCCGGCTGAAAAAAACAACTTCGGGGAGCACTTTCGTTCACCCTCACGCCCCTCTTGGGCCGAGTGACGTGATGAGAGTTATTCAGGAGGCGGGAGTCCCGGAGACCCGCTCTGGGACCACCAATTAGGGTCTGAAAAAGTTTGAAAGAACGAAACCGGAGGAGGTGAGGGAGGGAGAGAGAGGGGCGCGCTAGCACGATTGGGGGGAGGAGGAGGGAGGCCTGCGGGGTTCAGAAAACAACTTTGCCACCCTGTCAAGGCCGACTGGCACCCTGTCCCGGGGCTAGCCCTCAAAGCTCCCCGCTGTCTGCACCGAGGTCCTCCGGCCGCTTCTGCTCGCTGCCAGCGCTAGGGACACGCGGCACAGCCAGGAGCTACCCAGGCAGGCTTGGGGACTCACGGCGCATCCAATGTGCCCCAGGCTTCGTCTCCAAGAAGCCCTCCCTGGAATTGGCCGCTGGCTTCCCAGACCTTCCTCCAGGACTGCCAGTGCGTCCAGGACGGAGATGGGGTCAGAGACCCAGGCGTGGGAGACAGGCTTCGGGACCGCGGAGTGCACGGGCTGTGAGGCTCTTGGGAGTTTGCCGGAGGGTCAGCAGTCAGCCGCCCGCCTCCTGAGCCTGGATGAGGCGCTTGTAGGCGGTGGTGTGGAGAGTGTGTGTGTGGGACGTAGAGGGTGAGTCGGCCTCCGCGCTCTCGCTCCTGGCCCCCGCTTAGCGGCCCCTTTTTGTCTCTGCTCTCTGGCCATTTCGGTTTTTCCAGTCCGATGCCCCTGAGGGGGAGGGTCGGGCCCCTTGGAAAATCCGTTTTCATGGCAACACGGAGCCTGTCTGAGTGAAAGAAAAGTTTCTTGGAGGGGGGGGACGGTGGCCGAAGCAGAGCCGAGGCTGTCCTCCCGGCAGACCGCCGGGCCCCCTCCACTGGCAGCGCACCTGCCAGGACCGCTGAGCGCTGCTCTCCACGCGCAGCCGCGCCGCCTCCCCTGGGAGCAGGCTCTGCTAACGGATTGCGTCTTTCTTTTTTCTTGTTTTACAGACTTCCTGGCCCGAGCCCCGACATTTGGAGCGGGCCATTCGCTTGCTTGTCGGGTTGTCTGCCAAAGACTAGTGGCGCGGGAATCCTGGCTGCTGGGAGAGGGAACCCCGACAATCGCCACCGCCAGCTCAAGCGAGTGGCACAGCGTTTGAAACTCTCAGAGCCGCCCGAGGCGGCGAGTGGAAATGAGAAACCATCCAGGCAGATGTGGCGGAAGCCGAAATAAGGTGTCTGCACTGTGTGGGGTCTCGTCCCTCGCCCCCAGCCCCCTGGAAAGGTGGGGAACTAAAAGGAAAGCATAAATCCTAAGTATGAGGTGGGGAATCCCAGGCTTCTAGCTTTAGCTTCTAGGGTTAATGCAAGACCGGGCAATCCCGGGACGCCTGCGCGCAGGACTCTTCCCTCTTTCTCTTCTCTACGAATTAAAAACTAAGCCACTGTGGCTTGGGGGACACAGAGCAGGCCAGCCCCCTCTCTACTAGGCGGACCGCTGGCACCAAAATCCCAGCTCCCAGCCGGCATCATCTCCCAGAAGTTTCGGGTCCCAAAACCTGCCCCTTCAGTTGGTGTTTCACTTGGTCTGAGTCGTCCGGGGCTGTACGGATTTAAGGTTTTAAAGTAAACTATCAGGAAGGTTTCTGTGTATGGGTATATATTGTATTTGTGAGAGAGAGAGAAAGAGAGAGAGAGAGAGAGAGAGAGAGAGAGAGAGCGTGTGTGTGTGTGTGTGTGTGTGTGTGTGTGTGTGTGCGCGCGCGTGCGCACACGCGCATCAATGTGCACAACACAGCGAACACAGGCTGTAAGGCTTGTCTCAGAAAACAGAATGATTAGGCAATCCCCCACCTGCACCTGTTTTCTTGGCAAACTGGCTTGACAAAGTCAAATTTTCTTAGGCAAACTCACCCTCTCCCAAAGAAGCCGATGTGCAGTAGCTCCTGCCCTCCCGCTGCCTTCCACACCCGCCCTCTCTAGGCTTTTCTGGGCCCCCGAGGCTGTTGCTAAGTGAAGCTCGTTTTAGGAAACTACCCAACCGACGCGCGGCCTGGCGTCCAGTAGCCTGACAGATGTCAGGTTTCTTTCCAAGTTTTAGGACCCAAGTAAGCCGTGTGGTGACAGTGTCTGGGCTGCATATTTCCCAAGGCAGGGGATGCGGTGCTGGGCCGGCGATCCTCCCCACAGCAGATTATCTGGAGAACCCAGTCACTGCTCCCAGCTGTTTGTCATTTGATCACACCTAGCCCGGGGCTTAGGTGAGCTCATTTTCGCCTTACATCCTCTTGCCAGATTTACAGGAGTCTTGCCAGGATCAGGCACCCTCTCCCACCCTTCCGGCTTCCCTCGGAGGCTATGATTAAACCGATTTCCGTGCCTGGTGGTTCTGGGGTGGTCTGCACAGTCCCAAGTAAGAGCCACGTGGATTTCCTTTGAAACTCTTCGAGGAAACTTTCTGAACACAAACTACCGTTTCAACAGACAAACACAGCTACCATTGCGGGCGTAGAGAGATGAAGGGGGTGGGGAGCTGAAAGGAAATCAGTGCTCTTGGCCCATCAGCAGTGCAGGCTCAGCCCAGAGGCGCGACTTTCGCAGAGAGTGGAGAGAAGTGTCGCAGCAGGCACCACAGCCCGAGGGGCCTCGGCTGGGGCTCTGGCAGTGGGGAGGCGGAACCCGAACCGCAGTGTCTCCAGCCCTCACCCTACACCCAGCGAGGAAAGCAGAGGAATACAGCGGAAACCCAGGACCGGTCCTTTCCAACCTCTCCCGGGAGAAAAGAGCGCACTTAACAGCTTTCTCCCCGCCTCCCCCCCCCCTCAGCCCCCCGGGGGGCCTCTGGGAGCCAGTGGCGGTACGCAGAGCCCTGGATCCTGAGATGGGAACCCGAACAAGCGTCCCCTCCCCATTCCCCCGCTCTCCCTGGAGAGCTCCGGCTCCCTCCGACTGGAGCCGGGCCGGGGGCTCCCAGGACCCAGGGCGCGACAATAGCGCCGTTTATTGGCTTCAATTGGAAACTTCACGCGTAGCCCCTTCTCGCCTCGCCCTCCCGGGCTTGGAAGTCGGCTCAAACCTCAAAGACAAGCAGTCAGCTTCGCTGCAGTGCAAAATTGCTGCTCATCTTTAGAGGAACGATTTTCGAAAAACTCCGGGGACCCAGAATCTACTATGACTGGTTCAGCGGGCTCTGGGTACATTAGGGCATCCCTGTTCTGCATTCCTCCTGCTGCAAGCACTGGCAGAAATCAGGTGTCCCAAGGGCCTCGTATCTGCAAAGTACATTCTTAGCAATTGTCCCTTAGAGGTGCTGATAAAGCAGAGAAGGGACTGTCCCATCACTCACACGGAGGTACCCTCGTTGATTCCTGCTCAGTAACTGCTCATAGGGCACCTTACCGGATCTCCAGCACCTTTTGGATTCAAGCTTTTGCAAGAGGTGCCATCTGCGTGCTGGGTGAAATGGGGTGAGTGTGTGTCGGTGGTGCTGGAGAGGCAGGGGGATGGGCAGTGTTTGGGCTTACTGAGCGCCTGACTATAGGATCCGCAAAGGTGGCCTGGTGGCCCTCCAACCCTGGCCCAGCATTTGCCTTTCAGGTTTCTCAAGTGCAACCCAGCCCAATGCAGAGTCTGGCTTTGAGGGAGTGAGAACGACTTATACTGAGGACCCTCGGAGACACTTTGCTTTCCAACAGACAAGAAGTTTGAGTTTTGAAAGCAGTCAGTCCTATTTCTTCCTTGAGAACATCCCTTGACTAATTTGTTCTGGCTTCTAGCCAAGATTGTGTATTTAGGCCACGGATTGAGTCCCTTGATCAAGAAATCAGAGGCTTGGGTCTGTCGTAAAACCATCTCTTGTAAAAAGGTTGGAAAGGTCACCTTCGCTCCAACCTGGTGGAGGAGACAGCACGTTCCAGTTCCTGGAGCACTCAGTAGGAACCCCACCCCCGCCAGACCAACCGACAGCACCTCCTCCAGGTTCCAACGGAAACACTTCCTTAAAGGTCTGGGAAGGAGTTGAAGACCCTAGGCTGGTGGGTGCAGGTTGTAAACAATAACCTGGTCGATACTCTGTAAAGAAAGCTAGGAGCTGTGACATGTGTGAAGACCTGGTCCTTGAAGTACCATAAAATCTCCTGTGGGCAGTACAACTGTATTCTTTTTAAAAAATTGTTTTTATTTTTAATTATTATGGGCACATAATAGTTGTATATCTTTATAGGGTACATGTGATGTTTTGATACAGGCATACAATGTGAATTAATCAAATCAGGGTAATTGGAAGTAACTATTATTAAGTTAGGGTGTACTTTAACTAAAAGAGTGGTACAACTGTATCCTATTGCAGTTTGGTGTAGCTCTTTTTTCGAAGGGTGTGGGGTACTTTTTAAAACGAGTTTCCGAATTCAATTCAGTTGGTTAGCTGAGCTGTACTTGATAAATAAACTGGGAGTCCCCTTGGTCCACACCTTGGTGCTCAGCTTCCTTCCACCCACAGGATATGCAGGTATCAATCACCAACCAGCTCTCTTTTGCCTAGGTGCGCAGCACCTGCAAGGAATTTGACAACCTTTGACTTCTGCGTTCCCTCGCTGACCTCAGGACCCAAACACTGCCGTCTTCCCAGAGGAGGGAAGGCTCTGTCCAGGAACCGGGTCCCGTTTCCAGACAGCCTTCTGAGCCACCGCTGTCGGCTTCTTGGCCTCCCAATCCCCACCCTCTCCCTCCTCCCGTCCTCACAACTCTCGCGCTCAGCTCTTTGCACTGCCAAACCCGCACCCCTGCGGAGCAGCCCCCAGAACCCAGATCCGACAGCTAGGCCTGCCCTCCCACTGAGCCTGTCACCTTTTCCACTTCCTTCTATAGCTGCAAAGGCACTACCCTCGCCTGGACAGAGGCGAGGTGACCAGCAGGAAGCCAGGGGAAAGAAAATGATCTTAAATGGTTATCAATATGTAATGTTTTCTGAGTTATTCCACGTGCCCACAGTTCCACATGGGTATTTACACAGCGGAGGTGACAGGTCCACTAAGCCTGGCAGCACTCCCCAGGGAAGGTGCCTGAAAAATTAATGGAACTCCGGGGACTTCCAGTGTGACCAGGCAAGGCTATCGCCCCAACCACAGGGGCCGCAGGATGGCAGG
The DNA here is from genome assembly GCF_020740605.2 of Lemur catta. Lineage (NCBI taxonomy): Eukaryota > Metazoa > Chordata > Mammalia > Primates > Lemuridae > Lemur > Lemur catta. The sequence continues at coordinate 39,213,784 of NC_059155.1, forward strand.
GTGGGGGACTGGGTAGAGTATCCTGGAGAAAATTTTAAATGTTAAGGCAGCATCCAGCTGTTCTTTTTTCCCCCCTCTCTTTTCTTTTTCTCTTTTTATTTATCTTTTTCATTTTCTTTTCAGAGTGGAGAGTCATGGAATTCAATGCACAGAATATCTATGTTCTCTTCTCGGCCATCATTTCTTTTCATTTCACAAACCTTTGTCGTAAACCTACTATGTGCTGTTTTGCACCAAGTGGGAGACAGAGACCCTGTGCCTTCCCTCTCCACATCAGAAAGTGGCTACGGCTTGGGAAAGCCTCAAGAGGACTCCGGATTGTGAGTGGATGAAATTTTCTCCTATTGCTCCCCCCCATATGATTTATGGAGAAATTCGGGTCCCTCAGGAAGCGCGAAGTCCTGAACAGGGTCCCAGCCTAAAGCCAAGTTCATGCGCCCCTGCCACAGGGGCCATCCTCTGTGCGCCCTGTGTGCGGGGTGTGAGCGCGCTTTCCCACGGCCGCGCCCAGCCCAGCGAGCGGAGGGGCGGAAGCAGAAGCGCCGCGTGCCTGGAACCCTGGCGGTCGCGCGTCCCAGCGCCACGGTCCGAGTGGCCTGCGGGCGAACCTCTGGGGCAGCTGCTCGCGACAAAGAGCGGGGCGGAGGACGCGGCTCAGGAACAGCTAGCGTGCCGCTACTTGCCAGGTATGGACGATGTCAATCTTCAGGCAGACGCGTTTCCGTGAGGGCCGGGAGCCAGACGGCGCGACAAAACGCGGTCTATCGAGAGGTCTGGCCATGCTGCAGTTTTGTCGTCTAGGCCACCGTCACCCCAGTTCCATCTCTCTGGAAAGCATCGCCCGGTTAGGACGTCGAGACTTTGCTAATGTGATGTTTGTGTAATTAACACCGTCTCCCCTTGTTTCCGAACATATTTCCTCTGGCAGCACAGCCGCAGCTTTCATTTGAAAAAGCAACGGGAAGAACATCCCAATAACCCTCTCTAATGGGAAAAAACTGCCCCTTTTGTGGAATGGTTTCTTTACAAAGCCAACAACCAACCTTATTTTCTAGTTCCAATGGCTATGCCTTTATGAGTTATATTATTAAAGAAATCCGACACTAATTGTGCCGATTTAACTTGTTAATTAGTTGCAAATAAACTATTCATTAGTGGTAAAATAAAATAAAACCCATGTGCCTAGATATCATTCCACATTCACATATTGTAGTGTCTGCATAACATAGGCATACTAAATTAAGTTCCTAAAAGGTTTCTCCTCAGGATAAATAATTAAAATATATTCTACTTTAATTGACATTATAGAGGACATAAATGAGCTTTTCCTTTTAGAAAGAAATAGCCATTTCTAAATAAAGCTTGCTGTCTGGAGAATGGAGGCTTCAGCCAAATGAATAGTCATTACTACCTTTTCAACGACGTGGGCCTTTTGATCAGAAAAGAAATTAGCTCTAAAAAACAGACAATGGAAGCCTGCCCTGCAATAGGAAGAAAATTAGACGGCCAAGGCTCTTCACAACACCTATTTCTATAAACCATAGAGCTCCTTGCTTTTCAATTACAGCTGTTCATTTCATATAAGGAAAGGGGGAAAACAGGCCTCTAATGTAAACTCGCTTTCACCATAAAGCCTTGCTCCTGGCTCACAGCCAGACTGCCTACTTACTATTGTTTTTAGTCCTCTCATCAATTAGCTAATACTATATATTTTAAATGACTCTGGGAGTATTCACAGACTCCCTCCCCACTTCCCCACCCATACAAAACCCAAGCCGGACTCCCATGAAAGGGTTACCATTCCATGCACAGACACTTAAATGTATAAAGTTTAATGTTTTTATTGTTCCCCAAAGAAAAACCATATTGAAACCCCTGCTTTGTTTATTTTTTGTATATTTCTTAGTCCTTCATTGAAAGACCCAGACGAGGTGATGACAGGGGAGGGAAATAAATGAGCAGCTTTCAGTATTGTTTCTAATTGTTCACACAGCTCAATCCATCTATAGATAATTTTTCTGTGCCCTTTAGACTATAATTTGGTTTATACATCTTTGTGTTTTAAAAATATGAATTTTGAAATTTGCTAACCCCATTGGTTTGGTGTCATTAGATATGATTTCATTAAAAATATTAATTCTTCACCATTTTGGTGAAATTATCAAGACTGCAAGAAAAAAAAATCCTGTTTTTATGGTGTGCTACAAAATAAAACCTTTCAAAACACATAAAGTAATAATATGAGAAAAAATTTTCAGTAATAATAGCAGTGAGTCACAGTAAGCCTTTAAATATATGTTCTAGAAATATTAAAATAGAGTTATAGGCTTGGAAGGCTTTACTTCCTTGCAAAACAAAATATTTATCTGGTCTTTATAAATCACTATGTAAATTCTTTGAAGAACTAAACAGTAGTGCAATCCTACAGAGTTGGTTTGGGATCTTAGTGGTTGGGATTGTGCTAATAAAATAACTTAAAATCGTTTTTGTAAAAATACAATTAAAAGTAATTGATTATTCACAAAATAAGGAAATATTTTTGCAAAACTATAAAGTCATTTAAGTAAAATAACACAATAACCATGGACAACCCTGAGGGTTGCCATTTCCTTTATCCTTTAAACAACTCTAAAAGGAAATAGCCAGCCAACTCAGAAGGATAGAAAGAGTAGAGCCATTAGATTGGCTATTCAAAGTATGTATTTCTAAAGAACAACCAACCTCAAAAAATTGCTACTAATATTCTTCTTATGCTCATGTTTTCAGCATGCATTCCTTATTGAGGACAGATGCTACTCTTCGATGGCTTGCTTCCCACCATATTTTTGATATTGAGTAGAGGTTTGTTTGCTTTTTGCTTTTGAGCATTAACTTTTTTGCTGCTTTGTTCAAATGGATATCAGAATAGAGTTCTTAAAAGCATTTTGCCAGAGTACAGAGTTGCCTATCCAATTTCTTTGGCAGCCAGAAGAAGGGACTTTTCCTTGGCAATCAAGTTCCTTGACTCTTCCTACCTTTGGATTCCTATAATAGAGGATATGATCTTACCAGTATGCAAGGCCTGTTGTCAGAGAGGATTCTACTAGTGCTGGGGAAAAATTGCCACCTTCCCAAGGTGAGGTTTAATAGTAGGGGTCAGCAAGGTATGGTCACCAATCAGTATCCTGGAAATTGTCCATACTGCAAGCTGCCCAAATATTTTGGTGAGTCTTATCTTGTGTATTACAGCACTTGGTTTTCATTTGGAAAGGAGGAATTAAGTATGTGATGCTGTGGGCAACTGAGTTGGAGTTTGGGGGAGTACCGTAACTGCCAACAAAGAGACCTGAAGCTTTAACTGCAACTTTGGAAGGGGACAACATATTTAAAAGAGGAATAGAAAAAACTGTTTTTCAGGATGTTGACATAAAATAGAGCCCAGGTGTTTCCATGATTTAAAATCAAGAAAATGAAGGGGTCCTAATGCTTGAGAAGAAATCCCCCAGGGCAGAATCTTTGTGCAGAAGCGTTGGATTGTGCCAGTAGATCTTAGTTAAATCTTAGTGAATAAGAGCACAGGCTCTAGGGTCACATGGATGTAGGCAAGTTCATTCATTAATTGACACATTTTTATTGAAGGTGTACTATAGGCCAGATACTCTTCAAGACCCTGAGGATACAACAGTGGATTAAACAAAGTCCTTATAGTCATGGCATTCACATTTTTTTTTTTTTTGAGACAGAGTCTCACTCTGTTGCCCGGGCTAGAGTGCCGTGGCATCAGCCTAGCTCACAGCAACCTCAAACTCCTGGGCTTAAGCAATCCTCCTGCCTCAGCCTCCCGAGTAGCTGGGACTACAGGCATGAGCCACCATGCCCAGCTAATTTTTCTCTATATATATTTTTAGTTGGCCAGATAATTTCTTTCTATTTTTAGTAGAGACGGGGTCTCGCTCAGGCTGGTCTCGAACTCCTGACCTCGAGCAATCCACCCGCCTCGGCCTCCCAGAGGGCTAGTATTACAGGTGTGAGCCACCGCACTGGCGGCATTCACATTTTAATGGGGAACAGGAATAATAAACATAAATAAATGAATAAATAAATAAATGAGTGTCTGGAAGTAAGTGCTAGGAAGACAAAGTAGGATATGGGGTTAGAGAGTGATGGGAGTTGATGTTTCAGATAGAGTGCTCAGGAAAGGCCTCTCTGGGAGGTGACATTCATGCAGAAATCTGAAGTGAATAAGCACTCAAATAATGCCATCCGTCCATCCATCCACCATCATATCATCATCATCATCATTACTGGCTGGCAGTGATTTTTAGTTTCCAATCCAGCCCTAGAACTCTGAGGTTATGGGAAGAAGAAGAGAGTGAATTTCCAGACCAGGGTTGGGATTAGCAAGGCATAGAATTTAAGGAGGCAATCATTCTTAGAGCCATACAAGTGGCAACCCTGAATTAAATAAAATCTCTTCTTATCAATACGGTGAAGTTTGCTATTCTTTAACTGTTATGAGAGGACAGAATTTAGGGTTTAAGTATATCAAGATACTCCCTGATCTTCTAGTGGTCTGAAACTAGGCCAGATGTTTGCTTGGGTCTTGTTTAGGATGATTCATTGGCAACTTTTGCACGACCCTGGGAGTGCGCCTCCTTAAATTTTTTGTCCCAGGGGCCTGTCTTGTCTCACCCTAGTATTGGCCCTGCTCTAGACTGGCATTTACTAGCTTCCCGAAAATCTCTAAGGGTTAAGATTCAGATCCTACTTTAGTTTTCTCCCCTTACTACCACCTCGATGACCACTGATTATAAGCTTTATCACTTCAGAGTAATGTGGTATGGTAGGAAAAGCAAATACAGTGGGGTTGGTCTGGTAAACCTGGGTTTATACTTGAGTTTGAGCACTTACTGTCTGTGAGATTTGAGCAAGTCTATTAATCTTCCTCAACCTCAAGTCTATTAATCTTCCTCAACCTCAATTTTCTCATCCAAAAGTGGCAGGTGATCAGGCCTTCTTCACTGGGTTAAGGTGAGGATTCAATGAGATGATACAACTGAAAGCACCTGGCATTCTGCTTCCTACAGAATGAGCTCAGTTAAGAGTTGTCTTGTTTTTCAACTCGGCTTTCTTATGTCCCAAACAGGATTGAACATTCCTCTAGTGTGGAGAAGAGGGGACTGTGTCTCACTTTCCTTATCTCTTATAGGCTATACACATATGTTTGTGGAATTAATCATAGTATTTGAAGAAGCTCTCTTTGAATGAAAGAAGAAAATGAACTAATTACTCCATAGTTCCAATTCTTCATCATAGTCTCCCACATTTGACACAGTCACTTGAGATTGTTTCTGTCAAAGCTCTCTAGAGAGCACTCACTGAGATGATGGGGGTTTTGGTTTGTGACAGAGGGGCTTCTTGTGTTAAATTCTGAGATAACATAAAATATCCTTTATAACAGGGACATGCCTGCTATTAAAAATGTACAATTAGTGTCATACAGATTTTAAATCCTTTTTTTTTGCTTAAAATGTAAGGTTTAATTTTTTACTTTCAAAGCTCAGTAGAAAGTATATTCTTTCTACAGATTGCATCAGGAGTCCTGTTGAATTAGAAAAGAAGTCTTATTCAAATTTTATAGCTTTTATATTTTCCCTGAAACCTCAGAAATAGGCACAATTGACCAAGTAGGATAAAAAAAAAGTAGTACTAATCATCAGCAGAGATTAAACCCTTACCGGTCCTCACAGTGGCTTCTAAAAAGACTTAGAAAATTACAAAAATCATTTTTAAATAAATAAATTAGAGGGAATTTATTTTGAATTAAGAATAATTCTGTGGTTAGTCTGTGCCGTTCCACTTGATGAAAGAGATCTAGTCTAAAACTTTGATTGACTCCGAATTAAAATCCTTACTGAGAGACTATCTAGGGCTTTGGTGGATAAAAATGAAGCACAGAGAAATGGTTAAGAGCCCAGACCTGGGTTTGATTCCTGCCATTCCCTTTAATAGAAGTTACCTAACTTCTCTGAGCTTCAGCCTCATATTTAAAGATGGGAATTGATGTTACTTACCCCTGAAGGTGATTGTGGGACATAAATGAGATAATGTGAATAAAATACTGAACTCAATGCCTGGTACATAGTTGCAGGAGTCAGTAAATGTTAGGCTATCATCATCATCATCATTATCACAGCAACCTTATGAGCTATGTAGCACAGAGGGGAGCAAACTTATTTATATTTTAACAGATAAGGAAATAGGCTCAAAAGGATTAAGTGACTTGTCTAAAATGGTGGATATTTGAATTGGCAAAATTAGGCATGGAAAGGACCCTTCTTGACTCCCTGTCCAGTTATCTTTCCACCAAACTATAGTTTGCTTGCACTTTGGCAATGAGCGAATTTTTTATTAGGTTACATATCCTGAAGTGTTATTGATACCATAGCACATTAAGAAGCATGCCATTATTTCTTCCTATATTTAAATAAGGCCAGATGTCTTAATGAAGAGTGACAAATGGCAGAGGAAGCACAAGGAGGGTCCCTCCATTCTTAGGTTGTTCCCCCAGAGGTGGGCTGGAGAGAGACATGACCAGGTCTCAAGGTACACTAATTAGAATCATTAAAATTGACACTGGGTCAGATTCAGGATTAAATAGGTAAACCAATATATGAGCTTCTCAGGCAGTGTACACTAATCTCTCATAATGGTGTTTATTTCTTTTCATTCTTAGGAGTCAAAAGAATCCTGTATTTTGTTCCTCAGCCCTGTCAGGTGGACCTCACATTGAATATCATAGCAAAGCAGTCTGCTGATCCAAGCATCCAATCCACTAGCTTTGACCTCTCACTGTTCCCAGTGTTCAAGTTCATCTCTTGGCTTATGGCATACATATACAAAGGTGAGTTTGCCAAAGGTTAGAGGAAATTATAATGATAGTGACCATTTACTGAAACCTACTACAGGCTGACACCATATCTTGTTTGTTTAATCCTAGCAACCTGGCTAAGGTTACACATTCAGTGACTAAACTTTGCAATTTGATCAATCCCTAAATGATAATTCTTTCCATTGCCCTGTCCTAGGAGGGCCCAATTTCCATATTATGTGATTTTAGACAAAGACCTCTCTTCTCACTGGATCTCATTTTCCCCACCTGTGGAATGAGGGAATTGGGCTAGATGCTTTGGAAGGACTCTTTCCCTTGTAAGATTTTGAAGATTCCAAAAGTTCCCATACAACGCCATTTATTATAATGAGTAAGCCCACTGAAAGCTGAAGTGGCCCTTGATTTTCTTCAGAAATGGCCAGTTTCCTAGTTGCACTGGTCAGAGCAAGTGCAGAAAATTCTTGTAGAAACAGAACCAAACTAAGAAAGCTAGGTTCTAGTTCTTTATCCACAAGAGGCAGTGTCCCCGTCCGTGGTGGGATGGAGCAGGAAGAAAGCCTCTACAGTTGGAAGAGTAGAGGGGTCAAAAGGTGACCTGGAGCAATCAACCATCACTAGCTACCTGCTCTGCATTCTAGGTGAGCTTTGTGGAAATTCGGGGATCACATGCCTGCTTTTTCTGATCTCTTTAGCCTCATTTTTCTTGCCGTACCTCATGTTACCTCTACATTGCACTGTAAGGAATTGCTTCCTTAATGTTCTTGATCAGGCTCTGTTTTTTTGGTGTTTTTTTGTTTGTTTTTTGTTTTTTTGAGACAGAGTCTCACTCTGTTGCCTGGGCTAGAGTGCTGTGGTGTCAGCCTAGCTCACAGCAACCTCAAACTCCTGGGCTCAAGCGATCCTCCTGCCTCAGCCTCCCGAGTAGCTGGGACTACAGGCATGTGCCACCATGCCTCTCTAGTTTTTTCTATATATATTTTTTAGTTGCCCAGCTAATTTCTTTCTATTTTTTAGTAGCGATGGTGTCTTGCTCTTGCTCAGGCTGGTCTCGAACTCCCGAGCTCAAATGATCTTCCTGCATTGGCCTCCCAGAGTGCTAGGATTACAGGTGTGAGCCACTGTGCCTATCCTTGATCAGACTCTGTTCTTTTACCTCCATTTTTACACATTTACTTCCTCTGCTTGAAACTCCTTCCCTCATCACCTTCCCTTCCTCCTTCCATTACCTGACTAAATGCCACTCAGTCCTCAAGATTCAGCTCAGGTTGCCTGTTTTCTATAACATGTCTCCCAATGCTGCTCCAGCCCTAAAGCCCAGACTGAGTTAGGTGCCTTTCCATGATACTCCTAGACCACTCATGTGTTTATTCTCTCAGAGCTCTTGCCACACTTGTTTAATCACCATCTGCTGTTTATCTGTCCATCTCACTCCTTAACTGGGAATTCCTTGAAGGCAGGGACTTTCTTCTTCCTTCCCAGCTTGTTCAACACCTAGCCTAGAGCCTGGTGCATGGGATGTATACTTAGTCAATATGTGACCAACGGATGTGATTAAGAGTATCACTGTGGACACTGAAAATGGGTGTCATGGAGTCAAATAAACATTTGTATTCTACCTTCAAAATGCTCTGAGCTCAATAGGAAGTAGCTGGTCCTCCAGGAAGTAGGTCTGGCATCACCTGTGGGGCTGGGAAAATGCCAAGCAAGAAGGCATACTCACGGGCATGGAGGCCTAGCATCCATTGGCTATGGGCATTCTGCTAATATTTCCTCCCTCACCCTTCTGTGAGTGCCCTGGCGATCCTACCGATTTTATCCAGTAGGTACCAGGAAGAGAGGACAGAGAGCATATACGGTTGTGTAGTTCATGGTCCCCTTCCCAAGTTGTGTTCCCTGGCATGAGCCTGCATCTGTGTGGAGGAAGGGGTTCCTTTTCTTTATTACAAAGGCATTCTCCACTCACCAAGCCATGCCCCCAAGGGAGTGCCTTGTTCTAGTTTGCACAGAATCTTAGTCTGATTGGTGGCACCAATGTTTTGGGTCCCAGAATGAGCAGAATAGTGGATACCTGTGTGCATTAGAGCTTCTTAAACCTTGTGCTGCCATCTGGGTCTTTCCTCACACTTCCAGCCCTAAGGATGTAGGTGTACTCTTTGGGACTCTACAGGAGAAGCATTCTTCATTATGTGCTGATAAGGGAAGGGTTGTCAAAACTGGAGATTAGAACTAGCAAGAAGAGTTCCTACAGTAATGTCCCAAGTCTGAAGCATTTCTCTGCTCTGAGTTCACATTAGTGCTGAGAGTCAGAAGTAAACCATGATAAAACTGGGTTCAAAGTGCCACTTAATATATCATTTAAATTAAAATGAATCTCAGTTTTCAGATCTGTAAAGTACAGCCATTGGGGGTGGGGTGTGCAGCCCTTAGCTCAAATGCCTCAGCCTCCCACTGTAAAGGATCAGGCTCATGGGACAAAGTTTCCCATAGATTTTGTTGAATAAATGCTTCTCAATTTCTTGTCTTTTGATCAATCTCCAGAGTCTTTGAATGATTATCTTTACTAATTTTGACTGGTTTCATAGATGCCCCTCCTGAAGAGAGGCTTCCTCAAGCCATTCGCCAAATCACTAAATCTCTTTGATGGGTTTTTAGCAGGAGAGTGATGTGGTCAGATTTGCAGATTAGAATGCTCATTCTGGCTGTTGAGTTTATCTACCAGGATGGTTTGTGAATATTACATAAGATCATGTATGTGAAATCCCCTGGTATATGATTGGTACTCAATAGATGTTCATTGTTATGGTTGTTAAATTGGTTGTTTCTTTTTTTATTATTAATTTAATATTTTTTGTAGAGTTGTGGTCTCCCTGTGTTGCCCAGATTAGTCACAAACTCCTGGGCTCAAGCTATCCTCCTGCCTTGGCACCCCAAAGCACTGGAATTACCAGTGTGAGCCACCACTCTGTGCCTAAATTGCTTGTTTCTTATCAGTTCAAGTGTGATCTTAGAAATATCACTTGCTGTTCCTGGATCTCAGTTTCTCCAACTGTAAAATGCAGATGATCTTTCTGTTTTGTTTGTTACTTTTTTCTTTCATTTGTTCATTATAATCTTTCTTTCTTCTCTTTGTCTCAGTGAACTTCAATCTAGATAACCTGGGTTCTCTTCCAGTTTATTTCATTAGAGATTTGATATCTTTCACTTGACATAATATCCATCTGATTTTGGGGTTTCAATCCAATGTTTAAAATATATGGTGGTATTCTCGGAAAAGAGGCAGTTATAGTGGGTGGCCCCCGGAAAGAACTCTGTAAATGAGAAAGGAGACTACATGTTAACAGGCCTTTGTGATCCCTTTTGTCCTTATTTTGGTAAGTTACTCCTTATCTTTGAGGGCCACAGGGCATTTGATAAGGGATGGAATAGTCAAGGTTCAGGTATCAATTAGACATGTTATCTGACATCCAGAAAATTTAAACTTTAATTCCTGAAAGGAATAATTAATTGTTCAGCCATTTACAATTGTATTCAGTCAAGAAGCTAGGCTGATGTTGGTCTTGTTAAGTGCTGGCTTTTTTAAAATCAGTTACTTTGCCCTGGGCAGAATGGGGGAGATAGATGCTGCTCTCCAGGAGCTCAGTCTTTTAGAGCAGACACTTTGGTACTTGCAAAAAAAGCCAGTCTCTCAGGGCATTTGCAGAGGTGTCCTGTGCTGTGGGACTAGAGGAGAGAGAAAGGGTGTCATTGTGTCTGGGTTGATTTAAGAAGAATTTTTGGAGAAGGTGGCCTCTCTGAGTTGTGGCCTGTGCCTTGGAAGACACAGATAGATATCAAGGGTCCCAGATGAAGAAGCAGCTAGCACAAAGGCCCATAGGCAGGCTAGTGCAAGGCGTGTTTGGGAAATGGCGAGGAGGTCAGTGTGGATAAGAGCTAGAAGGTGCTGTGGTGTAGGGAGGGCTTTGGGGATAAATTGTGGAGGACATTGAAGGTCAAGCTGAGGACTTAGGCTTTATTGTCTGTGCAATGTGGGAAGTCTCCCCCACCAATCAGTAGAATTTGCATACAATATATGAACAACTTTTGAATAGACAAGTGATCATTATAGTGATGTTCAAAATCAGTTGTTCATTGTAATAGAGAAATTTGGGCCTTTTTCAATTTTTCTGAGATATCAGGCTAAAAAAGAAAATGTCTTGTTAATTTTTATGCACCAGGGAGACAACGTGGAGAAGCTGTGAAGTACTGCACCTGAAAGCTGGAGACCTGGGTTGGACTACTGGCTCTGTGCTATGAAGTCACTTCTCCTCTGTGGGCCTTCATGGGCTCGTCTATTAATGAGGGATGACCATTGCCTTCTCAGATGATTATGTCAATCAAGTGATAAGACAGAGAAAAGTTTTTGTAAACTATAAAATACCATCTGTAAGAAGGGAGCTGTTTTTTATTAAGAACAAAAAGTTTAAATGAAACTACTCCAGAGGAGAGTTTCCTGCAGACATTTCAGCCCTTTTAGCCTAAGGCCAGTGGGGGGAGGGGTTCCCTCCTTCTTTCACTCCTGCTACAGGCTTCATTTCAGATTTTTATTTTGTATCCTCCGCAATCAACTCAACTCTAACATTTTTCTCCAGAGCTAGCAACCTTTGGGTCTAATTGTAGGCTTCCTCTAACCAATGGGCTGTAGAGCCTTCATTTATTCATTCATTCATTCCACAAGTGTTTACTGAGTCTTCTTCTAGGCACTTGGAATACATCAGAAAACAAAATAAAGTTCCTTGCTCTTGTGGAGCTTACATTCCATTGGTGGGGGAGGCAATAAACAACTCAATGTAGGGTGCAGTGGCTCACCTCTGTAATCCTAGCACTCTGGGAGGCCAAGGCAGGAGGATCACTTGAGCTCAGGAGTTCAAGGCCAGCCTGAGCAAGAGTGAGATCCCATCTCTACTAAGAATAGAAAAATTAGCCGGCTGTGGTGGTGCCTGTAGTCCAAGCTACTCGGGAGGCTGAGGCAGAAGGATCGCTTGAGCTCAGGAGTTTGAGGTTGCTGTGAGCTATGATGACACCGCTGCACTCTAGCACAGGCAACAGGAGCAAGACTCTGTCTGAAAAAATTAAAATAAAAAATAAAGTAACAAATATAGTATGTGAGAAGATGATAAATGCTGTGGAAAAAACAGGGCAGGGTAAGGGGAGTTGGGTGTGCAGGGTGTGGGAGCAGTTTAAATTTAAATGAAAAAAAAAAACTTATGTGAAGGCCTTTGTAAATGGAAAAGCCCCACACAAACGTTATAGATGAATACGTTTAGACAAGTTTGAAAACTGCCAAAGTTTTCTTCATCCCTTTGTAGGATCATTCTGCTCCAAGGAACTTCATTCACTCATTCATTCAATCAATCAATATTTATTGAATTCCTGCTTGGTTGAATGAATAAATGCTGATGATACTAATGATAGCTATTATTATGGAGTGCCTGGTAAAGCATTGTTTATATATGTGATCTCATTTAATCCTTATAACAACTCAGTAACGTAGACATATGTCCCCAAGTGAGCCATGCTCTGGAGTGTAGGTAATGAGTCTGATTAAGGAAACCCTCTTCATTCTGAAAAGCAAACGTGGGAAGAAAATGGCTTTGATGGGGATTACTGATGTCTTTCAGATTGGCAGGGTTGGCTGCTTAGCAAGTTTTGACAGTGACCTCCTTTCCATTGCTTTTGGTGCTATTACTTTATCAGAAGTCACCAATGGACTCAAGATGTGGCTGTTTTAAAGAAGTTCTCTTACTAGCCACTCAGGCAGGCAGGCTGGTATAGTTGGTGGTCAAGCCTTAGCATACATAACTGAGGACTCCCTGGATTGAAATCCTCAATTTTGTAAGGTTAAGTTGTGCTTCCCTTCATTAGGGAGGAACAATATTAAGGAAATTATGAGAGTAGGTGGACCTTTTAGCTTTCTTCCATTCTAGCTCCTAAGTGACTAACAAGGATAACATGTGTTCAGGTTGGAAGCAGTAAGACAGAAAAGCCCTAGCCTTCAGATTGGGTAGCAGGTGACTAATTAGCTAAGAGGAAATGAAGAGGAAGGGACTTGGAAAAGGTAGAATTGGAAACCAACAAGAAAGGCAGATGGTCACAGTTCCAATGCCTCTGCTCAGTTAGGAGAAGGACCTAGTTGGCCCTCCTCACTCCCTTCCATTCTCTGCCCTCACTTTCCTCTCCCTCCTTCCTGTCCCCCTTCCTCCTTCTCTCCCTCCTTTCCACCTCCCTTCCCTCCTTCCAGAGCAGCAGCCCACTAAATATCTGGCTATTGCTGAGATCGAGATCCAGCCGGAGAAGACATGCTTGCTTTCTGCTAGAGAGACCAAAAATAACCAGAGGGTGTACTATGACATCCTGCCAGTTCTGTTCTTTTAATTTATAGCTCTTCAGTTCATGGTTTCCTTTCCATACCCCAAACCACTGCTTTACCACCTTTTTAACTAGTTTATTAAAATAGCTTCTTGTACTCCTGGCCTTAAGTGATCCTCCCATAGTGGCCTCCCAAAGTAACTTCTTAAATTCTAAGCTTTCTACTGTCCAGATTTGACCCTGCCAACTTACCTGTTTAGAGTTATTCAGTGGCTCTCCACTTCCTTTAGAATAAAGCTAGACCCTAGAATGTGGCCTGTAAGGGTCTTCCTGACCCAGCCCCTGCCTACCTCTCCCTTCCTTCCCTCCCAATATGTGACCAGACCTTTATGTTTTAGCTCTAATTTTGCCTCTTCCAAGAAGCTGTCCCTGATTTCCAGATAGGATTCTGTGTTCTTGCCTCTGTGGATTTTGCATATAATGTTACTTTAATTATAGAGTGTCCTAATTGGTTGCTTGCTTTTCTCTCTCTGCATGCCGGGTTGCAAGTTACTTGAGACCAGGATTATTCATTTTGTATCCCACTTATTTTTTTCCTTCATTCACATCAACTGTGACTAACCTACCCTTCTTGTCTCCATTGATACATTCTGCCTCTCTCTGGCACATATCATTTCATTTCTCCTGCGCTAGCATTCCTTTTCAATTTAATTCAGTTTAGTTCATGCATTTACCAAGCAGTGTGGTCGTTTCTGGGAATAAGAACATAAGGAGGATATGGTTGCTGTTCTGTGGGTCTCACAGTTTCACAGGGCACAAAAATTCTTTAGCGCAGTCTGTAGAGCCTGCAGACTCTACAGAGGCCTCAGGGACTGCCTTTCTGCCAAGTCTTCAAGAAGAACAGCCCTGCTGGTCTCTTACTGTTGGGATTTTTGTAGAAGCTTTTGTTTGAGGGTGGGGGGAGGGGTGTAGGGAAAAGTCCTGACCTCACAGAACCGCCCAGCCCACTCCCCAGCACTAAGCCTAGGAGGGAATCTGGACTGAGTGGTAAGGGAAGTGGAGGAGTGTGTTGTGTGGGCGGGGGAGGGAAGCAAGGGCCGAGGCACTGAAGGAGTCTACTCTCCAACCCTTCCGATGCTTCTGCGAGGAAAGTATTAATATTTCTTATTTCCTGAGATCCAGCCCTTCTCTATTTCTAGGCCTGAGCTGAGAAGGGGCAGCTTATGTTTGAAAGGGTTTCCTCTGCAAAGTGGGGACTCTAATCCAGAGGCTGAAGAAGAGTCGCATTATTTCTAATTATAGGAAGTGGTCACTTGACCCAAAGAGTTTTAGGCAGATACTTTAGGAAAGAGTTGAATGTGGCCTTGGGGGAACTAGTGTTTCCGGACGGCATGCTCTAGGTTCTGTCCAATTGTGAATTTATTTGTTGACCCTCTATCCTATTTCCTGGCCCCATACACTACTGGAAGGTAGGTCACAGGAGGAAGTGACGATTTTCAAGGCCATATCTTTACTACATTGCTAAGAGTCGGGCTCTGTATTTGAATCTACAGCCTCAGGCTGAGAAGAACAAATCTCTCCAACTTTGAACAGCCATGATTTCATGCCACAGGAGAGGGTGTGGTTTTTTTTTTTTTTCTGATTCTGATTGATCGATATTGACATTTTAGTTACTAACATACTGCATTATTCTGCTTTGGCTACCTTGATGATAACTTTTTATTTTTTACCCAGGGAAATTACTGTTTTCCCCCATTGCCCACGAAAGTCAAATTTTCTACAAACTTTGAATGTGAGAGTTATGCAAAAATGCATACCCATCATCAGGAAAATGTCTTCTTTAAGGCACAATGGTTCCTTACCCACCATTATGTTAATGTATGTTAAACTAGTCTGTTGACATGTAAATTTTAGTTTGCACACCGCAGGCGCAGGTTTTAGGTGACCCACTCTCCACTAGGGCCTCTGAGGAAACCCTCTTTGAAAAAAATGTTTCTAGCTTTTATGTCTTGCAGTTTCCCCAACTGACAGGATTCCAACAAGCAATGAGTCTGTAAAATGACTAAAAAACTGAGGCTTCTGCCAAACTAAGAAGTTCCTGCTGAATAAAGGAAAAATCAGTCAGCCTTGTTTTTATAACATATTTTGCAATTGAGTTTTTATCAACTGTGTTTATCCTGTGAGCATCCAGAGAAGTGCAAGAAGAATCAAATCTAAATAATCATAAGCCTGCCTTATTAGTCAATACACAACATACATGTTAGGACCAAAAGATAGTAAGATATCTCCATTATCTTCATTCATTTTTATTTCATATGTTATCAAAATTGGGCAAGGGACCAGCTCAGACTGATGTACCTTTGAGCATACAGCTGTTGGTCAAGTTGGCCACTGAATCCACTCACTACTGTAGCTGTGGGGTAGGAGAAACTTTATTTTAGGCATGCCGTCACTTTATCTGAAATTGACTTGTCTGGACAAGACAGTTTGTTTGCTTTTATTGTCCTCAAATTAAATTACTTTCCATCTGACTCTTCAACTTGTCTTAGATGTTTGATTAAACACTAGGAGAATTGTCAATATTGCTTAACTTCTAAGTCATTAAACATCCTAATCCTTTACATTCCTTGCAGCTGAGGCCATTTTCCTTCAGAGTTCCCTCAAGCAGTTGGAGGGTGGAGGATCATGTCAGTTGCAGGGAGGGTTAGAGGCTTTACTTTGGCCTTGCAGTTGGTGATCCTGCATCTGCCAGAGAGGTGTGGTGGACCTTGTATAGAGGTTTACAACACACTAATGACTAAAGGAAAAAACCAGCATAGGTTAAGAAATTCTGAAGTAGATGGAAACCCATGTAAGTGGTTGTTTCAGAACAAGCCCAGTTTATTCCAGTGTGCTAATACCCAGATTCCCTCAAATATACAGGCAATGGAAAAACTTCTGTCACCTTTAGCAGAGATCCCAGTTGTTGAAATTGGAGAAATTAATGCATTCCCTTGAGCCCAAACACCTGTTCGTCCTGTATCCCCTACCACGAATAATCAGTTCTTCTCATGATTATGATAGGCCTGTTGAGAAAATTGCCCATCTTCTTATTATAATTTTTATGCATACTCAAAATGAATATTTAAACTGCGATTTGTCAAGAGCTATGTCCAGTTGTTAGGTTTGCACAATGGTATGTGAGTAAGGGCATATGCAAAAGTAGGTTTTAATATAAAAATAAAATACTGGGATTTCTCAGTCTCATCCTAATAAAATGCCAAAAACCAAATTTACTCCCTCCCTTTTTCTTTTCTAACACTCCTGGTCACAAATATATGCTAGAAAAGAAGATAATTGTCATAAGGCAGCTATATGATTACAGATTACTCGATTGTAAATACTTCTTTGGCAAAATTACTTGATTGATTTTGGAATTTGAGCTTCTTTGTGATACACCGCTTAGAAGTGACCATTTCAGAGAAGGCAAAGGGGGACTTAGGCACACTCAGAAAAAGAGTGCTGCATAAATAAGGGGAATCACGCTGAATTGCCAAAGATTATTTTAATGGCTCAAACCCCTTCCTGTTACAATAATTACAGGAACATCTTTAAGCTCTTCTCTGAAGAACTTGTCAATTGAAATAGAAAACGTTTTAATGAATTTAAACTATTTAAAAATTTGTATTAGAATCTTCAGGATGAATGATTTCTGTATTTCCCTCCCCTGTTTATTAAGTATAAGCGGTCACTGATGCATTTTCATTTGATAATATGCATATTATTTATACAATTATGTATAACGTTATTCCATGCAGAAATATACCTCTTTAGCATGACTATCATTTTAGGAAAATATGCAGAAATCAATTTTTGAAAAGCTACATCTCAAATTAACAATGGTCCTTCTTTTTTGAATTGTAAAAATATGGGTCTGGCTATAATTTCTGCTTGTAAATTTCACGGGGTGACAAATCTGACTGTTTTATACATCAGAGCATAGCGATGCATCCGTTTCCTAATTCTGAAAGCCCCAATAGTCGTCACATGGAAATGAAGACTTCTCTCAAGCACCTGCCTGAAACAGAAGTCCTTCCGACAGACTGCATGACCTCTCATTAAAGCAGCGTGCAGAGGACTAACCAGCAGATGCTGCTGACATGAACCCTGATGTAATCTCTTTAACCTTGTCCTGTAAGGCACTCACGAGTCGTGACTGGGGAATTCAAAGTAAATTAGCTTTTACGTGAAAGTCTATAATCTAAATTCAATTTGATTAAAATGATGCCTGATTTGTGTTTGTAATGAAATATTCCACAGCAATTATTAGCAATGTTGTTTTTTTGAAATTCATACACCTAAGTCCATAAGTCTGTTTTTTCACACCCATGTCTATCTTTATTTTTATTTTAAGATGGCCAGTTTTCCATCATTATCTTGTCGCCATGTTCTTGAAATAAAGAGGTCTTTAAAGGAGGAAGATGTATGCAAAAGAACTATTTGTTTATCAAAATAATACACTGAGGTGGCAAACATAGTATTTGATTTCAGAAATTCATGGAAAAAGAATCACTTTACAAGTCCAAATATAGTTGTTCTATATGTGGGAAATATTTTCTCTATGTTTAATATCAGAATATTAGAACTTCTTTATTACATGTAAGCTTCATCCTGCAACTATTTTGTTAAATCAGATTAATCATTCTTGATCAACACAATTTCTCATGGAAATTCAACAAGCTATAATAAAAAATCATAAGTCATTATCAGAATTCCTCTGTTATGTTTCTACATTACTTGTTTACTTTCTAAAATTTCTGTTTTTAAGTATGTAATTGTTTTTCAAGGATAACCTACAGAGAGTTGAAAACATCTTGGCTTCAGTGATTTGTTTTTTTTGATTCAGGAGCTAGTTGCAGGAAATTTTACAATTCACTTCTTAAAGCTATAGTTTTTCTTTTCATCTTTAACATCTCCACTCTCTCCCCATAACAGTTAACGGTTTGGATGAGCTAATGCCTAGGTGACCTCTCCCCAGCTCTCTCCCCTTACTAGCTATCACCCAGAGATTTGCCGCTCAGCCTCAAGTGTGGGGTCCTGAGAAGCAGGGTGTAGATGTGGGCCGAGATGTTTGATATCAGGAAATTTCAGGAACATACCCAGAAAGGAGAAAACTTAGAGGAGACTAGAGGTGTTCACAGCTTTGGGAGCCCAGTGCATTTGTGGGTGATTGAATCCAGCTACAAATTACTCCTGATATTGATTTGTTAAAAAAAATCAATTCCATAATTTATATTGAGAGCACAAGTTTGCTCTTTGCTGTCCTAATCTAAAGCATCCTCCTCATGCAGTGGTTGAAGCATCCTGGAGAAATGGAATGCCTATTGGATTGGGAGATTGGAGACTGGAATTGTAATCTCGTCTCTTACTTTTTGGTAGCTAGCTGTGTGGCCCTGGGGTAGTCACTTTCTTGAGGTGGACAGTTATGCTACTCTGCAAACACATTGGATCGTCTTTTTAAAAATTTAAAATTTAAAATTGGAAACTCTCAGCTTCTAGGTGCCCTAGGGCAGAGGAGGTGAATACAACACAGAGTGAATCCATCACCTAGGGCTTGAAAAGTTTGTACCCCACCTGCAGAAAGTTGAGTACACCCCCCCCTCTCTGCTGAGTGAGAAATACCAACACATACAATGAAGGCTGTCACTGTTCTAAATCAGTGCTGTCCAACAGAACTTTCTGCAGTGATGGAAATGT
Source organism: Lemur catta (assembly GCF_020740605.2). NCBI lineage: Eukaryota > Metazoa > Chordata > Mammalia > Primates > Lemuridae > Lemur > Lemur catta. The sequence goes on from NC_059155.1 coordinate 39,232,736, forward strand.
TCTGTATCTGTGCTGATCAATATGGCAATCATGTGGCTGTAATTGAAATTAAAAAACGAATTATTGAGATATAATTTACATTCAGTGAGGTGTCTAGATCTTAAGTGTAGAGTAGGATCAATTTTAAAATACATATACACCCATGCGACCACCACCTAGATCAAGATATGGGACATCTCCAGTACCCCAGCAAATTCATCCTTGTGATCCCCAACCACACTTAAGATCTCTACTGCTAATTGAAATTTGAGCTGGGCGTTCATATGTAAAAGTCTTGATCTCACTTAGCTGAGTCTAACTGTTTGGGCAGCATCCACTGAATATGTTTAATGAAAGGGTTTTTTTTAACTGATTGACTTTTCTTCAGTCTCTTCTTAAGCAAGTAGAGTATGGTCATGTGTTTCTTAACAATGGGGATACATTCTGAGAAATGCATCACTGGGCGATTTCATGCTTGTGTGAACATCATGGAGTGTACTTACACAAACCTAGATAGTCTAGTCTACTACACACGTAGGCTCTATGGTCCAGCCTATTGCTCCTAGGCTACACTCGTGTACAGCATGTTACCGTATTGAATACTGTAGGCCTTTATAACACAACGATATTTGTGCATCTAAACGTATTAATAAAAAAGGTACACTAAAAATGGTATTATAACCTTATGGGACCACCATCCTATATGTGGTCCTATATATGGTCCATTGTTGACCAAAACTCCCTTATGTGATGCATAACTGTACTTAAGTAACGTTTTGCTCCCTGAGCCTTAGACTGACTGTGATGCCAGAACTCTTAGGGACCCCATTGGGCATCTGTGAGGGCAACAATAGCATCAATGCCACGATTCCCCAGTGTTTACCCCACAATTCTAGGTTTCAATCTGGGATCTGCAAAAAAAGCAAAAGGAACTGTTTTCACATGTGATACCAGGCATAGTGCTAGACTTCTTAGCAATGGACTAACAAAATTTAGTGTTGCTATAGTGCTTTAGGATTTTCTAGCACTTTCTTCTACATTGCCTTTTTTGGTCTTCACAGACACTCTGCAATGCATTTGTTATGCCCCTCTTTTACAGAGGTGGATATGAAAGCTCAGAGAGTGAAATGACTTGCTCAGGATCACACAGCCAGGAAGGAGAGGTATTTGAATTTGACTTTAAATTGGTCTGAATTCAAAGCCACTTAACAGAAGAAAAATCTCCAGAACCTTGGCTCTGGTGTTCTAAAATGCCATACTCTCTCCCCTTGTGTCTGTTTTTTTCTGCAGGAAAATGGTTTATGGGAGTTACTATTTCTCTTTTTTCCCCTTTCTACCTCACATGGCATAAGAGTTTTGTCAGTTGTTAGGCCAGTGAGAAATGGCAGTGGCAACATGTATGCAAATTATTCCTTAGGGGCATCTCACCAGACCTGTTGGGGAAGAAAGCAATTAGCATGAATTGGAAACGGTGCCCAAGTGAAGCAGTAGAGTCTGGGCTCGAACTCAGAAGACTAGCAGGGGATTTGTGGGCCAGTCCCCAGGTATTGCAATGCACAGCAAGGGAGGTCGCCTACCAGAATGGCTATCAGGTCCGAGCATTCTCCCCTTGTGTCAGTGGGGAGGAGAGATTGTCAGAGCTCCCTTGTCCAAGAGGGTAGCCACTAGTCACATGTAGCTATTGAAATTTAAATTTTGATTACTTTAAATTAAATAAAATTGAAAATTAAGTTTCTTAGTTGCCCTGGGCACGTTTTGACTGTTCAATAGCCACATGATTACCACGTTGATCAGCACAGATAAAGAACATTTCCATGATTGCAGAAAGTTCTGTAGGACAGCTGGACAGCACTGATTGAGAACTGTGAAAACCTGCATCCTTTGTGTTGCTAATTCTCATTCAGCAGAGGGGGGTGGGATGTACTCACCTTTCTGCAGGTGGGGCTTAAACTTTTCAAGCCCTAGGTGATGGATTCATTCTGTATTGTGTTCACCTCCCTTGCCCTAGGGCACCCAGAAGCCTAGAGTTTGCAAAGGCACACAGCTCATGAGGTTTGTCCATCTGCAAACTTCTGGAGGGTATTCACCCGGTAACTCCCTCTCCCCACCACCTTAAATCCAATACTTTGCAAATAGGTAACCAGTGCCTTAGGGAAGAACCAGTTTTTTCCGCCTTCCCAACTTTGGCTCTTCTCCTTGAAAGTGGAGACAGTTCATGTTTTTCAGAGGAAGCAATAATCTGTCTCTTTGTTGCTAAAATAGAAGAAAGTCCAGTCATTGGGGGTCTTGAAAGTGGGGTGCGGATATAAATATTCCCACTTGAATTATAGTTCTCTTTAGCCTACCTTTCCACACTTTTATTGAACAAGATAATCTCTTAGCAAATAATATACTTAACCAATTAGAGACTACCCCCCCCAAGCTGCCAATCAAGTCTCTTGTATTTGCACATTTTAGGAGAAGGTTGTAGAGATATTTAGAATTTGGGGTCATGGAGATATTTTAAATTTGGGGAGAGAAGGTCATAAGCACTGTTTGAATCACCTTAGACTTTAGGGTGCAGCTTGTGTTTGTTTGTAATACCAATAGGTATTTTTATATTTAGAATGGCTTATTAATACCAGGAATTAAAGCCTCTTATTAACGGCAGGACATCTTAAAACAATAACTAGCCATTGTTAAAGTAAAGAACAGCTCATTAGTTTTCATATCTTAAAGATTGAACCCTTCACCATGATTAATAAAGGATAGTTGTTATCAGCTATGGTCACAAAAATTCATGTACAAAAGAAACACTTTGGCAAATTAAAAGTAAAATGGTAGCATGAACACTTGTATCTGCGCTGCTAATTAAAAGACTTAACTTATTAGGCCTTGAGGGGGGAGGAAAAAAGAAACAAACAAGTATAATTTGCCAGATTAATTTTATGGTCTGTTCTATTTAATCAAACTATACCTTTTAGTGAAAATGACAAATCTGGGTTGTCAGAATTTGGTAGATAAGGAAGATAAAGGTCATATATTTTAATGTCACAGAAGGTCTTATTAAAGGAACCTTAATTACATTAGGTACCCCTGAAAGATTAATTAAATGCTGTCTGAAATAATTAGGTCCAAGTTACTGATGGTTTAATTAAACTCAGTTTCTTATTTTATAAGAAAACTAAAGGTCCAGTATCTCTGTAGGCAGCATAATTGATAGTATGTCAAAAAGGCAAAATAGTAACCTTGACCAGCCACGGGGAGAGGGTGATATGGCTCTCAGGGCCTTGTGTGCATTGACACCATTCTCCACCCCCTGATGTCTGTGTCTCTGCAAACTCTCAGCTTCTGGGTGCCCTAGATTAGGGGAGGTTAATACAATACAGAGTGAATCTATCACCTAGGGGTTAAAAAGTTTATGCCCCGCATGCAGAAAGGTGAGGTGCTTTATACATGCATCTTTCCCCTTTTAGAAATGCATGCTGCCTTTTGTCATCTCTGCCCCTGCCATCTCAGAAACGCCAGTGCCCTTTCTGACCACTCACAGTCTGCCCAGAGGGTATCATGGCATTGAAAAAAGACTACTCTAAACTCCATTCCCATGTTTATTTAGTATCTCTATGCCCCAACATTCATTTTCTTTTTTAGTTCTATATCTTTGCAGTTACGAGCATGGGCTTTAGAATCAGACTGCAGGGTTTGTATCTCAACTGTGCCACGGCTATGTGACCTTGGACAAGTTACTTATTTGAATTGATTTCCTCATCCGTAAGATATTAGATGTAATAATAGCTACTTAAGAGAGTTGTGAGGATAATGCTTTAATGTATATAAAACACTTAGCACAAGTGAAAGGTACATGGCGAGTCCTATAAAAATGACACAGAACATTCTGTGGTCTGCAGGATCATGAGGATTTGAGGTCAAAATTTAATAAGTACATGAATCCAAGTGAAATGCCAATTTAAAATAACTTGAGAATGTGCCAGAAGGGAAGATGTTACAAAAGCAAAAATGTGTCTGGAGATTTTATGGGCTGATGATTTGAAATGAGCTCCAGGTCTGTTTTTTGTTTGTTTGTTTTGGGTTTTTTTTCTTTTTTCTTTTTTTTGGTTGTTGTTTTGTTTTGTTTGAGTCTCGAGCTGACCAAGTCATCCCCTTTTTCTGTGCGGAGGACATATCCAGGGTTGGTACTTTGGGTAGGAGACAAGAACAGTTTTAGTCCAACACATTATGCCCTAGGACAGCTAGCTGTTCTCTCACTATGAATGGGACAAAAATAATCAAGACAATAATCTTACAATTTCTAAAGTGTTTCAACATACACTATCTTATTTATTCCTCTCAATAACCTTGTGAAGTAGGCACTAATATTAGCCTCATTTTACAGATGAGGAACCTGAGGCATAGAGAGATTAAGGCATTTGCTTAGCTTGCACAAGCTAACACTTAGCCCCAGGGATTTTGAATCTATGGCGCTATGTTGTCTGGCGGTGACAACACCCTCCCTGAGCTCACCATTGTGTTATGGTTGTTAGAGCAGGAGGGTGAGAACCAAGGCTTGTGGTTTCAATCTTATTAGTACTTGTGAGACACAAGTGGATTTTACATTTTTAATGGGTTGTAAAGAAGGAGGAGGAAGTGGGGGAGAGGAGGAGAAGAAGGAGCAGCAACCAAGACTGAAGGTGGCCAGCAAGGGCTATTTAGTATCTGGCACTTTACAGAAATAGTTTGCTGGCACCTGCTTAGTGCAGTGTTTCTCAAACTTAAACATACATGAGAATCCTCTGGGGATCTTGATAAAATGCAGATTCTTATTCAGTGGGTCTGGGGCAGGGCTTAAGATTCTGCAGGTCTGACAAGCTCCCAGATAATAATCATGCTGCTGGTCCTTGGACCACACTTTGGATAGTAAGAGTTGTGTCTTGCACCAACTCTGCCCCCCTAAACATGCTGTTTACTTACAGTACCATGCACTAATAATTACTCTCCATTTGTTTGTATCCTAAGGATTCTAACTTCTTTTCTGTGTTTGTAGCAGGTGAACTTTCAGTAATTCACCTTTAAAGCATCCTACATCTTTTCCCTCCCAAATGGTGATGGCTTCTGCCTGCTACCTTTACCTGCATGTCAGCTCTATATGCTAGACCTGGGGTGTGGTGAGGGGAAGACAAAGAAGCATGTAACTTGGTCCCTTGTCTCCGGGAGTGTCTTGTCGAGGCCCGTGCTTGCTTATTCTGGTCTTAGCCATTTTCTCCTGCCTCTTTAGTAGCAAGTTCCACTTCCACATTGAGCATCACCCACAGACACCTACTTTTCCTTCCCCATGGGTTCTCATATCTGCTATGGACTCTGGGTCCTTCCTCCGGGCTCTCCAGCTTTCTACTTTGGCCTCTTCTTTGCTCCTTCTTTCCTGGCCTTTGGCTTCCCTAGCAGAAATTCTCTTCATTTCCCTTTGCTCATTCCTTGGTATGGTGGTTTAATTCCATTTGCACTCAATTCTCATTTGAAAACTAAGTGCCAAGCTTCAGGAGTCTGCTTTTGATACAGGGTGGTCTTCCCTTTCTATAATATGGTCAGCTTCCTCTTTTTTGAACCCAATCTAATAGATTTAGATGCCAAGCATGGGGACTATGATTTCCTCCATTTCCTTTTCACATAATGTCTTGTTAATAATGAGCACACATTAATTACGTATATGCCATGATCATTGGTATAGCAGTTGGTACCCTGCAGTCTCTCATAGTTCACAGAAAGTAGAGTTACCCCTCAGCTGACTTCTGGGCTAGATTAGAACACAGTAATCCTTTCTCTATGAAGAATGAACTTCTCTGATTATCATCCTGTCGCTCATCCTCCTGGTTAGGCCTAGGGTGTGTGGTGTGTCATGGCATTGCATTCTTCTTTTAGTTCAGAAGTCTTTTATTTCGTTTTAAGCTGAAAGGCTGGCATGGGTCCAGTGTCACCTTTCCCTATAATCCATTTTTATTCTTGTGGCTCCCTACCCTACCTACTCCAAACATCTCTCAATTTATTCTGCCCTGCACTCCTCGAACAAGTCTCACCACTGACCATGTCCCCTATTTCCACACTGATTGTCCGAAAGAGAATCTTGGACTGTGAAGCTGGAAGGTAAGACTGCCTCAATATAAATGTCAGAAATGGAAGCCCAGAAAAGAGAAGTAATTTGCCTAAGGTCACATAGCACAGTGGGTGGCAGAGCAAGAACCCAAATCCTCACCTATTGTTCTTTTCATTCTAAGCTGTTGTCTCATGTAAAGTACTTCAAGTTGAAAAAGCATTGACATACAAGAAAAATAATGTGGATATCTAAGATCTTTTAAGTCTACTATACATATGACTATATTTTACTAATAAAACAAAAGAGTAATAACCTTCATTTTAGTATTTTTCAACACATACCTGGATCATTAACTTTTCTGGCTTTCTTTCCTCACAGCAGTTCTACTAACTTTCAGGTAATATTGCATACATATATCTTTTAGAATAACTTCCTTTCTGGAAAAAAAAGTCCTCTTTAATGTAGCATATTTCACCTTTTGAACACTGATAGTAGCACACGTAAATGCAAAATCCAAAAACCTCCTGTCATAAAACCTCCAAACTCCACAAAACCTCAGGAGGATGGTAAATCTAAACCTAGGAAAGAAAAATATAAAAGCCAGACAGGATGCCATCATCCATTCATTCTCTAACCTGTCTATTTCTAGTTGATTTAATTCCCCCTCTGATACCTCCCCTCTTAGCTCTCTTGTTTATTTCTTAGTAAGGCCACATATACAGGGAGAGGAGCCTGAGGAATCTGAGCTGTGTAGTGACCTTAGTTTCTCAGCTTGATCATTAAGTGCATAAAATCTGTGAGCTGTAAATCACAGTTTAGAAAATGTTTCACTTCAAATAGTGAAATTTTTTCCAAAACCAATTAGATTTGATTTCAATGGATAGCTGTGTTGACCATTTCTTTCAATTCATTTTGCTTTCTACCATTGAGGAAAAAAAGGTGTAGAGCAGAATGACAATATATTGTTTACTTTGTTCAAATGAAACCTTCAAATTTAGATCTTTAATTTAACTCCTTGGGTTTTATTTATGGCTCAGTAAGTATATCATCATAAATTAATTGCTGTCATAGTTTGGTTGGTGATCACATAAATGGTAGTTATGAATTGATTTCCAGAAAGCAAAAAAAAAAAATGTTTTAAGGAATAAAATAATTAGATGCTGCAGTGTGGCAAGAGTGTCATATATTTATATGTCTGCCCTTACTTAAACTATGTCAAATCCTAAAGAGAATAAGCAAATTTTTGGTAATTTATTTTAGAAATCACCTTTAAACAGTGGGAAGGAAACAATCATTAGAGTGAATAGACAACCTCCAAAATGGGAGAAAATATTTGCATGCTATACATCTGATAAAGGGATGATAACTAGAATCTATAAAGAACTCAAGCAAATCAACATGAAAAACATCAAACAACCCCATTAAAAAGTGGGCAAAAGACACAAACAGAAACTTTTCAAAAGAAGATAGACAAATGGCCAATAACCATATGAAAAAAATGCTCAACATCTCTAATCATCAGAGGAATGCAAATCAAAACCACAATGAGATATCACTTAACTCCAATGAGAATTGCTTTTTATCAAAAAAGTCTCCAAGCAACAAATGGTGGCGTGGATTTGGAGAAATAGGAACACTCATACACTACTGGTGGGACTGTAAACATACAACCTCTGTGGGAAGGAGTATGTAGATACTTCAAAGAACTAAAAGTAGAACTACCATTTGATCCAGCAAACCCACAACTGGGTATTCACCCAAATGAAAAAAAGACATTCTATAAAAAAGACAGCTGTACTCTAATGTTTATAGCAGCACAATTCACAATTGCAAAGATGTTCAAACAACCCAAGAGCCCATCAATCCATGAGTGGATTAATAAAATGTGGTATATGTATATCATGGAGTGCTACTCAGCCATAAAAAATGGTGATCTAGCACTTCTTGTATTAACTTGGATGGAACTGGAGACCATTCTTCTAAGTATCACAAGAGTGGAAAAACAAACACCACATGTACTCGCAGTTAAATTGGAACTAATCGTTCAACACTTATGTGCACATATGGAAATAACATTCATTGGAAATCAAGCAGGAGGGATGGGGAGGAGGGGATGGGTAAATTCACACCTAATGGGTACAAAGCACACTATCTGGGGGATGGGTACTCTTATAACTTTGACTCAAATGGTACAAAAACAACTTATGTAACCAAAATGATTGTACCCCCATAATATTCTGAAATTTAAAGAAATAATAAAAAAATAATAAATAATAATGAAGCTTAAAATAAGTTGGGAGTAGCTTTAGATGACTAACATATTTAACGTGTTGGTCAGAGATCTGTTACCCTCACCTTGCAACCAAAATCCTACCTTAGATGGAAGCTCCTTGGACAGTGGATTTGATTGAAGAGCCCTTTAATGATCTTTACACTGTGTCTGTAGTGAATTTCCTGCATGTGGAGACCCTGCCAAGGTCTCTGGGTTTGGGACAAAGAAACTACAGCAGATGAATGAATGAACTCTGGAGTCTGATGGTTCCATGGCCAACTTAACACATTATAAAATATCTTGCTCTTTTTCCCCAGTCTAGCGATATTCCACTTAGATTTCCAGATGTTGCTTCATTCACAAAGAAGCAGTTTGTAAGAAGAATAATTTCTCTCTTTTATTTACTCCCTAATCTCCCTTCTTCCACCTAGCTCTCCCAACTGCTGACATATGAGGTGCCATTGTTTCTCTCTCTCTCTCTCTCTCTCTCCCTCTCTCTCTTTCTCTCTCATATTAAGCGTTCACATACTTGTTTTCCTAGAGTAACTCAGTTAAGCCAGCCACCCAGGAGGCAGGCAAGTCACAGAAGCTGAATTAACCATGACAGTTCTCAAAGCAATTGAAAGCTTTGCACAGGATTGTCCTTTGTGATTTTTGAATGGTAAGATATGCAGTCTCATGTGACTTATCGTGATATGGAATACAAGGCAGTTCCATGCACTCAACACATTTTTTTGTTTGAAGTAACAGAAAGTTTAAATTAAAGTTACCTGTAGCCAGTGGTCCGGCCCCTCCTGGGACCCTTGTTTACCTGAGGGCAGAGAAAAAAGGCCCTGTCTGAGCTTGGGAGCCCCCTGGAAATGCAGGAAATTATATGCTGGCAGCTTCTACAGTCCCCTTGAGAAGAGCAAAAACCAGCGTTGGGAATGAAAGCTAATTCCAAATCAGTATATTCATTTTTCATTTTAGCCTGGCGTAAGGAAAGACAAACCAAAGCGTAAGTAACTCACTTCACAGTGCTTTAACCCTTAATATAGAGCAGGTAATCTGATTAGTTGTCACTGCATATTGTTGAGAAGCATCCCCTCTGAGCAGGCCACATCAAGGCTATGGAGGCCTGTGGACCTGGCTGGGCCAGCCAGGAACCCTGGTCAGGATGACAAGGTGGAGAAGAGACAGCCCCCAGGGGAACTCACACCCACCCGGCAGCCCTACCGGCAGCTGGACTTCTCCCCTAAGAGCACTTACCTGCTGTTCTGCCCACTTTGCCATAAAGATCTTTCCTAAATAGAGAGTGGCCAATGAATTATGGAGTAGGAATGTAATAACGAAGGTAGAAATGTGGCCTGTTATCAGTCACACACATTCAAGCTCGGCCCGGGGCAGCACAGTAGAAGGGACTATAAGCTCTGGGATCTTCTCATTCAACCAAGATTGCTTCATACAAAAGTTGACAATGGCCGCCTGAAAGCCATTGTTGATATTCAACGTTTTTTAAAATAGCTGAACAGAGACAATAAGGCATGACAGAAAACTTGGACAGGAGGCTGGCTTGGAGCCTGGCTTAAGAAAGAAACATGCTATTAAAAGTAGACAACAAACACATTTCTGAATGTTTAATTTATTTGAAAATAAGAATCAACTTTACCGTTCATTTATTTTCCCCTTCTAAAGCCACAAAGACAAGCAGAACTCAATTTCAGTTGCTCGTTAGGGTGTCTCACTAGTCTTCCTTTCGCACATTGAAATTCTCACGCAAGGTAACTCTATGATCCTCTCTTACAGTTTGACGAGGCAAGGAGCAGGCGAAGAAGACATGTTGAAGGGCCTTTCATAAAGGACTCAGTAGCACTGAAAAGTATCCTGGAGCCATCATAAAATTATTCATTAATTCAGCAAATATTTATTGAGCACACACAGTATGCCATGGGGTGAACAAGATTGATGTAGTCGCTACTAGGGTCACTATCTGCCACTCTCCTGGCTTTAGCACTGGAAATCCCCTGCCTGGGAACCCCTTAAGTCCTGGGAAAACACGATGGTTAGTCACCAGTTCTCTAGTTCTGGAAAGCAAGCGCTCCATGGATTCCTGAGAAAGGTGGATGGGTAAATTGTGGTGGCCTGAGTCCTAGCACCAGATCTACTCCTTACTAGCTATGCGATCTTGATCAGGACACTTTAGTTAGCCCTGATTTTCTCATCTGTAAACAGGAAAAATAAAATCTACCTCAAAGAGTTATTTTAAGGTGAAATGAAATTTGTCTTTTGAGTCTATAGGAACTAACTGTGATGACAGCTTTTTAGCCAGCAACAAAAGAAAGAGATGTAGCTGGAGATGTCCCTTTGGCTCTGGAAATAGGAAAGGTTGCTCTATACTGAATTAGGGTGGAATCTACCAGAAATCTGATGTTTTTTCACTGGTGTTTAGATGAGGTAGGGTCTCAGGTCCACAGTGCTTTGTTGGGGGAAGGAACTGACTCCCAGAGAGAAGCCCAGCTTGTGGCTTAACTACTCCTTCTGCGTCAGGTGTAAAATAACCTAGGTGCCTTATTTTCAAAGTGCTGAATTGAGCTAAAGATTAAAGCATTAAAGTGAAAGGGGGACATGTATAATTCTACATTAACTCCATTCCTGTTGGGGGTTGCTTTTCACCTTCCTTCTTTAGGAATCTCTTCAAGATTCTTTTTTTCTTTGACAAGCTCTCTCTTCCTTACCCATAATTTGAAATCTTATTTAACATTCCATGAGCATCCATTAGGCACCCAACATGTACCAGGCATTTTGCTAGGGATTGAGATGCTGAAAGTAAGAAGACTTGGTTCCTGTCCTCAAAGAGCTCACAATCTAGTCAGAAACACACACACAGAGTTTTTGTTAAAAAAGTTCTTGATTCCTTTATTTGTTCAGCTTTTTTTAAGTGTCTTTAAGGCCTTTATTTTTTCTGTCCTCAAATATCTCTCCTTCCTCACCTCATTTTACTTTACCTTCCATACTGTCAGTGTATACCATCCTGTCAGGCACCTCTGATAGCGGTTTTGCGTGTATTACACTGCAAACTAATGTGGCTTTAAAGATTGAACTTCATTAGTCCATACTAATAATGTAGGCTCTCTTATTATTATTGGTAGTGATGCCATTTCCAGAGCTTGTCAGGGAAGAAGACCCTCAATCCTCGCTTCTCATGTACAAAGAGGGGGGCAGATTTCCTACCCTCTTTGAATTGCTTGTAACCAGTAACCTCCTAGCCTCTCGCCAGCAAGCTAAAGAACTAGGTTTCATATGGTGATGAAAGAGTATGATGCCATGAACCTTGGCCTTTCATTATGTTCAAGTAGGTTTCATTTCAACCTATTTCTTGAATTCCTGCTGTCAGTGGGCCCTGTGCTAGGCAAGGTAAGGGCCACAAAGGGAGACAGAAAAGGAAGTACTTTTAACACCTGTCCAGAGAATTGAGTTTGATGTTGTTATGATCAGGGGCTAGGACAGCATGGCTCTTGCACCCTTCACTAAAAGAACACATTTGCTGAACACACCTATGAAGTGCCAAGGACTTTTCTTGTGTTGGTCAGTTAATATAAGGATGTATAAAGTCAAATATTGATCTAAAGGAACTTATGATTATGGGCCACCAAATGGATCCACAAAAGGAAACACGGGTAGCATGTAAGGGATGCTCTGAGAGGCACATGCCAGGAAGTGCAGTGGAGTTCTGAGGAGGTGGGGAAGCGTCTGGGTAGGTTTCATGGGAGCCACCTACTCAGTGGCAAAAGTAGTCATAAAGCGTCTGCAGATCACTGAGTAGCCTTGTCACTAGAGAACCAATTATCTGCCTCCTCCCCACCACATTTCTACATCTTCTGAAAAGCCACATTGAATAATGATCAGCTTTTCCAGTATGCCTTTTATGCTACCATGGTTATTTGCAGCTCACGAGCCAGTGTCCACCTTTGCTGTTTTTCTGACTCTTTGCTCACCATAATCTCATGTCACCTACACTCCATATATAGTGTAGGGTTGAAAGGGCTTCTGGAAATTCTTTTGTAACTATTTATCACACCCATTTCCATAGTGTTTCATCAATACAGAATGGTGATGATTTGAATCTTCTTACTGTGTTTCATGTTCTGCCAAATACTCCATAAACTGGCAATGGTTAAGGGCAGCAGTGTGAGTAAAAATTACCTTCTTGGTAACTTTTTCTATCACATAGTAACTGTAGCACTGTCAAAGCACATCTATGAGGTCCTAGGTACTTTATACACATGATCACTAATTTTTACACCATCCCTATGCATTAGGTATTATTACCTCCATTGTATGGATGAGGAAACCAAGGCACAGAAAACTTATGTAACTTGCCTAGGGTCATTGATCTAGCAGAAGGTTGACAAGCACAAACACTGTGATATGTTGTTAGCAAGGTCATAGAATAAACTCTCTTGGTGCAATGGAATCTGTCTCTACTAACTTAATTTTGGTTAACATAAATTATTTGTCTATGTTTTCACCAACCTGCAGTGAGAAAACCTGGATATTTCCTCATGTTTAGATTTAACTTTTCAAATTCCTTGGTAGCAGGTGATATGTCCTAATATGAGTTCAGGTGTTCTATCTTAGGTGAAATTGTATTTTGTGTTTTTTAAAAAATTCCTGGGTTGGCTACCTGAAGGGCTCAGGTGTATTTCATTCCCCTTGCATGTGTTACATAATGTCCAAGATTGCCATAGTTCTATCCCTAAACCTAGACACTCTCTCAAATGTCATCTTTCTGTCCTAATTCCAGCCCAGGATGGTGAGAAGATGGGTAGATGTCAATGGGCCTTTTAGAATGTCTCCACTGGCAGTCTAGAATTCATAATTGTAAACCATGGTCAAATAAAATCTCATTTTTATCTTTTCTCTGCTCTTTGGTGAGTCGGAGTCTTAGCTCAGCCCCTTAGTCAGACCCTGCATATAGGGTCAATGTAGAAGATATTCTGTTTATCTACAGGGCCCAAAAAACATTCTTCCAAGCTGCTATTTTTTTTGACTGGGGATAACTAAATTTTTTAATGATGCCTCAGGGAAAGAAAATGGAAAGGAGTTGAAATGTGCATGCATTTATCTGTTGTTTCAGAAAAGACCTGCTGTGGTAGATTCAGAAAAGAGCATGCAGCTGATGATGTCAGAGCATTGGAGACATTTCCAGTTTATTACGCTGGTGAAAGGGATAGCCTGAAAAGAAAGCAGGGCGGGGGTAGGGAGAGAAGTATTTTGTAGCTAGACTTACCTTCTTCAAGTGCTTGCGATTTGTGGTGGTGCATTATCTGCTCCATGGTGCACAAGTACAGCCGGAGCAGGGTTGTGGGATGGAAAGGAGGCAGGCTGTTTTCATTCCCAGGCCCATATTTAACACTTTCTCAGCTCATGGAGTCTCAGTAATTGCTTTTCTTTTTTTTTCTTCCACCTGTTCACAGAAGATGTGGTGTCAGGAATTTTTAATACAGTTCCAAAATGACCCTGAAATTGTGCCCTGTCGGGGGTCACCTCTTGAAACTAAGAGGAAAGACTGTTTGTCTTCTGGGGAATGCCCAAGAATTGATTTATCTTAATGAGATGTAGATAGGTGTGTTGCTCACACCTGACCCTGTTGTTTATTTTTTTTCCATCTCCTCTGGGATGAACACTGAATAATTAAGATACTGAATAATTAAGAAGGAATCTCTTGGGTTCCCTTTGGAATTTAAAAACAAGGACATTCTTTCCATTGTGATCCTTCTTGTGACTTGGTCTGTCCCATCTATTACTAACACTTTTCCTTTATTTCACACACAAGGAGATAAGAATTGGACTAAACTTGCAATTACTTATATTTCATTAATTCAACAAATGTTGAATGCCTACTGTGTGCTAGGCATGTTCCTAGGGGTTGTGTGTATAATGGTGAATGAAACAGTTAAAAATCCTAGTCCTTGTAGAGGTTATATTCTAATTGGGCAGAAACAGACAATAAATAATAGATAAAATAAATTACTGAAATATATGTGGTTCCCCCCTCATATTAGCCCAAGGGTACAGAGATACTGAATATGTGCTAACTTAGAGTAATTCTGGAACTTGTCTCCACTACCTAGGCTCATGAAACTCTTGAGTTCTCCTCCCCAATTGGATAGTTTTGGTTTCTTAGCAGACCACCAGTTTTAACTTTTAAACTTCTTGGTACAGTCTCTTACTGTGACCACCATGGGTTACATGAGCTAGTGCCCTGCCACTCTGTAAGGCTGTATCACTGCCACCACCACTGTGACTCCTTGCTTATTGTGGAACCATGTTTTCTTTGCCTGTACACTAGGCTGATAATTCACCCCAGTGTAGGGTTTCCCTTCCTTCTCCCTGTCTTCTTGTTGGAGCTTCTGACTTTGTCCCCTTTCATAAGACTTTCACTTCTCCCTGCACGCACCCCACATTCAGTCCTCACCTTTCTGTGACATAGTATGGCTAGTGTTCCAAATCCTGCTACTTTATAATTACAGTAGATACATGTTAACTTTGATTCTTTTAAAAATTATTCACTATATTTTATAATAATAAAAATAGTGTATGTTCACTTAATAGAACTTGGAGTATATAGACAAATTGGAAATAATTAATGATAATAATTAATGATGATAAAACACCCAGAGATACCTAACAGGCAGCAGGGCCACTTCTTGGGCATGCCTAGAAGGACTCTGCATTTGGTTTAATGCTCTGCTATTGCTGTTTTGACATTCTTAATAATTTTTAAACAAGGGAACATACATTTTCATTTCGCACTGGGCCCTACTGATGATGTGGCCAGTCCAGCCTACTCTTTATTTTTTTTTGTTTCAAAATGTTAAGGGGGTACAAATGTTTTAGGTTACATGGATCACTTTTGTAATGCTTGAGTTCCAGCTATAGGTGTGTCCATCACGCAAATAGTGTTCATTGTACCCATTAGGTAGGTTTTTGCCCCTCTCCTGCTCCCCCCTCCCCTGAGTTGATTTCCACTGAGTTTTACTTCCCTCTGTGTACATGTGTGCTCATCAGTTAGTTCCAATTTAATGGTGAGTATATGTGATGTTTGCTTTTCTATTCCTGAGACACTTCCCTTAGGAGAATGGTCTCCATTTCCATACAAATTGCTGCAAAAGGCATTAATTTGTCCTTTTTTATGGCTGAGTAGTACTCCATGATATATGTATACCACATTTTATTAATCCACTTGTGAATCAATGGGCACTTGGGTGGATTCCACATCTTTGCAATTTTGAATTGGGCTACAATAAACATTCAAGTACAGGTGTCTTTTTGATGAAAAAAAAAAGGACTTCTTTTCCTCTGGGTACATACTCAGTAGTGGGATTGCTGGGTCAAATGGTAGGTCTACTTTTAGTTCTTTGAGGAATCTCCATACTGTTTTCCATAGAGGTTGTACTATTTGCAGTCCCACCAACAGTGTATAAGCATTCCTTTCTCTCTGCATCCATGCCAGCATCTATTGTTTTTGGACTTTTTAATACCAGCCTACTCTTGACATTGCTGGGATATCTCCTTCTAATCTTTTCTCTATGTATGTGTTGCTTTTAAAAATAATTGGGATTATAGAGTTTGTATATTTTTGAATCCTGGTTCTTTCACTGAACATTATAATGTGCGAATGCTCCTATTTTACTAGGAAATTAATTTTAATTGATGAACAATATTCTATCACTTATTCAACCATTTTCCTGTGTTTCAACTTTTAGGTTGTTGGTTGATTCTTTAAAATCTTGTTTCAGAGCTCAGTGCCTGGAACATCATGAGTGCTAAATAAGTGTTAGCTATTGTTATTAATATGTCTCCACGGTCCCTGAAGCATTTTTTAAAAGTGGTGTTCATGGTCTCTCAGGAATGGGATTTGGTCTGTTCCCCAAGTTTCCTTTGCTTTCTGATTTCATCCAGAAACTGGGTCACTGGGTTTTCTGTGCCAGGACGATGAGCATCATGTGACATAGGAAACTCATGTGACCATCAGCCCGGGTGATGACATGCTGCAGTAAATTGGAGCCTGGAACTTTACACCTCAAGAGCTCAGATACTAAGTTTTGGTTCTTATTCCTGACCCCACCTTTCAACCCCCAGGACAATTCTTGGGAGGGCCTTTAGAATTCAAATAAGTTTTAGAGCTGGGCAGCTCCTTGGAAAGAATTGCAAATCCCTCACCTTGCAGATGAAAAATCTTTAGCTCAGAAGATAAAGGCTCTATCTATAATCATAGAGACAGAGGTGAGATTTGAGCTTGGGTCTCTGCTGAGTGGTGTTTTACTTCATCATTATTCAACAGTGTTCAATCATCACGGGTGCCAGGGTGTACTATCTTTCTTGAATTAACCTAAGAAGTTCTTAAAAGTGGTAGATCAGTAAGTACACAGCAAACAATGGTCTTTTGAAAGCTTGTCTATGCCCTTGTTCTTTGTCTTTGATGATGTTGAATCCAGGGATGGTATAGGGACAGGGCAGGGGCAGCTGTTAAATTCATTCCTCTTGAATCTGCTTGCTGCATCCCCTGTATAAGACAGTGCCCCCACAATACTTGACAGATATTTGGACAAAAAAGGAGTTGTTTATTGGGCATTAAGATGCTCAGCATTTTCTTACTCCTAAAACAGGTTTCAGCTACTAAAAATAGCAAATGGATAGAAAAATAGATTGTTCTTGGCTTTGGTATTAGGACCGCAGGTATTTATTTTTCTTTCTACTCTTTGGAATTTCAGGCTTTTATACTGACCTTTCTTATTTTTACAGAGGAAGAGATATTTCAAGGAATTAAAAAAAGCCATGCATATTTAAGTGCTTTAGTTTTTTTTCCCCAGTGGGAATGATAACGATGGGTAGGCAAATTGCTTCCTTGACCTATAGCTCCTAGTCAGCCTTCCTGACCTCCACAGCTCAGGAACAGAGAGGAAGGACTATTAAATTAAAGCAGTTGGCCTTCAGAATATTGTACCTTCTCCAAAGCATTCTTTTGCCCCCAAAACCATTTTGTTGCAGTAGTTCAGCCAGGTGCTGGAGAAAGTGCAATTTATTTCCCCCAAATAATTGACTCTATGGGGCTGCAGCTTTTCCCTTTGTGCCCACAGCCATGAGAGAGGGACTTGTTATAACACTGCTAAGAGATTCTATGGGAAGCTGAGATTCAGGGAAGGTGAGTGTCCAGGCAGCTCATAAGGGTTTGCTGACTTTGAATCAAGCCAGCCTACGTGCTGTGAGTGAGGCAGTGGAATGCGGGTGAGGAGGTTGCCATGAGCCAGGCAAGCATGGCATCAGGGCAGTATGGACAGCTTTGGGAAAGCAGGCTGCCAACATATAGAAAGGACCCAGTGCTGGGCTGGAGATTAAGGGCAGACATCTCTCTCTGCAGGAGGAGCCCTTTGGGGCCCTGCCTTGTTCTCCAGGCGTGCAGACTGAGGTACTGAGTGGGTCAAGAGTGAGAGTAAAGGCCAGGGGATCAGAATAGAGATCCAGCTACAGGACTCAGGGTAGGAATTTGGAGTCTGTTCTTAACAGCCAGGGAGAAGACCAGTTCCTAGCATTGGGGCACAGGGTCAGCAGGGCTGGCAGCAAAGGTTTACTTGATACCAAGTCCCCCAAAGATGAAATAGGGCACATTACCATCACCATGTCTAGGAGTTGAGGCACTGATCCTGAACTTGGGACAGGAGTGAGCTTATATGTGGGGACAGTGGTTTGTAGAGGGGCTGTTGGGGCAGAAAACTAGGCAAGTCATTCCATGCTTTCCGGAGACATGAGGGAGACTTGCATGTGCTCAATGACAGGAATTCACACAGGTCTTGGGAAGAATACATTGTTCTGTTTTAGCACATAATTTATCTTTTTACCAATAATTTTTACATATTCACATACAAATGTACAGTTCTGTCATTTATTGGTGTTTATACCCAGTAATTAAATTCTCTAATTAGAACCTAAGCACTTTTCTTTGCATAGTGTATATTCTTCTCAGGGTTAATATGCTAAGGCCACGTGGCCACCTAGAATTAAATACTGTTTTATTGCAGCCTAGGGAATAATAGGTTTTGCCTAATATTAAAGGTTTTCTCTGGCTCCTTCAAAAGCCTCTCAATTCACAAATTCAAGGTAAACCTGTTTTCTTCAGCATAAAGCTTTACTCTTTGTTAGGCTTTAATAGACCAATGTGACCCTGAACTGCGGACTCTAAGTTTCTTGTATCTATCCTATTGGCTGGGTTTACCATGGTGGGGGTAGATGTGGGTGGGGGGAGCAGAAGGGGGAGAGAGGAGGAGGGAAGTGAAGAGGTACTGTGGTTCCAAAAGAAAAAAAATCATTATGTGCAATCAAAGAGGTTTTCATACCTCAGTTTATCCAGACTATATTAGGGCAATAGTCCTGGTGAGCAGTATAAGACACAATTGTATGTGTGATTCTGGGATTTGATTTTCAACCCATCCACCCCTGAGCGGAAGATGGTAAGGGCAGGTGGGCTGTGGGGGCTTCTTTGTAGTGAACAGCTGCCCCCAGTCAGTTGTCATGTAATATGGCACAAAAAGAGCTTAGGGGCCTTCTGGAAAAAGGAATATTTTATGACAATCTGTTTATACAAGCCAAGCAATGAAAAACAAAACCAAAAACAGAAAGTTAAGATTTCAGCGGCAGCTTCCCCTTGTAATAGAAAACATTCAAGCATTAGGATCAGGAGATTTGGTGCTCTCGTGGTCATCTGGTGCTATCTTGTTCAAGCTGTGCAACTTAGGGTAGGCCCTATGACCTCTCTGGGCCTCAGTTTCTGTGGATAGCTGGCTCACTGAGAAGTTGATGGGATGACATGAGAAAAAGCCTAGCACAGCACCTGGCACACAGTGAGCACTCAGCAGTTTTTTTCCCCCTTGTTTGTAATGTGGGCATGGATTGAAGCTTCAGTCCTCAGACAATTCCTGTTCTTTACACGGCTGTGGCAGGACCAGGTGGGATCTGATTTTAGAAAATCATGTGCAGAGCCAGGTAGACAAAAGCCTCTTTTCAGCTCCTGCTTCAAGATGACCATGCTCCATATGGCCTCACCTGCTGTGCACTGTTCTAATTGCAATCAGAATGGATCTCATTAGGGTTACAATGGCCCAGGAAAATGAAGAGTGGTTACCATGGCCCACTCCCCAGGCCTCCCAGTGTGGCAGTCCAAAAAGAAGCAGAGTTGAAAAACCTTTCCTGTAATTGCAGTGCCCCATACAGTACCCCAAGGATGTTGGGAGCTTAATAAATAGCCACTGACAATTTTTCTTTCCGTCTGCCAAGTGTTTATTACAAATAAGTGGAGGTCTGATTCAATGGCAGTGTACATGCCCCCCACCCCCACCTCCCTGAAACACACACACATACACACACACACACACACACACACACACACACACACAAACTTGGTATAAGGGGGCCAGTGTGCAATGGAGTAGAGAGCAGTAGCCACATGCTTCCTGCATGAATGAGCAAAGAGTTCCTAGTGAGTGCTGTTAGGTGTTTGCTCAATGATTAAAAAATAAACCTGGCTGGGTGCGGTGGCTCACACCTGTAATCCTAGCACTCTGGGAGGCCGAGGAGGAAGGATCGCTCGAGGTCAGGAGTTCAAGACCAGCCTGAGCAGGAGTGAGACTCTGTCTCTACTAAAAATAGAAAGAAATTAGCTGGACAAATAAAAATATATAGAAAAAATTAGCTGGGCATGGTGGCACATGCCTGTAGTCCCAGCTACTTGGGAGGCTGAGGCAGGAGGATTGCTTGAACCCAGGAGTTTGAGGTTGCTGTGAGCTAGGCTGATGCCATGGCGCTCACTCTAGCCTGGGTAACAGAGCGAGACTCTGTCTCCAAAAAAATAAATAAATAAACCTAACTACACTCTGTATGTGACTAGATTACAAACTGACACTTTCTCAATTTTGGAGTGGATGGGATGGGAATAGGCATAATAATTTACCTTGGAGAGTGTTTCAAACTTTGTCAGATTGTTTGGAGAGGACAAAATGGATGGGAATCACTTTACTATTTATCAAGCAGTGGTTTGGTCATGGTGCTATTTGGCTTCATATCAGTTTGGTTTGTTTTCTGGGCAATATATCTGCAATCTGGATATCTGCAACCAAGTGAAAGTGATGCCTTCTGGCTAGGGGCTGTGGCTTATTCCTAAATAAGAGCTAAGGAGAAGGAACCTAGTACATGATTTAGACACAGCTTTTTCTGGAAAAGCAACAATAAACTCTCAAAGCAGTAGCACAAGTGTGATTTAAACAAGATTAATAACGTGCATATTTTATGGAAAGATAGTTAATTTCTGTAGTCCATCTATCTATCAATCTTTTGATCTATTTATCCATCTATCTATCTATACATATAAGTTAATTATATGTTTGAACTGTGATTTTAAAAATGTTGCCTTATCTAATGGACGTTCCTTAGCAGGATTAAGTAGAAAGTGTCCTTCACTCATCCTGAACTCCCTAAACTTTTTACTGGAGGCTGAAATCTTGTGCTGGTGTGCTCAGCTCTTGTTCAGGCTCCATTTTGGGTATTAGTTGCTGCTTTAACATTAGAAGCCCTTATAGTACTTCTGCCTGGCTTTACTCTTCAGAGAAAAGGCCTTAATTTGCTTGCTCAGCCTTTTCCTTTCATTCTGAAACCGCCTCCTGTGCTTGCTGCCTCCTCCTCTTGTGTTTCATTTTTGTTCAGGGAAGAGATGGTTTTTTATTTCATCTCGTCCTAGTGAGTGTCCTGGATGGGCCTATCTGCATGCAGAGCTCTGGAATTCTATGACATGGAGGCAGGTCCCTAGGGTCCTTTTTATGAAGGCCACTAAGATTAACAACTTTTCCATTCCTCTCACCACGTACAAATGAAGGTTGGTGGATGAAGGTGGTACCTCAGGGAGTCAGGGAAGTCATTCTGGAACAGAACAGTCCCAGAGTCATTTTGATGCCCTGGTAGAGAGTTAGTCTGTAGAGATGGCACAGCCCATGGGGAGGCACAGGGAGGTTGACACCCCTAACCCACTATGTGATGTCACTTTCTCCTTGGCATAAGTAGCTGTCCATCTAAAAAGGCCTTAGAGAGGCTATGGCCACTTCTGGGCCAGATCTCCTAAGGTCATGCTGGGAAAGAAAAAGTTTGCTTCCACGTTGAGCAAGAAGAGGTAACTCCAGGTCACAGGAGCAGAATCTGAGTAGTAATGTTGTAGCGATGGGAGTGGTGGGAGGGGCAGCAGATAAGGTAGATACTGGTGATCCTAAGCCTGAGCTAAGAATAGCTGTATATTCCAAAGGGAAGAATTTAAACAGCAGAGAGTTGGTGCAGTAGAAGAGTGGGTCCAGGGCCAAGATGGGAGCCCACTTTTAACAAATTTTACTGAGCACCTATTGTGTGCCAAGCATTGTGTTAGATCCTGTTCCATCAAATCATGAGGCACACTATATCTGGTCGCCTCATTTCAGAGATGCTAAGATTAATTAGTTGGCTCAGATTGTGACAGCCTAATATATCAATTGTAAATTTCCCCAACAATCTATTACCTAATGATTTAAACAGCCAAAGGTAATCTTTGCCTAGGTGTGGGCTAATTCATTCCTTGAAAAGTCAATTTCTGCCAGGGCAGTATGGTGCCCTGGCATGTGTGTCCATTGGACTGACAGTAAGGACACTTAAAAAAGGCATAAGCACACAGAATTAATGCTATTCCTTGATATTTTATACCTAATATTCAAATTTCCCTGATTGTATAATATTTTTTTCCTTTTTTTCCCTTTTTTTCTGGAACAGAGTCTTACTCTGTTGCCCTGGCAGAAATGCAGTGGTGCAATCACAACTCACTGCAGCCTCAAACTCCTGGGGTTAAGCGATCCTGTACTGTAGCTGGGACTACAGGCAGTTGCCACCATGCCCAGCTAATTTTTAAATTTCTAAATTTTTTTGTAGACACAGGGTCTCACCATGTTGCCCAGGCTGGTCTCAAATTCCTGATCTCAAGCTATTCCCGCTACCTTAGCCTCTCAAAGTGCTGGGGTAACTGGTATGAGCCACCATGCCTGGCTTGGTTGATATATCTCTTAAGCCTCTCTCTTTTTTTATTATAACAGCACCCCCATTCCATTTTTTAATTTCATTTAGTTGTTGAAAAACCAGTTTATTTGTTCTTTAGAATTTCCCAAATACAAGATTTGGTTGATTACATCCTCTTGGTGGTGTTTAACTGGTTTCTCTATATTCTGTATTTTTGGTAATTAGGTATTAATAGTTACAGAGGCTTCATTAAAGCTCTTTTATTACTATTATTATTTGACAAAACAATTTCTTCGTGGGTACTGTGTATTTCCTATAGTTACCAGGAAGTGCATATTGTCTGGTTGTACAACTTTTAATGATGATAAGATTGATCAGTGAGTTTAGGTGTTGAAGCTTGATCCATCAATTATATTAATAAATTTCCCCATCACCATTTCACTCATTGGCTTGATAATTGGTGATTATCATTGCCTAGATACATTATTTGGTAAGGGCTACAAAATGGTGATTTTCTAAATCTATCATCCCTTCTGCATTTATTAGCAGGGATTTTTTTTTTTTATAAAGAGGGACTTTTCTTTACCAACTATTGGGTTACCCTGAAGGGAAGTTCACATTGGAAAGGCTTGATAGGTGCTTGATTCTTTCCCTTTATTTAACACTCTCGAAAATAATTAGTAGGTGCCCTAATGAATGCCAATATTGAGAATGAGATTTTTAAAGTATTATGAATTTATGAATTCGTTAATAATTGCTGTATTTCAATCCATTAAAGTCATTGGTTATTTTAATGCTCAAACTGTCATTTTTGGCCAGTGGGAGCCTCTTAAAGTTGATTTTTGGTTCCTTTTGACAGATTTCATTAGGGTTTGGTAGTTTCCTTGCTCACTGGCAAAACAAGATGTTACAGATTCATCTTAAACAGTTTTTGCTCCAACCTAGGATCATTCTCTTCTCCAAAGAGACTTGGCTTATTTTGAGAGAAATGCTATTTAGAAACCACTATCTTGAGTATTGGGGATGTTCGTTGCTACTGGATTGTCTTTGCTTCTAGGCCTTTGTAACAAAAAGAATTAGGAACTATGTATTTTTTAGAAAGAGAAAAATGAATCATGAGTTCACTCACATTGATGTTTACAATTCAAATTAAAGATTATAGTGTTTTCAATCAATTCTTTTGATTTTGTATTCATATCTCTTTGCTGTTTTCTCTGTGGTATTATATGTGTGAATGTTAGAACTTCCAGTGCTATGTTGAATAAAAGTGGAGAAAGCTGTCATCCTTGTCTTTTTTCTGATCTTAGAAGAAAAACTTTTAGTTCTTTCACCATTAAGTATGATGTTTGCTGTTGGTTTTTCATATATTGCTTTTATTATGTTGAGATAGCTTCCTTCTATTCCTAGTTTGATTGAGTGTTTTATTTATTTATTTATTTTAATCAATTCTTTTCTTTTCTTTTTTTCTTTTTTTCTTTCAGCATATTATAGGGGTACAAAAGTTTATGTTGCATATATTGCTCTTGTCCCCACCCCCGAATCAGAGCTTCAAGCATGTCCATCCCCTAGATGGTGCACATCGCACTCATTATGTATGTGTACACCCATCCCCTCCCCCCTCACATCTGCCTGACACCGAATTAATGTTATTCCTAAATTTGCTCTTAGATGATTTTCAGTGAAACCAATTTGATGGTGAGTACATTGTGGTGCTTATTTTTCCATTCTTGGGATACTTCACTTAGTAGAATGGGTTCTAGCTCTATCCAGGAAAATATAAGAGGTACTATATCACCATTGTTTCTTATAGCTGAGTAGTACTCCATGGTATACATATACTACATTTTATTAATCCAAGACATCTACACACGAATGTTTATAGCAGCACAATTCACAATTGCAAAGATGTGGAAACAACCAAAGTGCCCATCAATACATGAGTGGATTGATTGAGTGTTTTAATCATGAAAGGTGCTGAATTTTCTCAAATGTTTTTTTTTTGCATCAATTGAGATGATCATGTGTTCTTTTTCCCTCATTCTGTTAATGTGGTGAATTACATTGATCCATTTTTTGTACGTTGAACCATCTTTGCATTCCAGGAATAAATCCCACTTGATCGTGGTTTATAATCCTGGTAATATGCTACCAAATTCAGTTTGCTAGTTTTTTGTTGAGGATTTTTGCATCAATGTTCCTAAGGGATATTGGTCTGTTGTTTTCTTTTCTTGTAGTATCTTTGACTTTGGTAACAGAGTAATGCTGGCCTTATATATCGAGTTAGGAAATTTCCCCTCATCTTCAATTTTTCAGAAAAGTTTGAGGATGATTGGTGTAAGTTTTATTTTTTTTTTAAGTTTTGGTAGAATTCACCATTAAAGCCATCAGGTCCAGGGCTTTTCTTTTATGGGAGATTTTTGATTACCAATTTATACTCCTTACTAGTTATTCAGATTTTCTATTTCTTCATGATTTAATATTGGTGGGTTTTGTGTTTCTAGGAATTTATCCATTTCATTTAGGTAGTCTGATTTGGTGATATACAATTGTTTGTAGTACTTTTATAATCCTTTTTTTCTGTAGAACTGGAAGTAATGTCCCCACTTTTATTTCTGATTTTTTTAATTCAGGCCTTCTTTTATTAGTCTGTCTAGCTAAAGGTTGGTCAATTTTGTTGATCTTTTAAATAAACTAACTTTTGGTTCCATTATTTTTCTCTATTGTTTTTCTATTCTCTACTTTGTTTCTCTCTGCTCTAATCTTTATTACTTTTTTCCTTCTGCTAGCTTTGGGTTTAGTTTCTTTCTCTTTTAGTTTGTCCATCCTTTTTCTCCAGCCTGTATGAGCTCCAGAAATTCTTCAGCTTTTAGGCACTGGTCATTTTTGTAGTTTCCTCATTGTAAAATTTTGAAGCTATTTTTCCCATTTCTCTAGTACTCTGTCCCATAAATTTCAGCTTCTTCAACCGCCCAGAACTCTGGTTTGTCTCCTCAATTTAGCAAATCCTCCATGCTCTGCCTGCATTCCTATTTTCCTTCCCCATCATCTTGGTCTAGGTAAGAAGTCCAGGGTAATCATGGGCCTTACTTTGTGTCTCTTCTCACGAGGATCATAGTCCTGAGCTGCCTGTTGATCAGTGACCAAAAACTTTGTTTCATATATTTTATACAGTTTTATAAATGTTCACAGCAAGAGGGCTAATCTAGCCCCAGGTATTCTATCATGACTGAAAGCAGAAGTAAGCATTATGTTTTTAAGATCTACTTATGTTCCTATGGTTTACTCAAGAGATGCCATTCACATAAAGTATAATGTGAATGTGTGGAGTTGTGCAACACAGCTGTGCTGTGTGTACATCTAGCCCATTCTTCTAACTGCTGTCCACCATTTAATAATGTACATATCCCCCATATCTATCCTTTGTCCCAGGAGAAGATATTCTCCATCACTAGACTAAGAATGGGATATTACTCTCAAGAACATCTATCATCTTGCTCATACATGCTCACAAAAACTGGTTGTTTAATTTTCAGGAATTTTGCAAAGCTGGTTGTTAGACAGAGTTACTATCATAAATTATATAAAATTACAATGTGATAAGTTATATTAAAATCAAAGATAATACTCAAAACTTATCATATCCTAATTATTTTACTATATCATATGATTATTTTCACTTTTAAAGTCATTCATAGCTATTCTATTCGTATTGTAGAAATTTGTATCATGGTATGCCACTGCATATCTCTTCCCAACTTTATGTTCAGTGACATCACACTGGTAGCAAAAATTAGCAAATGCTACAAATCAAGGCTTGATTTATTGCAGAGGTTGTAAAACTATGGCTGTCCAACCTGCCACCTATTTTTGCCCATTTATTTACATAATGTGTATGACTTCTTTAGCGCCACAAAAGGAGGGTTGAAGAGTCGTGACAGGGATCGTATGGCCTGCAAAGCCCAGAATATTTACTTTCTGGTCTTTTACAGAAAAATTTGATGACCCCTGATTTATTGTTTTGTTGATTATCTAGACTTAGGAAAGTAATGAAAAAAATGTGAGTAGTACAATTAAATTTAAAAGTGTGTGGGATCTGTAGCTGTTACATTGTGAATAGCACAAAAATTTGAGGAAGTATCCCTCCAGTATTTGAAAGCAGTTATCTGATTTGGCAAAGAAGTTACTCATGTCATTTACAAACATACATACATCTTCATTGTTTCGCTTTTGTCTTCTTTCTTAACATAAATGAAAATATCTACCAACATTCATATCCAAATTATACTCCTTCTTCCATTGAAACAATAGGCTGACTACTGATATAAGAATTTGCAAAAATCAACAAAAACATTCTGTGAGAATCAACTGACTATATGGAAATTACAATAAAAAGTATTGTATGTTTTGTTATTTATAAATTGGATTCTATATGCCTTGATATCAATAAAGTTTATAGTAAACTATATATAAAATAGACTTTTATATATATAGTATAATACATTTTCTTTCTGGAGAGCTGATAGTTAAACATTTGCCAGCATGCCACAGGTGCACACATAAGATCCCATCAGAAAATGCATAAATATTTCTATTTTCCATATCTCTGCCAACATTTGACACTATCCAGTTTTCTAATTTTTGACAAGTCAATAGACATAAAATGATTTCTCAATGTTGTTTTAACTTGTATTTTTTATCACTAGTCAGTTAAAGCATCTCTTTATATGCTTGTTAAACTTTTGTATTTCCTTTTCTGAAAATTTGACTTATGTTTCTATTGGGTTCTTGTCATTTTTTGGTTAATGAGTAATTCTAACTATCAGTTCATTTTGGTTTTCAACATTGTAAATATTTTCTCTCAGTATCTCATCTGATAATTGTGTTATTGATGCCCTTCATTAAACATATATCCTTTATTTTGATATAATCAAATTCATCATTTTTTGACTTGTATATTGTGCTTATGAAGTACTTTTAAGAAGTCCTTCCTTCACTTTTAATTCATAAAGATATTCTTTTTTCTTTCACTAATTTTATAGCTTTTACCTTTTACATTTTGGTATCTAATTCATCTGGATTCTATGTGTAATTTTTAACTATTTGAATTAGGATGCAAAGAAAGTGTGATTCATTGATAGGCCTTTTATTTTTTTATTTAAAAAATTTTATTATAAAATTTGTCTATTTAATTGCAGAACATTTTCAAAATGCATCAAGTAAAAAGAAATACAATATGTTTTTACAAATCTGAGATTATACTCCACACAGTGTATTTTAGTTTGTTTTTCTACTCACATATCATGATTATTTCATTATGTTGTAACTCTACAAAACGTTTTTTCTAACTGCTATGATAAAGATATTGGTGATTACTAAGCATTGCATTTTGTCCTCTGCATCTCCTGTCCCCTTTGCAGGTAGGTAGAGCTTCATTATTAATTCTTGCCAATGGGCATGGCAGAAATGACAAATATCATTTCTGGGCCAATGCATGGAAGAACTGGCATGGGCACCCCACCAATATATTTCTTTTTCTGCTGAATAACTGGGGACATTCTGTGGTGGAGTTTTCATTAGCCTTTTTATCTGAATGGTCATGTGGAGCTGGGACTTCTGCTATTCCCTGTCAAATGGGTTAGCACAAGTGAGAAATACATCCTTGTTTTGGTAAGCCATTGGGATTTCTAGGTTAATTTGTTATGGCAGCATACCCTATCTTATCCTCACTAATACAGATACATAGAATACTATTTTATGGATATACCATATATCAACAATTTCCTATTATATGGTATTTCAATTGTTTCTCTTTATTTTGCTAATATAAACAATGCTGTGATGATTATCATTATATATAAGTCTTTGTGGAAATTCACAATTATTTCTTTAAGATACATTCCTAGAAATAAAATTACCGAGTAAAAGAATTTGGAGATTTTTAAGGCTTTATTATACCTTGCAAAATTTCTCTCCAGAAAGATAATGCCAATTTATAGACTCATTATCAATATATATGAGTGCTAGTTTTGCCATTCATCACACAATTGGGTATCATTGTTCTTTAGAATACTTGCAAATTTGATAGGTAAAAGTTATATTGGCTTCAAATCTGATTCATTTTAGTAGTGAGATGACCTTATTTATTTATTTATTTTTGAGACAGAGTCTCACTGTGTTGCCCGGGCTAGAGTGAGTGCTGTGGCATCAGCCTAGCTCATAGCAACCTCAAACTCCTGGGCTCAAGCAATCCTACTGCCTCAGTCTCCTGAGTAGCTGGGACTACAGGCATGCCCTACCATGCCCGGCTAATTTTTTCTATATATATTTTTAGCTGTCCAAATAATTTGTTTCTATTTTTAGTAGAGACGGGGTCTCACTCTTGCTCAGGCTGGTCTCGAACTCCTGACCTTGGGCGATCCACCCACCTCGGCCTCCCAGAGTGCTAGGATTACAGGCATGAGCCACCGCGCCTGGCCTGAGATGACCTTAATATTGACATATTTTTCATTGGAGCTGTTCCTTTTTTTAAATTTCAGAATATTACAGGGGTACAAATGTTTTGGTTATGTAAATTGCTTTTGTACTGTTTGAGTTGAAGTTACACGTGTGCCAATCCCCCAGATAGTGTGTATATTTTATTTTATCAGTTCTCCCTTCCATCTCTTTCCTTTCCCCTTGCATTTCATTTGAAGAAGAAACTTTCCTAGTCTGGATTTTGCTGAATGTATACATATGGTGTCTTTCAGTATGTTCGTTTGTTCGCCATAGAAATATAATTCATAGTGGCATCTAGAGGCTTGATAGGATTCAGGTGTGGTTTTTTGAAAAAGGCTACATCATAAGTGGTGTTGTGCTCTTCCATCAGGGTACTTAGTTATCTTTCTCTTTGTATTGCTACCATCTATTGATGTTCGATGTCCAGGCAAATTATTATTTCATTGAGGAATGCAAAATATTGAAATTTTAATTTTTTTCAATTTTTCCTTTTTTATTAGCTAGAATACATCTATTATTAATAAGACAAATGTCCTCCTATGTACTATTTGGTTACTGAGTAGTGTAATTCATTTAGGAAAGTCAGGTTAAATGCTTGATTATTTTCCTTTATTTATATGTTTTCAATGTAATGATTTGATTTACTAGCATCTCCCAATATTGGACAATAATTCATTTTTTTTAGTTTGCCTTATATTTTTATTATCACTAGGAACTCATGGATTTAAATATATTTGATGTGCTTCAATCCATTGCAGTTATATTCTTACTGATGTTTAACTTGATTAACTTTGTTCATTGTGTGCCTCATCAAGTTGGCTTCTGAGTCCTTTCATCATGACTTAGTAGTTTTGGACAGCATTCATGCAATATGACATGCCAAGGTGTTTCAAGTTCATCTTGTACATTTTCTGCCTCAGGCTTGCAATCAGCCATTTCTCTAAGGAACCCTGGTTTTGTTTAGTGAGAAATGGTATTTGGAGACCACAATCAGGACACCATACATTTAAAAGAAAAATTGCTCCAGATTTTTAGTATGTCTTAGTATCTAGTGGAACATTTCTACCTCTTAGCTCTTAGTTTTTAAAGTGACTTAGCTATTTGTGCACCTTTATTTTTCCGTATGAATTTTAGAGTGAGTTTCTCAAATTCCATAAAGAATATGACTAGAAATTTGATTGGAATTTCATTGAGTTTATATATCAATTTGGAGAGAATTGATGTTTCACAAATATTAAGAGCCTCATCCAAGATGCTGGAGTGGCTTTTTACTTATTCAGATCATTTTCTAGATTATTATGAGTTTGTTATTTTGCTGTAGAGGTCTTTTGTGCACATACACATATACATATAATTTTGTACATATATATTCACATATATTTGTATATGTACATATATAATTTATATATATATATATATATATATACACACACATATATTTCTCTCTTTCTCTCCCCTTTAAAAAATATATCATTCTTGTCCGAGGCCTGTCCATCTTACCATTTTTTCAAATAATATTGTTATGTTTTTAAATTAATCTTCAATTTTCTTTATTTCATTGATTTCTTCCTTTACTTATATTATTTTCTTCCTCCTATTTTTCTTTGGGTTGCTCTGTTATTTTGTTCCCTCAACTTCTTGATGTAAGTGCATAGCTCATTTAAAAATCTTATTTTCTAATAAATGTATTTAAAGCTATAAATTTCTGTGTCCCACAATATTTTTTATTTTTTAAAATTTATTCTCGCAAATTTTTGACACATTTTGTTTTAATTGTCCCTGAGTCCTGAAAATTTTGTCTTTTTTATGATTTACCTTTTTAACTCAACAGTTTTATAGTAATATGTTATTTGCTTTATAAACATAAGAGAGTATTTTTTCTTTCTCGTATCTCTCAAATTCATTTATTAATTTATTTGAGATATTCTTATCTAGCTATAATACATAATTTTATTTTTCTGGAACTAGCAAATTTCACTTCTTGAATAGTCTTAGACCATAAGAGAAGGTTGGATTAAAGTATAGTGATCTTATGTTGCTTGGCCAGGTAACCTGAGCCAAAAAGGTTTAGCACTTAAAAGGTGAGATTTTGATTAGCTATAGGTAAACCTGAATGGAATTCCTATGTTTTTACCATGGGATGTCCCCAAGGAAGAGTAACGGTAATCCCTTATATGTGCTCTTTACCTCACTGTTGACAAAACCCTGTTCATGACCACTGTTTACTTCGATCTTCCCAACAGTGTGGTGACGTAGATAAAAAAGTCATTTAACCTCTTTGACTTCATCTGTCAAACAGCATTAAAAATACTTCTAGACCACTGTGGATTGTTGTGAGGATTAATTAATTAGAGCCAATAATCCTTTCTCTCACTACCTCAGGGGGTTGTGGCCCACTAGTGAGATAATGAATATGAAAATACAAAAGGCACACAGTAATCTGAGCAATTGTTTCAGTAGTAGAAACAGTCTCTTCTTTCTACTCCAAGTTCCTCCTTGTGCACGCTTAGGAGAAACTGGAAAAAGATACCAGGAGTGAGCAACTGGTTTATTGCAAGCACCTGATACATGGTCATTGATTGATTAAATACCAAGGGATCTAACTGGCAGCAGGGCCATCTTTATTAGTGTGTGACCTGTACGGTTACACAGGGCCCACACTCTAAGAAGGGCCCTAGATTTGGTTTAATTCTCTGCTGTTGCCATCTTGAAAATCACAATGATTTTATCCTTGATCTTGTGTTTTATAAGTGAAATCTGATGAAACAATGAAGCATGAACAGTGGAGATATACTAGGTGGTAGTGTGTGCACTCGTGGGCTCAGGTCCATAGGCATGGAAGGCCGTGCACATACCGAGCAATTGGTCTGCTGGCTTGGTGTGCACAAACAGGCTTTTGGTGCAGTCTGGGGCACATGGGGCCCTAAGGTGGCCAGACTGGACCTGCCAAATTGGTGCTGTCAATGGTGTTGGCAGCAGTAGCAGCAGAAGCAGCAACTCTGGTAGCTTCAGGAGCTGAAGCTGCAGGAAAGACAGGGACTCCATATTGGGGAAGCACTGAGACTGGTGATGGGACATAGGCTTGCCTGTCCCTTAAGCCTGACTCTAAGTAATCTAGACAAATATTAACTCTCCCATCTGAGTGCTGGGACAATAATTGCTTGCATTCAGGCATTAAACTTTGTCAGTAAATCATTACAAAATAAAACTGCACATGGACATTATAATAATGCATATCAAAGAATTATTAGAATTCTTTAGAGTTTGTAATCTCTGGTTTTGAAAACAGCTGCAACATTGCAAACCAAATACTTACAAGCTTAGAAATAGAAATGAAATTTAAAGATTATCCTTGGAGCAAGACAAGGATGCCCATTCTTGCCTCTTTTATTCAACATAATACTGGAAGTCCTGGTCAATGCAATTAGGCAAGAGAAAGAAATAACGGGCATCCAAATTGGAAAGAAAGAAGTCAAATTAGCCTTGTTTGCAGACAACATGATTATACTTAGATTCCATTAAAAAAAACTGTTAGAACTGATAAACAAATTTAATAAAGTTGCAGGATACAAAATTAACATACAAAAATTAGTAGCATTTATATGCACCAACAATGAATATCTGAAAAAGAAAGCAATCCCACTTAAGGATAGCTACAAAGCATATAAAATACCTAAGCATCAATTTAACCAAAGAAGTGAAAGATCTGTACAAAGAAAATTATAAAACATTGATGAAAGATACTAAAGAAGACACTAAAAATTGAAAGATAGCCCATGCTCATGGATTGGAAGAATTAGTATTGTTAAAATGACAATACTTCCCAAGGCAATTTACAGATTCAGTGCAATCGCTATCAAAATACCAATGATATTGTTCACAAAAATAGAAAAAACAACCCCAAAATTTATACGGAACCACAAAAGACCTCCAATAGCCAAAGCAAGTATGAACAAAAAGAAAAAGCTGGAGGTCTTATACTGCCTGGTTTCAAAATTTGCTACAAAGCTATAGTAATCAAATCAGCATAGTACTTAGATAAAAACAGACACATAGACCAAAGGAACAGAATAGAGAACCCCATATACAAACCCAGGCACTTACCACCAGCTTATTTTTGACAAAGGCACCAAGAATATATGATGGGGAAAGGATGGTCTCTTCAATAAATGGTGCTGGGAAAACCAGATAACCATATGGAGAAGAATGAAACTAGACCCCTATCTCTCATCATATACAAAAATCAAATCAAAATGGATTAACTGCTTAAACCTAAGACCTGAATCTATAAAACTACTAGAAGAAAACATTGGGGAAATGCTCCAGGACATTGGCCTGGGCAAAGATTATTTTGTGTCAGATCTCAAAAGCATAGGCAACCAAAGCAAAAATGGACAAATGGGATTGCATCAAGCTCAAAAACTTCTGCATAGCAAAGGAAACAATCAACAAAGTGAAGAGATAAACCACAGAATGGGAAAAATACTTGCAAACTATCCATGCAACCAAAATATTAATAATCAAAATATATAAGGTGCTCAAACAACTCAATAGCAAAGAAACAAATAATCCAATTAAAATGGGCAAAAGATCTGAATAGACATTTCTCAAAAGAAGACATACAAATGGCCAATGGGTATATGAAAAAATACCTAACACACTAATCATCAGAGAAATGCAAATAAAAACCGCAATAAGGTATCATCCCACCCAGGTTAGAATGACTACCATAAAAAAGACAAAAAAAAAATGCTGGCTAAGTTGTGGAGAAAGGGGAAATCTTTTACACTGTTTGTGGGAATGTAAATTAATATGGCTGCTATAGAAAACAGTATGGAGGTTCTTGAAAAAATTAAATATAGAACCACCATATAATTCAACAACTCCACTACTGGGTGTATATCCAAAAGAAAAGAAACCAACATGTCGAAGAGACATCTTCACTCCCATGTTTATTGCAGCACTATTCACAATAGCCAAAGTATGAAATCAACCGAACTGCCCATCAATGGATAAATGGATAAAGGAAATGTGGTATATATACACAAGGAATACTATTCAGCCATAAAAAAGAATGAAATCTTGTCATCTGCAGCAACATGGATGAAATTGGAGGTCATTATCTTAAGTGAAATAAGCCAAGAAAAGGCAGACATTTCACACATTCTCACTCATATGTGGGAGTTAAAAATGGCTCATAAAGATAAAGAGTAGATTGGTGATTACCAGAGGCTGGGAAGAGTAGGGTATGGAGAATGAAGAGGTTGATTAATGGGTACATATTTGATCCAGCAATCCCATTACTGGGCATCTACCCAAAAGAACAAAAGACATTCTATAAAAAAGACATTTGCACTCGAATGTTTATAGCAGCACAGTTCACAATTGCAAAGATGTGGAAACAACCCAAGTGCCCATCAATCCATGAGTGGATTAATAAAATGTGTTATATATAGACCATGGAGTACTACTCAGCTATAAGAAACAATGATAATATACCACCTCTTGTATTTTCCTGGATAGAGCTGGAACCCATTTTACTAAGTGAAGTATCCCAAGAATGGAAAAATAAGCACCACATGTACTCACCATCATATTGGTTTTAACTGATCAACACCTAAGTGCACATATAGGAATAACATTCATCGGGCATCAGGTAGATAGGAGGGGTGAGAAGGGGAGGGGTATATACATACATAATGAGTGCGATGCGCACCGTCTGGGGGATGGACACCCTTGAAGCTCTGACTTGGGGGGGAAAGGGCAATATATGTAACCTAAACACTTGTTTCGCCATAATATGCTGAAATAAAAAAAATGGGTACAAGTATACAATCAGATGAAAGAAATAAGACCTAGTGTTCGATAGTTAATTAGAGTCACTGTAGTTTATAATAATCTGTTGTACATTTCAAAATAGCTAGAAGAGAATAATTTGAATGTTTCTAGCACAAAGTAAAGACAAATATTTAAAGTTGTAGATATCCCAATTATACTGATTTGATCTTTACAAACTTTACAAATGTATTAAATTATCACATGTGCCCCAAATAAAAATTTAAAGATCATCCTATTCAACAGAAAAGAACACTGTTTTCATATAAAACTTCTGATTAACCAATTATTAATAAGGATGACAATTTAAAATTAATTTTCCTTGTAATTGAATATACAGTGATGGAATGCATGATAAGGTGTTTTGAATTATATACAAGTCATGATGCCAATTTTGGTTTATTGTACAACCATCACAAGTTACAGGAAATGCCAGAGGAAATGTTAAAATGCTGTTGTATAAATGTACATTTAAAATTAAATTTGGACTTACATAAAACTGATTTGTATGAAGAGTTAAACCTTTTGAGAAAAATTGTTCCATGATAATTATCAATTCTAGATGTACTAAAATTCATATATTCATCCTAGTGTTTTCACAGGCCATAAAATACTCTTATCGGCTCCAGTTACAGTTGTAACAGCAGGAAGACCCTTCTCTAAATTTGAAATTACCAAAGGTTATTTGTCATCTTGCATTTGCCAAGGACTGGTGGTGCTTGCAATTATGTTGATTGATAATGAAATCACTAAAAGTATAAATTTTGATGAACTAATAAATAAATTTGCAAAAAAGTGAGCTAGAAAAGATCTTATGATCAACCAAGATATCACATTAATACAGTTTTTAATGTGTATTGTGTTATATAAAATTATGACACCAAAAATATTTTTTCACAATTTTTAAATTTACTTCATTAATTATTGTGATAGACAGAATAATGTGCCCCCATCCCCAAAGATGTCCACGTCCAAATCCCCAGAATCTGAGAATGTGTTACATTACATGGTAAATAAAAGGACTTTGTAGTGGTGATCATGGATCTTGAGATGGGGAGATTATCCTGGATTATCCAGGAAGGCACAAGGGTCCTTATGAGGGAAAGACAGAGATGGGAGAATCAGAGAAGGAGATGTGATGAAGTGAAGTGGCAATGAGAGATACGAGGGCAAGGGCGAGGGAGAGAGAGATTTGAAGATGCTATGCTGACTTTGAAGATGGAGGAAGGGACCATAATCAAATGCCTCTAGATTAAAAGGCAAAGAAAATTACTTCTCCTGAAGAATTCCAGAAGGAATGCAGACCCATTGACATGCTGATTTCGGGACTTTTGGCCTCCAGAACTGGAAGATAATACATTTGTGTTGCTTTGAGCCACTGCATCTGTAGTAATTTGTTACAGCAACATTAGGAAATGAATATATTCATGTGTCCCTATTGCCAATGTTACATTGTATAAGTCATGAAATATTGTTAAAGGAAAAAACTTCATATCTTAGTACCTTTAATGGAACTTTTTTGTGTTTTTCTAATAAGGGGGCTTCCATGTTCATTTTTCTCTAGGCCCCCAAAATTATGTACTTAGCCCTATGTTTGGGATACTCAGGTGGAACTGTGCAGTATGTAGTGTAAAGCATTGGGGAAACCAGGCATGGTGGCTCATGCCTGTAATCCTAGCACTTTTGGAGGCTGAGGCAGGAAGATGGTTTGAGGTCAGGAGTTCAAGACCAGCCTGAGCAAGAGTGAGACCCTGTCTCTTCAAAAAATAGAAAAATTAGCCAGGGATGGTGGTGTGCACCTGTAGTTCCAAGTACTTGGGAGGTTGAGGCAGGAGGATTGCTTGAACCCAGGAGTGTGAGGTTGCTGTGAGCTATGATGATGCCACCACACTCTATCCCAGGCAACAGAGAGGACACTGTCTCAAAAAAAAAAAAAAAAAAAGCTCAGGGAAGTGGTCTGGCCTCAACATAAAGATTTGTTGTTGGCAGCATGTGGAAGGTAGTTGTAATCTTGAAAACAGATAAGGCCTCCTGGAAATAGAGAAAAGAGATCGTAGGCTAAAACCCTAGAGCTACACTGTTCAATATGGTTGCTGCTAACCAGAGGTGGCTATTGAGTATGTTGAATGTGGCTGGTCCAAACTGCAATGCTGTAAATGTAAAATGCACACTAAATTTCAAAGGCTTAGTGCCATAAAAACAAAAGAGTGTGAAACATCTTGCTAATAGTTTAATATTGATTACAAGTTGCAATTACAATATTTTTGATTTATTGGGTTAAATGAAATCTTATTAAAATTAATTTCACCTGCTCTTTTTATATTTTTAATGTGGCTACTAGAAAATTAAAATTACGTATGTGGCTTACACTGTTTCTATCAGACAGCACTGGCCTTGAGAATGCTTACATTTAAAGTGGGTTGAGGAAGAAGAGTCTTTAAAAGAGACTGAGGAGGAGAATAACGATTTTGTTCAATCTTGAGAGCAAGGGAATAGAATATTTTTTCCTTTAATTCATCTTTTATGCATATTTAGGTACTTTTACATAATCGAATCATGTACTAAATACTGTTTTTTCATGTGAATACTGCATTTAAATCTCCCCCCACCGCCCCCGAATAATCAGCTTTAACCTGGTGAGTATCCTTCTTTATTTTTCGCACATTCATATAATCGTGCACCTCCTTATGCTTACATAACATATTACCTACATACACAGAGTTTTCTTTATTCCCCTTTGGTCATTATGTGATATACAAATATAGAATAATGTTTTAATATAATTTTCATATACTGGTGCTTTTACATCTGTGAGATAAAATCCTAGGAGTGGGATTTCTGGTTTAAAGATATGGATTTCAAAAGTGAAATAGTAATTCCCATTTCTAATGGATGAGACTACATTTTCTCTTACATCAGTAAAGGTGACAGCTGCAGGTGTTATCAGCTTGTTTAATTTTTTCTAACCTTATAGATTAGGTGCGATATTTCATTGTTACTTTAATTTGCGTTTTTTAAGAACTACTAGCGAGCATTTTCTCAAATGTTTACCACCCATTTGGATCTGTTCTGCTGTGAATTGCTTGATTTTCTATAGGCTTTCTCTCCTTCTGTCCCTGTGTCTCTGTCTCTCTTTTTATTCTTTTAGAAAGCATAACTACATCCTTGCCAATACATTGTCACTTATTTTAATTTTAGCTATTCTAGTGGGTGTGAAGTGGTATTTCTACGATTTTAGTTTGCATTTCCCTGATGACTAATGACACTGAGCACCTTTTCATGTACTTATTGGACATTCATATATCTTCTCAGGAGAAATGTGCATTCAAGTCCTTTGTCCATTTAAACAATTATAGATATTAAGTCTTTTGCTGTCATAAGTGTTTAAAATATATGCGCTGTCATAAGTGTTTAAAATATATGCATATTGAAATATATGCATCTGTAGATGTATACTTAATATGTTCATTTATTAGTTGTCTATTAAATTTGTTTAGGGCAAATTTTGCCATACAAAATCTTATTTTATTGCAATATATATATAACATAAAATTTACTATTTTAACAATTTTTAAGTGTACACTTCATTGGTATTAAGCACATTCACACTGCTGTGCATCCATCACCACTGTCCATCTCCAGAACTTTTTCACTTTCCTGAACTAAAACTCTGTATTCATTAAAAATGAATAAAATTTAAAAATATTCAAATATGTCAGGCTTTTCTAATGTCTATTTTTTTTTTGTCTTGGTTAAAAAGGTTTCATGCACATCTAGAATATATATGTAATTTCTTAGTTTTTATTCCACCATTTTTATTGTTTTATATTTTTACACATCATGTGAGGGAGGGAACAAACTTCATTTTCTTTTAAGTGAAGATCCACATATATGTGCCAATGCATACATTAAGTGAAGTAGCCTTTTCCCATTGAATTGAAATATTCCCTTTGACATAAACTATCATAAATACTGAGGTTTATTTTGGGCACTTTGTTCCACTAATCTAGTTACCTGTTTCTATGCCAATATCATATTATTTGGTTGTAGTTTAATAGCTAATAAGTCAAATCCCATCTCATTATTGTTCATAATTTTCCTGGGTATTCTTAGACATGCATGCTCCCATGTGGATTTTAGTATTATTTTATTTAATTAAAAGCATACAATCCTATTGGTGTTCTAATAGGCATGTCATTACATTTATATATTATTTTCAGAGCACTTACATTTTTATAATATTACCTGCCTAAGAAAATAATATGTCTTTCTATATTTTCAGATTGAATTTTATGCCTTTTGATAAAATTTATATAGTTTTCTTTATCTAGTTTTTGTACTTCTCCTATTGGGTTTATTTCTAAATGTTTGTATGCATACTATTATCAATAAAATATTTTCTCCCGTTTGCACTTGATTTCTTTTGCTCAACTTAATGTGTGTGAGATTCACCCATGTTGTTATATGTACAAGTAGTGTGTTCCTTTTGATTGTTGAGTAGTATTCTTGTGTATTTAATATGCTACAATTTATTTATCCATTCACCTGTTTGGTTGTTTCCAGTTTTTGGTTAATATGAATAAAGCTGGATGCTATGAATAACCTTTTACAAGTTTTTTTAAGTGTATATATATATATTACATTATTACATGTCTCTGGTAAATACTTAGCCTAGAAAATGCCTGTAGGTGTATGTCTGACTTTATAAGAAACTGCTAAACATTTAAAAAGTGGTTTGTATCATTTTACACTCCCACCAGCAATGTAGGATAATTCCATTTGCTCCACACCTCCACATCTAGGTCAACATTTCATACTGTCAATCTTTTTAATTTTAGCTGTCCTAGTGGGTGTGAAGTGGTATCTCATTGTGGTTTTAAATTGCATGTCCGCAATGAGAAACGCTATTGAATGCTTTTTCATGTATTAATACTTATTGGCCATTTGTATGTCTTTCTTGGGAAGTGTCTGTTCAAAATCTTTTGCCACTTTTTAAATTGAGTTGTTTGTTGGAGTTCTTTTGTCAGCTCTATGTATTAAGAACATTTTCTCCTATTTGAGGAGAGTATTATCTTAACCATGTACTTTATAGAAGATGTTTATAAATTTTCAGTGACCTTTGACATTATTTTTTCCTTTGATGCCTTAGTGCTTTTTGTGTTCTTGTTAAGGAATCTTTATCTACATCAAAATTGTAAATATATACTCCCATTTTTTTCTAAAAGCATTATAGGTTTAGTTTTTGTATTTGAATCTGTGATCCATTGTAAATTAATATTTTTTGTTGAGATGTAATTCATATACCATAAAATTTACCATTTTAAAATGTACAACTCAATGAATTTTAGTATATTCAGAAGGTTGTGCAACCATCACCACTATCTCATTTCAGAACATTATCATCACCTCCAAAAGAAACCCTTTGCCTATTGGGAGTCACTTTCCATTGTTCCCTCCTCCCAGCCCCTGGAAATCATTAATCTACTTTCTGTCTCTATGGATTTGCCTGTTCTGGACATTTCATATAAATGAAATCCTACAACATCCGATCTTTTGTGTCTGGTTTATTTTACTTAGCATAATGTTTTCAAGGTTAATCTATGCTGTAGCATGTACCAGTATTTCATTCCTTTTTATGGCAGAATAATATTGTATTGTATGGGTGTATCACGATTTGTTTATCTATTCATCATTTGATAAACATTTGGGTTGTTTCCACATTTTAGCTATTATAAGTAGTGCTGCTATGAACATTTTTGTACAAGTTTCTCTGTAAACACATTTCCCTATTCTCTTGGGTATGTACTTAGGGGCAGAATTGCTGAATCATGTGATAACTTTATGTTTAACCTCTCTTCTTTGTGTTGCCATGACACCTTTATCATATATTAAAAATTGTATATGTGTGGATCTATCTTAGGGGTCTTTATTCTGTTCTATTTTAATTTGTGCATCCTATACCAATAGTGCACTGTCTTAATAATAATTTAGTTTTAAACTAAATATTGAAATCAAATAGTGTATGTCCTCCCAATTTGGTCTTCTATTTCAAGATTATTTGGGCTATTCTTTATTCTTTGTAATTCCATATACATTTTCGAATCAGGTTGTCAGTTTCTTCCAAAAGGGCTGCTGAGATTTTGATTGTTATAACATTAACTAAATTCTGGGAAAATAGACATCTTAACAATATTGAATCATCCAATGTTTGAATTTGGTATATATCTTCATTTATTTAGGTCTTTTTATATTTCCCTTCATAATATTATTTCTTCCTTAAATGCTTGATATAATTCACCAGTGAAACCATGAAACTAACTGGTCCTGAGCCTGAAGTTTTCTCTATGGGGAGTCTGATTTTTTAAAAATTGGCTTTGTTGAGGTATAATTTATACTAAAACTCATCTATTTTAACTGCACAGTTCAATGGGTTTGACAAATAATGTCCTTTGCAAATAAACAGAATTTTACTTCTTCATTTCTAAAACTCTACGCATTTTTATTTTTTCATTTTCTTACCTAATACTTAAGTACAATGTTGAATAGAAGAGGTGAGAGCAGATATCCTTGCCATTTCCTTGATCCAAGGGGGAAAGCATTCAGTCTTTCATTGTTAGGTATGATGTTCACTGTAGAAATTTTGTATTAATATGAGCCCTTTATCAGTTTGAAGAAGTCTATTCTATTCCTAATTTTAATAATTTTTTCCTTCATCATGAATGAGATTTGATTTTTGTCAAATGTCTTTTCTGTATCTACTGGGTTGATCATATTGTTCTTTGTTATTCTATTAATATAGCAGATGTCACTGAACGAATTTCAAATGTTAAATCTACCTTGTATTCCTGGAATAAACCATATTTGATCATAATATATTAACATTTTTATATATTGTTGGATACTTGATTTGCTGAAATATTTACATTCATGAGGAATATTGTTATGTATTTTTCTTTTAATATCTTTAGTTTTGGTATCACACGAATGGTGGCCTCATAAAAGGAGGTGAGAATGCTCTGATCTTTTCTATTTACTATCTGAAATTTTAAAAATCTAAAAATGCTAATTTTTGACAAGGATGTGGAACCCTTGGAATTTTCACGTATTACTGGTAAGAGCTAACTTTTTTTCATTCACTTTGCAAAATGTCTTGCCAGCATCTACCAGAGATCAACGTGCATTGACACTATAACCCGGTACTTTAACTCCTAGCTGTACACTCAAAAGAAATGAGTGTGTATGCCCACCAAAAGATATGTTCAAGAATGTTCATAGAAGCTTTATTCATGATAGCAAAGACTGGAAGCAACCAAATTGCTCATTAACAGAAGAATAGAGAAATAAATTATGGAATATTTATACAATGGAATTTTACAGAGCAGTAAAGAAAGCAAACTACTGAACTACTAATATATTAACACGGATGCATGACAAACATAATGCTGAATGAAAGAAGCCAGACCAAAAGAGTACATACCATATAATATCATTTGTATAAAATTCAAGAACTGACAAAGGTAATGCAGGGTCTGGAAATCATATTAATGATTATCTCTATAAAGAGATGGATTTTCACTTTGAAAGGGC
This sequence comes from Lemur catta, assembly GCF_020740605.2. Classification (NCBI taxonomy): domain Eukaryota; kingdom Metazoa; phylum Chordata; class Mammalia; order Primates; family Lemuridae; genus Lemur; species Lemur catta. Next base: position 39,275,026 of record NC_059155.1, read on the forward strand.
CATGAAGGATTCTCTTGGGTGATAGTAATGTTCTAATCTTGCCTTGAGTGTAAGTTACACAATTATTAAATATGTAAAAATTCATAGAGCTGTATACTTAGGATTTAGGTGCTTTACTATATATGATTTATATTTATAATGCAATAAAACATTAATCTTGTCTGTGAGCCCTTCTCAACTTGCAAACTTTATTTTTGGTTATTTAGGAAAAAATTTTCTTCTATTATTTATTTAATTATTATCCCTCCTGCATGTTCCTTTTCTTCCTTCTAAAATTTCTGGATTCATTTGTTTACTAAGTCTCTTTTGTATCTTTTTGTATTTTCTTCTTTGTTTAGAAATATTTCTTTCTTTTTTTTTTTTTTTTGAGACAGAGTCTCACTGTGTTGCCTGGGCTAGAGTGCTGTGGCATCAGCCTAGCTCACGGCAACCTCAGACTCCTGGGCTTAAGTGATCCTACTGCCTCAGCCTCCCAAGTAGCTGGGACTACAGGCATGTGCCACCATGCCCGGTTAATTTTTCTATATATATTTTTAGCTGTCCATATAATTTCTTTCTATTTTTAGTAGAGACGGGGGTCTCATTCTTGCTCAGGCTGGTCTTGAACTCCTGACCTCGAGCGATCCACCCACCTTGGCCTCCCAGAGTGCTAGGATTACAGGCGTGAGCCACCGCACCCAGCCAGAAAGATTTTTTTTACCCCATCTTATAGGCTTCTAATTTTTTGTCTCAACAATCGATCATCTTCTTCTTCAATTTATCTACTGAATTTTTAAATTTAAAAATACATTTTTTAGTCTAGAAAGCCTTTTTAATATTATAATTGGATTTCCTTAACTGCACATGTTTTATTTTGTTCAAGTAATCATTTGTCTTTTTTTCTCCCCCTGAACAGGTCTATTTTACTGGGGAGCTACCTGTTGGCATTACTTTATTCATCCACTTTTTGGCTGTTGTATTTCCACATACAACATAATTTGATATAATTTATCATCCAGATCTTTGAATGCAAGGGCTGCTATTAATAATTGCACTAATACCAAAAGGATTGTCTCATGGTAACTAGAATATATGGGCACCCCGTTGGAGAATGATGAGCAGCAGTAATACTGAGAGTGATAGGAAACTCAGAAATCTTGGTCTCTGGGGGCAGACAGTGTACTGGATGGCAAGTTGCCAGGCTCTAGTCTTCCAGTCTGTAAGGATCAGAATAAATTCTAAAGATGTATGTAATAAAGAATGCCCGTGGTGGCAGAAAAATCCAATTATTTAAAGGCTGCAAAATATTTACTGAATTTACAGTTAAAAGATATTGGTGTCTTTGAGGAGAACATTTTCAGCAGTATGGTATAAGCAAAAGCTGTATTGTACTTGGTTTTAGACTAAATGAGGTGTTAAAAACATAGATGCGAAGTATAGATTAATTATTTTTCTTTTGAAGAAGGAGGGAATGGATGGTATTAAGGGTTTTGCCTTGAATGGGGGAGGGACATTCTACTCCTTGAAAATGAAGGTAAGAAGGAAAGGATAGATGTGGCTACAGATACTGTATTATTAGGCCTATCATGAGTTAAGCAGGCTTATATTTTTTAAAAGAAATAATGTATTAAATTAATTTTTTAAATTCAAAATTCAGAGACTGTATTCAAGGATAGACATTAAAAAGTTCTGTATTCACCCAGTTCCCTTCTCTATAGACAGTGATGCTAATTATTTTTGTAAAAGATCTGTGGAAGGATAAACAGAAGGTAAACAGCAACATTACCCATAGGGAAGGGAACTGCGTGGCTATAGAACTTACGGGTTTTTAATGACTAATTTTTATAATATGAATATACCCCAATTTATTACATTATTTCTTTATCATTGGACATTTATATTGATAAAAAGTTTTTATTATTATATAGTGTTTTTCTTTATATCCTTCAACAGGTATCTTTTTCTACAGCTCTAATTATTTTCGTAGACTATATTTCTAGAAGCGTATTTAGGGAGTTATACACTTTCAGGATTCTTGGTACTTACTGACAAATTGCTTTCCAGAAAGGTTGTAGCAGTTTACATTCCTTTTAGCTGCGTGTAAGTGTGTCTATCTCACTAGCACCCTACCAACCTCACTGACACTATTGGATATTAACTTTTTTTCTTTTTGGTAGGCTAAATTAGTACTCAATTTTGTTTTACTATGTATTTATTAGATTATTACTGTTTTTGAGTATGCTTTCATGTGTGAATGTACCTTTTTAATTTACTTCAATTTCTTCACGCCTTTTGTTCATTTTTCAATTGACATATGCCCTTTTATTGATTTGTAATAGCTCTTTATATTGAGAGGATATCAACATGAATATTATTTCCCTCTATATTATTGCTTTTTAATTTTATTTATGATAGCTTTTTAATTTATAAGATTTGCATTTTCTAATGTTAAATATTAATATATGTGTCCTTTTTTATGCTATCTTCTCTTGAAACTTTCTTAGAATGTTTTTGCCTATCTTGGGTCAGTTAAATATTAAACAAATATTTTCACTTTTAATGGTTTCAATTTTTACTTTTTACTCTATAATTCATCTAAATTCTTTTTGGTATAAGCTATGGTGTTAAGTCCTATCTAATTTTTTTCCCAAGATAACCATAATTTTCTAATGGCCAGGCCAACTATAGGCTGCTCAAGGTCACAGTAAATAATAGTACACTTAAGGAATGTAATTGTTGCAGGAAAAGATTCAATATGTGATAGTAGTGTGATTCCTCTGAGTTCTGGTATGTTATCACCTGGCTGAAATATTTACAAGGCATGACCTGATATTGCCTCTCCAGGCTAAAAAATTTAAAAGTCAATGAACATGAGGTCTTCCTCATTTGATCTGATAAATTAACCACTTCTTGCAGCCTGAAATCACTGGCTGTTTGTATAAGTAACTAGGGAGTAAACCAGGAGCCAGAGTTGCTGCAGTTTGTGCAGATTGTGCCCTACGCAAGGGTGCCCAGTAGAGGGAGCAAGTGAGGTCTGAAATCTAGTCCAGGCTCCACTTCCAGTGGTTGGAGTTGCAATTCTTGGAGGGGATATTTTTATACTATTTCACACAAAGGTGTATTATAGGCTAGTGGTGCCCTGTGGTGGCATGGTTCACTCATTTCTGTCCTTGATCTTGTGCATATTCTCTGCATTGCTTTTGTTTGATGGTTCAGTCGTAAACCAAAGTGAAAGCAAACTTACAACAAATCAAGAGTAATTATTCTTGCCTGTTTTGAAGCTTAAACCGGCCTTTGTGGTCGGCCTTAGCTAATTTTCTAACACTATTTTTTTAAATTATTATTTTCCCCATTTAGTTTGTAATGTAAGCTTTGATTATCTCTTCTCCCTCCAGAAATATCTGTATTTCATTTTCTGAAAACACATGGATCATTTTGAAAACTTCAACAATTATGGAGAATTGGGTCCACCTGCCAGGGATAGCCATTGCTAATAATTTGATACACATACTTCAGACTTGTTCCATGCATCTGTAAACAGATATTTCTTTTAATATGTATGTATCTACCTATGTCATTCTATCTTCTATTTATCCATCTATCCTGGTTGACATTTACATGTTTTTAGTTTTTTACTATTATAAACTAATCTGTAGTGGTTATCCTTATACTTGTAGCTTTTCATACACTGGGGCTATTATTTTTTTAGGATAAATTATCAGATATGATATTGCTGGATCAAAAGGTATGCCCATTTACAGTTATAGATATATGTATCAATTTACACTTCACCAATACTGTAAGAAAATGTTTCTTTCCTTACTACTCTCTTGCCTTCACTAAATAACATCATGCTTTTTAATCTTTGTTAATATGATAGGTAAAATGGATATCTAGTGTAAACTAAGTGCTCCGTAAATATTTGTTGAATGAAATCAATGTTGTTTAATTTATGTTTGTTTAATTATTGATGAGATTGACCATCAATTCAGGGGCTTGGCAAATTCTTTCTGTAGAGGGCCAGGTAGTAAATATTTGCAACTTTGCAAGCCACACGGTCTCTGTTGCATCTACTCAACTCTGCCTCATTGTAGCAGGATAGCATCTATAAACAGTATGTCAGTGAGTGGCTGTGGCTGGGTTCCAATACATGAAAAAACAGGCAGCAGCCAGATTTGGCCCATAGGCAATAGTGACCCCTGATCTATGCATATGTTTGATGGCCATTTAGATTACTTTTATGAATTGATAGTTTGTATCCTTTGCATCATTTATATTGGTAGATTTGTTTTTTCTTACTGATTTGTTAAGAACTCTATTTCATCACAAAGTCGCAATGTTAGCCCTTTGTCTTATGTTGCAAATATCTCTTTCTAGCTTTTTATTTGTGTACTTTCTTTATGGTCACTTTTCCCTATAAATAATTTTACTTTTTATGGAATTAAATCTGTCAGTCGTTTGCTTTGTGGTTTCTGGTTTTCATGTCTTACTAAGATCTTTCTTAACCCAAGATTACAAAAATATTATCCTATATTTTCTTCTATTGGTTTTCTTTTAATTTTTAAAAATATTTGAATGTTTACTACATTTGGAATTTATTTTTATTTGGTGTAAGAAGGGATCTAACTTTAATTTTTAAGTGGAAAATCTATCATTTATCCCTTTATTACATACTAAATTCCCATATGCATGTGGGTCTGTTTCTGAACTCTGATTTTATGATTTATGCATTATGGATTCTTTTGTGTGTTATTATATGTGACATCTGTTTCAGTACATTATCTAATGTATTATTGCTTGCATAGGAAATCTATTGAATTTATACATATAGATAGATAGATATATAACTGAATTGTTTTTATTATTTCTAATAGTTTTTCTCCTGAATTTTCTAGGCTGTCATATCATCTGCAGACAATGATAATTTTTCCTCTTCTTTTTCAAAAGCAATGCCTCTTATCTTGTTGCAGTGGCTAGAATTTATATGATAATGTTGTATAATAGTGGTGATAATGGATATCCTTATTGTGTTGCCGATTTGAATAAGAAGGGCTCTTGTGTTTCATTGCTAGGTATGTTTGATGGTAATTTTTGATAAATATTCTATCATGTTTAGGAAAATTTCTTCCATTCCTATTTTTAAAAATAAGCATAGATGTTGAATTATCAAATGTTATTTTGGCATCTATTGAGATGATCATATAATTTTTCTCCTTTTACCAGTTTATGTAATAAATTATGTCAATAGATTTCCATCCTTTTTTTCTTGGGATGAATCAACTTGCTCAAAATGCATTCTTTTTTTAGTTGTCTATTATTTTTTACTATGTTGTTGGATTATATTTGCTAACGTTTTATTTAATATTTTTACATTTGTATTTTTATAGAGGTTCAGTCTGATAATAATTTTCTTTATTTTTGTTCTGTCTTTGTCAGGTTTGGTATTAGGCATTTGCAAACTTGTGAAATGAATTGGGAATGTTTCTATGTTCTCAGTGATATGAAAAATGATATATTTATGATATAGTTAAAATGTTAAAATGACATATTGTACATTTGTGTTTTCTTTCTTGGATAAATTTTTTTCAGTGTTTGTTTTATTGATAATTCCATAGGAAAAACATATTTTATCATCTCTACTGTTTTTATTCCTAATACATTCATTTTTTATTTTATTTCTGTGTTGCCTTAAATACATTTTAATGGGGATGTTCAAATACACATATACATAAAAGTAGAAAAAGTCATATAATAGACTCCCAGGTACTCATCAGCTACCTTCAACAATGATCAACCAGGGCCAGTCTTGTTTCATTTTTAGCCCCAAACCTCTACATTTTTCAAAGCAAACCCCAAACATCATTTCATCCACAAACACTTCAATAAGTGTCTCTACCAGATAGGTTCCCTTTTTGAAAAGATAACAATAGCATCATCACTCCTAAAAACGACAATAATTTCTTAATATTATTATCTGACATAAAGTCAGCTTTCAGATTTATACAGTTGTCTCATAAGTGTCTTTTTATAGGTGTATCAGGACAAGGTCCACAAACTGCATTTGATTGTCATATTTCTTTCACTTTCCTACTCTTTATTATGAAAAATTTTAAAGATACAGAAAAGTGGAAAGAATAGCACAATGAAAACCTGTGTACCCTCCACCAGATTCAATATTTGTTAATATTTTGCCAAAATTGCTTTATTTTTCAGTGTCATATATATATGTTCCTGTACTATTTTAAAGTAAGTTGTAAACATTCTGACATTTCAGCATATTCCAGTAATAAAATAATCCCACAATGCTATTATAACTATTAATTATTTCATAACATCATGTAATATCAAGTTCATATTCAAATTTTCCCACTTGTCTCAACATTTTTTAAAAATAATAACTGGATCATGTTAAAAAGCAGGGAAGCCAACTTGAAGGAGTGCCTTCTGGTTAAGTTGGGGACAATTTGATCATCAAAATAAGTAATGAATAAATTGAAAGTGTGATTAAGAATGAGATATTTACATAGTTTCAAGACACCTCCTCAGTAAATACTTATTAATTACAAGGGGACAAAAAATAAGTAAAATTACAAGAAGAAGCTCAGAAGATACTTCTCCAAAAGAAAGATTATTTTTGTTTTAGTTGTTTTTCCCCCCGAATCAATATCCGATTAAGTTCACACATTGCAAATAAAATATCTCTTTAAATCTTTACCAGTTTCTTTTATCCTTATTTTCTTCTTGCAGTATGTTGAAAAAACATTCATTCTCAGAATTTCCCACATTCTGAATTTGTCAGCTCTATCTGTTAACATAAGCATCTTTAGCTTTAACTGTATTTCCTACACAATCTAGTCTGAAAGATGAGTTAAATTTAACAAAATTTAATAAAATTTAAGAAAAACAACACTATTTTGAGGTTTTTTTAATAGTAACATTTCAGACATATACCAAACTGGATGAAATAACACTGTTTGAATGTGCTTCTTTTAAAAAGTGTTTGGTGATTAATCACTTCTAAATCTGATGCTTTCTAGGAACTAGCCTCTGAATTCAAACAGTTTGATTTTCAGGTCAGTTTGTGTTTAGGATTATGCTCAAATCCCTAATATTTGGACTAAAGAATATTGGATTTTACAACAATAATTTGGGAAATGAATTCTGCAGGGAAGTGACCCATTGTTCTCCTTTAAGCCAGTTTTAGGTTCAAGAGTCATTCATTAGGTTATTCTTGGCAAATTAGCAAGTCTTAGCAGTTAGGTTAACCACAGGCATCAGGTTAACATTGATGCAGTACACTGGCTTCCACTGTGCCCTTTCATTGTGGACCAGGGGAACTTTATAAGCAATAGAAGAATAAATAAAATCACATTTGAGTGATGAATACTGAAAATGTATCTTGTCCTCTTTTCACTGAGAATCTTTTTGATGACTACCAATTCTTTCAGTTTTTATGTCTGAAACATTCCCCTGGGTTTAATTCCAGTTTATGTTCCTTTTAAGGTGAAAGTAACTACTCTGATTGCATTCTCATAGCTTTCTGTTTATTTTAAAGTGCATCTCACATTTATTGTCAGAAGTTTCTTCAATTTCTTCAATTACTTACCATATTGTAATTGAAGGTCAACTTTGAACACCTGTAGAGAACTCTTTAGAACACACAAATTTAAGCCTGAAGCTCATACAATTTTGAAGTCCCTTTGGGTAAAATAAAGAATACAAAATTGTATTTAAATTAGGTACAGAAATTAACATTATTTACAATGAAATTTTCTTTTTATGAGATCTCTTTAGGCAACTTACCAGAATAGGTTACATGTCAATGCTTTCTTTTTGTACTTTTTTGCTACCTAGAGCCCCTGAGAGCTCACAGCAACCCCTGACACTCGGGCAGGGGTCTTGTGCAAGTGCCAGGCCCTGAAGCTCAAGCTGCTCCTGGAGCTTCACAATAAACCTTCCTCAATCCGAATTGCTTAGCTTCCAAGCACAGTGGACTTGCAAGTGTATTTAGTTTGACCTCTTCCATCGTAGATTAGATGAGAGGTATGTGGTTTTTTTGTTTGTTTTTATAACAGTTGGGACCATTTCATGGGTGGGGGACAGAGTAGTCGCACAGGGCCCTGGGCTCAGAACAGCCCCCACACTTGGGGTTTAGTGGTCTGTGGTCACCTTCTTGAAATTCTTAATTTGTATCTTTGTATATGTGTTTTGTAAGTGAAGTTCAAGGGGAAAATGGAGTACATGCTAGGGCATTGGAGCTCCTGCCAGTGCTGCTTCTTGCTGCCTACTACATCCTTGGGATGCGTTCTTGGTGATCTGCTTCCTGTCCCCTGGTACCCTGGCCCCTCCAGGCTTCTTCCTCACACCCCTCCTCCCCCACTCTGCTCAGTGACAGCTCAGTGACTGTTGCCCTCTGCCTGAGACAGCAAATGAGTTGTGCCAGCCAGAGGAAGCCCAAGTTCCACTGTTGCCCTCCATCTCCCAGGTAGGGGTCTGAGCCTGGGTGCAGGGAGGTGAGGGTTGGGCACAAACATCCCAAGGCATCTCATCCCATGCCGTGTTCCACCCTGGGCTGGCAGAGCCACTGTGCATTCAACAGGCAGCTTGAGGGGTCCTCTTATCCACCCCTGCGCCAGGAACCAAGTGTGTCCAGCACAGAGGTTGCAATCCCTTGGGGGTGGTTTGGCCATTTGTTGTAAGTTGGGGCTGTAACCTGTGAAAAGGGAAGATAGGCTTCTACGCTTCTGGAGTCCCCCATTTTCATTTCGCACTGTGCTCTGCAAATGGTGCAGCTGTCCCTGATGACAGTGATTTAATACTTCCTTGCCCTGAGGTCCATGACCGTGTTATCCTAAGGATCTGAACATCTGGATGCTTTCTGTACACATACACATGGCACATCAGACCATAATGGGCTTCGTGTAGGTAACAACAAACCAAAATCAATTAACTGCATCTGCAAACAACTAGTAGAATTCAGATGCTTGTCTGAATTTAACCAGTTTTTAAAGAATGTTTTGGGTATGCTCACAAGCCCTGATGAGATTTCAGCGGGGTGGCATAGGTAACTTTTAAGACCTGGAAAATCTGAGATTATAGAGAACATGAACTAGTTCCTGGTAAAATAAATTATGATAGTTCACATAAAAGTGAGATAGATATGTATGTGTGGATATGAATTCTGTCTAAAATAAATATTAAGAAAGAAAAAAGTTGTAGAATAGTATGTAGTGTATAATCTCATTTGTGTTATAGAAAGACATATACCACATTCCATCACTTGTATGATTTTTCTCATTTTAACATCTCAGGAAATCTTCTTTAGCATCTTTGAAATGTTTCTTGCTGTCACCAGGTGACTATTGTGTTATAATTTGCATTCCTCAAAAATGCTGGGCAGAAGTTACAGGATAAATATCAGCAGTGTAGAAGAAAATCTCATAGATGCCAATGGAGCACTTAAAAATAAAAGAAATCTTACACTGCCAATGTTTTTCACAGCACAGAAGGAAATATTATGGGGAAAAACAGGATTGTCTATCACTCTGAGTCAAAACATGATTCTGAAAAGTTGGCTTCTGAATAAGTGCAATTAAAAATGCCACAACCAATTTATTTTATTTATCTTTTCCTTTTTATGCATGCACAAGATCAAAAACATCTGCATCAACATCTAAATCAATTAAAAATCTCTTACAATAAATAAAAGGATTCTAACTGATTACAAAGCATTGTGTCATTTGCCAGTGTTTCCTAGTGGTACATTAAATAGTGGGGCATTTTATAATCCATGATGTCTTAAAGGCAATCAAACATAATAATTAAAATGCAAGGTAAGCCATAAAATATACTTAATATATTAATACATAAATATACATATAAATATATATTTAATATGTTAATACATTAAATAAGCTTATAGATAAAGTATACACATTTCTGGGAGGATACACAAGTTTCTGAGCTGAGAATGAGATAAGTCAAAGCTTGTCAGGAACTTTGTCCATTAGTAGAGGTGTATTATTTAAAGAGGAACAAACCCAAGAAAAAAAGTGGACTAGGAGCTCATGACTGACTTTTTCTATATGTGCAAAGTATAACTTCAAAATAATGAGACTGGTCCCACAAGTTAAGCATTAAAATCACTTTCATCACAATGCAAAATGATAATTTACGAGAAAAAAAAAAAGATTCATTTTGGTGAGAATTGCATCTCTGCTTAGATAGACCATTGACCCTATTGGAAGATGCAATCTCACACTTGGTCTTGTCCAGCCAGTGGAACAAAGTTCTACCTATCCAGGCTGGAGTATCTCAGGGACTTGTGGGAGGTTTGCAGACTGTGTTCCTCAAACTTCCCCCCTCCACCAATCAATGAGCTTGGTTTGTATTTGTTTTATGGATTATAGTTCCACGTAAGATTTTATATTTGAGAACAAATTAAAGGTTCTACTTTTCCACCAAAACACTGTTTGACAGCTACCCCTTACGTGGGCTAAGTTTGCCCAGAGATGAAAGAAGGGATGATAAACATCAGGAAGAGTCAAAGTTACACCTGGGAAGGCAGAAGTATTTGTCAGCTCTGAAAGCTGAGGGGATTGAATGAGAGAGTAGGTATCAAGATGTGAAGTGGGTAGCTCCAGGGGGAGACAAGGAAGAGGTGCTCCTCAGATGTCTGGGATGAGTCTGGGATCAAGCCTGTCAACAGTCTTGTTTAGGGAGGTCTTTTCAGTTGTTATTCTGCCCTCGTCAACTTTGCACTGCCACTTCAAGGAGCCACACTGAACTGAACAAAAGTAAACTCTCCTTGCAGTTCATGTCATATGCAGACTTTGAGCATTATTTAAGTTCATTTAGTTCAGGTACTACCTTCTTTTCAGCTTGACTTTGTGTACTTATTCTTCAGTGGATGTACCAGTTTTCAATCCCAAGTGCAGTGATTAAGAGCCCAGGCTTTGAAGTCACACAGACTTGGTTTATAGTTCTGACACTTAAAAAGCTGTATGTAGCCTTAAGTAGGTCATGGAACCTTTGAGGCTTAGGTTCCCTGTCTGTAAACTGGTCATAGTGATCCCAAGTTGCTAAGGTTGCTGTGGGGGTTAAATGAGACAATGCTGGTAAAGGGCCTCACTTAGATGCTCAAGGAATAATACTGCCCCCATTGTTCAAGCGATACACATCAGTATTTGTCCATTTATCTCCTTGGATGTGTGGCAAACTAAAAGATGCACAAAAACTGAATAGTTTCACCTTTGGGAGGACTTAGCATTCCTCCTCTGTCATCAAATTACTTCTTCTCTCTCATGCCACTGCCATCCACTTTTTTCATCCATCTCCTAGGACTGTAGTGATGATAAAATGAGGCAATGAGCACTTATCATCATACTTGGCAAACAGTAATGGCTTAATCACTGTTGGCTACTATTGGTAGACAGCCTAGAGGACAGTGGCTGCCTTTGGAATAAAGCAGATGTGGGTTTAATTCTTGGCTCTGCCACTTATTGGCCGCGTGACATTTGGCAAGTTATTTCACCTCTCTGAGCCCCAGTTTCTTTTACAGATAATATGAAGTGAGGAGGTTACTGGAACTAATGTCATAGGGATATTGTGAGGATCAAATGAGATAATATATGTAAAATCCCTAGCATAAGACCTGGCATACAGTAGTTGCTCAAAAATGCAAATATTAACTGTCATATAGATGCTGAGGGGTCCCTAGGTATTTCACTGAGAGTAAAAATGAGGGGAGATGGGGCACCCTGAAGTAGTGATGCCTTGCAGATTGGGCAGACAGCTCTGCCTTCCTTTCTCAGTTCCCTCTCTAATCCCAGTATTGTGCTATTAAACATTATGGCCACAGGGCTATTAAGGAGTTTCAGGCTATTTGCATTTCCCATTAAGTGGCTACCTGGTCTGCTCTTCTTTCTGCCTCTTCCCCCACTGCCTATAGCATGTTTCCCTGCTGGCCACCTTACTGTCCACTGATTCCTTCTCCCTGATGTGTTACTTCTGATTGTTAGGACAGCCAAACCAGCTAGCCCAGCTCGTTGCTGGATTATATCAAAAGAGTGTTCAGACTCATTTAAAAATGGGCAAATCACCATAATGTACATTTCTCCAAACAAGATACACAAATAGTCAATAAGCAGATGAAAAGATACTCAACATTATTAGCCAACAGAGAAGTGAAAATCAAAGTTACAAGCCACTAGGATGGCTAAAATGAGAAAGACAGATAATAACAATGTTGATGGGGATGTGGAGAAATTGGAACCCTCTTACATTGCTGATGGGAATGTGAAAAGGTACAGTTCCTTCCTTTGGAAAATCTTAATGGTGGTTACTCAAAAGGTTAAACATAGGGTTTGCATGTGACCCAGCAATTCCTTTCCTAGGTGTATACTCAGGACAAAAAGAAACATGTTCACAGATAAACTTGTGCAAAAATGTTCACAATAACATTATTCATACTAGCCATAAAGTAGAAACAACCGAAATGTCTATCAATGAGGAACAGATAAACAAAAACATGGTTTATCCATATGATAGAGTATTATTTGGCCACAAAAAAGGAATGAAGTACCAATACATGCTTCAACATGGTTGGATCTTGAAAACATGACCCTAAGTGGAAGAAACTAGTCATGAAAGACCACATCTTATATGATTCCATTTATATGAAATGTTCAGAATAGGCAACTCTGTAGAGACAGAAGCCAGATTTGTGGCTGCCAGGGATTGGGGGAGTGACTGCTTAACGGGTACAGGATTTCTTTTTAGGGTGATGAAAATATTCTGGAATTAGATAGTGGTAATGGTGGCACAAGTCTGTGAATATACTAAAAATCACTGAATTGTATACTTTAAAAGGATGAAATGTATGGTATAAATACAGCTGTTACAAAAAGTATGAAAGATTGTACAGGCTTTGAAAGAGGGCTGGAGGAGCCCATCCTTGAGCCAAGGGCGGAGATGTAGAGCATGAACTTTGCAACCTCATTTTAGGCTCTTCAGAAGCTTTTCTCCTTTCTGATTTGGGAGTGCTTTCTAGATTTCCGAGGCTGCCAGACAAATTATTTTCTGTTCAGGTCTGTACTTTTGTGTTTGTTTTTGACTTATAATTTTATAAAACATAACTACTGCTACCATGTATGACACTGCTGTATCCACTTTCTGTGTATTAACTTCTGTAATTCTCACCACAACCCTCTAAGGTAGGCAATACTATTAGCCCCATTTATTGAAGAGGAAACTGAGACACAGAGAAGTTAAGTAGCTTGACCAAGGGTACACAGCTAATAAGCAGCACAGACAGAATTGGAACTCAGATGGCCAGCCTCCAGCACCTGTAATCCTAATCACTGCACTACATGGCCTCAATGTTAATCTTTACTGACATTATTTTGAGTGAGGTAGAAATTATAGCTGCGTGCTGAAACTGTATGCTCATTGATAAACAACTGATAAAGTAGCAAGTCACCAACTGAAATGTGATCTTGCCTATGTGCACAGCCAAGGCAGTAACACTAATACAGCTGAGCTGACTATTATCCCCACCAGCGTACCCTTTTTTTTAGACCTTTTCTTTTCCTCCTCAGGTGAGGTCTTTATTAGGTCCTGTCCACTCTGAAGGCTGCTGCCCCAAGGCCACAGCTTTCTCCCCATATGTAGACTGCCCTACACAACAAATCTCTGTGTGAAAGGTTGCACAAAAGAGGCCTGGAAAAAGAAGTGCCTTAAAATGCCCAACTGCAGTGTTCTGGCAAAAGGACTAATTGGCATTTTTATTCCAAAGGGGAAAAATTGCCTAATAGCAAGAATCAGCGAGCAGTGCCACCCATGCAAACTGTTCATTCTTGTTTCAGCTCAAAGGCCTCAAGTGGGGAAAAACGGCTCTTGTTTGCTCAGTGTTTTGTGTGGTAGAATCAGACTGATGCTGTTTAAATTCTATGCACAGGCAAATTAAAATCACTAAGCAGTTCTATCTTTCTTTTGTTCCATCCTTTTTTTCTTCAAGGTATTTTACACTACCCAAAATACACCCAATTAAAACTCAAACTCTCACCACCTATCTACATTAAGTATAGAAAATGGGACAGGGATTTTTGCAAAGTCTTTTGCACATATATTTACTATAAACTGACTAGAAGGTTTAAGAGTTTTAGACATCTCTGAAAAATTGGGTGATTTTCGGAATTGAATGGAAAACAGATGGCTGTGATTTCTATCTTAATTTATCCAGTTGACTAGTTGGGAGTCAAACCCCACAGAAGCAGAGAGCAGGAGCAGTGGGAGCGGAGGGGAATGAGAATAATGGAGTTAGACTCAGTGGCAGAAATTTTCCTCTGGCACTTTGGGGGAAAGACTGACTTTTTGATCACATATTTTAACCTATCTGTTCAATTTGATTCTTTTCTAATGTCTGGGACAAAAGGAAAGTATGTCTCTGGAGGTGATTCTTTTCATGATGTCACTTCCTACAGCTCTGGCCCAGATAGGAGCCTCCTAAATATGAGGCTTAAAATAAAGGCTCCAGCTGGTTAGGGCATGTCAGGCAACATGGGTTGCAGAGGAGATTGTGTCCTTAGCATTTGTTGTGTCTTAAAATACAGATCTTGTTCAAAGGATGTAATTTGTCCAATCGCTTGATCTTTGATTTACATGGCTCTGCGTCAGTGCTATTCCTTCCACTTGGAAGGCCCCACCTCACCTACTTTCCATTCTCATCTTTCCATGTCCAGATGCTACCTGTTCCTCAAAGCATAGTTCAGAACCCAAATACCATTGGATTCTGCAAGCTAGAAATCATGTCTCTCTTTTTTCTTGAACCCCTGGAATACATTACATGTGTCTCTGTCAAGATGCTGGCCATTTTTTACTTTGTCACTGCTGTGGATGATAAGTTTCATACCCTCCGTAGTGGCTGCACAAGGACTTGATAAGTGCATTGAACAAATGAATGAATGAATGAACTTCAGGATAAAGAAATATGCCTGAGTGCATGGCACTGATACTAGACTAGGTTATGTCCTACCAGCTATTGGGAGGGTGTTGAATACCTCCCAGACTTGATTAAGCTGAGCAGAGAGTAATCGGAAACTTCAGCAAGATTTCCTCCCTGTTAGCATAACCTGAGACTTTCCTCTCTATTGCCCTACACTGCCTGGCTTTTCAGTGTGCCTGACTTTCTGAGAAAAGAGCGGTTTTACATAATGCAAAAGCAGCTGCTCCCCCTCATCTAGCGTCACCTCTTAAGTGCCAGTTACACATGGTGCTATGTAAGGGCCTCTGAAAAAAGAAACACATAGACCCAGCCTCTTGTTTCTGAATACTGCATTGATGCAAACATATGCACGGACAATAGAATTAAACTGTTCAGTTCACATGCGGGTTTATAAGACTGTTTGTGTCTTAGGTTGGTGAATACCTGGATTGGAAGAAAGGAGGTAAGCAAGTCCTAAAACTTGCATCCATGTTCAGGTACTGAATTTAGCATTCCATAGCCCCAGAGCAATTTTTTACAACTGACTTTGCTATGTGGGGCTTTATTTCATGCTATAAAATAGAGGAAAAAAATGGGGTTTGTTGTAATTTACAAGTATTTCACTGCCTATGGCCCTCTCCCCCAATTTTTGAACATCATTAATGGAAAGAAAGACTATAAACATTCTCTTGTACTGTTCAGTTTGTAACAAAGAGCATTTGGAAGGTTTTTCTAGGGTAGGTTTGTCGATGATGATTCTGTGATGCTGCTCACAGAAAGAACTTTCATTGATGAATGAAAACACATATAGATGCTCTTTGGGTCAACTCCTTGCTCTCAAGGCCAAACATCTGGGATTCAGTCTCTATCAGGGATATCAACTGGCTTTCTATTGGAGTATTCAGTCACCTTTTTGGCTGGTAACCAATTGGTATTATTATTAACCTGCAGATAGCTTTGAAACCTTTGAGGATGTGAAAATCATGTCTTCCATCCATCCATCCATCCATTCATCTATCCAAAAAATGTTTACTGAGCACTACTTTTTGCCAAACACTGTTCTAATACAATAGTGAACAGAACAGATAAAAGTCTCTGACCTTATAGAATTTACATTTTAGTGGGCAATGGTGTGGCAAAGCAACAGACAATGACCAAGAAAGAAGCATATAGTATGTCAAATGGTAGTAAACACCATGGGAAAAAAGAAAGCCAGGGAGGAGGGTAGGGAATGTTGTGGTAGGGATAGCAATTTTAAATTTGTATAAACTACTTTGGAGGAAGCTGATATTTAAGGCAATATTGAGTAGTGGTTCCAAATATGAGCTCTGGAGCCAGAGTTCTTGGGTTCAGATGCTGGTTCCATTACTCACCAGTTGTGCAACTTTGGGCACAACTAGTGTAAGAGATATCCTTCAGACTTAAGAGGGGGCAGTCTGGTGAGGAGACTTATAAATAGGTAAGAGACAGGGCAGAATGAAATGAGTGTTTCATAGAGAAACAAGCAGAAGAACAGGTTGTGGGAGTTCATGCTGGGGAATCAGAGAAGACTTCATAGAGGAATTTGAATTGGGCCTTCAATGGCCTTGAATAGACCTTTAATGGACTGAAGTTTCAGGGAGGCAGATTGCCACTTAAGGTAGACATTCCTAAAAGCTGCAGGTGCCCCAAGGCAGAGTGGGCTGCCTCTGGAGGTATCACCAGGGGGTTCTGAGCCTAGGGTGAGTGCCTGCTGGGCAGAGATGTAGTAGCGTAGATTCACACATTGGATGGACAGCAAATTAGACTTGGTGGTTCTGAATTACCTTACCTGAGAGTCTGTGATTCTACCATGATTAAAGTGCTGCAAACCAGATTATTTTCTTTTACCTAGGACATCTCTTCACCTGCCCTGTACGAAGTTGTTTACATAAACTCTAACTTCCTCTGAAGTTACAGGACAAGTTAACTTGCTGGGACAAATTAAACCAATCAAATCTCTGCCTGAATAATCAGAAATTCCAGATTGATGTGGTAATGGTTAGTGAAGTCTTATTGTTGAGTATTTTAAACAGGTGTAGGCTCCTGTATTTGGGATGGAGTAAAGGGCCTTGCAGCTGACTCTCTCTGAAGACCCAGCTTATTTCTGCCTAAAGGTCACTGATACAGGTGAGCTCCAAAACTTGAGCTCAATTCTTTGTCTTGCTCCCTAGAGTGTGATCAGTAATAAAATCACTTGTGAAGCCTTGTTTGTATTTCCTGTGTGTGATGTCTTCTCTATTACATTGATCATGTTTTGCACAAGGGTGTATCAGTTATTGCATGTTATTATGTTCATGTGGCCCATGGGCCCCTTGAACTTATTTTGTGTAGTTATGCAAACCGACATGGCCATTGTTGTTGGAGGCAAAACATAATGAACTAACCTATTCTTTTTTTTAAGGAGTATAAATTTTGACTTTATAATGTGAGAGATTTACAGTCCATAGCTTAGTTAGAAAGCCCATCTTTGCTCAGTTGAACATGTAAGTCTAGTTCCATCTTCACTCTTTCAGGGATACTAGACTGTTTCTATTTCTAGTACTAGAGGAAATAAAGTTGTTCTGTCTGGTATTTAAGCCTAATATCTGGGCTCTGGCCCATGCTGCCTTTGCAGGTAGCTTGCAGCTGCTTAGCTTCTCAGTCTCCTTGGTTCTGTGGTCGAACTCTGGTCCCCTAGTTCTGTTTCTTAGGTTGCCATCTTTAAATAGTTCCTTAAACCAGATAACGTTTTTTTGAGTATTCCAAAATAGAGAACTTCACTTTTCAATTCAACTGGTACTGCTAGTAAGGATTATAGGTCAGACAGGATAAAGCCAAACTGATTTTTAAGTTAATATTTCTCATCAGCAACCAAAACATGAAACATCTGGTATTGTTAACTTTTTGCCTGGTTTCCCTTTCCTCATCACTTCTTCTGCTTATTCCAAAAAGGATTTATAATGCCATTTCTTTCAATGATTGTATTCCTCTTAACAACTGTATATGAGTTGCCAAGCTCAGGCTTTAAAGGTAGAATATCAAGGCCCAGAAAACTTAATTGGAAGTCGGTGGCATAATCCAGGGTTCTCAAAATCAAAATAAATTCAATAAAATACATGAAATAGCATTTGGGGTATGTACGTGTAATGGTGAAGAAGGAGTTAATGAGAAATTGATCACACAAAGATGGAGTTTTAGGGTTTAGAGAGGTGGAAGGTACTGAGAGAAAGATAAGGGAAGAGGAGAGTTAAAAGTGGGGCTGGAGGAAGGCGGGGCCTGCTCAGAGAATCAGCATCATAGGTCAGACCTGCTCTTGGGTCCCCTTGCTTGGTTTCAGAGTCAGCCCCTGCAGGGAGCCAGATGTCCTTTCTGCACTCTTGCTTTCTAGCTTACCTTATTATTTATTTTCTTTCTGATTCAAAGTTTAGAGCTATTGACCTGATGGCTTCTTTGCCTAGGGTTGAATGTTTTGGTCATTAAAACAACACATCCTAGGAACTATTTGCCACTCTCCATGACTGCGTGTGGACAGATTGGATCATGGAAAACAATCTTTTATTTTGGCTGAGAAGACCTGAAATCTTCCTCTCACAGGAAAAAAAATGACGCAGGACAAAAATAAACCAAACCTACCCAGAGCTAGATACTTTGTTATTCTTTTTTCAACCCTATGGAGAAAAAATGAAATTGTTTTTCTCCTACTTGTGATTAGCTATAAACTCTGCTTTAAAAGACAATAGGTTCCCTCAAAAGTTGCTTTAAAAAGATGTTTTCCTTGGACAACAAACATCCTAATAAAAAACATGCTATATGCAAATAAAGTCATTTCTGTTTCTGGAAATCACATTTATAAGCACCACAAATACATTTCAATTAATAAAGGGAGCAGTAGGTAAAAAGTGTAGTCAAATACTTCCTGTTCACTACCGACATATACATATTTTTCTAGTACATTGCTCAATTGTGAAATCAGGGGCAAAGCATGCAATAAACATTTTTTGCAGCAAATTTTAGAAAAATATCTGTAAAAAGAAGACCAAATATACCAATGTTGAATATTACAATGTATTTGATTAATTTTTTCTTCTTTTAATACAAAATTGTCAGATAATCTTGTCCTGCAAAAATACTACATTTTAAAATTCAGTGTGGTGCTATCAGGCACCCCCGGTCTCTTCGAGCTATAACTGGTACCGAGCTCGTGCTGCTTGTCAAAATTTAATGAGAGGGCCCGTTCTAAAATAATTGAATTTTCATATCAGAACGAACCAGGATTACTCAGACAATAAAATTGCTGAGTCCTGTACTGTTACCGGCAAATACCTTTTGCTTTGCTCATGAAATCAGTATGTAAATGTTCAGGGTTTGTATTTAAGGCATCTTAGGCATTTGGAGTTGTAGTACCAGCAATAATTTCAAATGGTGCCGGTGATAAGTAGCTGGTTTTTTATAATGTTCAAAGTGTAATTTGTTTGGTGAATCAGGATAAGCATTTGGTTTATATTTTATATAAATGTTAATGCATTTGCAGTTTAATTATGTTTCTTAACTTTTAACATTTCAGAAGTCAAATTTGAGGACTAGCCCATCAGATTGTCTTGCTTTCATAACATTCTGAAAAATGGGACCACCCCTATGCAGTGAGTTTAAAAAGTAAGAGGTGCCTGTAAAGTTCATGATGGTATGTTTTGGGAACTGGGAGCACCGATAATGAAGTGAGAGAAATGTCATGCTTAGGTGTGCCCTCCACCATAATGGTGATCTCCCTGAGACACAGCTTCGGACCTGAGAGCCCTTTATCAGCAGCAAGGAAGACACCTCCAGGGAGTGGCTAATTTCTTTCTTTTATGATAGTTGAGATGGAGAGCAACTAATGAATAAAGTAGTATAATTTCAAAAAATTAATGAGCTTTTCTGTAACGTTGCAATGATTGAGGGTATCAGAGCAGAAAGGAGCTCTTTCTAGTATGACAGAGAAAGTTGGTTTAAGAAACGTTATTTTCCATATTCTTATTTTAAATGATCTGCAGGTCTTTAGCCTTTAAGAAAATGTATACTCAATCAAAGGTTAGCTCTATAATTTGCAAGAGATAACAATACTTGTCAAAACCATGATTTTTTTTTCACATCTCTTTCATGTCATGGCTTGGTTTAGTGGAAAGAGGACTGGATAATACATCCTTAGAAGCAGAAGACCTATTTTTGCTTTCTTTCACAGCATAGAATGAAAAGGTCATCTAACTACAGCTTGTGGGCCAAATTTGGCCTGCTGGCTTTTTTTGTAAATAAAGATTTATTGCCACACTCATTTGTTTATGTATTGTCTATGGTTGCTTTTGTGCTCCGAGGGCAGAGTTGAGTAATTGCAACAGAGATCATACGGCTTGCCTCAAAAGTCTAAAATACTTGTGATCTGGCCCTTTGCAGGAAAAATTTACAGCCCCCTGTTTTAGTAGATAGCCTTGAGCAGGTTACTTCCCAGTTTTCATTGGTGGTGGTGGTGGTGGTGATGATGATGATAGCTAACACATACTGAGCACTTAGTTTTCCTGAGCACTTTACACTTATACATTCATTTAACCCTCACAACAACCCTATATTATATCACTGGTACT
The DNA here is from genome assembly GCF_020740605.2 of Lemur catta. NCBI lineage: Eukaryota > Metazoa > Chordata > Mammalia > Primates > Lemuridae > Lemur > Lemur catta. The sequence goes on from NC_059155.1 coordinate 39,295,603, forward strand.
ATCCTCATTTTGCATATAAGGAAAAGGAAGCACAGAGAGGTTAAGGGACATTCTACTCTCACTTGGCTAATGTTTGGCAGAGCCAGGCAGTCTAGCTCAAAAACTTGTGCATACTCTTTTCATATTTTAACTTTTAATTTTGAAATTTTTCAAGTATAGATAAAAAAGAAAAGTATAATGAATCACTAAGTACTTGTTACTCAGCTTTAGTAATTAATAGCATATTGCCATTTTTTTAATCTACTCTTCCTCTGAATATTTCTTCCAATATTTTTATGTATGTAGAGCAAATTTTCAACATCATGTCATTTCACCTGCAGATACTTCAGTACATATCTCTGACAGATAGACTTAAAAAATAGGTAACCAAAATGCCATCGTATCTAACAAAATTCATGATAATCCCATATTATCTAATATCAAGTCCATATTAATTTTTTTCTGATTGCCTTAAATTTTCCTTTTGACCATTGTTTTGTTTAAATAAGAATTAAAGCAAGATTCACTCATTGCATTTGGAAATTATGTCATTATGTTTCTGTTGATATGTAATTGTCCCTGCCCCTTTCTTCCCCTAACCCTGTCACTTATTGGTAAAGAAACTAGTTCATTTGAGCTGTCGAATGGCCTACATTCTGGATTTGACCAATTGCTTCTTTTTGGTTTAACTTGTTCCTCTTTTTCCAGTATTTTTTATACTCATAGTTAGGTCTAGATGGTTGATTGAATTAATGTGTGTGTGTGTGTTTGTGTGTGTGCATGCGCACATATTTTTTTCTGAGACTCCTCAGATAGTGCTGCATACTTCCTGTTGTATCACTTCAGCAGCCACATCACTAAAAAGTGATGTAAACTTTTCTCAGTGGGTTCAGGTGATGTCAATCTGATCCTGCAATTATGAAGTTTTCCCCATCAACTTCTCTCCTAATCACTTGTCAATTAGTGATCATTTCCTAGATCCATTATGTCATAGCGAGTTGCAAAATGGTGATGTTTGAATATTTTTTCATTCCTCTGTCTATATTAGTGGCACTTCTTCCATAAAGAACTTCTTATCAACTATTTGGTTACCCTAAAGTGGAGTTTGTACAGGAGAGGCATAAATGCTTAATTCTTACCTATTATTTGAGAATATTCATTGCTACGCCTTAGCATCTTAGCAACTTCTAATAGTTATCAATGATAATTTTATTATAGAATTATTAAAAACTTGTAGATTTTTACATATATTTTGCTTCAATAGAGTATAGTACATTTTTTTAATGCTCTAATGGCCTCATTGGCTTTTGTGGTGTTTTTTTTTTTTTTTTTTTTTTTTTTGCCGTGCTCTCTCCCTCCAAGCCTTTGTGTATTTTTGACATTTGACATGACTCTGGTAGTCTTTGAAAATGTATTTACTTTCTTTTTCTTTTTTTTTTCTTTCTAAATATTAAGGAGGTACAAACGTTTTTGTTACGTGGATCACTTTTTTAATGCTTGAGTCACAGCTATCAGTGTGCCCATCACCCCATAGTGTTTATTGTACCAGTCAGGTAGGTTTTTGCCCCTCCCCTCCTCCCACCTCTCCCCACCTCCCCCCATCCCGCTTGACTTCCACTGAGTTTTACTTCTTTCTGTGCACATGTGTGCTCATCCGTTAGTTCCAATTTAATAGAGAGTACATGTGGTGTTTGTTTTTCCATTCTTGAGATACCTCACTTAGGATAATGGCCTCCAGCTCCATCCTAATTGTTGCAAAAGGAATTAATTTATCTTTTTGTATGGCTGAGTAGTACTCCATGGTACACATATACCACATTTTGTTAATCCACTCATGAATTGATGGGCACTTTGGCTCATTAAAGATCTTTGCAGTTGTGAATTGTGATGCCATAAACATTAGAGTACAGGTGTCTTTTTGATAAAATGACTTCTTTTCCTTTGGGTAGATACCCAGTAGTAGGATTGCTGGATTGAATGGTAGGTCTTCTTTTAGTTCTTTGAGGAATCTCCATAGTGTTTTCCATAGAGGCTGTACTAATTTGCAGTCCCACCAGCAGTGTATAAGCGTTCATTTCCCTCTGCATCCACACCCGCATCTATTGTTTTTGGACTTTTTAATAAAAGCATTCTAACAGGGGTAAGATGATATCTCATTGTGGTTTTAATTTGCATTTCCCTGATGATTAAGGACATTGAGCATTTTTTTATATGTTTGTTGGCCATTTGTCTTTCTTTTGAAAAGCTTCTGTTCATGCCTTCTGCCCACTTTTTAATGGGGTTGTTTTTTTTTTTTTTTTTTTTTGCTGATTTGCTTGAGTTCTTTGTAGATTCTGGTTGTTAGCCCTTTATCGGATGTATAGTGTGAATATTTTCTCCCATTTTGTAGGTTGTCCATTTGGTCTGTGGATTATTTCCTTAGCTGTGCAGAAGCTTTTTAGTTTAATCAAATCCCATTTATTTATTTTCATTGTTGCTATAATTATCATCAGGGTCTCAGCCATAAATTCTTTGTCTGGGCCTATATCCAGCAGTGGTTTTCCTACATTTTCTTCTGAAATTCTTATGGTTTTATGCTTTACATTTAAGTCCTTTTTCCATCTTGAATTAATTTTTGTGACTGGTGATAGATAGTGATCCTGTTTCATTCTTCTTCATGTGGCTATCCAATTTTCCCAGCACCATTTATTGAATAGGGCTTTCCCTAGTGTATGTTGTTGTCTGCTTTGTCAAAGATCAGTTGCCTGTAGGTAGATGGCTTTATATCTAGGTACTCTATTCTGTTCCATTGGTTGATGTGTCTATTTTTGTGCCAATACCATGTTGTTTTGGTTACTATAGCTTTGTGGTATAGTTAGAAGCCTGGTAATGTGATGCCTCTAGATCTGTTTTTTTTTTTTTTTTTTGTTTAAGATTGCTTTGGCTATTTGGGCTTTTCTCTGGTTCTAAATGAAGCATAGAATTATATTTTCTAGACCTGTGAAATATGACATTGGTATTTTGATTTGGAGATTGCATTGAATCTGTAAATCACTTTGGGCATAAGGACATTATAAATATGTTGATTCTACTGCTCCATGAGTATGATATGTTTTCCCATTTGTTTGTGTCATCTGCAATTTCTTTTCTCAGTGCTTCACAGTTCTCTTTGTAGAGATCTACACTTCTAAATGAAGTGTAGAATTATTTTTTCTGGATCTGTGAAATATGATGTTGGTATTTTGATGGGGATTACATTGAATGTGTAAATCACTTTGGATAATATAGACATTTTAAAAATGTTAATTCTACCGATTCACGAGCACGATATATGTTTTTCCATTCGTTTGTGTCATCTGCAATTTCTTTCCTCAGTGTTTCATAATTCTCTTGGTACAGATCTTTCACCTCCTTGGTTAAGCATATTCCTAGGTATTTTATTTTCTTTATAGCAATTGTGAATGGTATTGAGTCTTTGATTTAACTCTCAGCTTGACTGTTATTGGTATATAGAAATGCTACTGATTTATGTACATTGATTTTATAACCTGAGACTTTGCTGAATTTATTAATCAATTCCAGGAGTCTCTTGGTGGAGTTTTTGGAGTTTCCCACATACAAGATCATATCGTCAGCTGTGTTTGCTTTCTAACACAAGATATCCCAGGGCCATCTTGTACATTTTATCTTCCAAACTGAGAATCAGCTGTTTCTCCAGAAAGTTTTGCTTCCTTTTACTGGGAAATGAGACTGGGAAATCACAATCTAGGTGTTGAGGCTGCTCATTGCTACTGAGTAGTCACTGTTTCTAGGCTTTTTAGTGGAAAGAGCTAGGGAATATGTACTTTATAGAAAGAGAAAAATAAATCATGAGGTCATTTTGATATTTCCAATTTAAGTATACAGTTTCAAAATTTTTATTTTCTTTGATTTTATATTTATGTCTGCTTTTTCTTATGCTGAGGATCTGAGTTCCTAGTGATGTTAGCATACTTATTTGCTTTATCCTATAATTTACATATGGTAATTAAAAATAACAATAACAATATTACTATTAATAGTAAGACAGTTTACGTTTTCTATCCTCTTAATCTCTATGGTAAATGGCCTCCTCGTAGAATGGAAATTATAATCCTGAATCTACCTGAAGGTTCTGTGTGGGAACAAATGATCTGTTGAGGTCCCTTCATCTGTGAGATATCTTATAAATCAGTATTTCTTTAGACAGTTTACAAAATGTGTGAAATGGCTAGAGTACTTGTGTTTGAGCCAGAAGGTCCCAGTCCTAAGTTCTACACTAGATTTTGATTCAGAAGTTATCATGATCTTTTGGTAAAAGAATATATGCCCCTGCAGATACTATAAAGCAAGCAACCATCATACAAAGCCTAGGTTTAGGGATCATATAGGATTATTTACATATTGTGTATTGTTTTCTTGTATATAAAACACCTTCTTATATGTCATATTATTTGATCCTCATATCTCCCCTCGGTGACAGGTATTATTATTATCTCTATTTTCCAAATGAGGATCAGAGGGGTTAAGTATTTCCCAGAGTCACACAGCTAGTACGTGGCAGAGTAGGGATCCAAACTGAGATCTTTGGATTCATAACATAGCATTCCTTGCAGCACATCAAGATATTCAACGTATTCTAGGATGGTGTCTGCAGCCCAGTAATGGTGGTCCCTTTAACTTCTCTGGGAATATGGGGGAGAGATTGCTTTGGGACATTCTCCTGAGCAGGGCTAATGGTCCTGTCCTTCGGTAGCTCTTAGGTGGTCAGACCTGGAGCCCAAGACATAGACTTGAGTGCCTCTCATTTTTATTGTTTCTGTTGCTCTTCCTTTCCCAGTCTAGTTGGCTGGTTAAGTTGTCTGAAGGAGGAGGGGGAGATCTGGTGAAACTTCTTCCTTCAAGTCAGAAAATTACTCTTCAGTAGCCATGCCTGACCTGGCATCTACTCAACCAAGCACTACCAGGGTCACCTTCCATTGTTGTTACATGTGCAGATCCTGTAGTAGTCATTATAAGAGTCATCCTACTCTTTTTCCTCTGATGTGTTACATAAAGATTGCAACTCATTTCATATTGGCAATTAGTCAGAAAATAGCAATAGTTTTTCACCATTACCTAGTCCTACTAAAACACTATTTTTCCCCCCTCAAAACTTCTTTGGCTGGAATTTTCAAATGGTTGAAAATTGATTTCAACTATTGCTTCACTGAAAATTATTAAACCTCAGGGGAATATGGGGACTAACCACAAAATATTATCAAGTACATGAAGTGGAGCATCTGTATTCTACTAACTTCCTCTAAAGAGCTGGAGAATGTCTGAATTGAACCTGAAGGGAGGAATCCTGGAATGTTTCAGGGTCTGCCATGCCGATTTTGTGCCTGTAATTTGGGCAAGTTAGAGGAGAGATAGGAATGTCTCCATGATGTGCACATGCTGATGTAGGTAATAATTGACTTTGGAGGGTAAGTATTATTTTCTTCACTGGTGCTAGCATCCCTCACCCACAATTCTCACGAGGGATCTTGAATCAGAATGCCTGGGTTCAAATCCTAACTTTATCAATATACACCCGTGGGAAAGTTACTTAATCTTTCTGCACCTCAGGTTTATTATCTGCCAAATAGAGACAAAATAATACCTAGCTCATAGGGTTGTGAGAAGGCAAGAGATAATGTCAATGCTTAGCATAGAGCTTGGCACATAACATAGCAATCACTCCAAAATAGAGACAAAATAATACCTAGCTCATAGGGTTGTGAGAAGGCAAGAGATAATGTCAATGCTTAGCATAGAGCTTGGCACATAACATAGCAATCACTCCAATGCCAGATGTTATTATTTATCATGAATATTATTGTTATTGATCATTGTTATTGATCATTGTTATTATCATCATCTTCATCAAGGTAATATATTATCCAGGACTCAAACCCACATAGTGATGTAAATCCCAAGTAGCAGTGGGACTTTTTACTTCCTTAAATGGTCACTTTCGTTTAAAAGTGTGAGCACTTCCTTAATAATGTGCTTTAGCTCAAAATGCTTCCCCCCACCCACCAAATCTTCAAACAGCCTGCAGATTATTCCCTCTGCCCCTGTCCTCCCTAACTTTAACATCATGCTTGTCATTCTCTTCCTTAACTTCCTCTTACAGTAAAACACCTTGAGAGAATTGTTTTTTTTTTTTCTTTTGGGAAAATATGAGTTCTTCTGAATTAAAATTTCTTTAAAAAAATTTTTTTTAAGTGTCTTTTTTTATTTGTCATTCCATTTTATTTTTATTATTTTTTTATTTCAGCATATTATGGGGGTACAAAAGTTTAGGTTATGTATATTGCCCTTGCCCCCCGCCCCCCAAGTCAGAGCTTCAAGCGTGTCCACTCCCCAGACAGTGCACATCGCACTCATTATGTAGGTATACACCCATCCCTCCCCCACCCCATATCTGCCTGACAGCTGATTAGTGTTATTCCCAAATGTGCACTTAGGTGATGATCAGAGAAACCAATTTGATGGTGAGTACATGTGGCGCTTATTTTTCCATTCTTGGGATACTTCACTTAGTAGAATGGGTTCTAACTTTATCTAGGAGAACATAAGAGATTCTGTATCACCATTATTTCTTATAGTTGAGTAATACTCCATGCTATACATATACCACATTTTATTAATTCACTCCTGTATTGGGCACTTGGGTTGTTTCCACATCTTTGTGACTGTGAATTGTGCTGCTATTAACATTCGGGTGCAGATGTCTTTTTTATAGAATGACTTTTGTTCTTTTGGGTAGATGCCCACTAATGGGATTCCTGGATCGAATGGTAGGTCTACTTGAATCTGTTTAAGGTATCTCCATATTGCTTCACACAATCAAACAACCCTATCCAAAAGTGGGCAAAGGACATGAATAGAAATTTTTCAAAAGAAGACAGAAGAATGGCCAACAAACATATGAAAAAATGCTCAACATCTCTAATCATCAGGGAAATGCAAATCAAAACCACAATGAGATATCACTTAACTCCAGTGAGAATGGTCTTTATCAAAAAGTCCCATAACAATAAATGTTGGCATGGATGCGGAGAGACAGGAACACTCATACACTGCTGGTGGGACTGCAAACTAGTGCAACCTCTGTGGGAAGCAATACGGAGAGAATTGTTTAGTTTCACTGTCTCCTATTCCTTTTCTCCTCTTCTCCGTTCAACCCACTCCAGCATGGCTTTCACCCCTATCGCTCCACTCAAAGTAGTGTGGTCAAGGCCACCAACAACTTCCACGTTACTAAAGCTCTTGGTTCCTTCTCCATTTTGTTATATTTTTTTCCTTACAGGATGACCCAGTAACATTTGATACATTTCTGGATTTTCCTCCTGCCTCATTGGCTGTTCCTTCTTAATTGCCTTTGCTAGCTCCACTTTCTTATTGCCACCTGTAAATGAATGTTGGGATGCCCTACACCTGCTTCTCTATCTCTTCTTTATCTGTGTACAGTTGACCCTGGAACAACATGGGTTTGAACTGCATGGGTCCACTTATACCTGGATGTTTTTCCACCTCTGCCACCGCTGAGACAGTGAGACCAATCCCTCCTCTTCCTCCTCCACCTACTCAATGTGAAGACAATGAGGACTAAGACCTTTGTGATGATCCACTTCCACTTAATGAATAGTAAATAGATTTTCTCTTCCTTATGATTTCCTTAATAAAATTTTCTTTTCTTTAGCTTTATTGTGAGAATACAGTATATAATACACATAACATACAAATATATGTTAATCAACTGTTTATGTTATCGGTAAGGCTTCCAGTCAACAGTAGGCTATCAGTAGTTAAGTTTTGGGGGAATCAGGTTATACATAGATTTTCAACTGCATAGGGGATCAGTGCCCCTAACCCCTGTGTTGTTCAAGGGTCAACTGTAATTTGTTTATATTGATTACATGTTGAAATGATATTTTTGAATATATTGGGTTAAAGAAAATATACTATTAATTTCATCTGTTCTTTTACTTTTTTTTCCAATGCAACTACTGGAAATTTTCTAAATATGTACATGACTTGAATTTGTAGCTCATGTTCCATTTGATTGGACAGCATTGGTCTATAAGGTGTCACTGCTCCACATCCCTGGGTCTGCCTCACTTTGGGGTCTGGTGAGATCCTCTTCATCCCTCCAGACCTACTGCTAATGCCTCTCTCCCCTTTCCTTGCTCTTTGTCATAAGCAGACAGTTAGCCATTCATCCTAGTCTGCCCTGTACCTGTAAGTTGTGCTCATTTCCATATCCCCCTGCATCTAACAGGCAATGAAGGAGGTCTGTGGCCCCTCCTGGGCTGTTGGCAGATTTTTCTCCTTGGTCTCCTCAGAGCATTTGGTTCATCCCTCTGCTTCAGCATTGCACACATTGGTTTCTGGTTAGATATTTATAGCTCTTTCTCCTCACTCTATTGTGAACACCTTGATAGTCTGCACGGTTTCTATTTAAAGTCTAATTTTCAGTGACCAGGCTACCATCTTGCAGAAATTGGGTGTTCATTAAGTATTTCAGAGACACACAAATCACTCTCAGGCTGTGTTTCCTGCTGGCAGTTGCCTGCAGCAGTCCCACCCCATGACTTCCAGTTCCCTGGTGAGATTTCACCCATGGCTTTCCATTCCCTAGCTTGTAACCAGGCCCTCATTGTAACTATTTGGATGACTCCTATGCTGTCTGTGGTGTAGCCTGGCTAAGCTGGACCACAGCAGGACAGGCACCAGCTCCAGTATGCAGCTGACTGGGTGGTGGCTGTCACAAAGGAATAGGTGCTCTCCCTTGAGGGACAGCTGGTTATAAATTTTTTTTCTTTTTTTGGTAAAGAGCAGCAGTGGGCTGCCTCTTGCCTTGGTTGCAGGAGATTTTCCTGATCTGCCTTGTGGTGGGCAACCTTCCAACTTTATGGGTGATGTGTCCATGTCATTTACAGTGAGTAAATGATACACAGAAAGCAGAGTGGGTAGACCTATGGCAGATGTGGGTTTCCTAGCAACATCATTAGCTATGCTGGACCACCATTCAGCCAGCTTTGCCTCCTGTGGCCTGATACCATGGTGACACCACACTCTCTCTGGCCACTATGTAAACCTTGCACTTATGGTTCTCTCTTTAGAGGGACTGGAGAAAAGATCACTTAGGATTGTGCTGCTAAGACGCTAAAATCGATGGCAACTTTCTGCTTTCTTTCTTTCTCCCCTGAGGCCTTTGACTGTGTACTTTGTATGATTTGTTTCCTGGGGATGGACAGCCTTGTAACCTTTTTGTTTTATAAATGTAAAATCTTTGCTAAAGCATCTCATGTCTCTCTGACCATGATGACTGAGAGTAAAAATTTATTTACAATGGTGAAAATGATATAGTGTTTATCTGGCTTAGGTTCCACCCATTTTTAAGGGACCAAAATCCCCATCAAATTCCTTCTATAATGTTCCAGGAATTGTCAAGGAGTGTTTGATATATGTTTGTGAATAACTACTCCTAGCAATCTTGTAGTATCTGCCGTTTTCTTCTGCCCTGTCTGGTACAGCTACTGTAGTGATTCCTGTAGCTGAAATTCCTCAGTGTTCCACCAGGCCACTGCAATAAGGCCATCACTGGGGCCACAAAAGCTGTAATGGTCTCTTTGCTTCTCTACTCCAGGTGGGGACTGGCCTGGTTCTGTACACACACTGCTGCCTCCATTTTGTGTTCCAAAAACTTTAGAGCCCCTCCTTCCTCCTCCTCTTCATCCTTCTCCTCCTTTTCCTTCTCCTATTATGGTGGTCCCATTGTTCCAGGACTCATTCCTGTGGGGGCTAGACTTGGGGACAATCTGTATGACAGGCACAGTGATAATTTTTAGAATAATGCCCTCTTCTCCTCTTCCAAACTGGCCTACTGAACATAGATCAAATTGAAGCACTTCAGCTCTCCTTCTAATGGAAAAGTTCTTTTCTAAAAGGCTACTCAGTCCCTCAAGTAAATAGACACTTAGTGGCCCTGGCCCTATTGGTCTCCTAGACAGGCTAAAGCTGCCAAGCTCAAACCCTGCACCACTGATGTGGACGAAAGGCCATCAGCTTCTCTATGTCTGCTTGGGCCTTCCCTAAAACATCAGTGTGGGCACAGAAGAATTTATTCTTCTGGATGGGGCTCTCTCAGGAACTCTGCATGACATCCACAGTCAGAGTCTTTGGCTTACTGTCCCTAGGATGCCTCCTTCTTAGAGTATGTCATTTCCTTTGTATTTCTGGAGAATAGCCTAGGTGATAGGCATTAGGAGAATGCTATGAAGAATCAGACATGCATTCTGTTTTGAAGGAGCCTTTACAATAGAATTTGAGATGATGTAACTCAACAACCCACCCAAAGTGGGTTGAAACCTCTGTAACAATACTCCTGCCAGATGGTTGTCTGGCCTCTGCTTGGATTCTTACGAGTTTTTTCAAAGGAAGGCTTTCCACACTGTAGCACAGTTTGAATCATTAGAGGTTTTTCCCTATTTAAAGCTGAAATCCCAGCTGCGTCCTCTGTACCCAAATACAATAAATAGATTATTTCCCTTTCACGATAGCCCTTAAGATATTTGAAAACAGCTCTCATAGCCCCACTAGGAATTTTCTTTTCCCCAATTATCAAAGCAATTTTATTCACATGTTATTGTTATTCTCCCCTGTATGTTCTCTTGTTTTACAAAGCCCTTGATAGGTAGTGAAGCTCAGAAATAAATCCAGTATTATAGGTGTGCTCTGACCATCAAGAATAAAGGGGGCCCTGAGCCCTGAGCAAGTGCCACCACTGCCTCCTCGTGCTGCCAGTTCCAGGACACACTGCTGCCATGGGAAGGCAGCTGCCACCAAGCAAATTGCCAGAGCATGCCTCTACGCCTACGGATCGTTTCCCCTATGGCAGCTGGCGGGAGTTGGTGCAGGGTCTGGCTGCCGCCACTGGAAGAGTACATCCTGAAGCCACCATCAGAAGGAGACCTCAAGAGAAGCTTGGCACCTGTGGGCTCAAAGGGAAACATACCAGTTGAAAGAGAGTGGTTTTAGGTTTACAAAAAAAAAAAATTGATTCAAAAAGTACAGAGGAAGATGGTGGACTAGAAGCAGCCCATAAACATGCTGCTCTCAAGGAAAGCAGCGTAAATTGCAGGCAGATGCCTACCTATGGATAGCTGCTCTTGGAAGAAACACTGTGAATTACAGAGAAGCGACACAGGACACCCAGAATGAAGGAGAAGGTGACTGGACAATACATTCAACAAGATGGAAGGTAATTGTGGGGAAGCTTCTACACATGGGGAAGATTAGGAGGATAGAACGCTTGGGAGCTGTGCTCATCCTGCAGGCACCATGGCTGAGTTGTGAGAGGGCTCCCTCCACCACTGCAGGCCTCTGCCTGGACTGACCGGGGACATGCCTGGAGTCTGTGTACAGTCATTGCACCAGACAACAGGCGCAGTGGGGACTGGGTGGCCACCGATCCCGGGTTTATGCAGCTAAAGCCATCTTGTACTCTCAGGTGCATGGCACCAGGTTTGCACAGGACTCAGCTTTGCAGCAGTGGCCTTCACTTTGCCCACACTAGGCTGGGGAGGGAGCAGGCTAAGCAGATGCTCCTCTGAGCCATACCCTGTGACTATAAGCCAAGCACCCCTCCCCTACAGTACCATGGGATCTGAGCATGGGAGTTGACTGTGGCTGCAGGCTTTGACCTGGGAAGCTTTGGGGCACTGCTTCAGTGGGTCCTGGCAGGGGTGGGGAGGATTCCACGGTCCCTGGGCCACTGGAACTGACCTTGGCCCATGTGACCTGGCACCCACAAGGTCCTGGAGCCGAACAGCCTGCTGCGTGCTTAGCCCTGACTCTGCCCTCCATGTCGGAACAGCTCACCGCCTGCAGGGCCCTGCTTCCACCTCTGAGGCAGTGCTCAGAAGCCCTGCTTCTGGCTCCTCCCCAGTCTCGGCTCTGAGGATTTCACACCGGAGTCCAAGGCTTTGCCCCTGTGGCTCCAGAGCTCCCACCAGGCCAAGGAAATCAGCCCTGAGATTCCAGACCTGCACCTGGACCCCAAGACCCCACCTTTAAGCCTTCACCCCTGCCACAGGGCTGGCAGAACTGCTCCGAGGTCTAATGCCCCACCAGGGACCTCACAGCCTCAAGCTGCCAGTATATTGGGACTGGGTTGGAGCAAATGCCCACAGCTTGGAAATCTAAAATCACTGCCTAGATAGCCTCACCCAGCTGCCACTGACACCTCCACAGGAAGACTCCAGGCAGAGCAATGCCTACAATGCCAGACTCTGCAGAGAGGATCTCGCCCAGCTCCCAGCTCAAACTTCCTACAACTATTTGGTGAACAGCCCAATATCAAGCCCAAAGATCATCCAGCACAGACTTGAACAGTGGCCATCACAGGTGAACAGGACAAATCAGAACAGCTGTATTACAGGCTTCTAGAGCACACGCCTCCCCTGCCACGTCAACATTCCAGAGCAGGAAAAAAAGCACTATCTACAAACCTCCCCTTCTTCTAATCAAGCAGGAAAGTTCCCAGCAAAGAACAGGTGCCCTGCAAACCTACTAGCCCTGAATCAAGAAAAGAGGTTTCAGATGAGAAGAAACCAGCAAAAGAACCCTGGCAACTTGAAAAAACAAAACAGTTCAACACCCCCAAGGGATCACAATGGAGCTACAGTGGTGAACTCTAATCACAAGGAAATTGCCAAAATGACAGAAATGGAAATAAGATGAATGGAATTGAAGAGAAAGTTGAAAACCAACAAAGAGAAGCCAAAAAAATTTCAGGAAATTAATGAAAAAGTCACTAAAGAGTTAGACAACATAAGAAAGGATATGACAGAATTTAAAGAAATGTAAGAGTCATTTAGCAAATTTCAAAACACAGCAGAAAGCTTCAGCAACAGATTAACCCAAAGAGAAGAAAGAATCTCAGAGCTTGAAGACAAGGATCTCAAGCTAACCCAGTCATTTAAAGAGGCAGAGAAGAGAACAACAAGGGCAGAGCAATCACTTAGAGAGATGTGAGACTACGCAAAGTGAACAAACATTCGAATTATAGGTATCCCTGAGGGAGAAAAGAAAGTGCTAAAAGCATGGAAAATCTATTCAAGGGAATTATTGAGGAAAACTCCCTGGTATCACCAGAGATCCAGACATCCAGATACAAGATGACCATCAAACACTGGGAAGATTCATAGCAAATAGGACATTTCCAAGACACATAGTTATGAACCTGGACAAGTCAAAATGAAGGAGAAAATTCTACAAGCAGCTAAATGTAAGCAACAACTTACTTACAAAGGAAAACTCATCAGGATAACAGAAGCCTTTATTTTTGACTGATTTAATTCAAAAGAGTTGTCTTTTGATTCTTCTGCCTGGTCTAGTCTATTCTTAAAACTTTCCATTGTGTTTTGTACTTCCTTAAATGAATTTTTCATTTCCAGTTCTCTTTTTTTTAATATGTTGATCTCTTTAGTGAATTTTTCATTCATTTCCTGAATTGTTCTTCTGGGTTCTTTGGGTTGGTTTTCCATTTTCTCTTGGATATCAGTGAGCTTTCTTACAATCCATATTTGGAATTCTTTATCTGTCATTTCAATATTTTCATTTTGGTTGGTATCCATTGCTAGAGAGCTTGTGATACCTTTTGGGGGTGTCCTTTTGCTTCGTTTTTTCATACTTCCAGGATTCTTTTGCTGATTCCTTCTCATATGGGGCAGTTGTCACTTCTTATTTTGGGATTTTCTTTTGTTTAGATGGGTTTTTTTTCCTCCTCACTTGTAAAGGGGTGTCTGTAGCATATGTTGGGTATGCTTGGTTATATATATGCCTTGGTTATAGATATCCATAGTGTGGTGGTTTTCTCAGTTGCTAGTTGTTTGTAGGCTATAGCAGTGGTGAGCTATGTGAGTGGGCAGATTCCCTGTCTCTCTTTGAAATCCTTTCTCTTTCCCCAGCCCTATGGTCTTAACAGCGTGCGTTGTATTGGCATGACCAGTTCAATCTCTGAGACAGTAGGTGGTGCTTGTGGGTAAGAACCAACCACACCATTTGATTGAGTCAGTAAATGCTCTAAAGGGCTGTGTAAATTGACCTCCCTGTCAGTAGGTGGTGCTTGCCAGAAGGAACAAGCTGCATGTTGTTTGGGAGACCTGTGCTGGCTCCAGTTCCCCAGAAGAAGCACTCAAATGCCCCAGGTGGTGGGTGGGGCCCTGGAACTTCCAGGTGTGTCCTCATTCTCTGCCACAGCAGAGGTGGGTGGGGGAGTGAGGGCAGGTGGGGCTGAGTTCTGGGTGGGGCTGAGTTCTGGGTGGGGCTGGGTTCTGGGTGGGGCTGGGTTCGGTGAGCTTACCCTCAGGCTCTACAAAAGCTGATAAGGTAGGTGTTTTGGCAGGGGTCAAAGGTCCACTCCTTGCCTCTGGAGAAAGCTGCCAGGGAGGGGCTGAGGTGGCCCCACTCAGCCAGAAAGTCTGCTTGTGGAGGCAGGGCCATCTGGGATCCACAATCTGCCTGTCAGGACTACTCTTCTCCCCTCTCCCCTTCTCTGTGGTCTTCCTCTGGCATCTGCCAGTGGGCAGCAGCTCAGACTAGCTGAGCTCCCCATGATGGCACTGCAGGCTGGGAGCTTTGCTGTGCAGGATCCCGTCCTGGGCTGAGAGGATGGCCTTCCTGTCAGAGAAAGGGGTGCTCTGAGAGTGCACTGTGGCTGGGACCCACACTGTACTCTCTTTTCAGTTATGCTCATGCAGGCTCCTTCACTTTGAGATTAGTTCACAGATCTCCCCTCCATAGCCCCAAGCCACATGATTGAGTCCTGGAGGTATGGGATCTGGCCTGTAGGCCTGTCCCCAGGTCCCCAGAGATCAATCCCTAACTGAGCCAGGGAGAAGTGTGCTGGTCCTGAGTTGCCTATGGGGTGCTCAAGCAGGTTTGATGTCCCTCTGCTTCAGGGTGTGTGCCCTGCTCTGATGGGGCAGCCAGGCAAGCAGCACTGGGGAGTGCCGGTGAGTAGGGAGCTCACATTCCAAGCACCCATTAATCTTCTGCAGGTCTTTAAGAGGAAAAGTTTGAGCCCTTCTCTGTGGAAGCCCCAGTGTGGTGTACGTACTAACAGGCAGGAAGCAGCAGCTCCTGAGAGCCCTGGCTCAATCGTCTCTCTTGGTAGCTGTGGGTGGAGGAGGAGGGGAGGCAAAGAGTCTGTATGGAGGAAACCTAGCACTCTGGCCATCTCTGTCCCTCTCTCTGGAAGGCAGCCTGCCCAGAATGTCCAGACTCTGGGGTTATGAAGATCCCCAGGGACCCACCGGCTTTCTGTGCTTCCTGCAGTCTGGGCCAGAGTTGGGAAATGTTTGTGTGGGAACGAGCAAGATGAAAACTGAGGAGCTGAAGCCCCCTGGCAGGACAAAGGCGCAAGGTTTATGTTGATGGGAGGCACCCCAAGGGGGCTGGCAGGCTGGTGCTTTGTCCTCCAGAAGCTCCCAGTTCACTGGTGGTGGTGGTGGCAGCTGTTTGGGCTCATTAGGGCAGAGAGGCTCTCCAGCACCCCAGGAGCCTGCTGACTACAAGAGATGTGAGGGAGGGAAAAACAAACCGTTCCACTTACCCTTTTTGCTGGACTCCAAGCCTCTCGGGGGTTGTCCTCTGCCAGTATCTTGCTCCTTCTTGTTCTGCTCCACAACTTCTTCCAATGGAAGCTCTTGTAGGTTCTGGCACTTTTCCCTTGGAATTACACCCAATCTATGATTGTTTGTTTCTTTTTTCTTTTTCATCTAAAACTTTTCCTTCTTTCTGAGACAATCTGTCAGCTGGCATCACTGGTCAGCCATCTTGTCTCTCCCCCTTTCACAAAAATTAATTCAAGATGGATAAAAGATTTAAATGTAAGGCATGAAACCATAAAAATTCTAGAGGAAAATGTAGGGAAAATTCCTCTAGATAACAATCTAGGTGAAGAATTTATGACTAAGACCCCAATGGCAATTATAACAACAACAAAAATAAATGAGACTTGATTCAATTAAAAAGCTTCTGCACAGCTAAGGAAATAATCAACAGAGCAAATAGACAACCTACAGAATGGGAGAAAATATTTGCAATCTACACATCTGATAAAGGGCTAATATCCAGAATCGACAAAGAATTCAAACAAATCAACAAGACAAAAACACACAACCTCATTAAATGTGGACAAAAGACATGAACAGAAGTTTTTTGAAAGAATGTAGACAAATGGCCAAGAAACATGAAAGAATGCTCAACATCACTAATTATCAGGGAAATGCAAATTAAAACCACAGTGAGATATCACCTCATTCCTGTTAGAATGGATTTTATTAAAAGGTCCAAAAACAATAGATGCTGGCACAGATGCAGAGAGAAAGGAACGCTTATACATTGTTGGTGAGACTGCAAATTAGTACAATCCACGTTGAAAATAGTGTGGTGATTTTTCAAAGAACTAAAAGTAGACCTACCATTCAATCCAGCAATCCCACTACTGGGTATCTACTCAAAGGAAAAGAAGTCATTTTATCAAAAAGACACCTGTACTCTAATGTTTATGGCATCACAATTCACAATTGCAAAGATCTTTAATGAACCCAAGTGCCCATCAATTCATGAGTGGATTAACAAAATGTGGTATATGTGTACCATGGGGTACTACTCAGCCATAAAAAGGATGAATTAATGCCTTTTGCAGCAATTTGGATGGAACTGGAGACGATTACCCTAAGTGAAGTATCTCAAGAATGGAAAAACAAATATCACATGTACTATCTAATAAATTGGAAATAACATATGGGCACACAATTGCACATAACGAAGTAAAAGTCATTAGAAATCAAGCAGGGGTGAGGGTGAGGAGGGGAGGGTCAAAAACCCATCTAATGGGTACAATGAACTCTATTTAGGTGATGTGAACATTTATAGCCCTGACTCAAGTCACATAACAAAAACAATTGCACCCCCTTAATATTTTGAAATAAAAAAAGAATAAAGTGGAAATATTTCTCGTGATTTGAACTTCAGACATTAAATACAGCACCTTTTATATTTTAGTAGCCTTTCATGAACATTTCCTTTCTATGATCTTGGCTCCTATAGTAGAAGCTAGGAACACCAAATGCCACCACTCATTCCCTCAGTACTTGCAAGAGCAGTGGGGTCTTCAGTGAGGTCCTGGATGAGCTACAGAACTATGTTCTCACTGTGATGTCCAGTGTTCATGTAGTAGCAGCGGTGTTCATACTATGTGTATTGACTTTGTGGAGTGATTTTGGCTATGGCTGTAGCTACTGCCAAGTTTCCATTATTCCTGACTGTTTAATAAGCCTATTACTGATGATTCTATGACCTACCTGATGATTTTTTTCAATGGATTTTGGTTTTGAGTAAATTGGCCACCCTCATTTTCATTTACTTGCAACTAAGAACCCTGACTGATACAAGTTCATATTAAACATGAACTCCATTAAAATTTCATGCCCATGACATGAAAAACCATTAAGCTAGGTCTATCCATCATCCTGTAGATATGCATTTGATATTTTTGAATCCAGACATAAAGTGTATTAATTTGCTAGGGCTGCCATAACAAAATACCACAGACTGGGTGACTTACAGGCAGAGATTTATTTTCTCACAGTTCTGGAGTCCAGAGGTCCAAGATCAAAGTGTCAGCAGGTGTTAGTTTCTTCTGAGGCCTCTTTCATTGGCTGCCTTCTCGCTGTGTCCTCACATGGTCGTCTGTCGGTCTGTGTGGTTGCATGTCTGTATCTGAACTTCCTGTTCTTATAAGGACATCAGTCCCATTGGATTAGGATCCACCCTAAGGACCTCATACCTTATTTCCAAATACCATTATGTTCTGAGATACTGGGGTTAGGACTTCAACATATAAATTTTGGGGGTAAACAATTAAACTCATATTTTGGGGGGCATTGTTTCAAACTGTGTGGAGTCTTCATTTTGCTGTCACCACAGATACTATCAATCTGATTTGGTATTATTTGCAAATTTAACATGCATGCCTCTAATCCTGTGTCTACATCAGTGGTTTCAGGTTATTTTCTATGCAGGTGGGTGCAAGAGAAGCCTATGATTCTTACACAGAAAGACAAGCAAAAGAGATAAAATCTGAACCAGTGGAAGGTGGAGCAGAAGTTCCACGTCCAACACTGACAGGTCAAAATCAATGTTTCAGGGCATAGTTTGAAGACAGTTGGTCTAAATTATTTGTGAACTATTGAGTGGAGCCTGGTCCCAAATAGGGTCAATCACATGCTGATACAGACTGTTGTCTGGGTTGAGATTGAATTTCTAATGAGCAGATTTAAAGTACAATTGCTCACATGCTACCATCCAGCATAAGCATTTACCTTGCCTAATGTTACACTGAGAGCTTTTGTTTAATGCTTGGTTGAAATCCAGGGCTCTTGAGTTCATAGTTGGGGTTCCCAGATTTATCTGCAGATAGAATCACCTGAGGAGCTTTAACAAAGCCCCAAAGCTCCAAGGTCCAGGTTGCACCCCACACCAGTATTTTTTATTTTTTTTTTTTAGAGTCAGGGTCTTTCCATGTCATCCAGGCTGGAGTAGAATGGCGTGATCATATCTCACTGTAACCTCAAACACTTGGGCTCAAGGGATGCTCCTGCCTCAGTCTCCCGAGTAGCTGAGACTACAGGCCTGGGCCACCGTGCCTGGCTAATTTTTTATTTTTTGTAGAGATGGAGTCTCACCATGTTTCCCAGGCTGGTCTTGAACTCTTGGCTTCAAGCAATTCTCCTGCCTAGACTTGCCAAAGTGCTGGGATTATAGGCGTGAGCCACTGCACCCAGCAGGCATCAGTATTTTTTAGGGCTTCCCCAGATTATTCCAATGTGCAGCAAAGTTTGGGAATCACTGGTCTATAGCAATTCTCTGATTTACTATTCTCACACCTGATTAAATACATACACACACACACACACACACACGCACACAGTTCATTTGGCAACTCATGTGGATACTTACAAATTAGCTGCATCATTAAATTCAACTGTCTGTTTCAAAATTTATTTCAGAATTTATCAGAGGATCTATATTGAGCCAGTCTATGTGGAGTTTCTAGGATTCCCCTTTTCTCCAGTATTTGAAAATCAGGATATCTCTTTGTGGCTTGAAATCTTGCAGACCCCCTTCTATTCTCCATGAATTATCAAAGTCTGATGACTATATTTTTCCATCAATTTTACTGAAGTATAATTTATATACAAAATGCATGTTTTAATATATTTTTGAGTATTGACAAATACATACATCCTTATAACCAGCACCCCAACCAAGACAGAACGTTTCTGTCCCCTCAAGGGTTTCTTTATCCCCCTTTGTAGCTACCTCCCACCTGCAGCCTCAAGCAAACACTGATTGCTTTACATGACTACACATTATGTTTATCTTTTTAACATATTGCAGGATTCAATATGCCAGAGATTGGCAAGCATTTTCTGTAAAGGGCCAGATGGAATCCTACCGTACAGACTCTTTTGTGTCTGGCTTCTTTTGCTCAGCATGATGTATTTGAGATGCATTCTTGTTGTTCTGTGTGTCAGTAGTTCATTTCTTTATGTTGTTGAGTGGCATTCCATTGTATGGCTATACACTTTGCATTGATACATTCATCTGTTGATGGACATTTGTGTTGCTTTCCACTTTTTGGATATTACGAATAATGCTGCTGTGAACATTGGTGTATAAGTCTTTGTTGAGTCATGTGTTTTCATTTTTCTTGGATAAAATACCTAGGATTGGGATTATTAAACTTTATGGTAGTGATATGTGTTTAACTGAAATAAAGTGCCAAACTGTTTCCAAAGTGCTTGTAAACATTCATTTCCACCCAGTTGTTCCATATCCTCACTTACACTTGGTATTTTCAGTCTTTTAAATTTAATCATTTTTAGGAGCTGGATGTGTTGGCTCAAGCCTATATTCGCAGCTACTCAGGAGTCTAGGCTTGAGCCCAGGATTTTGAGACCAGCCTAGGCAACATAGCAAGACACCACCTTTAAAACATTTTTTAATGGAATCATTTTAGTCTAAGTTTGTACTGGTATTTCAGTGTGTGTGTGTGTGTGTGTGTGTGTGTGTGTGTGTATGTGTGTTTTAAGAGATGGGGGTCTCACCGTGATGCCCAGGCTGTTCTTGAACTCCTGGCCTCAAGTGATCCTTTCACCTCAGCCTCTCAAAGTGCTGGGATTACAGGGGTTGGCCACTGTGTCTGGCCTCATTGTGGTTTTCATTTGCACTTCCTTAATAACTAATGATGTTGGTCATCATTTCATGTGTTTATTAGTCATTGTGTATTTTATTTGGTAAAATGTCTATTCAAATAATTTCCCTATTTTTTAAAAATTAATTTTTTTTAGATTATTGCAGATTTGCATGCAATTGTAAGAAATAATGCAGAGAGAGACCCAAGTTATAATACCACTGGGAAAATCTTTAGCAAGTTTTCACCAATGGTAACATCTTGCAAAACTATAGCACAAAATCGTAGAATAAAAATCAAGATATTGACACTGATACAGTTAAGATACAGAGCATTTACATCAATACAAGGATCTCTTATACTGCCCTCACCCGCTCCCTTTCTGACCTACCCCCTGCTTAACTGCTGGCAACCACTATACTGTTATTTTTTTCTATAATTTTATCATTTCAAAAATGTTATATAATAGAAGCATACAGTATATGACCTTTAAGGATTGGCTTTTTTTGCTCAGCATAATTTTCTGGAGATTCATGCAGGTTGCCGCATATATCAGTAGTTCATTCTTTTTTATTGCCGAGTAGTATTCTGTGGTATGGATGTACCACAGTTTGTTTAACCATTAACCTGTTGAAGGATATCTGGGTTGTTTCCAGTTTTGATCTAGTACCAATAAAGCTGCTATGAACATCTGTGTACAGGTTTTTGTGTAAACATAAGTTTTCGATTTTCTGAGTTATTTACTACAGTAGTACAATTGCTGGGTAGTGCAGTAATTGTATGTTTCATTTTATAACAAACTGCCATATGCTTTTCCAGAGTAGCTGTGACATTTTTAACTCCCACAAACACCGGATGAGTGACCCGGTTTCTCTACATCTTTGCAAGTATTTGATGTTGTCACTATTTTTTATTTTAGCCATTATGATAAGTGTGTAGTGATATCTCATTGTGGTTTTAATTTGAATTACTCTAATAACTAATGATGTTGAACATCTTTTCATGTGTTTGTTTGCCATCTGTATATCCTCTTTGGTGAAATTTCTTTTTGTGTTTTTTTTGTCCATTTTCTAATGGATTATTTATTTGTTTTTAACTGCTGAATTTTGAGAGTTCTTTATATATTCTAGATATGAGTCCTTTGTTGGATATATGGTTTGTGATATTTTTTTCCCACTTTGTAGCTTGTATTTTCATTTTCTTCACCTGGGCTTTCACAGAGCAAATGCTTTTAATTTTGATGAAGTCCAATTCCTTAATTTTGCCATTTATGGATCATACTTTTGGTGTCAGGTATAAGAATGCTTTGCCTAGCCCTAGATTCCAAAGATTTTCTTTAATGTTTTTTTCTAGAAGTTTTGTAATTTTGCATTTAAGTCCATGACTCATTTTGAGTTAATTCTTGTATAAAGTGTGAGGTTTAAGTCAATGATCTTTTTTATTTTTTCACCTTTGAATGTCCAATTGTTCCGGCACCATTTGTGGAAAAGACTATTCTTCTTATTACACCTCTGTCAAAAATCAGTTGGGCATATTTGTGTGGGTCTATTTCTGAGTTCTTTATTCTGTTCCATTGATCAATGTATTAATATCTCTCTGTCTGCTAATACCACCCTATCTTGATTACTTTAACTACATAATAGGTCTTAATATCAAGTAGAGTGATCATTCCTTCATAATTCATTTATTATTCAATATCCAATATTTAGTTATTCTAATGCCTGTGCTTTTCCAAATAAATTTTAGAATATTCTTGTCTATATTTACAAAACCCTTGTTGTAATTTCTATAAGAATTGCATCAAACCTATATATTAATTGAGGAGAATGGATATTTTTACTATCCTGAGTCTTCCAATCTGTGAACATGTTATGTCTCTTCATTTATTTAGGTTTACCATCTTAATGGGTTGTCTTCTATTTTTAAGTCATAAATATTTTTATTTATATTGCTTTTTAAGGCTGGTCAAGTGAAGCAGTGTGAGTGGAGAAGGAACAAAGGAATCTGTAACTGGCTGTGATCAATTAGTTGTAAACACTGTTGCACTTGGACTGGCTATATATTCTTGATACAAGTCCTCGGTCAGATATAAGTGTTGAAAATATTTTCCCCCAGTATGTGGCTTAACTTTTCATTTTAATAACAGTGGTTTTAAGAGCAGAAGATTTAAATTTTGACAAAGTTCATTTTATTATTTTCTTCATTTGTAGTTTGTGTTTTGTATGCCCTAAGTAATCTTTGCCTACCCCCAAACCACAAAGATTTTCACTTGTGTTTTATTTAAGATGTATAGCTTTAACTTTTACATTTAGTTTTATGATCCATTTTGAGCTAATTTTTGTGTCGGTGTGAGACAAAGATTGGAGTTTACATTTTCCTACATGGATATCAAATTTAACTAAGGGATAGTACCATTTGTTGTGGAGGCTATACTTTTCACATTGAATATCTTGATCCTATGTTAAACATCAATTGCAAATCAATTGCATGGATTGATTTGTAAACCTTCTTTTTTTACTTTTTAAAAAATCGATACATAATATTTATACATATTTATTGGGTATGTCTGATATTTTGATACAATGTGTAACAATCAAATCAGGATATTTAGGATATCCATTACCTCAAACATTAATTGTTTCTTTATGTTGGGGACATTTCAAATTTTCTCTTCTAGTTGTTCTGAAATAAACAATACATTATTTTTAACAATAATCACACTATTGTGCTATCTAACAGTAGAACTTATTGCTTTTATGTAACTGTATGTTTGCACCCATTAACCAACTTCTGTTCATCCCCCCCACACACACCTTTCCCAGCCTCTGGTAACTATCATTCTGCTCTCTATTTACATGAGATCAACTTTTTTAGCTCCCAAATATGAGTGAGAACATGTGATATTTGTCTTTCTGTGCATGGATTATTTTACTTATAATGACCTCTGGTTCCATGTGGACTCTGTTGTGTTCTATTGACCTACTTGTCAATTCTTAAGCCACTACCACACTATCTTGATTACCAGGTAGTGTAAATTCTCCAACTTTGTTCTTTTTTTCCCTGCACAAGATTTTTTTGGCTACTCTAAGCTCTTTGCAATTCCATATAAATTTTATGATCAACTTGTCAATTTCTACAAAAAAGTTTGTGAAGATTTTATTGGTATTGCATTGATTCTATAGATAAATTTGAGGAAAACTGACATCATAAAGATATTGAATCTTTTAATTCATTACTATGGTATATATCTCTGTATATTTAAATCTTCATTCATTTGTGTTAGTCTTTATAATTTTCAGTATAAGGATTTTGCACATCTTTTGTTAATTTGATTTCTAAACATTTTATATTTTGATGCTATTTTAAGGAATTTTTTCAGTTTTATTTTCAAATTGTTTCTGCTACTATATAAAAATGCAGTTGATTTTTGCATATTGACTTAGTATAATATGATCTTAATGAATTTAATTATTAGTTTATTTATTTATTTTGTTCTAGATTCCTTAGGGCTTTCTACATAAACAATTATGTTGTCTGCCATTTATTTTTTTACTTGTCTTATTGCAATGGCTGGAATGTCCACTATAATATCAACTAGAAATGGTGGGAACATACCTCCTTATCTTGTTATCTGTATTAAGGTACCAGTGTCCACTATTTTACCATTAAATATAATGTTATACATAGAAGTTTTTGATATCATTTATCTCTCCTAGTTTTCTGAATTTCTTTTATCATTAAAGGGTGTTGATTGTTGTCAAATGAATGTTTTTATCTATTAAGATTACTTTATGTGTTTCCTCCTTTATTGTGGTGAATTATAGTTTAATTTTTGAAGGTTAAACTAATCTTGCATTCCTCATGTATACAGCAATTGTTGATAATGTATTTTTTTTTTTTTTTTGAGACAGAGTGTCACTTTGTTGCCCTGGCTAGAGTGAGTGCCGTGGCGTCAGCCTAGCTCACAGCAACCTCAAACTCCTGGGCTTAAGCGATCCTACTGCCTCAGCCTCCCGAGTAGCTGGGACTACAGGCATGCGCCACCGTGCCCGGCTAATTTTTTCTATATATATTTTTAGTTGGCCAGCTAATTTGTTTCTATTTTTAGTAGAGACAGGGTCTCGCTCTTGCTCAGGCTGGTCTCGAACTCCTGACCTCGAGCGATCCACCCGCCTCGGCCTCCCAGAGTGCTAGGATTACAGGCGTGAGCCACCGCGCCCGGCCTGTTGATAATGTATTATCTTTTAAATATATTACTGGATTTAATATGCAAGGTGTCAGGAAACTTTTTTCTCTAAAGGACCAGATGTTAAATATTTTCAGTTTTACAGGCCATATGACCTTTGTGGCAACTACTTAACTTTGCCTTTGTAACAAGAAATCAGCCATAGACTATGCATAATTGAATGGGCATGGCTGTGTTCCAATAAAACTTTTATTTACAAAAACAAGTGGCAGGCCAGATTTGGCCTGTGGGCTATAGTTTTCCAACCTCTATGACATGGCAATGCTTCGTTAATGTTATTTACATCCATTTCCTTGCAGAAAATTTTTCTTTCTTGCGATGTCTTTAAGTTTTAAAACCAGCATTATGTTGGCCTCATAAAAAAGTTCAGCACTGTTTCTTCCTCCTCTGTTTTCTGATGGAATTTGCATAAAATTGATATTTTTTTCTTCTTTAAATATTTGATGGAATTTACCAGTGAAATTGTCTGGATCTGAGTTTTTTTTTTTTTTTAAATGGGGAGATTTTTGAATTACAAATTCTATTTCTTTCATGGATATAAGGCTATTCAAATTTTTGTATTTCTTCTTAAATCAATTTTGGGAAGTGGTATTTTTGAGGAATTTATCTATTTCATCTAAGCTATTGATCTTATTTCTTATTGGTATAAAGTGGTTCATAAAATTCAATTATTAGCTTTTAAATGTCTATAGGTTCTATAGTGATGTATCCTATTTTGTTCCTTTATTGGTCATTTGTGTTTCCTCTTTTTGCTCCTGGTCACTCTTGCTAAACATTTATCCATTTAAGTATTCTTTGCAAAGAACCAACTTTTAGTCTGATTAATTTTCTTCTTTGCTTTTTTTTACACTTTTCTCTTTCATAGATTTATATACTTATTCTTCTCTCCTTGATTCTACCTAATGTTGATTTAATTTGCTCTTTTACTAGCTTCATAAGTTCACAATTTATATCATTGGTTTTAAATTTTAAAAAATTTTCTACTATAAATATTTAAAGCTACGCATTTTCTACTAAATTCTTTTTTAGTTGCAATCCATAAATTTTGATGTTATGTTCTTTTTTATTCAGTTCAACTAATTTCTAATTTCTGTTGTGGCTTCTTTCACCCATAGATGATTAAATCTATGTTACTTAATTTCTGAATATGTAGTTTTTTTTGTTTTTGATTTCAAATTTAAATTTATTTTGGTTAGAGAAAATACTCTGTATGGTTTGAATCTTTCAAAGTTTATTGAGAATGTTTTATGGTCTACAATGTGATCTATCTAGATACATATTCCTGCTGTATATGAAAATGATACATATTCTGCAGGTTTGGGGTAGAATGTTCTATAAATGTTTATTATATTATTTGGTGGATAGTGGCATTCAAATTTTATATATCCTCATTAATATTCTGCATGTCTTATCAATTCGTGCAAGAGAGATGTTGAAGTCTCCAACTATAATGTGAATTTGCCTATTTTTCCTTTCATTTCTTCTTGTTTTAACTTACTTATTTTCAGGCACTCTTCTTCAATGAATATACATTTAGGATTGTCAAATGTACTTGAGAATGTTACCTTTTTATCCCTATGAAATATCCCTTTTTATTCCTGGTAATATTTCTTGAAATCTGCCTTGTGTGGTATTACTTTCTTATGATTAATGTTTACATGGTATAGTTTTTTTCATCCTTTACCTGTAACCTTCATATTCGAAATGCATGTTTTGTAGACAGCATTTCTCTTTTTCATTCAGTTTGACAAGCTTTGTATTTATGTAATGTAATTATCAATGTATCTACCAACTTGCTAGTCGCTTTTACTTGTTATACCTTTGTTACCTTTTTTCTCTTTTTCTCCTTCTTTTAAATTTTGACCTTTTTTAAGGATTCTATATAACCTCCATTATTTGATTATTAGCTATATTTTTAAAAGCAAATAAGCACAATCAAACCTCTTTGTCAAAGGCACTAATCCCATTAATGAAGGCTCTGCCCTCATGACCTAATCACCTCCGAAAGGCCTCACCTTTTAATACTATTGCATTGGGGATTAGGTTTCAACATATGAATTTTGGGAGGTACACAAACATTCAGATCATAGCACTCTCTTTCTGCCATTGTTGTCATGGATTTTATTTCTACATGTTATATAATTTCCTTTAAATGGTCAACTATATTTTTAACTTATTGTGATTATTTTAGGCTTACAGAAGAGTTTCAGAAATAGTGCACAGTGTTGTTGTGTACACTTCACTCAGCCCCCCTAATGTTAACTTCTTACGTAACCATAATACAATTATCAGAATAAATTAACATTAATAGCATAGACTTTATTCAAATTCCACCAGTTTCTTCATTTATGTCTTTTTCTGTATCAGAATTTAATATGAGATCCTGCATTTCATTTGGTCATCATGTCTTCTTAGTTTCTTCCAGACTATGAAAGTATCTCAGTCTTGCCTATTCTTTCATGCATTTGACATTTTTGAATAATACTGGTCAGTTATTTTATAAAATGTCACTCATTTGGAGTTTGTCCAAATTTTTCTCATGATTAGATTGAGGCTATGTGTTATTTGAAAGTATACAATGTAAGTGTCATGCCCTTCTCAGTGCATCATATCAGGAGCACATGATGTTGCTTCACCTTATTGGTTGATTATTTTTAAAGCAATTTTTAAAAATGAGGAAAATAGTCTTTCCTATTTATCCACATATTCAACATTTTCCAGCACTATTCATTCCTTTTTATAGATCCACATTTCCATTTATCATTATTTTTCTGCTTGAAAAACTATATTTAAATCTATTATATAATGTAGTTCTGCTGGGAAAAAATTCCGTCTAATGTTTGTATGAAAAATTCTTATATTGTCTTAATTTTTGAAAGAAATATTCATTAGAAAACTCAAAGTTTATGTTTTTTTTTCTTTCAAAATGTTAAAGATGTTCTTCCACTGAGGTCTGACTTGTAAAGTTTATGATGAGAAGTTTATGTTTATTCTGATCTCTATTTCTCTGTACCTACTGTATTGTTTTCTGGCTACTTTTACTATTTTTTATTTATCACTGGTATTCAGGAATATTATTATGATTTGTTTAGTGTGGTTTTCCTTGTGTTTATTTTACATGGGTTCATTGACCTTCCTGGATCTGTGGCTTTATAATGTTCATCAAATTTGAAAAATTTGGGAGTATTATTTCTTTAAATATTTTTTTATGCACCCCAGCTTTCTGGGACTACAATTACACAGATGTTGGAATTGCTTCATTTTGTTCCACAGGAACTGAGATTCTGCTAATGTTTTGGTCTCTTTTTATCTTTATGCTTTTTTTTAAGATAGTGTCTATTGCCATGTCTTCAAGTTCACTAATTTTTTTCTTTTCAGTTGTCTAATCTATTGTTAATTCCATCAAGTGTATGTTTTTTCAGATATTTTTCTTCTCAAGAAGTTCTATTTGATTATTTATCAAAACCATTTATTTCCTCAGTATGTTCATGTTTTCCTTTAAAATCTTGAATATCATTATAGTAGGTATAAAACAAATACCACATGTTTGCATTATTATTGTGAAATCTTAAAAATATATATAAATATATACATTAAAAATCAGAAAGACTTTATTCAATCTTCCTTCATTCCTATTGTCCTAAATCTACCGTTGCCCAGAGGTTAGTAGTAGTAACATTTTGATGTGCATACCTGAAACTTTTTTCATGCATTAACATACATATATATGTGCTCCATTAAACATATATCATATTATTATTATTTTCATATTGCAGTAAGATAACTGAGGCTTAGATTTAACTCAGAGCCACATATGTAGTAAATATTGGAATCAAGATGCAAACCCAGAATATCTGGTTTCAGTCTTTTTTCTTTTCTTTCTTTCTTTTTTCTTTCTTTCTTTCTTTTTTTTTTTTTTGAGACAAAGTCTCACTCTGTTGCCAGGGCTAGAGTGCCATGGCATCAGCCTAGGTCACAGCAACCTCAAACTCCTGGCCTCAAGCAATCCTACTGCCTCAGCCTCCCGAGTAGCTGGGACTACAGGCATGCGCCACCACGCCCAGCTAATTTTTTCTATATTTTTAATTGTCCAGATAATTTCTTTCTATTTTTAGTAGAGATGGGATCTTGCTCTTGCTCAGGCTGGTCTCGAACTCCTGACCTCGAGCAATCCTCCCTCCTTGGCCTCCCAGAGTGCTAGGATTATAGGCGTGAGCCACCGTACCTCGTCCAGTCTTTTTTCTTAACTAATAAACTATCACCCATTTAGAGTATTTTTGGAAGCATAGATTCAAAGAAGAGAAATTTCTGGGTAGGTGTACTTTCAGTTTTGCTAGGTACTGATATATTACTTTTCAGAAAGACTAAGCCAGCTTTTATCTTCTCATTTTAGTGAACCTTCCTTTCTCTATAAATTTATTACAAGCTCCTCTCCACTCTCTTCCAAATCTATTTTTTTCTTCAGAGGAAACTACCCACAACAGTTTCATATCCATTGTTTGAATCCCCTTTGTATACATTTGCTTATATGTGTGTGTAGTTTTATCATTTTTATTCAAATATAAATGTTTTACATACTATTTTACAACTTGCATTTCTTATTTTAGGGATATTTCTGTGCCAATACCTGTAGATCTTTCTCATTCTTTTTATCAGCTGTTAAGTATTCCATCATTTACGTATACCATAACTTACTTTGTCATTCCAATATTAGTAGACATTTAATTTTCAGTTTCTCAAAATTATAAACACTGTAAAAGTTAACATTCTGTACATGTTTAATCAATGAGTATTTATTGAACTCCTGCTATACATCAGACACCATTCCAGATGATGGGGATTCAGAAATGAATGAAACATTAAAAAATCATCACCCAGGCCAGGCATGGTAGCTTATGTCTTTTGTCCCAGCTACTTGGGAGGCTGAGGTAGGAAGATAGCTTGAGACCAGGAGTTCAAGACCAGCATGGGCTGCACAGCAAGACCCTGTCTCTTAAAAAAAATCATCCTACACATAGAATTTTTTCTTAAGTACTTAGCATTTATTGAGCGTTACTGCATGTCAGATATTTTACATAGTCTCATAATAACATCATGAGTTAAGTAATAGTATCTCCATTTTATTTTATTTCTTTGTTATTTTTTTTTATTTCAGCATATTATGGGGGTACAAATGTTTAGGTTACGTATATTGCCCTTGCCTCCCCCTCCCCACCCCAATCAGAGCTTCAAGCGTGTCCATCCCCCAGATGGTGCGCATCACTCTCATTATGTATGTATACACCCATCCCATCCCCTCCCACATCTGCCTGACACCCGATTTTCCTTTTCAGATTTGTTGTGGTATGTCATTGTGGTTTCAATTTGCATTTTCCTAATGACAAGTTCATGTGATTATTTGTTATTGTGTATGTGTTTTATGGTGATGGGTCTAGTCAAATAATTTTCATATTTTTTATTGCTTTGTTTGCTTATTATTTATTTTTTGAGAGTTCTTTATACATTCTCAGTATAAGTCCTTTATCATATATATGATTTGCAAATATTTTATCCAAAACTGTGGTTTGCCTTTTAACTCTGTTATCAGTGTCTTTCAAAGATCAATAGTTCTTAATTTGGATTAAATCTAATTTATCAATTTTATCATTAATTTTTTAAATCAATAGATTGTGTTTTTTTGTAATATATAAAAAATTGATGAATAACCCAAGTTAATAAAGATTTTCTCCTTTGTTTTATAAGAAGTTTTATAGCTTTATGTTTTATGTGCAGTTTTATGATCCATTTTGACTTTATTTTTTATATGGTGTGAGATATGGATCATATCTTACTTATTTTTTGCATATGGGTATCTAATCATTACAGATTCAACTGTTGAAAACATTATCTTTTTTTCTATAATCTTTCTTTACATCTTTGTCTACAATCAGTTGTCTACATATGCATCTCTGTTTGGGGCTATTTCTGGACACTTTGTTCCACTGATATATTTCTATCATTGTGCCAATACCACACTTTCTTGATTGTTGTTGCTTTATAATAATCCTTGAAATCAAGCAGTATAAACCTAATTTTATTCTTCTTTTTAAAAATTCTTTTAGGTATTGTAGACCCTTTTTATTTACATATGAATTTTATTTGCATATGAATGTTAGAATCATCCTGTGAATTTCTATAAAAATATTTTCTGAAAATAATTTTATGCTTTGTATGGAACCAGAGAAGACCTCGTTTAGCAAAAGCAATTTTAGGCAATAAGAACAAAATGGGAGACATTAATTTACCAGACTTCAAACTATACCACAAGGCTGTGGTTATTGAAACAGCTTGGCATTGGCACAAGAACAGGGACACAGACCAGTGGAACAGAACTGAGAATCCAGATATAAAACCACCCTCATATAGCCATCTAATCTTTGACAAAGCAGACAAAAACATACTCTGGGGAAAAGATTCCTTATTCAATAAATGGTGCTGGGAAAACTGGATAGCCACATATAGAAGACTGAAACAGGACCCACACTTTTCACCTCTCACAAAAATCAAATCACGGTGGATAACAGACTTAAACCTAAGGTGTGAAACTATTAGAATTCTAGAAGAAAATGTGGGAAAAACTCTTAAAGGCATTGGCCTAGGCAAAGGATTTATGAGGAAGACCCCAAAGGCAATCACAGCAATAATAAAAATAAATAAATAGGACCTAATTAAATTAAAAAGCTTCTTCACAGTCATGAGAGCAAACAGACAACCTACAGAATGGGAAAAAATTTTTGCATGCTACACATCCAATAAAGGACTGATAACTAGAATCTATTTAGAACTCAAGAAAATCAGCAAGAAAAAAAATCAAACAACTCTATCAAAAAGTCGGCAAAGGACATGAATAGAAATGTTCCAAAAGAAGACAGAAGATTGGCCAACAAACATATGAAAAAATGCTCAACATCTCTAATCATCAGGGAAATGCAAATCAAAACCACAATGAGATATCACTTAACTCCAGTGAGAATGGCCTTTATCAAAAAGTCCCATAACAATAAAGGTTGGCGTGGAAGCGGAGAGACAGGAACACTCATACACTGCTGGTGGGACTGCAAACTAGTGCAACCTCTGTGGAAAGCAATATGGAGATACCTTAAAGAGATACAAGTAGACCTACCATTTGATCTAGCAATCCCATTAGTGGGCATCTACCCAAAAGAACAAAAGACATTCTATAACAAAGACATCTGCACCCGAATGTTTATAGCAGCACAATTCACAATTGCAAAGATGTGGGAACAACTCAAGTGCCCATGAATACATGAATGGATTAACAAAATGTGGTATATGTATACAATGGAGTACTACTCAGCTATAAGAAACAATGGTGATATAGCACCTCTTATATTTTCCTGGATAGAGCTGGAACCCCTTCTACTAAGTGAAGTATCCCAAGAATGGAAAAATAAGCACCACATGTACTCACCATCAAATTGGTTTCACTGATCATCACCTAAGAGCACATTTAGGAATAACATTAATCCGGAGTCAGAGACGGGATGGGTGTATATGTACATAATGAGTGCGATGTACACCGTCTAGGGGATGGACACACTTGAAACTCTGCCTCGGGGCGGGGGGGGGCAAGGGCAATACACGTAACCTAAACTTTTGTACCCCCTTAATATGCTAAAATAAAAAAAATATTCTCTGAAATTTTGATTGGGATTTTATTGAATCTGAATTTGGGAGGAATTGACATCTAACAATATTGAGTGTATGTCTTCATTTATTTCATTATTTCATGAATTTCTTCTTGCAGTTTTTAGTTTATGGATCATTTACATATTTTTCAGATTCATTCCTAAGTATTTAATATTTTAATGATATTTTAAAATGCACTATTCTTAATTCCATTTTCCGGTTGTTCATTGTAAATATATAAACATACAATTGATTTTTACGTATGATCTTATATTCTGCAACCTTGCTAAACTTAATTATTAGTTGTAGAATTTTTTAAGATTGATAGAATTTTCTACATAGACTATCATGTACTCTGTGAATAAAGATATTTTACTTCTTCCTGTCCAATCTGAATTCTTTTCCTTTTAACTTGACAGAATCTCCAGTACGAAGTTGAACACCCGTTGAGGGTTCAGACCCACAGGAATGCCTCCCACCCCGGATGCCAATTGAAAGCAATAGGCTGTCACCTATACCTCTATTCAATCATCTGTAAATTGGGGTTTCCAGCACCCCCTCCTTGAGTTCTATTAATTTACTAGGACAGCTCACAGATCTCAGGAAAACACTGATGTATATACTACTAATTTATTATAAAGGGGTAACTGATTGTAGTACAGCTGGTTCTCCATACTAAGGGTGACCATGTGACCACCCAGGAATCAAGTTTCTCATTCCCAACCTTTTTATCCTTTTTCTTCTTAAATCACATATTTCTGT
This sequence comes from Lemur catta, assembly GCF_020740605.2. Taxonomy (NCBI): domain Eukaryota; kingdom Metazoa; phylum Chordata; class Mammalia; order Primates; family Lemuridae; genus Lemur; species Lemur catta. The sequence goes on from NC_059155.1 coordinate 39,328,578, forward strand.
GAGCCCAGGCCATTCTAGATAATCCCATTTCTGACTTCAATTCTGATAATATAGAAGAAAAAAGAAACTCAATTTCTTCCTATTATACTCTCACAACACAAAACACCTTTGTAACCAAATGTGTGGGTTTTTCCCACACACACCAAGCAAGCAATCCTTCAGCAGATAGCAGTTGGGTGTCTTCTAATTCAATTCAATTCTAATACTATCTACCTGGAGATAGCATCAGATCCCACAGGTTAAGGCCTCAGTCCCACAAGACCATCCCACTCATTTCTGATGCCTATTGCAAATACCAGGTTGTTTCACCTGTGCTTCTGACCAATAAGCTATACATTATGATTCCCACAATCCCCTCCCCAGTCTTGATTGATTTGCTAAAGTGGCTCACAGAACTCAAGGAAATACTTACTTAGATTTAGGAATTTATTATAAAGGATATTACAAAGAATGCAGATCAAGAGATACATAGGGCAAGACATATAGAAAGGGTGTAGAGCTTCCATGTCCTCTCTGGGTGCACCACCCTCTAGGAAGCTCCATGTGTTTAACTATCTGGAAGCTCTTTGAACCCTGCCTTTTTGGGGTTTTTATGGAGGCTTTGTTATAGCGACATGATTGATTAAAACATTGGCCATTGGTGATAATCTTCAGTTCCTCTCCCCTCCCTGGAGGCTGGATGATGGGGCTGAAAGTCCTAACCCTCTTATCCCGTATTAATCTTTTTGGTGACCAGCTTCTATCCTGAAGCTACCTAATGTCTGCTAGCCATCAGTCATCTCATTACCATACAAAATACATTTATTTATTTGGAGATTTTAGGAGTTGTGTGCCAAGAAAAAGAGACAAAAACAAAATATATATTTCACAATACAACACAGGTACTTACACTACCTATGAAGCAGTACAACGTTATTTGAAAGTAGAGTTGGATTAGTTGTAAATGTATATTGCAAACTCAAGTATAACCACTAAAAAAGTAAGAAAAAAGGAAGTATAACTGATATGCTAAGAAAGGAAATAAAATTGAATTATATAAATGTTGAATTAAAACCAGAAAAGGCAGGAAAATAGCAGAAGATAAAATAGGAGCAAAGAAAAAGGGTATCAGTAACAAATATGATAGATATTAATCCAACTGTTTCAATAATCACTTTGAAGGTCAATAGTCTAAATCTACCAATTAAAAGACAGTTTGTCAGAATGGAGCAAAAAACAAAACTCAACTAGATGTTGTTTGCAAGAAACCCATTTTAAATATAAACACATATATAGATTAAAAGTAAGTGAATGGAAAAAAGTATACCATGCTAACCCTAATCAAAACAAGGCAGGAATAGCTGTATTAATGTCAGACAGGGAAAATTTCAAAGCAAGGATGATTATCAGGGATAAAGAATGGCATTGCATAAAGATAAATGGGTCAATTCTCCAAGAAGATATAACAATCTTTAATGTATGTGTACCTAACAACAGAGCATCAAAAATACATGAGGCAAAAACTGACAGAACTGCAGGAGAAATAGATGAATTTACTATTAATTATATTTGGAGGCTTCAACACCCCTCTATCAAAAATGAATATATATTGCAGGCAGAAAAACAGTAAGGACATAGTTGAACTCCATAAAACTATCAATCAACTGAAGATAATTGACACCTATACATTACTTCATCCAACAACAGCAGAATACACCTTCTTTTCAAGCTCACATGGACCACATTCTAGGTCATAAAAACCACATCAACAGATTTAAAAGAACAGAAATTATACAATGTCTGCTCTTAGACCACAATGAGATTAAACTAAAATTCAATAACAGAAAGATTACTGGAACATCTTAAAATACAGATTAAACAAAACACTTCTAAATAACACATGGGTCAAAGGAGAAATCTCAAGAGAAATTTAAATATATTTTAAACTAAATGAAATGGAAACATAACTTACCAAAATGTGTGGAATGCAGTAAAAACAGTGCTTAGAGAAATTTATAGCATTGAATACAGATATTAGAAAAGAAGACCTATCTAAAATCAATCTTCTTAAGTTTCTACCTTAGGAAAATAGAAAAAGAGCAAATTAAATTCAAAGTATGAAGAAAAAAAAGAAATAATAAAAATTAGAACTGAAATCAATGAAATTGAAAGCAGAAAATCAACACAGAAAATCAGCAAAACCAAAAGTTAAGAGCAAAATAATCAATAAGCCTCTAGTCAGGCTAAGAAAGAAAGAGAGAGGACACTAATTACAAATATCAAAAATGAAAGAGGGACATTGTTACAGATCATATGGACATTAATCAAGGAATATTATGAATAACTCTATGCTCACAAATTTGATAACCTAGATGTAATGAACCAATTCTTTGAAAGACACAATCAACTAAAACTCACACAAAAAGAAATATACAGTTTGAATGAGCCTATATCTATTAAAGAAATGGCATCACTAATAACCTTCCAAACAGAAAGCACCAGGCTCATGTGGGTTCCCTGATGAGTCCTACCAAATATTTGAGGAAATAATTATACCAAATCTCTATACTCTTTCAGAAGATAGAAGCAGAGGGAATACCTTCTAACTCGTTCTATGAGACTGATATTGCCCTAATTCCAAAACCAGACAAAGACATGACCAGAAAAGAAAGCTATAGACCAATATATTCAATAAACATAGATGTAATAATCCTCAACAAAACATTAGCAAATCAAATCCAACAATGTATAATAAGAATTATACATACAACCATGTAGGATTTATCCTGGATAGGCAAAGCTGGTTTGACATTTGAAAATAAATTAATGTAATCTGTCACATCAACAGGCTAAAAAATAAAAATTACATTATCATATCAATAGATGCAGAAAAAGCATTTGATACATCCAACACCCATTTGTTATAAAAACTCTCAGTAAATTAGGAATAGAGGGGAACTTCCTCAACTGGATAAAGAATATCTACAAAAACCTAAAGCTAACATCATATTTGATGGTGAGAAACTAGAAACTTTCCCAGTATAATCAGGAACAAGGCAAGGATGTCCCCTCTCACCATTCCTTTTCAATATCTTCCTGGAGGTCCAAGCTAATGCAATGAGATGAGAAAAGGAAATGCAAGGTATACAGATTGGGAAGAAAGAAATAAAATTGCCTTTGTGGATGACATAGTCATCTGTAGAAAATCTAAAATAATCAACAAAAAAAGTTTTGGAACTGAGTGATTATAATAAGGTTGCAGGAAACTCTGGTTAGGAATGTTGATAATGGTGGATGCTATACCTGTGGGGAGGCTGGAAATTTTTGTACCTTCCCCTTAATTTTGTTGTGAACCTAAAATTGCTTTTTAATTTAAAAAAAGGTGACAACAGCACCCCCCAAGGATTGAAATAACTATTATTTGAGACCACAAACCCAAAGCATTGTCTGCAGATATTTTTTCCAGGTTTTACTGAGGTATAATTGACGAACGAAAATTGTATGAATTTTAGGTATATAGCATAATGCTTTGATATATGTATACACTGTGAAATGTTTACCACAATCAAGCTAGTTACCATATTAGTCTCTTCACACAGTTACCATTTTTTTGTGTGTGTGGTGAAAACACCTAAGAACTACTGTCTTAGCAAATTTCAAGTGTATAAGTATTTTTAACTGTAGTCACCACGTTGTACAAGAGATGTCCAGAACTTATTCATCCCGAATAATTGAAACTTTGTACCCTTTAATCAACATTTTCCTACTTCCCTCCCCACCCCAGTACCCTGAAAACCACTATTCTACTCTCTGCTTCCAGGAGTTCAAGTTTTAGACCCTACATATATGTGACATAATTCAGTATTCGTCTTTCTATGTTTGGCTTATTTCACTTAGCATAATGTCCTCCTAGTTCATCCACATTGTTGCAAATGACAGGATTTCCTTTTTTTTTTTAAGGCTCAATAGTATTCTATACAGAAGAATAAAACCAAGTAAAAATCAGTCCTGTTTTTATTATTACACAGCATTTCTTGAGAAAGTCAGTGATCAAATATTATTTCCCTAGAGTAAAATCTTTTTTTGGAAGAAGTGGTGAAGTAGTTTTGAATTTAATTACACAGAGCTGAGTTAAGCATATTCCAATGAATTGGGTTAGTTGTTCAGGACTCTCCTGTTTATTTACTCATTTATTTCCACTCCCCAGTCACCTTCCCCTTCTTCTTATAATCATTCTAAAGTATTTGATTATTTTAATGTATTTTCTATGTAAGGGTGTTAGTAAAATGTATATTGTTATCTGTGAGCATTTGTTTTTAATTATATATCTGTTATATATGCAGTGTTTTTTCTTTCTATTTCACCCAGCCCTGTTTTCAAGATCAATCCATATTCCTACGAGTATGTTTAGTCTGTTGTTCCCTTGAAAATAGATATGTCAATTATATTCATTGTTACTGTGTACATTTTAGAAAGATATTTGGATTTTTAATATTTGTGCCCACCCCAGTACATGGTTTGTTTTATTTATACCCAAATGTTTCATTTTCTTTGGAGTGACTGTAAATGATATTTAAGAGGATGGTCTTGAACTCCTGGGCTCAAGTGGTCCTCCTGCCTCAGCCTCCTGATTAGCTGGGACTATAGAAGCATGCCACTGCACCCAGATTGATTTTTAAAATTACACTTTTTGTTTTTATATAATTACAGATTCATATTCAGTGGTAACAAATAACACAGAAAAATCTCAGTGTATCCTTTACTCAATTTTCCCCAATGGTAACAACTTGCAAAAGTATAGTACAATATTACTATCAGGAAATCAACATTGATACAATCTATCTATAAATATATATTCATAATTTATTTCTGATATTGGTGATTTGTATCTTCTCTTTTTTATTCTTTATCAATCTTGTTAGAAGCTTATAAATTCTAATGATTTTTTGAAGACCTAGGTTTTTTTCATTAATTGTCTCTATTTTTTTGTTTGTTTTCAATTTCATTGATTTTGGTTTTCATTCTTTCTGTGTGCTCTGGGTTTATTTTGCCCTTCTTTTTTCTAGTTTCATGAAGTAGGAACCTAAATTTGATTTGAGACCTTTAATTGTTTCTAACATAAGTATTTAGTTCTATAAATTACCCTCTCAGTACTGCTTCAGCTGCATCCTACAAAATTTGATATGTTGTATTTTCAATTTTATTTACTTTTATAGGCCACTGCTACACTGATACTATAACCAGGCAAAAAAGTACAAAAAGTAAAAGAAGACAAAACTATACTTCAATATAACCTACACAAAATATTAGTATATTGTATCTGCCCATGTATAAAAATAATTATACACCATGACCAAATGAAATTTACTCCTGGTATAAAAGATTTGTTCAACATTTAAAAATCACTCAGTGTAACTGACCATATTGACAGGCGAAAGAAGGGTGTGATTTAAGAAACTCATGAGAAAACAGGACAGTCTATTATATTTACCCCTATATCTACCCATTCTAACCTTCCTGTGAAGTATTGAACCCCAGTTCCGAATAAGAGGGTAGGGGATAGTGAACAATTTTCAAAACTGCTTACTTCAAACTCATCACTTCCTCCGTATCCAGACCTGTTCCTCTTATTAACTTACTCTAGACACTAAACCCTGTGGGATCACCATAATTCTCTCCTACATCATTTAAGACTGCAAACTTTGAAAAGTATTTTCATTTATATGAGCTCATCTGATTCCTTCCCCTGAATCAATTTGCTTATCCCAATTTTATATATGAGGAAAGAGTTTGCTGACATATTAAAGAGTTGCTCAAGATAATACAAGTAGAAAGTGAGAGAAGAAAGGAAACTCACATTTTTCATCTATAAGTTCAAAGATTCTCCCACTCTGGGACACAATCTCTCTTCATGCCCATGGCCAATCAGTGCCCAGGTCCCATAATTTCTTCTTTTGCTATTAACTCTTGAATTTGTCCCTTCCTATCCATTCCCTATGGCCATTCCTTTTCCCAGGTCTTTATCACCTCAGCTGGATACACACACACACACACACACACACACACACACACACACACACACACACACAAATATACCAGGTGTTTATACAGAGATTCTGTGATTGTAGAAATGAAAAAAGGCCTAGAATGGCTAGATGATGACCACAAACGTGCAGCAGGGGTGTTTTGTTTTGAGTTGAATCATTCTGAACCTTTGACCTCTGACTGTGGTTCAGTCAGTTAGCTGTTTTATGTCTCTCTCGTTATGCTCAGTTTCATTTTAATTTTGAATTTTCTTAGTATTACTTAACTCACCTCCTTTTAAAAGCCATTTTACAATAATATGTAATTTATGTGTAAACTTATGACATTTTCTTGTTTGCCACAAAAGAATGATCATTGGTATATATCAGCTGAAATAATGGTTTTTGTCATTCTACTAAGACGTAAAGACTCACTAATATGGTCTCTTAGTCCGAAAAGACTTTAATACTTCCTTGCTTATCTTTGATCAACTTGGTTATAGAACTCTAATTATATAAAAAATGTAACTATCATAATGTCAACCACATTTAACCTTCTTGATATCCCATGATTCTTTGCACTAAGGGCGCAAGGCCAGGTCTTTGCTGACTGCTTGATAACTGAATGAGTGATTATTCTCCTTGTTAATGGACAATGATATAGAAAACTCTTCCATATGTACAGAATATTAATGAGAAGCTGCACAAGCTGAGATAAGACTATAAGATGCTGCAAGCAATCACTTATAAGAACATTATAAAAAATATTACTCGTCAAGGATGTAACTAGACGGGGGGTCTCTGTGTGACGAATGAGGAGGAAAAAGATGAGACACTCTTATCCACATGAATGACTAATTCACAAACAAAAATGTTTCTTTCATGGTTTATAATATTGAGTGTTCCGTTTAAATTTTTTTAAAAACAACAAACTTTGTCAGATGGCATTACAGATTTCAAAATGGGAAGGGGAAACCTCCTGCCTCCTTTTCTGCCTCTTTAATGCTTTCTGTGCCAGGTACAATGTGTCGCAAGCATTTGTCCTTCATGAAAAATGACACCAAGATGACTGCTAAAGAAATTTCACACTCTAGCCTGGGCAACAAAGTGAGACTGTGTCTCAAAAAAAATAAAGAAATTTCAACGCCAAGAAACTGACCCATCCATAATACTATGCTATTTTCTCCAATTTTATTTGTATTTTTAGATATTATCTCTAATTGGAAAATTTAGGAAAGCCATTCTTCTAGTTTACTTTTCTGGATAATATACTTAAAAGAGGAATGTTCATTGGATATTGCTTAATTCTTCAGTTCAATTCACTTGGGCTCTGTAAATAGGATCTCTGTGTCAGTTCTCATAATAGATTTATGGAATGTCACAGCTACAAGCGGCTGAGAGATCATCTGAGCCTGTTTTTCTCAATTGAGTAATGTAGAGACCACTTTTAAAGGGGAAAAAAAATCTTACCGATCCCCAGTGTCAACTTAAATTATATTCAGATTGCTATTAAAATAAGAATGGTAAACAACATAATGAAATGTGTAATGTATATGTACATACACATAAATTTTAAGTAATACACATAAAACTAGGTATAAACTCTTTATTTAGAACATGTGTGATGATTCCCTTCTCCCATCCCTTTATTCTAGTCAAAGGACACCTTCATTGTATTTAGGGTCTTTGTATGATAGGAATACATCTTTAGTCTAACACGTCTACCATTGTGGGTTTTTTTTTTTGCCTAGTTTTAACAATTAAAGCAACATTCTACTTGGTGTCCATTCAACTGTTAACACAAACACATTAAGTGGGCAGAAAAATAGCATGACAGTACTTGATTACAAAAATATACCTTTGGAAATTTTTAAATAAATTATCATAGATATGAAAACACAGAAGTGGAACATTTTAATAGCAACAGACACCATCTCCTCTAATACATCTGTAGAGCCTAGTTTGAATAAAAACATCAATTTAGACCAACTTTCACATTGTACAAAAGGAAAACTGTTAATCAAGATAATAAACAAGACAGAAGTAGAGCTGGAACCAGAATCCAGAGCCAGACCCAGTTTCTTTTTTTTAATTGCAAATTTATTAAACTTAAAATGTAATTTGGAAGAATAGTACAGGCAATTTTATGAAAGCATTAAAAATGATCAAACAATTAATTCTTTAAAAATACCCTTGACGTTGTCCTACAGACAGATATGGTTAAAAAATTGATTGAAGTACTTAATGATGCGTGAAGAATAATTATTCTGCTTGTTATTTTTAATGTTTAGAAAATCAATATAAAGAACACCCCCATTTTGCTCTAATGGTCATGCATATGTTTTATTAATTTTTTGGAAAAATTTATTTTTGAGAACAGTTTTTGAATAGGGCTATTTCATAGGCCCACCAAATTAATAAAACCAATTTGTTGGTCAGTAAATACATATTTCAAAAGTTATATAATTATAATTTTTTAAAACTTTCTCTCAAAATGCCCCAGTTTGAAGGATGAATTATATGGTTATTCTAGGGGAAGAGAGTGGTCAGTCCCACTAGAAATCCACAAGCTGAGAGTGAGGTACCAGGGACTCTTCAAAGGAAAATAAAGAAGATGAACTGGATGCTGGGTAGGCAAAACCAGCTGTATTTACTATACCCAAGTACCACATCAGGACTCACGTTTTCTGACTCTACATCTGATACTCCAGTACTGAATTTCATTTTCTATTTGCCTCCCACTCTTTTAACATTTCTTCCCCTTGTCCCTCTGTTCACCAGCTTCTGCATGCAGCTCCAAAGAGTGCAGTTTCCCTTAATGTTCTGATAGCAGCTGAGAGAGGTTTCTTTAAATATTTCTAAAAGCTGTCAAGCTCATGACTCAATTCACTGCAAAGCTCAAATCACTGTGGAACCAGTTTCTTGACCCTTAGTACAGTAAATTTTTTGCAAAGCCATGCTGCTTTTATTTGTATAATTTAAATTTATTCCACCCAAGACTGAAATCAGAATGATGCCACTTCTTATTGTCTCCCATAATGCCCAGAGTTTTATATCACTGGGGATCCAGGAAGCTTTGCCTATTTACTCTTGTTAGCTGTATTTTACTTGAAATCTTATTAGTTGTGATATTAGTATGATGTCTTACTTTTACATTTGTGACCATCAGTGATCATATATGAGGAACAGCAGATAATAGGAAAAGTTGCTGGAAAAAGGTAGGTTAGGATAAAAGATCAAGGCTCCTGGGATGCAGTGCATTTGGCCAAGGCAAACTGAGTTTAAATAGTTGGAGCAGTGACAAGTTCTCAGATTTATAGGTAGCTGTTATCACTGAGGCCCTAAATCCCATCTTCAGGGTCAAAAATAAAATAAAGGGGCTGAAAAATAAGTGTCACTGGTTGAGGAGTTAACCACATTGCCTCTCTGTACCTCAGTTTCCCCATCTGCAAGATGAGGCAGTGGGAGAAGTCATCTCTAAATATTACTGCTTTCTGCTCTGATATTATGGCTGTTATAAGTCATCAGTTTAATTGTTGCCTCACCCTTTTCACTTTATTTCCTCCAATGATTTGGCTCTAAGTTTTGATGGAAATACAGTATAACCAAACAAAATACAATTTTGCTTTGAGCCCTTTTTGATGTCCTTAAAATCAGAGAAACATGAAGTGTTTTATGCTACATTATTAGATAAATTGATAACAACTTCACTGGATTCCAATTTTACTTGATATTCCATTTTATTTTTATTTTTAACTTAATTGAATTGAAAGTTTTGAGCAATGTACTATACCATGTTGTACTGTTGTACATATATAATGGCAGACGTTTCAGGAATAATATTTTGTTGGTGCTGCCATCAAATGAACATGCAGTGATGTTCATGTGACACCTTGAAGGATGGAAATTATTTGGAAGGGTGATAGACAAAAATGGAGGGCATTCTAGGTTAGGGAGGAGGCTGGCTGGATGAGCCTGGCATGCTCATGGTAAACTAAAGAGCAACGGAGTGGTGGGGAACAGGGAGAAATGCAGCAAGACTTTCTGAGAGAGGTCAGGCTGTGGAGGTCCTGGAATGGTAGGCCAGGGAGTTTGAGCTTGGGAAGCAAACAGAAGGATCCATCAGGGCTTTCTGTTGCTTGTGTATAGATGTTCCCAGGTGAGCATTAAAAAATGAGTACGGGTCCAGTGCCTGTCAGGTCAGTTGGCTTTGTCCATCCTTCAGGGGTGATGTGCTCTTTTCCTCCTCTAAATATCACTTAGCACTTTGGCCCCTTGTAGGGACTGCTTTGAGTGACCTTGAAGAACTCATTTGGGCTTCAGTTTTTTCATCTATGAAATGAAGCCCTGAAACCAAATCAGATGGTCATGATTCATTCTCAGTTTCACAGTCTCTCTCTGTCTCTCTCTCTTCCCTAATATGCCCCTGGGATGGAATAGTCTCATCAGTGAAGTGTCTTACTGAAGCAGTGATTATCTACCTATGTGGAGGTGGGAGGATGTGTGTAGTTTGGGAAAATAAATCCCATAGATGATTCTCTCAACCATCTTTACTATCATTAGACCTGATAATTTCCAAAGGATTTTCCCAGCTCTGACATTCTGATTTATAGTCCTGGCTCATAAAAGAATCAATCTGATGGCTTTGTAGAATGTATAGAAAAAAATCATATTTTTAGCAGTTATGATCTTTTTGGTTGCAAGTAACAGAATACCCAACTAAAAAAAAGTGGCTGAGATAACAAGAACATTTTATCTTACATCCAGAGGTTGGGTGGTTCTAGAATTATTTAATTCAGTGGTTCAACGGTGTCTTCAGAACTATGGTGTCTTTTTCATCTGTCTCTTCTATTATCCTCAGTGTGTTGACAACATCTCCCTTCTTGGTTACAAGATGGTTGCAGCAGCTTCAGACATTATATGCAAAAAAACCATGTCCAGTGAAGAGGAAGAGGGAACATTTCTTCCTATTTGTCATTATAAAGGAAAACTTTCCCCAGCCAACATCCCTCAGCTTTCATTGGCTTGATAAGTGATCGTCACATAGTCCCTTTTTAGCTGCAAGAGAGGATTAGAATGTGGGTATCTGGCACATCCAACTTCTCTAGTGGAAGGAGGAAGGGAGAGGGAAATGGGTGCTGGGATAGCAGCTAATAGCTGCTGCATGTGTCCTTTTTCCAACACTTAAGACCCCTCCTCTTCCTTTATGTAGCTGCTGGCTAATTAAAGCTAAGTATTTAACATAAATCAGGGCTTTTGTGAATTATCTAAATAATTAGAGTCATTGTAAGCACAGGGTCCTTATTTCATTTCATCTAAAATTTAATGATAAATGGGCCTCCATTGCCCCAAACGAGCTTCCCTGGTGCCGAAACCGGATATAATGTTTTAGTGCATTGGGTTTTAGGAAAATAACTTAAAATGTACAGGGATTGTGAGAAAGAGCAGCTTAAATTCTCAATTTTTTTTTTTTTTTTTGCTTTACAAATCTCCATCAGCTACCAAAAATAAGACCAGACTAAAGGGGTATGTGAATATTTAATGTAAAATTAGGAATACGTTGCTAAAAATCAGGAAAGAGTTTAGGGCTATGACCATGAATAAATTGTGAAATATCAGCTTACTTCTCCGCTACAACACTGACCTAAAGAAGCTTTTCTGTTTCCCCAGCAACCTCGCATGGCATTAGCTTGCTTCCCTCAGAGTAAATTAAATGTGATTTTCAAGTACTACACTTCATTATTTCAGAAATCACAATACCTTGCAGAAATAAGAACATTTCATAAATCATATTGGAGTTTATTTTTAAGCCAGAGCAGAGGAAGTATTTATTTGGGAAAATGTGGTTTTTTCTTTCAAATCTACTAAATTTCCAAGGACTTATAAATTACCTCTGTGATGAGTCGGTAAATGGGACATAGTATGCTTTATTTACTTAAAATACATTAGTGATTGCCCAATCATATTTAAAAAAAAAGAGTTTAGTTACCAGGTATGTGAAAAAGATACAACATCTTAAATGAACTACATAACTTTATGATCAAAAGCTCCAGAAGACAAAAAGTCATATTAATGTTAAAATCCTTTTCTAAAGTAAAGTTCTCTCATTTATATATCATATCACTTGTGAACAATGTTTTCCCAAACTTGGGGCATAACTTATGTATGTATTATACATACATGCAAACACTCATATATACACATTCCATGCTGAGTGTACCCAAAACTGGTCCATTTTAAATTTTAGATAAATTATTATGTTAACATCTGACTTGTATCCATCCCTGCCATTTTTGGTGTTTATAAAAGATCTTACAACTGAAATTGACATACCTTTATTTTTTCAAACTATTTAGTAACCAGTTATTAAAGGGCTTTTGAATTTAACCTGTGTCTCTGTCTAATACATAAGATGGTTGCTTATCCAACCATCAGTTGAGGACTCCTGCCTTGGATAGGAGTTATCCAGGTTCCTTTATTAGACCATTAGTAACTTGACAACAAGAGGGCTGCTTGGTTTATCTGTGTATTGTCCGTAGAGGCTAACAAGATGCCTTGTGTCAAGTAAGTCATAAATAATGGTTCTTCAATCAAATCTGTTAATATATGAATAGAGCCAGAACTTGCTTTTCTCCAGAGCAGTGGTCTCCAGAGTAGAGGACTTTCATTCTTAAAGGTGTGTAGTAAATTGATCCATCCAGGAATTAGAAAGGAAATATTAAAACTTATATTTATTTTGATCTTAACAAGAAATAAATGAATTTCAGTAAAAGTTAATATGTGGTTTGCTGGTAGTCCAAGCATAAACTTTAATGTGTATCATTAAATATGCACATATTATGAGTGATTGCTCAGGTTTTATTACTGATAAGACAGAGATTATGGAGATTTGGATATCACTGTTTTAGTTGGAGAAAGCCCAGATACACTGATTTTCTGGTGTGGGAGGCACTCTGTCCCCTAAAACTCCCTGAACTGCTGCTGAATGCCCCAAATTCTATCACATGGCCTCTTTCTTTAGTGTAATCAGGAAAATAAGCTTGCGAGTCAGATCTGGCTTTGAATCTTAGTGCCCCCACTAGTTGTGTGACCTTGGATAAAACAGGTCACTTTTCAGTTTTTCCATCTTTCAAATAGGGACAAAAATGCCCCTAACTTGTAGAGTACTGTGAACACTAATAAAGACGTAAAGTTATTGGTGGCCAAAATTCAGAAAATATTAGCTGCTTTCAAAGTACGTTAAAATTTTAAACAGGTGAACTGTTATTTATCATCAGTACTTTTGTAAAAATGAGTTTGGGTTCTTTATTTTTACTGTGGCAAAATGCACATAACATTTACTATTTTGACCATTTTAAAGTGAACAGTTCACCCTTGATTCTGCTCTCTTGCCCGATAGCTCTCGCAAGGACTTCCAATACTATGTTGAAAAGTAATGGGGACAGTGGGCAGCCTTGTCTGGTTCCAGTTCTGAGTGGGAATGCTTTCAATTTTTCCCCGTTCAGTATGATGTTGGCTGTGGGTTTGTCATATATGGCTTGTATCATTTTTAGGTAGGTCCCGTTTATGCCTATTTTGTTAAGCGTTCTTATCATAAAAGGGTGTTGAATTTTGTCAAATGCTTTTTCTGCATCTATTGAGAGGATCATATGGTCTTTATTTTTGCTTCTATTTATGTGGTGAATTACATTTATAGATTTTCGTATGTTGAACCACCCCTGCATCTCTGGGATGAAGCCTACTTGGTTGTGATGAATTATTTTTTTAATAAGCACTTGGATACAATTTGCTAGGATTTTACTGAGAATTTTTGCATCTAAGTTCATGAGAGAAATTGGTCTATACTACCCAAAGTAATCTATAGATTCAATGCAATTCCTATTAAATTACCAACATCATTTCTCATAGATTTAGAAAAAATAATTATACACTTTGTATGGAATCAGAGAAGACCCCGTATAGCAAAAGCAATTTTAAGCAATAAAAACAAAATGGGAGGTATTGATTTGCCAGACTTCAAACTATACTACAAGGCTGTGGTTCTTAAAACTGCCTGGTATTGGCACAAGGGCAGGGACACAGACCAGTGGAACAGAACAGAAAATCCAAATATAAAACTACCCTCATATAGCCATCTAATCTTTGACAAAATAGACAAAAACATACTCTGGGGACAAGAATCCCTATTCAATAAATGGTGCTGGGAAAACTGGATAGCCACATGTAGAAGACTGAAACAGGACCCACAGATTTCACCTCTCACAAAAATCAAATCATGGTGGATAACAGATTTAAACCTTAAATGGGAAACGATTAGAATTCTAGAAGAAAATGTAGGAAAGACTCTTACAGACATTGGTCTAGGCAAAGAATTTATGAAGAAAACCCCTAAGGCAATCACAGCAACAACAAAGATAAATGAATGGGACCTGATTAAATTAAAAAGCTTCTGCACAGCCAAAGAAACAGTCACGAAAATAAACAGACAGCCTACAGAATGGGAAAAAATTTTCGCATACTACACATCAGATAAAAGACTGATAACAAGAATATATTTAGAACTCAGGAAAATCAGCAAGAAAAAATCAAACAATCCTATCAAAAAGTGGGCAAATGACATGAATAGAAATTTTTCAAAAGAAGATATAAGAATGGCTAACAAACATATGAAAAAATGTTCAACATCCCTAATCATCAGGGAAATGCAAATTAAAACCACAATGAGATACCACTTAACTCCATTGAGAATGGGCTTTATCAAAAAGTCCCAAAACAACACATGTTGGCGTAGATGCGGAGAGACAGGAACACTCATACACTGCTGGTGGGACTGCAAACTAGTGCAACCCCTGTGGAAAGCATTATGGAGATACCTTAAACAGATTCAAGTAGACCTACCATTCGATCCAGCAATCCCATTATTGGGCATATACCCAGAAGAACAAAAGTCATTCTATAACAAAGACACCTGTACCAGAATGTTTATAGCAGCACAATTCACAATCGCAAAGATGTGGAAACAACCCAAGTGCCCATCAATCCACGAATGGATTAGTAAACTGTCGTATATGTATACCATGGAGTATTACTCAGCTATAAGAAATAACGGTGATACGACGTCTCTTTGGTTCTCCTGGAGAGAGTTGGAACCCATTATATTAAGTGAAGTATCCCAAGAATGGAAAAACAAGCATCACATGTACTCACCAGAAAATTGGTTTCCCTGATCATCACCTAAATGCACATCGGGGAAGGATACCAATTGGATATCAGACTGAGAACGGGGGTGGGGGGAGGGGATGGATGCATGCCTACATGATGAGTGCAGTTGCGCACCATCTGGGGAATGGTCATGCTTGAAGGTGCTGACTCGGGGAGGTGGGGGGGGAGTGGATGGAGGTATGACTACATGGTGAGTGCCAGGCGCACTCTCCGGAGAATGGACACGCCTGAGGCTCTGACTCAGGGGGATGGGCGGGACACAGACAATGTATATAACCTGAGCTTTTGTACCCCCATGAAGAGCTGAAATAAAAAAAAAAGAAAGAAAAGAAAAAAAATAAAGTGAGCAGTTCAGTGGCATTTAGTACATTCACAATGTTGTGTGACCATCACCAATATCTACTTCTAGAATTTTTTCATCATCTTAAATGAAAAACCCATGCTAATTAAGTAGTCACCCACTAATTCCTCCTTCTCCCACCCCCTGGCAACCATTAATGTGCTTTGTGTCTTTCTGTACTTGCTTATTCTGAATACTTCATATATGTGGAATCATATAACATGTGGTCTTTTGTGACCTGCTTCTTTGACTTAGCATCAGGATTTCAAAGTTCATGCATGTTGTAGCATGCATTAGTATTTCATTCCTTTTAATGGCTGAATAATATTTCATTATATGATTACATCACATTTTCCTTATCCAACCATCAGCTGATGGACATTTGGGTTGTTTCCACCTTTTGGATATTGTGAATAATACTGCTATGAACATTCTTGAATATGTCTTGTATGGACATATATTTTCAATTCTCTCATATATGGGTCATAATGGTAATTCTATGTTTAACTTTGCAAAGAACCTGGGATTCTTTTCTAAGAACAGCTTATGAAAGGAAGTTGAAAACACACAGTAGAGGAATTGACAGACAAATGATGACACCAACACATTTGAGGCACGTGGGCCTCAAACACATACTTTATTGACCATGTATTGGGGATAAGAAAGATCCTGCCTGCATGTGGCCAAAATTAATCCAAATACCTTCTATGATGCAGATGATAAATATATTGCTTTAGATTCCCTACTGTTCTTTAGTGCTCTGTAGTGCCTAAGCTACTCCCTGGTAGTTTGAGTTGGCACAATTGATACTGAAAAATAATATCAAGTTGTGCAATGACAACCCACATCTCTTCCTTTGGCCTGTACTGCGCTGAGATCCCTGAAAGAGTGGCGCCTGACCTGGCATCATCCTTAGGGGGCTCTACTCTGGCTCTCCTTTGCCTGTGCTCCTCCTCATGGGGCAAGAAGATTCTGAGGGACCAAGGAGATGAGCACCCCTAGAGCCCATCCCTCTCCTATACTCCACTCCAAGTACCTAGAACACAGGAATTTCCCTCCCAAACAACCTCAAGTTTGATCAAGGGACCACATAGATGGAACTTGAATCTGCGGACTGTGGTCTCTGCATGTGAGTACATGAAAATGAATCCTCCCTTAAGCATGGAGCCCCTGTAGGAGCGGCAAGAGAAGAGGGGTGGTCTGGGGATAAGTGGCTGGTGCCCCCCTCACTGCCACATTCTGACTCAGCACTCCCAGAAATTTGAGAATTTTCTATTTTAAACTGGCCTTCTACCATGCTACAGGTGGTGTTGTTTCATTTCATTTTACCAGACTTCTCAAGAGTGGTTTGCCTAAGGCGCATCTTTAAGGAGTACAGGTATTTTTTTTTTTTTGTAAGGTCCTATTCTCACAAAATCCTCCTGTTCCAGGGTAGGGATTACCAATGTTCATACTGATACTAGAAGAAGGGGCATCATCACATTGTTGGGATGGGATGCGTGGTTGAGGGAGGACAGGTGGCACAGCTAGGAAGAGACTCTGGCCTCCCATTCAGTGAGTCAGCCATTTGATAGCATGTTCCATTCTCCCTACCCAAGCACATAGGCCTTAAATCAGAAGTTCCCTTGAATTGCAGCCCCAAGCTAGATAAGTTGGACCATTCTACATTGTTTTTGAAAAATCAATATGTGTATTTTTCTTATTTGATTAGAACTTAAAGTCCCACTCTAGCTATTCTAAAATTAGAACTCTGTCCTGATAACTTCAAACTGATATTTGGCATTTGGTGGAAGATATGGGGCAAAAGAGGGCTTAGTTTGCTCTTCAGTGTTCTGGAGTCTCCTTTCTGCTTTCTGCACTCTCACTTAGAGTTACTAAAGTCACACACAACTTTTGGCCATTTTCTAGATAAATTTCCATTATAAAGTCAGCTCAAACCCTTGGATTTGTGAATGTGTAACTGTAAAATAGGATTCCCTTTGACCTACTCAGGACTCGTGCTGAGCACATCCTGTTTCCCTGTGATCTTTGGGAATCACAGGGTTCCTTGGTTACTGAAGAGATGACTTCCTCACAAATCAGTGGAGGCTGTGTGAGTCCTTCATGAGGCCCGAACCTAACTAGCCTAAGCTTGCCTTGAATGAATCCTTTGTCCCTCACACTTTCATAAAGAAAGTTTGAATTAATCAGTTATTAATGCCAAAGCCATATGTCTCATAAAAAAACAAGGTCAAATACAAAAGAAATCACCACATTCATGTATTCATCATCCATGCTTTGGGCCCCAGCCCTCTGCTAGGCTATAGGGATCTAGAGATGAATGACATGAATCTCTGCCATAGACTCATAGACTGCCCAAACGGGGAGAGTCATTCAAGATTATGTCATTTTACAGATAAAGGGACTGCTACTGATATTCTGGGCCAAGACAGAGCAGATCAACTCTCTTAACTTGTACTTTAATGCTCTTTTTACCATATGACTACCTTGATACATGGATATAACTCATGGGATAAGACTGCTCACCTTCTGAGACAACTTAGGTTATCTGCATATGCCTTGGGAATCTGGGAAGCCAATGCTCAAGTATGAGAGCAGGGCACATGTTCCAAGCTTGTTGAGGTAAGTGGTATTCCCCCCTCATCAAACAGGTTGTGAATTTGGTGACTACATGTATCTCTGTTATGCTGAATCTCAACCAGGTTGCCTTGGCACACTGGTATATTGTAAGCCCTTTACAGCTACATAATCCATGTGTGACTCATTTACTTTTCCCCCCTGTTTTATTGAGATATAATTGATAAAAATTGTATATATTTAAGGTATACAATGTGTTGTTTTGATATGCATATACATTGTAAAATAATTACCACAATCAAGCTAATTAACATATCCATCACTTCACATAGTTACCACTAATATTTATTTATTTTATTGCCCTTTGGCCAGTTTTTTTTAAAAGATGGGGTCTTGCTCTTTTGCCCCAGCTGTAGTGCAGTGACCATTCACAGGCACAATCATCGCACACTACAGCCTTGAAGTCCTGGGCTCAAGTCATCCTCCCACCTCAGCCTCCCAAGTAGCTGGGACTACCTGCTCACACAACCAAACCTGGCTTACCATCTATTTTTGCTAGGACTGAGGCTCAGCACTGCTGGGAATAGTCTACCAGATGAGACACTGGATAAGTGAGGAGCTGTGGGTACTATTGGTCATGAGTAGAAGTAAGAGGCAGAACATAATTTCAGTCCAGCACCAAGGAAAGATAGTGCAGTGCTGGGTACATGTAAGAATTTGTCTTAGAGAATATTCAAGAGGGCCTGGCTATCAGGGCAATAAAAAGTTTCACTCAAAGAGCCACATGGGTGTGCAATAACTGTGGATGTGTTCCTAAACATAGAGAAATAGTGATTGTGAGGTCATTATCATTCACATGCTTTGGACTGTTTTGAATCCTTTTATCTCTTTAAGTGTGTTAAGATATAGTATTTGTCTGTGTGCCTTGTTCATAGCATAGCTGAGAAACACTATTCTAGTGAAACCTGCTTCTGCCTGCTGATGAACCATTGTTGAAGCCCCATGGAAAATGTTAGGGGTGAATTCAAAGAAGGGAGAGGTCCTTTCTGGCAGGGTAATTAAGGAAGGGTTTGTAAACAGAGTAGTATCTGAGCTAGATCTTGAAACCACTTGCACAAGTATAGGATGGAAGAGATGGACTTCTCAGTAACCCATGTGAAAAACCGGTTGGGGTTTTAATCAATAGTAAGACTATGAATTAAATGTATTCATTAAAACTTTATCAACACCTCTATTGTGAGGGGAAACTAGCTAGATACTAGAGATAACAATCCCAATCAGGCTTAACTGCGCTCTGGAGATACAGTTTAGTTGGGCAAAATATGCTAATAAATAGCTATTGTAGATGGGAAACTACCTGCCCATTTGGCACCTGAAAGAAATTTGGAAGGCCTGGAGCATAGGGCTTAGGGCAGCATGAGATGGGGGCCATGGACAGAGGTCCTATCATTGAGAGCCTTGTCCAACATTTTAAAGAACTCATACTGGGTCATGTATGTATCAGTCAAGAATGCAAAATGTGATTGCCCAAGAATTTACCATATTTTCACCATTTAAAGAGGCCATTGATTGCAACTTGTATCATTGATCCAAAATGATCTTTACTGGAAAACATAAAGTGCTGCATATTAAATATATGCAGTAACTTCTCATTTTCATATATATTAAAAAGTAAACAATAATGAACCTCAGAATTGAGGAAATATAGTGATTTGATGTTAGGCTGTATTAACTGAAGTTTAGAGTCTGTAATGATGGAGATGTTGCTTGCATTGTTGATTACAGTGCACCTGGGTGCCTTTCTGGTTCATTTAAAAAGAAACATCTAGACAAACTAAGTGCATTAAGAGAAAAGTGACTAGGCTAGAGATTGGCTCCACCATTCCTTATGCAAGAAAGATACAGAAATCATGTGTGCTCCCATAGTACCTCCACACTTCATCTAGCCCTAGCACTCTCTTGCCATTCTCAAGACCAATGTTTATCTGTCTTCCCCACTAACCTCTTGAGTCTCATCAGGTAGGGAATGCTGTTCCCTGCTATATCCCTACCACCCAGCACAATGCTTGTCATATATTTGACACTTAATACATATTGAATGAATGAATGTATGAACAAGAGGCTAAGGGTTGAGGGTGGAGGTAGAGAGAGAAACTACTGTTAAGTCTTGGATAAGATGACATGTGGAAATGTTAACTTGCTTGTCTCCCTATGGTTGCCTTTATAAAATGAAGCCCAATGGAAAGAGAAAGAAACTCCAGGGAGACAGCATGGTCACCAATCAAGGTAACTCTTATCCCTTCTAGTTGCCTAAAGATAAAATGAGTAGTTTATATACTGTAGCAGTGTAACCTTATTGGGGGCAATCTGTTGAAAACTATGGTCAGTGTTTCCTTAAAAAATTGCATATATACACATACAAATAAAGCTTGCAGAAAATATTAAGGGGTTTGATAAACTTCCCACAGCCCATTTGTGGACCTTTAGTTAAGAACCTCATATCCAGGACTTTGCAGTTAACAAAACACCCTCACATTGTCTTAGGAGCAGTGACACTGTGGAGAAAGCAAAGCCAGGCTGTGAAACCCATTGTTCAGGTGAAGAAAATGAACCTCAGAGAAGGTAAGTCATTTGCTCAAGGTCACATAGCCAGTAAATGCTAGAGCGGGGATGTGAGTCCACGTGTGTCTAACTCCAGATTGCAGGGGTTCCACAATGCACTGCTGTTGGTTCCATGTCCCAAGAAGTGCTCAAACAGGCTGTGTTATCTCTGGGCAGGCACATAGAGGTGACATGAGCACTGGAAGGGTAGATGTGAAATACTTGATAAATGTATAAAATGCTTTACAAATCATAAAGTGCTGGATGTATGCTTGCTATCAGAGAAGCTGTTGGGCATAGTAGGGAAGGGGGTGGATTCTGGAGACAGACTGTCCAGCTTTGAATCCCATTTAGGATACTTAGCAGATGGTGTCATTGTGGGCAGGTTGTTTAACTTCTTTGAGTCTCAGTTTCTTCATCTGTAAGAAAGGAATAATAATAATAATATTTATTTTATATATTAGTGAGAGGCTAAAATGAGGTAATATGTATACAGTGCTTAGTACAGTACCTGATACTTGGTAAGCACTCAATAAACATTAGCTATTCTCAATAAATGATGGCTAGTATTGATGTAATCATGGTTATTATTTGAAGTAATTCATGTTTTAATAACTCTGTTCATCTCCAAGGAGTTAATCTGGTCCCTCATGATCAGTGTTGTGAAGCTTTTCTGTATGTTTATCCAAGCTGTGAGATTACACGAAGATGCTGCTTCAACCCATGCCACAGTGGACACTGGCCTATTCTGAATTTATTTTTTCTTTTATATTTTTTATTCTTAATTATTATGGGTCCATAATAGTTGTATATCTTTATATGGTATGTGTGATGTTTTGGTATAGCATACAATGCATATTAATCAAATCAGAGTAATTGGGGTATCCATTATCTCAGGCATTTATCATTTCTTTGTGTTAGAAACATTCCAATTCCACTCTTTCTGTTATTTTAAAGTATACTCTAACTTATTGTTGATTATGGTCACTTTGTTGTGCTATCAAATATTGTTCATTCTATTTAACTAACTATGTTTTTGCACCCATGAACCATCCCCACTTTATTCCCCCTCCCTCTCCCAGCCTCTAGTAACCATGATTCTACTCTCTGTCACCATGAGATCAATTGTTTTTAATATTTAGCACCCATATATGAGTGAGAACATGTGAGATTTGTCTTTCTGTGCTTGGTTAATTTCATGTAACATAATGCTTTCCACTTCCATACATGTCCTTGCAAATGACAGGATTTCATTCTTATTTATAAGTATATAATATTCCATTGTGTATATGTACTACAATTTCTTTATCCATTCATCTGCTGATGGGCACTTAGGTTGATTCAAAATCTTGGCTACTATGAATAGTGCTGCAATAAACAATGGGAAGGCAGATATCTTTTCAATATATTCTTTTCTTTTTTTAAAAATATATACCCAGCATTGGGATTGCTGGGTCATATGGTAGTTGTGTTTTTAGTTTTATGAGGAACCTCCATACTGTTCTCCATAGTGGTCACACTAACTTACATTCCCACGAACAGTGTACAAGGGTACCCCTTTCTCCACATCCTTGCCAGCATTTGTTACTGCCTGTCTTTTTTCATAAAAGCCATTTTAGCTGGGGTGAGATGGTATCTCATTGCAGCTTTGATTTGCATTTCTCTGATGACTAATAATGTTGAGCATTTTTTTCATATTACTGCTGGCCATTTGTATGTCTTCTTTTAAGAACTGTCTATTCAGATCCTTTGCCCATTTTTAATTGGATTATTTGATTTTTTTCTATTGAGTTATTGGAGCTCTTTATATATTCTAGTTATTAATAACTTGTAAGATGGGTAGTTTGCAAATATTTTCTCCCATTCTGTCTGTTGTCTCTTCACTTTGTTGATTTTTTTTTCCTGTGCAGAAGCTTTTTAGCTTGATGTGATCCCATTTGTCCAATTGTGCTTTGGCTGCTTCTTCTTGTTTTTCCTTTTAAGAGCAAAAGAGACAGGGATAAAAAACAGTGAAAACAATGACCATGATTTTTATGGTTTTAGTTGTCAAAGAAACTTATATTTGATATTTGTATTTTGACAATAAAATAACACACCCATAATCTGCCCAACTTAAAGCAGCCTCAAGAAAAAGAGAGCAAGCAATTCACTCTTCCCCTAAAAAGTAGGCATTCCATCAAATTGGCTAAATGTGAAAAATATCAGTAGAAGGCATGGAGATATAAAAGCCAGGAATTCTCACTTTTGGAATGCTTGGCATCAGGGGGAGATAAAGAGTGAGGTAACAGCTAGTGTGTTGGGAATTGTACAAAACCCACAACTTCTGACATCCTATAGTAAGGTAGAAACAGTATTCGATATTTCTATTTTGTCACTAGTGTCTGTGAATTTCCATTTTTGGTAAATAGTTGTTAAATTAGGAATGACAGTTGACAAATATGCCCCTTTCAAATTTAAGTGGAAGATAGCATTTAAATTGAAAGTGGGCATAAAGATGTTTTAATAAAATGATGTCAAGAGGGTTTCCTATCAATAAATTTTTCTAAGCTTTTTCTTTTCCTCCCCCAAAAAGCAGCTGGAGTGCAGTCTTGTTATGTGTAGTATCTTTCATTTCAACCTACTATATATGTTTTCATACACTACTGAAGTGTAAGTTTTGGAAAACATACTGGCAAAATCCATTTGGCTTAACTTTTAACTATCTTTAATTTATAGGATTTGAGAACAATTCTTTTAGATGTTGAATAATGTAAATTACCAACCAAGATGCCAAATTTATCATTTGATGCTTTATTTTTTTCCAGACTGCAAGTTTTCTTGAATTTCCAGACTTTCTTTTTTTTATTTTTAAATTTTCGAGTATTATAGGGGTACAAACATTTTGGTTACATATATTTCCAAACATCTCAAAGCTCTTTCAAGGGAGACAATTGAAGGCAGAAAATTAATTCACATTTTTATAAAAGCAAAAAAAAAGTGTAGGGAAGAATTAGAACTTTATAAGTACTGGCTATTAAAATGATCACATTTTATTTAAACTTTGTATTTAAAGTGGAGAGTTGAGGCAACTATCTATAAAGGAGGAAAGTCCCCAATTTACCTCAATTATTGGCTTTAAAGGCTTGCTTGAGTGTCATGATCCAGGCTTCCTTTGGTCAAGTTTGCTTTTTCTGAGCTACAAAGGGAAGCACTCAGCTATGCTCTCTGAATTCAGTGTCTTTCCTAGCTTCATTTCAATATTTCATATGTATAATAGAAATACAAGCAAAGCTCAAAATAACTGGCTGCATTCCTAGGAAAAATGCACAGTTAGCAGACATTCAGTATTATCAAGCAACCTATAGAAGTGATGCCTTAAAATATAAGTTGTGGCTGGGAGTGGTGGCTCACGCCTGTAATCCTAGTACTCTGGGAGGCCGAGGCGGGTGGATCGCTCGAGGTCAGGAGTTCGAGAGCAGCCTGAGCAAGAGTGAGACCCCGTCTCTACCAAAAAAAATAGAAATGATTTGGACAGCTAAAAATCTATATAGAAAAAATTAGCCGGGCATGGTGGCACATGCCTGTAGTCCCAGCTACTCGGGAGGCTGAGGCAGTAGGATCGCTTAAGCCCAGGAGTTTGAGGTTGCTGTGAGCTAGGCTGACGCCACGGCACTCACTCTAGCCCGGGCAACAAAGCGAGACTCTGTCTCAAAAAAACAAAACAAACAAAAAAAAATGTAAGTTGCTAGTATTTGTTTGTTTTAGTTCTATTTCTCATCACAAAAAAGAGGGAAGGTATTTGGCATCAAAAGTACCTGACTTTGGCCTATGTTTGAGTAATCCTTAAGGCATTATTGTAATTAAGGGTACTGTCCTTTGATGCTTCTTCATTCTTCTCAGTTTCCGAATAGGGGTTTTCTTTTCTTTTCTTTTCCTTTTTGCACAACAAAGGAACGTGAAAGTGTTAGAAATTAGTAAAGATTAACATATACACTTCTTCCTGCCATTTATTATGCCTGGTTGCCAAAACATTGCACTAAATAAAACAGGAAAATGTTGCCAAAAAGTCACAAATGCTGAAATTAATAATGTAATATAGAGTCTATATTATACACAGGCAGGCACTAGCTTTTGGAAGAGAGCTATTTGCCCACATTCACCGGGGAAGTATTTCCTTTTGTTATTTTAATATGAAACGATGTGAGTGACTAGAATAGAGAAGGAACTGCCACTGAGGAGATTCCAGTACTACAGAGGTACTCTCTGCTATTGTTGCTTGCAATTATTTCTTTTTACAGGGGATTGTACTTTTTCAATATGACGATGGTGGTGTTTCAGAAAAGTATTGATTGAGAGTATTAAAAATAAGGTCCTCTATCTTTTTCATGAAATAACAGATGAAAAGATGAGTACTCAGTGATGAATGGGCCCTGTGCTTGTCGAGTAGAATAGCGTTTTGTTACCTGGACCTATTTCATTTTTCTGCCTCTGTTGCAATTACTAAATAGCACAATCATTGTCTTATTCTTTTCCTTTCTTTCTTTTTGAAATTTGGTCTATATCATGGGTCAGGTGTTTTATTAAGACACCAGAATGCTTGGGTGGTCTTAATGTGGATGAGGTGGCTTGTCTCACATTCCTTTAGGAGAATCTAGACAGAGACTTAAATTGCGATTTCTTTTCTCTTCCATTTGAAGGGGGAGGTGTGGGGTTGGTTACTTTGCTCCTATGGCAGGGAATCCTGTGGTCTGCTGTGCCATTCACATTAGGAATTCAGTTTAATTCACTGCAGCTTCATACCAAGCAATTCAAGAGAGTGCTGGGCTAGACAGCTCTGACCCCTGAGAGGTAAGGGAGTCAATCGGGTAACTACCTGCCTCCCCTTCACTACCCAAAGGAGTCTATGAACAATAGTGCTTCTTCTCAACCCAGGTGCAAAAGGTATTTGCCACTTGCTGGGAGAAGATGTTTGCTACTCTGCAGGGAGAGGGCCAGAGTTGGAGGGGGTGGGGATGGGGGCTGTTCTTAGGCTAAGACCACCCAAGCATTCTATGCAGTTTCAGGACCCAGCCTAAGATCTGAATAAGGGAGAGGAAGGTGTCAGGAAAACGCTGTGGAAGATTTCAGAATGCCAGCCTGCACTCACTTAGGCTTTTCCCATGGCAGTGGATATGGAGTGAGGCAGAGCTCTCAGATGCTTAATGTTGGGAGAAAACAGCATGGAGTAGTGGAAAGAGCTTGAAATTTGGAGTCACTGGGCCAGTACCTGAGTCCCTGATGTGTGACTTGAGCAAGTAGTTGCGCTTTTCTGAGCCCTACCAACTTTACAGGGCTTTTTGTGAATGTCTAATCCAACAAGAAACTTCAAAGTATTTTCAAAGACCCCAAAGCACTAGATCAGTATTACTTATTTGTGTGAGAGCTGATGACTGGAAATGAAGATTTGATCCATCAATATAAATGGGAGAAAAGAAAAAAGAAAAAAAAAAGAAAATGGGCAAACATGAACAAATATTTCACCAAGTAGGTTATATAAATGGCAAATAAGCACATGCAAAGATGTTCAATAATATTAATCATTAGAGAAGTGCAATTAAAACCACAATGAGATATCATTAATATATATATGTGTGTGTGTGTGTGTGTGTGTGTGTGTGTGTGTGTGTGTGTGTATAAATGGGAGAATGAAAGCCTGAGGAAGTCTTATGAGATGTTTCTGTCAATTTAACTCTTTTAAATGATCAGATGTTGTAAACCCAGATTTTGTCACATAAATTTTGCTTCTCTGGTTGTTGACCTTCCTTAACAGTCTCTCCCCTTCACTGTTAATTTTGGGCCTTTTCTTGCAAAGCCACAATCCTGACAGGTAGACTTCTCCCATTGCTTCAGTTACATTTATCTGTTCAGAAAGAGACTTTTGCTGGTCAGCCCTGCCATACCATCCACTTATTGTATGGGACATCTCTTCCTGGACCACCAAAGTTAAGCTGAGGAACCAGTCAGTCCAGCTGGCCTTTTTTGCCCTTGACACCAGAGATGACTTGCTCAGCACTGTGGAACACCCTTCTGCTGGGGAGGGGGAGGGGAAGGGGGGAGGGGATACAGACCCCTGGGGTCTAAGTGGATAGGAAGAATGAAGATGAGAATGGAGAATTAAAATTCACTTCCAAAGCTCTAAACTTTAGATATTGGCTTTTCCTTATTTGGGAGATAAATCCTACAAATTTTAGTGATTGTTTTTAGTGGATCAAATAAAGGATTCGAGGGTGGAGGCAGGAAGCACTGAAAAGTATGAACTATAACTAGATTAAATTGTCTACAACGTATGACTTGAAACTGTCATTACACCTCAAGCTAAGGCTTTTGTCACATAGCATGCAATGATATGTTATATTAATGCCAGCTTTCAGAAAACATCATAAATCCATAATGTAAACTAAGTGCTTAAAATTGCCAAGCGAAGAGAGTCTCCTGTATAACAAAACAAAACAAAACTCAGGACACACTACTGAACAGTAATAAAGGCTATAGCTATAAGTATAGACACATAGAAATACATTAAGAGGAATAGCCACTTTATTGCCTGTCATTTTTACATACTATGAAGACTCAGAGTGGTATTATTTAGTAGGTGGTATTATTTGGAGGCAGGTGTTAGACATACAATTATCATAAAGACTCTATGTGGAAGATGACCACATGATACAAATTTATCTTTATTCTAATATAGTTTACAGAGTTTTTTCTGACAAATTACACTATACTTTATGGAAATGTAACATTTTGTATGAATGGGAAGGATAAGCCGCTTACATGCCAATGAGGAAGACAAAGTAGCATCACTCTTATTTGCAACTGGCCCAGACCTTTCCATTAGCAAATTAAAATCTGTTCAAATTTATTTACTAATATATTAGGAGAAGCTTCAGGCTAACCCCTTGACTTGTATTATATAGCAAACAACTGTAGCAGTGAAAATAATTAATAGCATGTAATGCACCTCCCGTTTATTTCTTCTTCATGCCCAAGGGTCGGCTGTATAGTGGGTTTGCCATCTGCATTTGGTTACAAGGGTATATTTACTTAAAAATTATCAATTATAGTTTTAAATGGATTTCCTTAATTGCAGTCTTCTTATTCAAGTGTGATACAAATCATATATATGCTTTGTGTTTATTTGTATATTATATCACCTGCTCCTGACCAATTCTGAGAGGAGCTTATTCATTTGAAAATAATGTCTACTGAAACCTGTTATGTTGTTTGTGTTTACTGCATAATCACAAGAGCCATGGCTTTGTTCATCCATATTATAGCAATACTGCAACGATTAGTGTTCACTCTCTATATGTGGGAGAAACCTTTCAATTATCTTGTGGATCCTTATAAGGGAGGTTGGGTTGTTAATGGGCTTGAAATTTGCAATATGAAAGTCGATCTGTGAGTCTGCCCAGGAATAGACAAGTACACTGGGCTTTGCTGACCTCTGCTGTCTACTTTAAAAGGTAGTGGTGGTTTTTCTCTAGGGAGAGAGTTTAGAGACACTAGCGAGTGTCTCATTCTACTGAGGAGATGATCATAGTTTTGAGCAGTGGAAATGAAAAAGTTCTGTTGGAATAGCAAGTCGAATAGAACCAGAATCCCAACCTTCAAAGGCTTCAAAAAGGCATTTAGCTCTAGAGGGATTCTGAATGAGAAATTCTTATGAAATGCACACCAAGCACAGCACCCTCTCTTACCTGGAATCTCCATCCCTTCCTTGCTTTCTCCTCTTACCACCTGCCTACTCCTGTCCCCAGATTCCTGGCCAGTGCCTTCCCTCTTCTTCCCTGCTTCTCTTGTGACGACTGCCAACTCTTCCTTTGACTCTACCTACACTAAGTTCAAGGAGCCACGTCATGTTCCTTCCAGGTCTGGACCAATACAACTCTTCTGAAGAAAAATTAAAAGACCTACCTATCTTACAAAAAACATGAATCTTTTGATGGTTAAATTGCTGTGCTGATGGCATAGTGGAACTACTTTGGTGTGTAAGATTTAGTCCCCTTTCCCAAATAGCTATCAGCTTCCTCTTTACTCACAGGATTACAGTCTTTGCTGAGAGGTGGCATAGGACCGTAAACTCATAGATGGCTTTCCTTGACAGGTTGCAAGCAGTCTTTTGAGTGTGCCGCCTGTGTTCTTCCTCTGCAGTAATACACTAGAGCATCATCCATAGTTCAGTTGTTCCTACCCTCGGGGCTGCACCAGGCATTTACTGTGGACTGAATAAATGACACCTCAGGAACATAAACAGGTTGTAGTATTTTTAATATACTTAAATGTTGTTATGCTTTAATTAAATACAAATTGATTTTAAAGCATTACTGGATTTATAATAGCAGCTTATCAGTAAATGGACAGATACTACTATCATGTGGAAGTCAAAGAAACATTTTGGTATTAAAATGATCTTCTAATATTGAAAAAAATTGAGAGTCTACAGCAAAAAGAACCAAGCTCAAACTCAGAAGACCCAGGTTCTAATTGTGGCTCAGTTATATAGTATGGATCCATTATATACTGAGGGATTTGGAGCCAGTGACTTGTTCTCCAGTCCTGTATTTTCTGAGTCTAATAAAAAAATTCATTTGTTACTGAATATTTATTGAGATTCTATTATACTATTACATACTGCTATTTTACGTATTCTGTGCTTTATCTGTCTTTTTAGCATTCACAATGGCCCTGCAAGGTAGGCATTATTATTTCTTCTTTACAGAAAAGGAAACTGAGGGTCACTGAAGGAAGATATTTGTTCTTTATTATTATAGTAGAATTTTTATTTCTTTAAAATCTTTACTTCATCTAGAATTCACTATGGCATGCTGTTAGGATTTCAATTAATTTTATTTTTCCAAATACATAAATTTGATTCTCCAATTACTATTTATTGAATCCTTTCATCACTTATTTTAAATGGAACCTTTATCACATACTGAATTTGCATCTGGACTCTATTCTGGCCTATTGATCGATACACCTAGTCATATGCTGTTTCACTGTTCCAATGACTGTAGTTTAAAATATTTTCATATTTTTGCAGAACATGTGTCTATTCTTTATTTTTTCTTAATATTTTCTTAATATTATTTTCTTAATATTTTCTAGAGGCTAAAAAATCCAGGACATTCTTGCCCATTTTCTTTTCTGATATTTTCAAGTTTTATGGGGAAAAATTGCATTGGATTAAAATTAATTTGTAGGAAACTAACTTTTCCAGACCATGGTTTATTTCTTCTTTTATCCTCATCATCTCATACCCCTCAGTAAAGTAAAATAGCTGCATTTATATAAGTCTTACATATTTTTTGTTAGGCTTATTTCTAGATATTATTATTATGCTATTGTGAATAGGTACAGACAGATTTTGAACAATGAATCAAATTTGGATCTGGGAAACAAAAATAGCACAAGTGAAGACTTAGTAAAGAAAATAGGCATAGCATGTCTGGGAGAGGGTGAGGGTTAATTATTGGGTGGAGAAGCTATATGGATGGCTCCCTATTATCTCTGGGATAAATTTTGCTGATAATACATGCCTTTCCCCCTTGATAGGGCTATTATGAAGGTTCTTGAAATGTGTGGAATATATGGAAATTAGTCTTCTAATTTAATGCAAACTAAGCAGAATTGTTGAGAACTGTTTGTGTTAGATGAACACATTCTGACACCTTGTGGTCATTTAAGGGTATGTGCCATGTTGTAATTTCAACAGTTGAACTGAGAGTGGATGTGTTGTCCATAGAATCATATTTAGAGCTAAAAGGGGGGTTAGAGATAATCTAATTCAACCTTCTTGTATTATACATGGGGAAAGTTAGGCCCAGAGAGCAAACAGACCCTGCCCAAGCTCACACAGCTGCTTCTACCAGAACTGGGATCAATTTTTCTGGCTTATTGTTCTTTTTGCTATATCATGTTCCATTTAAAGCTTTCTGTAATTTTACAATTATAGAAAAAAAGAACCAAAAGAAATTTATTATATTTTTATGTCATCTCTGAGGAATTTAAATCATTTATGTGTGTGTGGATGGTGGTCGCGATGATGGTGGTTTCTACAGATGGGAGGGAGAAGCAGGACTGTTTTCTGAGTGTTCCTATAGCTGGTCAAATTATGAGTCCTAAAAGAACTGGTCATTCCGACCAAGTGCAGTGAATCTCCACAACTCTTTGAACATCAGGGACCCAGAATATTTTCCAAGCCATTCACAGGACATTCTTCATAGCCCAGGGAGGTCTGTATCTTTCAGGAATGAGTGTGCCTTAGTATGCTTGCTGCTCTCAGTCATTAGAAGTGTAACCTCAGTCTCAGTGTAGTGATGAAATTACAGAAGATTTAAACAAATGGAGAAATTTTTATGTTCATGGATTATAAAGACTTAATATCATTAAATGGAAATTCTTCCCAAGTTGATCAATAGATTAAATGCACTCTCTGCCGAAATTAACAAGCTGACCTTAAAATATATGTGAAAATGCAATAGGCCCACCCATAATAGGCAAAACAATCTTAAAAAAATAGACCAAAATTGGAGGACCTACACTTCCTAATTTAAAATTTTACTATAAAGCCACAGTTATTAAGTAGAAAAAGAATACTTGGCCAATTGATAATAGCTATCCATTCATTATACTGGCCAGCTCAGAACTGTGAAGATGGGCTCCTGAATGGAATGCCCACATTGGCAAAGACAGAGGTTGCATATGGGCCTAGCAGCATGAACTCCCACTTTCCAAGGCCAAACTAGCTATTGGCTCTCAATGTCTAAACTGTCAGCAACAGAGACCAACTTTGTGCTCCTGGTATGATACTATTCCTCAGAGACCTACTGGCCACTTGGTTTCAAGTTAACTATACTTGGGCCCCTGGGAGGCCGAGCCTGGAAGATCACTCAAGGTCAGGAGTTCAAGACCAGCCTGAACAAGAGTGAGACCCCGTCTCTAATAAAAATAGAAAGAAATTAGCCAGACAACTAAAAATATATAGGAACAATCATCTGGTCATGGTGGCACATGCCTGTAGTCCCAGCTACTTGGGAGGCTGAGGCAGAAGGATTGCTTGAGCCCAGGAGTTTGAGGTTGCTGTGAGCTAGGTGATGTCTCCTCTTGCATTCCTGACTTTGGTATTCCATGTCTTCTTTTAGTCCCAGTTAATTTTTTAAAGGTTGTCAATTATTGTTCATCTTAAGAGTTTTTCCAACATTTTCTTTTGAATTCCACAAGAACAAAAACACAACATAGCAAATTTATGGGATGTAGTAAATTAGTGCTTAGAAGGAAATTTATAGCTTAGAACATCTGTACTAGAAAAGGAAAATGATCTCATACCATCAACCTATGCTTCACCTTAAGAAACCAGAAAAAGAAAAGCAAAGTAAACACAATGAATGCAAAAATATACCCTATGTTCCCTTGTAATTTATTATTTGACATTTGACCCCTGGGCTATTTATACGTACATTTTTTAATTTTCAAATATTTGTCAATTTCCCAAATATATTTCCCAAATTTCATTCTGTTGTTGATTTCTACTTCAATTCCATTTTGGTTGGAGAACTTGCTTTGTATAATTTCAATCGTTTTAAATTTATTGAGATTTGCTTAATGTCCTAGTGTATGATCTATCCTGGGGAATGTACCACATGCATTTGAAAATGTGTATTCTGCTGTTGTTCGGTGATACTTCACTTAGTAGATGGTTTCCAGTTTTATCCAGGTTATTACAAAAGGTACTAGTTCACCTATTTTTATGCCTGAGTAGTACTCCATGGCACACATATATACCACATTTTATTAAGCCACCATGTATTGGTAGGCACTTGTTTTGATTCCACATCTTTGCAATTGTGAATTGTGCTGCAAAAACATTCAAGTACAAGTGTCTATTTGATAAAATGACTTTTTTTTCCCTTTGGGTAATTACCCAATAATGGGTTTGCTGGATCAAATGGGAGGTCTGCTTTTAGTCTTTTGAGGTATGTCCATACTACATTCCATAGAGGTTGTACTAGTTTACTGTCCAACCAACAGTGTATAAATGTTCCTTTCTCTCTATATCAACACCAGCATCTGTTATTTTGGGACATTTTGATATAAGCCATTCTCACTGGTGTTAAGTGATATCTCATTGTGGTTTTGGTTTGCATTTCCCTGATGATTAGAGACATTTGAGCATTTGTTCATATGTTTATTGGCCACTAGTCTGTCTTCTTTTGAAAAGCTTCTGTTCATGACTTTTGCCCACTTTTCAGTTTTTTTCTTGCTGATTTGCTTGAGTTCTTTGTAAATTTTGGTTATTATCCCTTTGTCCAATGTATAGCATGCAAATATTTTCTCCCATTCTCTAGGTTGTCTATTCACTCTATTAATTATTTGCATGGATATGCAAAAGCTTTTAAATTTAATCAGGGCCCATTTATTTATTTTTATTGTTGCTGTGATTGCCTTTGAGGTCTTCTGCATAAATTCTTTGCCTAGGCCTTTTGGATGTAGGCATTTAAGGCTATGAATTTTCTTCTTAGGACTGTTTTTGCTTAATCCCACAGATTTTGATAACTTGTTTCCCTTCTATCATTTAGTTTGAAGAATCTTTTGATTTTCATCTTAATTTCCTCCTTGACCCAATAATCTTTGAGCAGTAGGTTGTTTAATTTCTGTGACTTTGTGTAGGCTTGAGTGTTTCTGTTGGAATTGATCTCTACTTTTATTCCACTGTGGTCTGAGAAGATACATGGTATAATCTCTATTTTTTTTAATTTGTTGAGACATGTTTTGTGGCCTAGGATGTGATCAATTTAGAGAGTGTTCCATGAGCTGATGAGAAGAATATATATTCAGTAGTTTTGGGGTAGAATGTTTTGTAAATGTCTGTTAGGCCCATTTGTTCTAGAGTCCTATTTAAGTCCATTTTTTCCTTATTTTCTGCTTGGAGGATCTGTCCTGGTCTGTCAGTGGGGTGTTGAAGTCCTCGGCTATTATGATGCTGGTATTTATCATTTTGTTTAGAACAAGTAGGATTTGCTTTATGAATCTGTGCACACCTGAGTTAAGCACATAAATATTTAGGATTGTTATGTCTTCTTGTTGAATTGTTCCCTTCACCATTATATAATGACTATCTTTATCTTTCTTCACTTTTGTTGATTTAGTGTCTATGTTATCTGATATGAAAATGGCTATACCAGTTTTCTTTTGGTTTCCATTTGCATGGAATATTGTTTTTCATTCCTTCACTTTGAGTTTGAATTAGTTCTTGTGGCTTATATGTGTTTCCTGGAGACAACAGATACTGGGATTGTATTTTTTTATTCATTCAGCCAGCCTATGTCTCTTGAGTGGGACATTCTAGTCTTTCACATTTATTGAAAGAATTGATAAGTGGGGTGAATTCCTGTTCGTCCTGTTGAGTAAAACTTTATTTCTTTGTTTTTATTTCTTTGAGCCATTGTGGTATCTGGGTTCTGACCTTTAGCTTTTGGTTGATTTTATACTGGTGGGTGTCTATCATGCTGATCCATGTGTAATACAGTTCTGAGTATTTTCTGCAGGGCAGGTTTGGTCTTCACAAATTCTCTCAGTTCTTGTTTGTCTGAGAAAGTCTTTATTTCTCCCTCATATAAGCAACTTAGTTTTGGAGGATACAAAATTCTAGGCTGGCCATTATTATGTTTGAGAAGACTTAGAATGGGGTCCCAATCCCTTTTGGCTTGTAAGGTCTTGGTTGAGAAGTCTGCAGTTAGTCTGCTGGGTTTTATTTTGTAAATTACCTGTTGCTTTCACCTTATAGCTCATAGGAGTGCCTCTTTCATGTTTACTTTTGCCAGTCCAATGACTATGTGTTGTGGTGATTGCCTCCTTGCAGTGAATCTCCTAGGAGTCCTTTGAACTTCTTGTACCTGGATATCTAGATTTCCAGCAAGGCCTAGGAAATTTTCCTCAATTATTTCCTCAAATAAGTTTTCCAACCCTTGTGTAATTTTTCTTCACCCTCAGGCATGCCTATGATTCTTATGTTAGGCCTCTTTGCATAATCCCATATTTCTTCTAGGCTTCGTTTGTTCCTCTGATTTGTCTGTTCTTTCTCTTTGACTTGTTTAACTCAAAGATGTTGTCGTCAAGCTCTGAGATTCTTTCTTCTACCTGATCTATCTTATTCTTAAGGCTCTCCACTGTGTTTTTCATTTCCTTTTATAAATTTTTTATTTCCTGAAGTTTTGTTTGATTTTTTAATAATATAATTTCTTTAGTCAATTTTTCATTCCTTTCCTGCATTGTTTTTGTGGTTTCTTTGTGTTGGGTTTCTATTTTTTTCTGGTGTTTCATGCAGCTTCTTAACAATTCATATTTGAAATTCTTCATCTGACATTTCTATCTTTTCATTTTGGTTGGTATCCATTGGTAAGGAGTTACTGTTTTCTTTTGAGGGGTGTCCTTTTGCTCTGATTTTTTATGTTTCTGGAGTTCTTTTGCTGGTTCCTTTTCTTTCGGCCTCTTGGTCTAGATCTGGCTATGCTGGGCCTGGCTTATGGGCCTGGCTTACAGGCCTGTGCCCAGGTCCCCAAAGATTGATCCCTGTGCATGCCAGGGAGAGGGGTGCTGGTCTTGAGTTGCCTATGGTGTATTCTAGCAGGTTTGATGACCCTCCCAGGTTACTTCTGACCTGCTGTCTTCACCTTTTCCTAACAGTGTGTAATGATTTAGGTCCCCCAGTTTAATCTCGGAGGTGGTAAGTGGTATTTGTGATTGCGAGTCAGCCGTTCCCTGTTTGCTTCAGTTGGAAGGCTCTATGCTTAGCTATAAGGTTGTTCCCCGTGTCATTGATTGAAGTTTGCCTGTAAGAGCCGGTTGCCAAGATGGTATTTTGTGCTCGTGGTAAGCTTTTGTCCCCCAGGTAGGGTACACAAATGCCCCCAAGCTTTAGGAGGGACCCTGTGTCTCCCAGGGGGTTGCTTCATCTCTACGGCCCCTGAGGTGTGGGGAGGAACAGGACAGATCGTGGTTGGATTTTGAGAACCTGAGAGGCTTTGTAAAGTCTCCATGGAGCTCAGAGTTTGCTTATCCAGCCGCTAGGGGGAGCTGCTGACATGAAGTTCAGGGCAATCTCTCCATGCCAGGAAGGCTATTCCTGAGGGAGGGGTCTAGTTGCTTAAGTGCTAAGGCCCTGGTCCAGGCTCCTCCACCCTTGTTCACTAGTGCAGTTTCTCTGTGGGGCGAGTGCCCTCCCTATTCACTCCCTGAAACTCCACAGCAATCTCCAATCAGAACAGTCCACGTGAGTTTCCTCATTGCCCAAGACTGGCCCTGGAACTACCCCTTAGTCTGTGTGTCTGACGCACTACCATGCATCTCTGTGGTGTGCTGGCGGGCACGGGGCTCCCTAATTGTGCACGCCTGTTCCACCACAAGACCCCAAAGGGAAGAGGTAGGCCTCTCTGTTTGTAGGGGCCTCTGCCAGTAGTACACTCCTGCCGGGGAGAAGCAGCCACTTACGAGTTTCTTGGCTCAAGCTGCACTCCCTATTGTAATAAGTGGGGGGAGGGGCTGCTGCTCCTGTTCAGCCAGCTTGCCTGGGGCATTTGGTTGTCATGGGAACCAGGGGCTAGGCTAATTCACTCCCAATGCTGCGTCCATATCCAATATGGCGGTTCTCCATTGGGGTTGGAGGATGGGCACGCCTACAGATCCCTGTTCCCCAGTGCCTCTGTACTCTCCCTTTGGATATGTCCATGAGGGCTTCTTTGCCACGCGAGTCCAGAACTGAGGTCTCTCCCCTGCATCTGCCTGCACTGCTCTCATGTCTGGGGGGCACCAGGTGCAGCCCTCCTGTCTAAGCTGCCAACACACAATCCCGTGAAATAGCGGCAGGTAGGGAGCTTGCAAATTGTGGTGGCCCCACTCTGTGGCAGGCTCGGCTGGGTATGCGCACCCACCATAAAGCGATAGCCTTTCTTGTGCTTTTTTGGTTCAGAGTATTCTTGCGGTTGCAATAGGGGGGGAGAGGCCGGGGCTACTAGTTGTCCTGAGCTAAAATCACCCTCTCTGATACGTTGATTGGAGGAGGTGCAGAGGAAGAAGTGTCTAGGTGTAAGAAAGGCAACACTCTGGTTTCTCTTGGCACTCTCCCGTGGAGTTTCCCTTTGTAGCACCTGAATTCTTGGGGTTTACTGGTTTATCCCGCCATTCCCATTCAGCTGCCATGCCTGGGCTTGTGGAGAATAGAAGCGCCCCCAATATGTCCCATGTTCCACTTTTTACCCAAGGCACGTAGGTGGAGGAGGGGAAGCCATCCTTACCGTTTTACCAAGCTCCGAGCCTCTCTGGATTTGGTCCACACTGCTGTCTTTCATCTCTATGTTCTTATTCTCAGCTTCACCATTTTTCTTGGTTAGGTCTCCGGACTTCTGTGTTGTCACTCCCCGTGATCCACACCTGGGCTGTAACCACTCTTGGCTCTCCTCAGTCCAATTATATTACCTTTCAGCCAGGAAGATCCAACAAACGATGTCTCTAGTCCGTCATCTTGGCTGCTCCCACCCTCCATTGCTTTTGATGAGAATTCAACTGTTACTAATATTGAATTTCTCTTTTACATGATGAGGTTTCTTTTTAAATGTTTTAATGCTTTTAATTCTTCAATTATGGATTTTTTTAGGTGTGGATCTCTGTGTTTATCCCTCTTAGAGATTGTTGAGATTTTTGGATATGTAGATTAATGTTTTTCATCAATATGGGAAGTTTCAGCCATTATTTTTTCATATATTTTCTTCCTATTTCTCTTCTCCTTCTGAGATTCTCCTTATGCCTATTTTGGTGTGCTTGATAGTGAATCTTAAGTCTCTAAGGTTCTGTTCATTTTTCGCCATTCTTCTTATTTTTGTTTTTTGGATTGGATAATCTCTATTGATCTATCTTTATATTTGCTGATTCTTTCTTCTGAATGTCAAATCTGCTGTTGAACACCTCTAGTAAATTATTTCAGTTATTGTATTTTGCAACTATGTCTATCTCTTTATTGATATTTTTAATTTGATGAGTAATTATCATATTTTCATTAATTCTTTAAAAAGTGCTTCTTTTTAGT
The DNA here is from genome assembly GCF_020740605.2 of Lemur catta. Taxonomy (NCBI): domain Eukaryota; kingdom Metazoa; phylum Chordata; class Mammalia; order Primates; family Lemuridae; genus Lemur; species Lemur catta. The sequence continues at coordinate 39,366,421 of NC_059155.1, forward strand.
TCTTTATAAAATATTTATAATAGTTGTTTTGAAGGTTTGTCCAACTTCCTGTCCCATAGAGACACTTCCTATGGACTGCTTTTATTCCTGTTTATGGGATACTGTTATTTATTTAATTTCTATGTTCTGTAAGATTTTGTTGAAAACTAGACATTTTAGAATAAGATATTATAGCAAATCTGAATTCTCATCCCACCTCCCTTGGAGAATGTTGATTTTTCTTATTTTTATTTTTTTGGTTTGTTTAGTAACTTGCTTGAAACAATTTTTTAAGAGATTGTCTTCTTGGCGGTGTTTCTACTCCGCTCCTTTTCTAAATTCTTGTTTTACAGTCATTTTAAGCCTGGCTTTCTAGTAGCTGTGACTGGATCAATAAGGACCGTGGACAGCCAGTGATTATTCAGAGGTTTTACTTAAATAACTTGAGCCAGTAAGGCTTCCAAAGCACAGACAATTCACAAGTCTGCCCCAGCTTTTACTTTCTGGTGGGTCTTTTCCTGTCTTCTCTGCATATGTGCAAGGCCTTAGATTCAATCAGGCCTACCAGTAGGTCTCTGGGATCTTCTCCTGTCTCTTCTGAGTGCAAGCAGTCTTACACATGTGCTCAGCCTTCCAGAACACCTGAGATATCTGGTAGCTTATCATGGCCCACTATGGCTGTGTTGTTTCCCTGTTAAATTTCTGGCTTTTGTATTGCTTGCCCCAAGCAATATTGTAGCCTCAAGCAGCTGGTGATATTGGCCTCCTCTGTTTATTTGACGCTATGAACTATTATTTTTGACAATGCTCCTTGGTTTGGTGCTTTTTCTCAATCTGCTCCAAATCAAGTTAGTACCCTCTGGCAGCAGAGCTGCTGCTTTTCACAGTTTGCCCTGCTCTGGTAGAATTACTGTGACGTATGCTGTGGGGGGATAGGAGGTCAACACCAAAGACCTTCTCTGTTCTTACCAATGTTTGGCACTTTTTCTTACATAAATGCTTTTCAATATGTGGTATGTCTCTGGTCAATTGATGGAGTCATAAAATTGCTATTTTTGACAATTTTGTTCAGTTTTATTGTTGCCTTTGGAGAGAGGATTTGCCGAGCTTCTCAATCTATCATTACCATGTTCCTGCTTCCTCCCGTAGCCCCTTTATTCCTTCCTCTACCATCTGCTAGGACAAATAAAGTATTTCCTCCTTAGTGAATATTGGCCATGGCTTTTTCCAGGCTTCTAAGATACTCCCAGTACCACATGTGCCTGCACCCATGAGGTTCTCACTAGGATGTTAAATCCCATGTCTTAAGAAAGTCCTCCCTTATTAATTAACTCTTGATTATACAGCCTTACATTTCAGCTTCCTGGAAGAAACAGTGTCAAAATACAATCTTAGGTTTACTCCTGTGAATCCCCTGGATCCTGCAGATACATGCAGGCTAATATTTACAATTATTTTAGTATTTAGTCACTTTTTTCATTTATCAGGCCCAGCACATCCTTATCTGGGTTATGCTGGAATTTAACCTTAGTTATTGGTCTGGCAGTTGAGAGAGGAAATGAAGGCAGCTCCTTAGTGGAGCATCTGTTTTCTCCCAAGGGAGAAGCCTATGCAGCACCTTCTAAGTACAGCAGACACACTTGTACTTACTAGACAGAGTGGGCTACCTTTGCAATCCCAGAGCATTCAAGGTGTGTGGGAGAGGGGGACAGGGGCTGCAGAACCACCATCTTCTGGTACTTCATTTAGACATTCGCACTGCATAGTTCAGTGTCCCAGGTTTCCTTCTTCAGGATCCTAGCCTTGGCATAGCTGATCTTGCTTGAGCTGAGCATTCAAATATCTCTGACTCAACAACTTCAACAACTGGGACTTTAGTTGTGTTTGCTCTTCACTGCAGGAGATGAGGGCCTTTTTGTGAGCTACCACCAAGGCCTTATCATTCTCACACTTAGATATTAACTGCTTGTGGGCTCACACCTGTAATCCTAGCACTCTGGGAGGCCAAGGTGGGTGGATAGTTTGAGCTCAGCAGTTTCACACCAGCCTGAGCAAGAGCGAGACCCCATCTCTACTAAAAATAGAAATTAGCTGGACAACTAAAAATATATAGACAAAAAATTAGCCGGGCATGGTGGTGCATGCCTATAGTCCCAGCTACTCGGTAGGCTGAGGCAGAAGGATCTCTTGAGCTCAGGAGTTTGAGGTTGCTGTGAGCTGGGCTGACGCCATGGCGCTCTAGCCTGGGCAACAGAGAGAGACTCTGTCTCAAAAAAAAAAAAAAAGATACTAACTGCTCATTTGAGGCCCACAATTTCTCATTATCTCTCTTCAAGATATCAGTATAACTTATCAGTAACCAACCAACCCTTCTGATTTTTTGGGGCATTATTATTATAGCTCACAAATGCTTAAACCATCACACCTGCAGCAGCATTCTCCTCCATTAGGACATTACCCAGGTCAGCACTGGGGAAATCTTTAGCAATTGAACCACCACCTTGTGCCAGAGACTATCTATGTTCCATCCACCAACAAGGATGGTGTCTGCTCTCCCCACAGGTAGTGAATGAGTCAATCCCAAATCCCCATCTTACTGCTTGTTTTTTTCTCAGACAACTCTTGACACCATTTGTGCTATTTCAGGTCCCCAAGAAGCAGAAGACCAGATGGGATTAGACATGCAAGAGAGTTATTAGGAAGAATGCCTATAAGAGAAAATGTGAAGGTTGCCAGAGGAAGCTGACAGAGCTGAAAGATCATGATGCAGATTGACCCTTGTGAAGGAGCAAGAGAAGGAAAGAAGGTTGGATGGAAGAATCTCAGACTCAGTGCAATTCTAAGGAAGTTTGGCAAGGCAAATGTTGCGTGGGTCTTTAAACCAAAGCTGTATCAGAGGAGTCCTGCATCTCCGAGGCATTGACCTACATTAGTACTCTGTCTTGTTCAGTTACTGCCTATGAGCAGCTCATGGAAAGAGTGACTTCTGACAAATACAGTGATAGATTTCAGAGCACAGCAGCTGTGTCAGTAAAATATATTCTCTGTAGTTTGAGCTCTGAGTGGCACAGAAAAAAGAGGAGATTGCATGACTTCCACAAGTATTCTTTATTTTACTTTCTTTAATAGCTTTTCCAAATTTTTATTTTCATTTACTCTTTTCTTTCCAATACTGATCTTCCTTGTTGATTTTATTTATTTATTTATTTATTTTATTTTATTTTATTTTTTTTTAATTTCAGCTCATCATAGGGGTACATAAGTTCAGGTTATATACATTGCCCATGTCCTGCCCATCCCCCCGAGTCAGAGGCTCAAGCGTGTCCATTCTCCAGACAGTGGGCCTGGCACTCACCATGTAGTCATACCTCCCCCCCCATCTCAGTCTGATATCCAATTGGTACCCTTCCCCGATGTGCATTTAGGTGATGATCAGGGAAACCAATTTCTGGTGAGTACATGTGATGCTTGTTTTTCCATTCTTGGGATACTTCACTTAATATAATGGGTTCCAACTCTCTCCAGGAGAACCAAAGAGATGTCGTATTACCATTATTTCTTATAGCTGAGTAATACTCCATGGTATACATATACCACAGTTTACTAATCCATTCGTGGATTGATGGACATTTGGGTTGTTTCCACATCTTTACAATTGTGAATTGTGCTGCTGTAAACATTCGGGTACAGCTGTCTTTGTTATAGAATGACTTTTGTTCTTCTGGGTAGATGCCCAATAATGGGATTGCTGGATCGAATGGTAGGTCTACCTGAATCTGTTTAAGGTATCTCCATAATGCTTTCCACAGGGGTTGCACTAGTTTGCATTCCCACCAGCAGTGTATGAGTGCTCCTGTCTCTCCGCATCCATGCCAACATGTGTTGTTTTGGGACTTTTTGATAAAGGCCATTCTCACCGGAGTTAAGTGATATCTCATTGTGGTTTTGATTTGCATTTCCCTGATGATTAGGGATGTTGAGCATTTTTTTCATATATTTGTTAGCCATTCTTATATCTTCTTTTGAAAAATTTCTATTCATGTCCTTTGCCCATTTTTTGATAGGGTTGTTTGATTTTTTCTTGCTGATTTTCCTGAGTTCTAAATAGATTCTTGTTATCAGTCCTTTATCTGATGTGTAGTATGCGAAAATTTTTTCCCATTCTGTAGGCTGTCTGTTTATTTTCGTGACTGTTTCTTTGGCTGTGCAGAAGCTTTTTAATTTAATCAGGTCCCATTCGTTTATTTTTGTTGTTGCTGTAATTGCCTTAGGGGTTTTCTTCATAAATTCTTTGCCTAGACCAATGTCTGTAAGAGTCTTTCCTACATTTTCTTCTAGAATTCTAATAGTTTCCCCCCTAAGGTTTAAGTCTGTTAGCCACCGTGATTTGATTTTTGTGAGAGATGAAAGCTGTGGGTCCTGTTTTAGTCTTCTACATGTGGCTATCCAGTTTTCCCAGCACCATTTATTAAATAAGGAATCTTTTCCCCAGAGTATGTTTTTGTCTGCTTTGTCAAAGATTAGATGGCTATAGGAGGATGGTTTTATATTTGGATTTTCTGTTCTGTTCCATTGGTCTGTGTCACTGCACTTGAGCCAATACCAAGCAGTTTTAATAATCACAGCTTTGTAGTATAGTTTGAAGTCTGGTAAATTAATACCTCCCATTTTGTTTTTGTTGCTTAAAATTGCTTTTGCTAAACGGGGTCTTCTCTGGTTCCACACAAAGCGTAGAATTATTCTTTCTATATCTGTGAAAAATGATGTTGGTAATTTAATAGGGATTGCATTGAATCTGTAGATCACTTTGGGCAGAATAGTCATTTTAACAATGTTGATTCTTCCGATCCACGAGCATGGTATGGTTTTCCACCTATTTATATGTTCTGCGATTTCCTTCCTCAGTGTTTCGTAATTCTCCCTATAGAAGTCCTTTACCTCCTTAGGTAAATATATTCCTAGGTATTTTATTTTCTTTTTTGTGATTTTCAGGGGTATTGAGTCCTTAATTTGGTTCTCCGTTTGACTGTTATTGGCTGTTATGAATGCCTTTGATTTGTGTGTATTGATTTTGTATCCCAAGACTTTACTGAATTCATTGATCAATTCCAGGAGTCTCTTGGTTGAATCCTTGGGGTTTCCTAGATATAACATCATATCATCAGCAAAGAGTGAGAGTTTGATCTCTTCTTTCCCTATTTGGACTCCCTTGATTCTGCTCTCTTGCCTGATAGCTCTCGCAAGGACTTCCAATACTATGTTGAAAAGTAAGGGGGACAGTGGGCAGCCTTGTCTGGTTCCAGTTCGAAGTGGGAATGCTTTCAATTTTTCCCCATTCAGTATGATGTTGGCTGTGGGTTTGTCATATATGGCTTGTATCATTTTTAGATAGGCCCCATCTATGCCTATTTTGTTAAGTGTTCTTATCATAAAATGGCGTTGAATTTTGTCAAATGCTTTTTCTGCATCTATTGAGAGGATCATATGATCTTTATTTTTGCTTCTATTTATGTGGTGAATTACATTTATAGATTTGCGTATGTTAAACCATCCCTGCATCTCTGGGATGAAGCCCACTTGGTTGTGATGGATTATTTTTTTTGATAAGCACTTGGATTCGATTTGCTAAGATTTTATTTAGAATTTTTGCATCTGTATTCATAAGGGATATTGGTCTGTAGTTTCCTTTTTTCTGTTGCATCCTTTCCTGGTTTTGGTATTAAAATTATGTTGGCTTGGTAAAATGTGTTGGGGAGAATTCCATCCTTCTCGATATTGGAGAATAGTTTATGTAGGATGGCCACCAGCTCTTCTTTGTAGGTATGGTAAAATTCAGGTGTGAACCCATCTGGTCCAGGGCTTTTCTTTTTGGGAACTTTTTTATTGCTGTTTCGATTTCAGATCTAGATATTGGTCTATTCAGGAATTCTATTTCTTCCTGGTTGAGCCTGGGAAGGCTGTGTGTTTCTAAAAATTGGTCCATTTCCTCCTCATTTTCCAATTTGTGTGCATAAAGATTTTTGTAGAATTCATAGATGATGTCATGTATCTCTGTGGCATTGGTTGTGATTTCTCCTTTCATGTTTCTGATGGAGGTAATTAGAGTTTTTTCTTTTCTGCTCTTGGTTAGCCTAGCCAGAAGTGTGTGAATCTTGTTTATATTTTCAAAGAACCAACTTTTTGATTTATTAATCTTCCTTATGGTTTGTTTGTTGTCCTTTTCATTCAGTTCTGATTTGATCTTAATAATTTCTCTCCTTCTGCTGGGTTTGGGGTCGGTCTGTTTTTCCTTCCCCAGCTCTTTGAGTCTATTCATTAGATTGGCTCTCCGAGAAGTACTCAAAACAGGGCTATACATGGACCAGCAAAAGAAAGATCCGTGAATATAAAACTACTCATTAGAAGAAAAAAAACCCAGTTATCACAGTGGCTCAAGTGAGAAAACAGAATAATGAAATTCAGCCCAACATGAGGAACAGAAATCAGTCTCACTTATCAATTCTCTCAATAAATGTGAATGGATTGAATTCCCCACTCAAGAGACATAGGCTGGCCCAATGGTTAAAAAAATACAAGCCAAGTATCTGCTGTCTTCAGGAAACTCATCTAACCTGCAAAGATGCATTTAGACAAAATAAAAGGGTGGAAATCGATATTTCAAGCAAATGGAAGCCAAAAGAAAGCTGGCATGGCAGTTTTAATCTCCGATAACTTAGTTTTTAAATCAATAAAAGTAAAGAAAGACAAAGATGGTTACTATATACTGGTGAAGGGTACAATTCAACAAGAAGACATAACTATACTTAATATATATGCACCCAACTTAAGTGCACCCAGATTCATAAAGCAAACCCTACTTGATTTGGACAAAATGATAGATAAGAGCACTTTGATAGTTGGAGACTTTAACACACCACTGAAAGTACAGGACAGATCCTCCAAACAAAAAATAAACAAAGAAACAAAGGATTTAAATAGAATGCTAGAACAAAGGGACCTGACTGACATCTGCAGGACATTCTACCCAAAATCCACTGAATATACTTTCTTCTCATCAGCCCATGGGACATTCTCCAAGATTGACCATATCCTAGGACATAAAGCATGTCTTAAAAAATTAAAAAAAATAGAAATTATACCATGCATCTTCTCAGATCACAGCGGAATAAAAGTAATAATGAACCCTAACAGAAACTCTCATTCCTACTCAACATCATGAAAGCTAAACAACCTTCTCCTGAATGGTTATTTTATAAATGAAGAAATCAAGATGGAAATCAAAAGATTCTTTCAATTAAATGACAATGGAGACACAACTTATCAAAATCTGTTGGACACAGCTAAAGCAGTCCTGAGAGGAAAATTTATTTCCATAAATGCCTATATCCTTGTTGATTTTATAACCAACATTTACACAAAATATTATGGAGCTACTAATTGTTGAGAAGTAAAAATGGCAACAAAAAGGGTAACAAAGAAGTAAGGAAGGATAAAAGTGTTAACAATGGAATTTTGAGGAAATGATTTGCTCCCCTTGTCTAAAAAGGATGTTGAAAATTGAATTTTAAAGTTTATTTCCTACTTTTCTCAAAATTTATAAAGAATGTAGTTAATCTTTCACCTGTGCTAGAAATAATATTTAAAAATATTTTTTCTATAGGATATGACAACAGCCATCTACTTCAGTTAACATCCATTATCTCTTTGTATTGGGTCCTTTGTCCCTCCTTTTGAATGCTTTTATGTGTGTGCCTTGAATTGTCAAAGAGGCAACCTATGCATGCCTTAGTTAACATGTTTTAAAAGGGCATTTTACCATCTAAATGTTTTTGCTTTAGATTTTCTGAGACAGGTATCCTGAAATTTTAGAACGTTTACAAAAGCAGGTTTATATGATCACATGTATTATACTCTTATTACTATTATATACAGAATACTTTTATCACAGGCGTGTCTCTAAAATAGGAAACTTTCATTGAGGATCAATGTTTTCCCTAATATTCCCTCATGTTGTTTGCACAAGGATGCACTTAAGTGAGCTTGGATCATGTTTCTATATCAGATTGAGGCAGTTGGCATGGGTGGAAGAGGTACCATCTGTGCTCTAACAGCAAGAAGAGCAACACCATAGATGCATACATTTATGGGAAATGTTTTGTCTAAGAAAATAGTTTTTTCACAGAACTCTGTTTCAGATGCTTGGAATTTCTCTGAAAATTGAAACGAGCAACCAAATAAGTTGTTTGTCCCTCAGTGTAACTTAATGAAAACTGCTCTATTTCTGTAGATATTGCCTTGAATATTAATCTTATTACCTTTAACTGCATTAAATCCCATGTAGCTTTCATATAACCTAAGATTTGACAAATTAAAGTGGTAAATTTTCTGCCTGAAAGAACATTTCTAGTAGCTTCTCAGTTTCTGTGAACACATTTTTGTCCTCCTAACTATCTTCTTCCAAAACTAATAATGGTATTTGAACATATTGATACAGCCAATTAAGTTGAGGTCTCTTTTCAAACTGTGTCAGACAACTAGACATATTAATAAATATGAATATATGCATAAATGTGACTGGGAACCATGTCTTTTTTTTTTTTTTTGGAGACAGAGTCTTACTCTGTTGCCCTGGCTAGAGTGCCGTGGCATCAGCCCAGCTCACAGCAACCTCAAACTCCTGGGCTCAAGCAATCCTTCTGCCTCAGCCTCCTGAGTAGCTGGGACTATAGGCATGCACCACTGCACCTGGCTAATTTTTTCTATATATTTTTAGTTGTCCAGATAATTTCTTTCTATTTTTTTTTTTTTAGTAGAGACAGGGTCTCACTTTTGCTCAGGCTGGTTTTGAACTCCTGACCTTGAGCGATCCTCTAGCCTCAGCCTCCCAGAGTGCTAGGATTACAGGCGTGAGCCACCGAGCCGGGCAGGAACCATGTCTTAATCATGTAACCATTTTATTGGAAAGACATAAAACCATTTGTGTCTCTTGTGAATGGATGTCAGTGAGAGAGAAAGACAGAAACGGCCCTTTAAACCATTATAATCAATTATTAAATTTCTATATAAATTTCAGTAAGAAAAGAGTGGCTCTGATAATTCCAAAGAGTGGATTATCCAACAGCTGTTTCTCTTTCATGCGGAAATGGATAATAAAAAATATTTTACTTTTTCCTAACATACTGACTTCCTTAATTCTATTTGACTTCTGTAATCAAAAGTAATTTTTGACCCAGCTTATTTGTGTTTCAAGAGTAATGGATGAGAGGTGAGAGGGCACTCCAGAAGCATACTGGTTGGTGGGAAGAATTTGACCTATATTAAACTTTGTTAAAGATATTCAAGAAATTGGGTAAGCCAGATATGAAAACTATGAGAGATTACTTTAACTCAGCTCCTTAATTGAATACTAAATAATCAGGGGGATATTCTTTCTATTTAAATTTTAGAGAATTACTTTAGAAACTTTATGTTTGTGTTGATATTTGTACGCACTAATGAAATACACAAAAATTATATCTTTGAATAAATGGAATCAATGCAGGTCTAGTTAACCCAAATATCTAAATAAGCAAACTAGATAACCCCAAAACAAGCATTCTGGTTACTTTTTCTCAGTAGTGAGTTTCCTTTGATTTTTGTTTTCCATCTCATTTTGCCTACATTTGCTTATTGCAAAGTGATCCTAAAATGGTTACATGAAAAAAATAAATATACTTACTTAGAAATATGCTCTTTATTTCTACTTAATTGTAGTAGAACAGATAATTTTGTACTTCTTCAAACTTTTCATGGTGTTGTACATTGGAATCTGGAGTATGGTGATCATGTATACCTCTCACCCGTTGTGTGGGTTCTATTTGGAGTCTACCTCTTCCTGCTAGTAATATGATGAAACTTTGTGGCTCACTTTGTCTAATACTAATGTCAACTTGATAATACCCCTCAAAATTACTTGGGCTTGACCACAATCTTAATGTATGCAAACAATATGATCTATATGCCAAAAATAATATTATCACAGAGTAGGCTGATAAGAACAAGAACATAGAGGGAAAAGAGGTGGTTGTCTTTCTCTGCTCTGCACTGTTAAGACTTCAGCTGGAATAGTATGTTTCATGGCACTGCGTTTTGGGGATGTTGCGAAGATGGCTAATATCTTGAACAGTGGCTTTCAAAACTTTCTTGATCAAATATGTTTTATATCATAACCCAGTAGTTGTGTTTGTGTGTGTGTGGGAATGTGTAATGGAAAAGTTTCACAAAGCATTTATTACATGTGATGTAATACAATATTTTCTATTGTACTAAGTTGAATTATATTCTGATTTATTTTTTAAAAAATGATATGATCCAACTCAGGAACACAACCCCACATTTTGGAAAACACTGATCTGAAACATCTGACTATAATAATTTAGTAGTTATTGTCATCATTAGTAGATATTAAATAAGATCTTAGTTAATGTGTAATTGCTAACTTAATGGATAGTGTATGCTGTTTAGTATATACAGTCATTCAATGGGGATATGTTCTGAGAGATGCATCGTTAGGTGATTTTTTCATCGTGCAAACATCATAGAGTGTACTCACACAAACCTAGATGGTATGGCCCACTACACACCTAGGTGATATAGTATAGCATATTGCTCCTAGGCTACAAACCTATACAGCATGTTACTATAAGCAGTTGTAACACAATGGTAAGTATTTGTGTATCTAAATGTAGAAAAGGTACAGTAAAAATATTGTGTTATAATCTTATGGGACCACCTTTGTATATGCAGTCCACCATTGACTGAAAAGTCATTATATGGTACATGACTGTACTTACGTGTTGCAAAAAATATAGTCATTCTATCTTTTAGGTAAATGTGGTGACTGGCTACATATGCAATTATAATTACTTGAGTAAGAGCTGGTCTATGTGGAATCACTGCTTAAAATAAAAAGAAAAATTTTCATGATAATTTAATTTTAACTTTGACTATCAGTAGCATATTTGTTAATCATATTGTTATTCCCATGGGGGAACATAAGAGAAAATCAGATTAACCTAAAGAAATCAGAAATAAGACTTTAATATAAAAGAACTGAGACCAGATTGCACACTCTTGTGTAAGTAAATAAAAATTCAACTCCCATTGCGTGCCTGGCTCTCTTATTTGATATGCCTCCTGTCTCTAGTCAAAGCACCTCTCTCTTGCATTGTAGAGAGTCTGCATTCCTGATTCAGTATAATGACATTTGCAATCTGTTTGGTTAAAAGAAGAGTGGTCATGCTTTTCTGATTAAAGATGCATTTATTGTTTCAATTTGTGTAGTACTGTAATGAAAAGGAATCACAGCACAATTTTAAATCAAATTTCATAAATACATATTCCAAATACTCCATTTGTTGTATCTTTTAGGTATAGTGTATGCAATATCATCATCCCTCTGGATTTTAATTTCCAAGATAATACTTCCGTTTTTCACTACACCTGGAATAAAACAATAAAAAAGTTACAGTTGCTATAAATTGAATAAAAGGGTAAGAGGTAATATAACTATATTCCTCATTCATTCCTTAAATGTGACAATTTGGGTTGACTGCTCCTAACCCCACCCTTTGGCTTCCGTCTCTTTCTGTACCTTCACTGGCACAAGATGAGGTGGCTCAGCCCACTAGAGCCGAAAAAGGCTCTGAGGTTCATGCTATCAATAGAAAGAGAGAATGGCATGATAAAAATAACATGGCTATAAAAATAAAATATAGCAAAATGTTTAATTTTAGTATATAGGTGATAAGTTTGTTTCAATTTTTCTGCATATCTAAAAATTTGCACAAAAATGTTAGGACAAAATGTGGTTCAGCTAAGATTAGGATGGAGAGTTGACCATGAAATGGCAATGTGGAGGTAATTGGAGATGTTGGCAAGGGAAGTTTGGGTGGAGTGGTGAGGATATGAGCCTGGTTATGATGTATTCAAGAGAAAACAAGAGGAAAGGAACTAGAGATAGAAAGTGTTAGCAGCTTTTTTGTGGGGCAGGAAAATTACTATAAATGGAACAGTAGCTGAAAAGGTCTGAGGGAACAAGAGGGGAGAAATGACAGGATGCTTGTGTGCCAATGGCAATGATCCAGTAGAGAGATAAAAACATAATGATTTAGGAAAGGAAAAGAATTAGAAGAGGGATGTCCTTGAGTTGGTGTTGGTGGATAGAATTTTGTGTACAGGTGGAGAGTTTGGCCTGAACATGTATAGTTCATCTATAACAATAGTAGAAAAGGCAGAGAATATATGCAGATGCAGGTCCAAGGGGATATAGTGGTGGGAGCTTGTGGAAGTTCCCTTTTTACCACTCGTATTTTCTCAGCGAAAGAGGAAACAAGATCATCATCTGAGAGTGAGGCTGTGAGAAACTATGTTAGGGATTTGAGAAGAGAAGAAAATATATGAGATAGTCTTCTTGGAAAATAGGAGAGTACATGGACTAGGAAAACAGAATAGTATATTTTTAGGAAAAAAAATCCTAAAAGTTGTATTGCTGGGTCAAAAACAGTATGCACATTCTTTTCTTTCGATATTGACAATTTGCCTCTATAAAAGTCATACCCATTAATACTGCTACAAATAATATATGAACTTATATGTTTCCCCATTCCTGTTATAGCATAGTGTGTTATCAAACATTTTGACATTTTTCAATATGATAGCTGAGAACCAGTATTTTGGTGTACTTTAAAATTGTATATCTCTTATTATACATGAGATAAGCATGTTTTTATATGATTCAAAGGTTACAGGAAAAAATTGGATTTTTCTGGGGAACTACTTCTCAATCTGATGAGGCAAACTATTCTACTTTCTGTCTGCATGACTAAATCTACACTTGTACCCAGGGGCCCAGGATCACAGAAACCTGTGGGTAGGAATTTCTTAGAAGAGGTCTAAGAAGACTTTATAGATTTTGTTCAGGCTCTTAAGAGACAAGTTAATATTACAATAAGGACCATAGCCCAGAACTTCTGATACCCTGGCCAGGACTCAAGGTTTGTACTTGGTGCGTGGGGAAAACAAACATTTTGGAGCAGGCAAGTCATGAAACATTCATACTTGAGCTTTATAAAGATGAACAAAGCTTTTATGACCATGCTTTTATGATGAATGAGGATAGGTGAGGAGCAGTGGCTTGCTCATAGCAGGCATTTAGTGAATATACAAAAGATAAAGAAAAAGTATCCTGTCTAGGAAGGGAGAGAGATGCAAGACACAATGGTGGCCTTCTGGCTCAAAGAACTCTGAATCAAGTGGCCTTATAGGGTTCCAGGAGAGAAAGCCAAGACAGGAGAAAAGATTCCAGAAGTGCTGCTCACAAGACTGCTGTGTAAGATTGCAATTTGTGTGCTGCACTGGTGGGTACCAGTGAGGCCTAGAATTGAGCCTGCATTCTGTTTGCTATGCCATGAGCCCACAGGGCTGTGTAACCCACAGAAGGTTCTCTTTCTAATATATTTCACAAGAGGGGATGCTTTAATAATTTGTTAACTGAGAGACGTGTCCCTTTCCAATCCCTCTGTCCAGAGAGGTCACCTTTCTCTAATTTGCACAAAGGTGCTGTGTAAGCTAGGGTTAACCACATTGGTGGTGCTTTCTGGAGTCATGTAGCACAATGTTCCTGGCAACAGCTGTGATTCCCTACCCACCCTCCCAGGTCCTGGACTTCTTGTCATGTTCCAGGAGGAATTATATGGAATGGCTGGAGTTAGGGACCCAATTAGAAGGCTGCGGAAGGAGATCAGAGGGTAGAGACATGTTAGAGATAGATTTAGGGAGATAAGGAAATGAATTTGTATTATATATATGAAGAGCCTAAAATGTAGTTTTCATATAGCTAAAATGTTAAATATTAATAAATTTAATGTAATGTATTCCAATATTCAGTAGAATAATTTGACTGTATTTGCAAAATTCTGATGGATTATTCATACTGAATGTTTGTCATCAGTAATATGGAACATTAAAGATAAACTACATTTGGTTTCTGGTCTACTCTTGCTATAGTACACCTTGGGAAGCCTCTTCCTGGGTTGAGGACCTGGAGGGAATCTTGTTTTTTCATTAAAAGGTCCAAAAGCCAGTGTCAGAAAGGAACCAAGGATAACACTAATTAAATGTTATATTGTATAGATTTCACTTCCTTTGTAAGAAATTGATCATTTTTGCATACCACATATCCCCAACAATGATTTACTTCCTGGCTTTACAAATTGTCAAGTGGTGATTTCTGTCTTTTGATATAAATAGAATTCAAACTAGCTTTCAAACAAAAAAGCAGTGAGCATGGTGACACGTGCCTGTAGTCTAAGCTACTTGGGAAGCTAAGGTGGGAAAATTTCTTGAGCCCAGGAGTTTAAGTCCAGCCTGGACAACAATGTGAGACCCCATTTCTGAAAAAAAGAAACAAAAAAAGCAAAGCAAAACAGAAGACAAATAACCTTAAAGAAAGCTGTACACTTGTAAATTGTCTGTCTGGACTAATATTCTCTACCGCTAAAACACGTGCATCAAATTATAATTAAAATCATATAGCCATGTTCATATGATCTTCTTGGGATTGTGGTTTTTGTGTGTGTTAACCAAAAATAAATGAAAGAGAAGAAAGCAGCAATCTCTAAAGAGAATTGTCAGCCTACAGGCATGAAAGATTATAGTATTTAATCTCTGAGGAAATGCTCATCCAATCATTGTATTTTATGTACAGTCCTGGTAACCAATACACTGACAAAGACAGAATCACATACCATACAAAAGAAGACCTAGTCTACATTCTTTTGAAATAACAGTGATCTCACTGAGTGTGAATAATGCATTGATTTACCTGAGTATTTTGAAGAATATCCATTATTTTGATGTGCTCCATTTTTTTCATTTTGTCTGGATTGTGCTCCATTCAATTTTATGGGTGCTGAAAAATATTTGTTAGAATTTATTATCTTGATAACATGTAGCAGTGAAATATAAATTACCCCAGATACAACTTTTGTTTCCCTAATGGTTAATGTTATTTTTTAAGTCTGTTAGTTGTCCCGTTGATTTTCACTTACCCGAATAAGCCAAGGGTAAATGAAGTTGGCATCCCACTAAAAATACAAAAATAAGAAAATACAAGAAGACTGGAATTTTGTTCATCATCGAAATATGTTTAATTTTTGTCACATGGACAAAAGGAAAAGTTTAACTGTAATCTGCTTCTCTGCTCTTTCCCTATCCTTTGAACTAAGATGCTCTTCTTTCTTCAGGATTCTGAAGTGGCACCACCAATATGAAGTCAGCATACATCACCATAATGGCATTATGTCATAGAACCAAGTCAGCCAATAGGATGTCATAAGAGAATGAGGGGGCAGGTCTAGAGGGTTGCTTAGGGATTGTGCAGAGCCTGTGAATACAGGGGTGAAATACTAGGTCCCTGCCTTTATGGAGGTTGTGGTTCAGTAACAGAAGCAGACACCTAATTCGGGGTCACACATATCACATGAAGGAAAGAAGCTTTCTCAAATATATCTTCCCCTCTTAGATACTTCTTGTCCATTTTCTCCACAATTTTTACCATACCTCTATCAGAGTATTTACTGCACTGTATTGTAATAATTTGTTTTATTTCTGTGTCTTGCCCACTGAACTTTGAGCTCCTCAAATGCAAGGACTATGTCTTATTCTTTTCTATATTCCTAGTACAAAAATTGGCTTATGGAAGACACTCAACCAATGTTTGTGGGATACATTGTTCATTAATTCAACAAAGAGTTATTAATCACCTATTGTGTTCTAGAATTTGTGAAGAAGAGGTAATGAGCATGACAAGAGAGGGGGTGGGTAAGCCTATAGATGGCAGGATCAGTGACTCCCACTCAGCAGAGCTGGGGAAGGAAGAGACTGACCTGCAGAAGACCCCCTAGGTCTTTTAATTTCTTCTGTTCAGCATATTCCTGTTGGGAAATGGAGGGTAGAACTTGGACGGGTAGAGCTAGTAAGTGAGAGCATGGAGACAGAATTCCAACCCAAGTCTGAGTACAAACCCATATTCTTTCTCTACAATTGAATGCCTCTCTTGTCCTTGGGAATGACTGCATGCTTCTGGCTCTGAAATGCCATAAAGCAGACATCCCAATGCAGGTGAAAGAAACTCATCAAGATGCATGTATAAAAAGCATATAATCAACCACAGCCTGCCAATTTACCTTTTGTGAAGGCTAGTACTTTTCTAAGGCATGATTACTTAGAGATTACTTTATTTTAGGTCACTTATCAGTTAGTTATGTGCACCTGTGCATCTGAGAAAGTTAATTTACCTTTTAGATGTGCTCTCCTCATCCATAAAGAGAAAACTTAAAAAGGGGCTAGAATTTGATGAAAGTTGCCTTGTAATTAAAAGGACTAAAAATAAGTAAATACATATGAAGGAACCTAGCATAGTGATGAGCACCAGGTAGGAACTCCAGAGATGTTTCTTTTTCTCGTTTGCGCACAATTTATTTGAGGTCCCACTCCTTTGAGGCTACACTCAGTTGCATTTCTGGTTTGATATATTATACTTAGCTTTTTCATATATGAAGATGAAGGGCAGCAGGAATTAGTGGAAATAATATGGCTTTTGGATAAAAACAGATCTTGGTTTGACTCTAGATTCTGTCCTTTCCTATATGTATCCTATGTAGGTCACTTACTATTGCTTAGCCTCAGTTTTCCCATATGAAAAAGATGGGGTGAGTAGTACTTACCTTGCAAGGTTTTGGTGAAAATAAAATGAGATAATGTCCATAAATTGTGATGTCTGTCACATTATAGCTTTATTAATATGACATTACCATATCAACTTTAATTTTTATGTACTTTGATTCTTTCTCAAATAATGAGGAGGTTCCTTTGTGTCTTCCAGCAGACTAGATTTAGTGTGTTGAATATATGGTTCCTGGACAAAGTTAACTGGTTAATACAGAGATCAAGAATTGACCAATGGAGATGTTTTTGTGTCCCTGAAAACACAGTAGTAAAGGGTGCTATAGTGTTCAAGAAACATGACATCCCCTTCAAAAAGTGATCAGATTACTCTATCCATTTAAAACATTTTTATCTTTCAAAACACAGTTAATTGTACAAGTAAAAACCAGTAATGTGTAAGTGGGAACCTAAATTTGGTGTCTAAATGATGTGATTTAGATCAATCTTGCTGAAAACAATTAAAGATGCTAGATAAAATATTTGCAAACATACCTTTCTGAAAGTATGGAAAAGTTGATCAGATAGTAAGGAACTACAAGGCAGAAATCTAAGTGTAAGTGGAAACTTGAAAAGCTAAGGAGAACATTGAAACTATTCTTGCCCTGAGGATATTTGCCCACCTCAGCAAATTTAAGGTTCAGTTTTCATAGCCTTACAAAGATATAGGGACAGAAGTCAAACAAACCTCAACAATATCTAAAGGACTGAAATAATATAGTGTTTTTCTGACCACAGTTTAATTAAGCCAGAAATCAATAAAAAAATAAGTGGGAAAATACCATATATTTGGAAACTAAGAACTACATTTCCAAATCACATATGGAGATATTTTGCAAAGAATGATAATAAAAATGCCACATATTTAAATTGTTTCAGTGAAGCCAAAGCAGTTCTTTGAAGGCATTTTACAGCCTTAAGTGTATATATTACTATAGAAAAGAGGAAAGGCTAAAAATGAATGAACAGAGTATGCACCTCAAAAAGAAAATAAAAAGCACAATAAACTCAAAGAAAATAGAGTGGAAGTTATAAAGATAAGAACATAAATTGACAAAATATAAAACAAATGTAAAATATAGATCTACAAAGCCCAACATTTGTTCATTGTAAAACTGGTAAAATTGATAAACTTTTGGTAAAACCTGATCAAGAAAAAAATGGAGAAGTCACAAATAGCCAGTATGATAAATGTGAAGTGACTACAGATGCTCTAGAGAGTTAAAGAAAATAAGAGGATATTTGAAAAGTTGAATATCTTAATGAAATGAAGAAATCCCTAGAAAAATATACCTTTGCAAAACAGATTCAAGAAAAGTTACCAAAAAAACTTTAAAAATATTGGCACAAAGAAAACTCCAGGCTCAGATTGCCTTAGCAGTGACCTTCACCAAATATTCACGGAAGACGAGTTCCAAGCTTACACAAATTATACTGCAGGAAAAGGTACTAGGGAACATGATCAGACTCATTTTATGAGATTAGAGTAACCTTGATATCAAAACTTATGACAATAGAACAAAAAAAGAAAATTACAGTTCTATCTCACTCTCTTTTTTTTTTTCTTTTGAGACAGAGTCTCACTCTGTTGCCCGGGCTAGAGTACTGTGGCATCAGCCTAGCTCACAGCAACCTCAAACTCCTAGGCTTAAGCAATCCTCCTGCCTCAGCATCCCGAGTAGCTGGGACTACAGGCATGTGCCACTATGCCTGGCTAATTTTTTATATATGTATTTTCAGTTGTCCGTATAATTTCTTTCTATTTTTAGTAGAGATGGGGGTCTCGCTCTTGCTCAGGCTGATCTCGAACTCCCAAGCTCAAAGGATCCACCTGCTTCAGCCTCCCAGAGTGCTAGGATTACAGGCATGAGCCACCATGCCTGGCTATCTCACTCTTAAAAATATGCAAACATGGAAAACAAAATGTTAGCAAATCAAATATAACAAAGTATAAAATAGAGACTACATCACGGCCAAATTGGGTTTGTTCTAGAAATGCAGTGTTGGTTTAACATTTAAAAATCAATTGTGGGCCAGGCACAGTGGATCATGCTTGTAATCCCAGCACAAAGTGGGAGGATCATTTGAGGCCAGGAATTCAAGACCAGCCTGGGCAACATAGCAAGACCCCATCTCTATAAAAAAAATTTAAAAATTAGCTGAGCATAGTAGTACCAGCTACTCAGGAGGTAGGAAGATCCCTTGAGCCCAGAGTTCGAGGCTGCAGTGAGATATCAGGCCACTGCATTGAGTGTTAGGGTCGAGACATGAGAACCCCAGGAGTGGGACAGGACTTTGCCAAAGAGCAACCTGTGGACGTGTCAGTTCACTGAGCAAAAACTGCTTGACCTTGATGGGGACATTCCACCAATCAGGGATGTCTTCAAATGGACCCTGCCTTGAAGCCTGAGGGCTACAGCCTGGATGTCTGCGAACGGACCAGGGGTTGGGATCTGAAGGTGAAGAGAATGATCAAAGGATGTCAGCCCAGCAGATAAGAGCAGTTTGCTATTCTAAGCGTGAAGCAATGTTCCTATCTCTCTCCTGACTTCATGTCTCAGTAAATGAGGAACTAGATAAAGTAGAAAGAAGTATGTGGTCTCTTCGTTTCCATTTATATTATATACTTTACTGCTGACTTATGATTTTGTCTTTAACTTGTGTATGCTTAGCTAGTTTATTGTTACTTTGGGGGACCTTGAAACTTGAACTCATGATATGTACATGTAAATTGGTGATTGATAATAATTGTTTGCTGAAAGAATAAATACAGATGCAGGACTTCACTCATGGCCTCCTGGCTCATGGGAATGCTGGAGGACCCCTGACTTCCCCATCACTTTAATGTATACTTTGTCTCTGTCTTTTTTATTTCCAATCTCTTGCAACGGTCCTGCCTGGGACCCGATTTGTTGGGAGAGTCACAAACTCCCTGCACCACTGCACTCCAGCCTGGGTGACAGAACAAGATCTCAACTAAAAAAAAAAAAAGCAATTGTAATTTGTCATACTAACAAACTAAATGAGAAAAAAACCCCATATGATCATCTTAATAAATTCAACAAAAGCATTTGATAAAATTCAACATCCACTCATACATGATTAGAAAAACTTATCAAAGTAGGAGTAAAAAGAGACTTCCTTAATCTAGTAAGGCATTTCTGACCCACTTCCAAGTTAAAGCCTCTACTAAATGTCATACTTAGTTGTGAAAGGATGAGGATTTTCCCTTCAAATTAGGAATGAGGCAAGAATGTCTGCTATCATCAATTTTACTTACCATTTTGCTAATGAACATAGCCAGTGCAGCAATGTAAGGAAAAGAAATTCAAGGTTAAAGAGTTGGAAAAGAAGAAATGATACTGTCATTTTTTGCAGAGGATATGATTATGTTTTTAGAAAATATAAGGCAGGGTACAGATAAATTTTTTAAAGTATAAGTGACTTTAACAAGATTCCTGAATACAAAGTCCGTGTAAAAATTACTTATATTTCTATCTATCAACATAAAAGTTAGAAAATGAAAACTTTAAAAAGTTTCCATTTTTATAGCACAAAATATCAAGCACTTATATAAAATCCTAGGAATAATTCTGTAACAAAAGATGTGTGCTGGGAGTTAGCTACTCTCCCAGCAAAACAGGTCCCAGGCAGGATCATCACAGGAGATTTGGAAATAATAGAGACAGAGAGAAAGTGCAGTTTAAAGTGAAAGGGAAGTCAGGGGTCCTCCAGTATTCCTATGAGCCAGGAGGCCCTGAGTGAACCCCCGCATCAGTATTTATTGTTATAGCAAGCAGTTGTCATTGGTCAAAGAATTATGTGTATAGATCATTCATTTAGGTTTCAAGGCTCCCCAAAGGTTTCAAGGGACCCTTACCTAATTCTGTCTACAAGAATAGATGGTTACAAAGTTTTTTCTAAGATAAACATTTTAAGCCCTAAGTTAAGAATAGACCTAGCTGAGCATACAAGTTAAAGATAAAATTGTATAAAGCAGAAACACTGAATCTGTATATTAATCTAATCTATTTCTCTATATACAGAGACATGTGGTCAGGAGTGAAGCAGGAATAACCTTGAAGTTTAAGATAGTTTCAGCTGCACATTGTCTGCTGGGCTGGCATTTCGATCAGCTTCTTAGCTTTGGGCCCAATGCCAAGCTCTGCCTTGCACAAGCTCCAGGCGATGGCTTGCAGGCCTCGAAGTTGCACTGCCTTGCAGTAGCCCATGATCAGTGGAATGCCCCCCTTGTTGCTAAGCAGCTTCTAGCCTGTGAACTAACATGCCCACAGATTCCTTCAAGGCAAAGCCCTACAAAACTCCTGAGATTTTTCACATCTCTTAATTCTATATTCCAACAGATATGCAAGAGCCCTATATGGAAAACTATAAAACATTATCAAGAGAGATTTAAATAAATGGATAAACATAGCATTTCTGTAGATTAGAAGACTCAATATTGTAAAGGTATCAGTCATTTTCAAATTGATTCATAGAGTCATCATAATGTAATCCCAATTCAAACTCCACATGTTCTTTTTTTGTGAAATTTGAAAGGCTGATTTGAAAATGTATATGGAAGTGCAAAGGGCAAGAAGATGAAAAACACCTCTTGTAGAAGAAAAGTGAAGTAGGAAGCCTTGCCCTAAGAGCTATCACAACTTCTTTCAAAGCTATGGTAATTAAGACAGTGTGATATTCACACAGGAATAGATAAAACAATGGAACACAAAAGAGAACCCTGGTAAAAAACTTCAAACACAGGGGCACATGATATGTGACAGAAGTAGCATTTTCTACCAGTGATGGAAGGATGAATTTTCAATAAATATTGCTGGACAACTGCGATCTATGTGAGAAACAGGGAAACTGGTTCCCTATTTTACACCATATACAAAAATCAATTCCAGATGGCTTGTAGATGTAAATATAAAGGCAAAACCATAACGTTTTTAGAAGATAACATAGATTATATTTGTGATCTTGGAATACGGAAGGACTTGTAAGACACAAAAACTGCTAACCATAAATGAAAAGATTAATAAATCTGACTATAATACATTGATACCATAAAGAAAATGAAAACATAGCCACAAAGTTGGAGAAGATATTTGCAACACAGATAACCAACAAAATATAGGTATCCAGAACATAAAAAGAACACTACCCAATAGGAAAATGAGAATACCCTTTAATAACCACATCACATCACAAAGAAGAACCCCAAAGAATTAAATAATGGTAATAGTAAAATAATAACAATAATAATAATAATGCTAAACCTCATTATTAGTCCAGGGAGTGAAAATTAAAACCACAATGAATACCATTATTTACTTCCCAGATTGGTAAAAATTAAAGACTCTGACAATATCAAGTGTTGGCAAGGATATTGAACATCAGAAATTGAATACACTGCTCGTAGATGTGTAAACTGGTTTGACCACTCTGGAAAGTAAGTTAGCATTATCTCATAAATTTGGAGATGCATATGCCCTCTAATCCAGCAATTCCACTCCTAGGCTCTCATGCCCATTTGTACCAGTATACATGCACAAGCTGGTTCATAGAAGCATTTTTAAAAATGACTTCAAACTGGAAGCAACCATAATGTGTTTCAACAAGAGAATGATTTAAAATTTGCAATATATTTGAACAATGGAATACTATACAGAAGTAAATGGAAGATATTAACTTTATATATTTTTTAAACTGTATAAATGTTTTATATACTCTTTTTCATGTATAATTATATTTCACAGTAACAAATAGAAAAAAAGAGAAAAGGGCATGGAAAGAAAACATTTTTGATTGCCTACCATGTGTCAGGCCTTTTATGTACATTTAAGTGTCATGACAACCATATGGGTTAGATGATACGATCCTCATTTTATGAGGAAATGAGGCTCAGGTAAAATGAGTCAAGAATTGATTCCAGGCTTCTTGGTCCTAAATTCCATGTTGTATTTTCCTAAAGCTGGGGGATTCACTTTGTGGTCTGGAAAGCAAATGTACCCTTTAGCAAAAGAAGCCTTTAAACTAATTAATTTGGAAACATGAGTTAGTAGGACCTGAACACCTGGCAAGTAAGAAACCTGAGAAATGTGGATTTAGAATTTCCTTGTAGATCATTTGTAACAGATGGGAGAAAACAGGCTTAGGTGACTTATTCCTGTCACAAGAGGTTGTTGTGTCCAGTTCTGATGAATGATTAATGGGATGTGTTTCTGCTGTAAACCTAGCAAGTAAAGGTTACTACATGATGAAATGTAATGATTTATTTTTAGTATGAGTTTAAGCAGCATTTGGAATAACCTTAAATAGTGTAGAGATAAACTTCATTTTTAATGCAACCAGACAACTAACTAGGCATGAGTAATAGTGCAAGGTATTTACTAGATAGTTAGATAGTTTTTTTAGATCCAGGACATTTTTAAAGTAAAAGGGTAGTGTAACACATTGAACTTTTTTATTTTTTATTTTTTATTTTTTGAGACAGAGTCTCACTTTGTTGCCCGGGCTAGAGTGAGTGCCGTGGCATCAGCCTAGCTCACAGCAACCTCAAACTCCTGGGCTTAAGCTATCCTACTGCCTCAGCCTCCCCAGTAGCTGGGACTACAGGCATGCACCACCATGCCCGGCTAATTTTATTTCTACATATTTTAGTTGGCCAGATAATTTCTTTCCATTTTTAGTAGAGACGAGGTCTCGCTCTTGCTCAGGCTGGTCTCAAACTCTTGACCTCGAGCGATCCACCTGCCTTGGCCTCCCAGAGTGCTAGGATTACAGACGCGAGCCACCACGCCCGGCGTGAAACTATGGAGAATAAAACAAGAGTTTATCATGTACCAAATACTGTTCTAAGCATTTTATAAGTATTAATTCATTCTCCATTTCCCTGCCTCCAGACACTGGAAACCACTGATCAGTTTAAAACATCAAGCACTCTCACTGCAAAGAAGCAGCTTTTTTCTTTACCAAGTCTTCCCCTAGTTGTTGTAAATTTTTTAGTAGATTCCAGAGTTCTGCAAAAAGTTAATTCTGACATATTTTGCCAGCTCATTAGTTGCTTTTGTGGAGGGATGGAGTCTTGGAGTTCCACCTCTGCCATTTTTAGTGATGTCCACAGGGGTATGTTTTTAGGATGATGCTATGTTCTGCATCTTGATATGTCTGAACATTTTCAAAAACTCATTAAATGGTGTATTTAACATCTGTACCTTTTATTCAATGGAAATTATACTTCACTAAAAC
The DNA here is from genome assembly GCF_020740605.2 of Lemur catta. NCBI lineage: Eukaryota > Metazoa > Chordata > Mammalia > Primates > Lemuridae > Lemur > Lemur catta. The sequence goes on from NC_059155.1 coordinate 39,390,421, forward strand.
TATGTTATCTATCTCTCATCATATACAAAAACCAGCTCAAAATGGATTAAAGACTTAAATGTAAGACCTGAAACTATGAAACTACTAGAAAAAAATCACAAGGGAAACACTTCAAAACATTAGTCTGGGCATGCACCTTTTAGATAAGCACAAGCAACAAAAGCAAAAATAGACAAATGGGATTTACATCAAATTAAAAAAGCATCTGCACAGAAAAAGAAACAACCAACAGAGTGAAGAAACAACCTACAGAATGAGAGAAAATATTTGTAAACTATGCCTCTGACAAGGGGTTAATATTCCAAATAGATGAGGAACTTAATAGCAAGAACAACACAAATAATTTGATTAAAAAATGGACAAAAGACCTCAATTGGCATTTCTCAAAAGAATACAGACAAATGTTCAATAGGTATATGAAAAAATGTTCAACATCACTAATTGTAAGGGGAATGCAAATCAAGCCACAATGAGATATAATTTCACCCCAGTTAGAATGGCTATTATCAAAAAGACAAAAATAAATGCTGGTGAGGATGTGGAGAAAGGGGAACTCTTACATACTGTTGGTGTAAGTGAAGTAAGCCAAGCATGGAAGCACAAATACTGCATGATCTCACTCATACGTGAAATCTTAAAAAGTGGATTCCATGGAGGCATAGAACATAATAATGGTTGTCAGAGGCTGGGGAGGATAGGAGGAATAGGAGGATGAGGAGAGGTTGATAAGTGGGTACTAAGTTGCAATTAGATAGGAGAAATAAATTCCGATGTTCTATTGCACAGCGGGGTGACTATAGTTAACAATAATATATTGTATATTTCAAAATAGCTGAAGTGAGGATTTTGATTGTTCTCAGTACAAAGAAATGGTAAGTGTTTGAGGTGATAGTATGCTAACTACTGTAATTTGATCATTATACCATGTACAAACATGTTGAAACATCACGTTGAGCCTCATACATATGTGCAATTATTATATGTCAATTAAAAATAACCAAATTAATAAAAATTAGGGACCGGGTGCTGGGATTACAAGCATGATCCACTGTGCCTGGCCCACAATTGATTTTTAAATGTTAAATCAACATTGCATTTCTAGAATAAACCCAATTCGGCCGTGATGTATTCTCTATTTTATACTTTGGTATATTTGATTTGCTAACATTTTGTTTTCCATGTTTGCATATTTTTAAGAGTGAGATAGCCAGGCATGGTGGCTCATGCTTGTAATCCTAGCACTCTGGGAGGCTGAGGTGGGCGGATTGCTTGAGCTCAGGAGTTCAAGACCAGCCTGAGCAAGAGCGAGACCTCATCTCTACTAAAAATAGAAAGAAATTATATGGACAGCTAAAAATATATATAGAAAAATTAGTCGGGCATGGTGGTGCTTGTCTGTAGTCCCAGTTACTCAGGAGGCTGAGGCAGGAGGATTGCTTGAGCCCAGGAGTTTGAGGTTGTTGTGAGCGAGGCTGATGCCACGGCACTCTAGCCCGGGCAACAGAGTGAGACTTTGTCTCAAAAAAAAAAATTAGGATGAAGGATGGATATCTACCTACATAGATAAGAATAAAAATAAAGAATAACACTTTAAACACTTCAAAAAAGTGTTTAAAAATCATTCTGATTACTGTGTGAGGCACATGTTGACAGAGGCCACAGCCCAAATAGGGGGCTGTTGAGATTGTTTAGGATAAAAAGGATAGTAGCTTAAAGGGATGTTATAAGACTAAGTAGAATTATTTGAGAGTTATTGATGAGGTTAACTATGAACATCAATTTCTTTAAAACCCTTTGAACTTGAGTGAAGAATTTCCCACTGCTGGTGTACGAGCTTATCTGTAGTGGTTGCGGAGCTTTTTCAAAGGTTCTAAACTTTAAAAGTGATAATTAAGTCTGGGCGTGGTGTCTCATGCTTGTAGTCCCAGCTACTTGGGAAGTTGAGGCAGGAGGATCACTTGAACACAGGAGTTTGAGGTTACAGTGAGTTATGATCGTGCCACTGCACTCCAGCCTGGTGACAGAGCGAGACACTATCTTTAAAAAAGAAAAGTGATAGTTACATCTACTTTTCTTTTTTTTATTTCAGCTTATTATGGGGGTACAAAAGTTCAGGTTACGTATATTGCCCATGTCCTCCCATCCCCCCGAGTCAGAGCTTCAAGCGTGTCCATTCCCTAGACTGTGCGCTTCGCACTCATTATGTAGGTATACGCCCCTCCCCTCTCCCCACCCACCACATCTGTCCAACCCCCAATTGGTGTTATTCCCAAATGTGCACTTAGGTGATGATCAGGGAAACCAATTTTCTGGTGAGTACATGTGGTGCTTATTTTTCCATTCTTGGAATACTTCACTTAGTAGAATGGGTTCCAACTCTCTACAGGAGAACAAAAGAGATTCTAAATCACCGTTATTTCTTATAGCTGAGTAATACTGCATGGTATACATATGCCACATTTTACTAATCCATTCATGTATTGATGGACATTTAGGTTGTTTCCACATCTTTGCAATTGTGAATTGTGCCGCTATAAACATTCGGGTGCAGATTTCTTCCTAATAGAATCTCTTTTGTTCTTTTGGGTAGATGCCCAATAATGGGATTGCTGGGTCCAATGGTAGGTCTACTTGAATCTGTTTAAGGTATCTCCATATTGCTTTCCACAGGGGTTGCACTAGTTTGCAGTCCCACCAGCAGTGTATGAGTGTTCCTGTCTCTCCGCATTCACGCCAACATGTGTTGTTTTGGGACTTTCTGATAAAGGCCATTCTCACTGGAGTTAAGTGATATCTCATTGTGGTTTTGATTTGCATTTCCCTGATGATTAGAGATGTTGAGCATTTTTTCATATGTTTGTTAGCCATTCTTATATCTTCTTTTGAAAAATTTCTATTCATGTCCTTTGCACACTTTTTGATAGTGTTGTTTGATTTTTTCTTACTGATTTTCCTGAGTTCTAAATAGATTTTAGTTATCAGTCCTTTATCTGATGTATAGTATGCAAAATTTTTTCCCATTCTGTAGGTTGTCTGTTTACTCTCATGACTGTTTCTTTGACTGTGCAGAAGCTTTTTAATTTAATCAGGTCCTATTTATTTATTTTTGTTGTTGCTGTAATTGCCTTAGGGGTCTTCATAAATTCTTTGCCTAGGCCAATGTCTATAAGAGATTTTCCTACATTTTCTTCTAGAATTCTAATAGTTTCACACCTAAGGTTTAAGTCTGTTAACCACCGTGATTTGATATTTGTGAGAGGTGAAAGCTATGGGTCCTGTTTCAGTCTTCTACATGTGGCTATCCAGTTTTCCCAGCACTGAGAAAATAAGGATTCTTTTCCCCAGAGTATGTTTTTTCTGCTTTGTCAAAGATTAGATGGCTATATGAGGATGGTTTTATATCTGGATTTTCTGTTCTGTTCCACTGGTCTGTGTCCCTGCCCTTGTGCCAATACCAAACCATACCATACTTGTGGATCAGAAGAATTAACATTGTTGAAATGCCTATACTACCCAAAGTGATCTACAGATTCAATGCAATCCCTATTAAATTACCAGCATCGTTTTTCACAGATATAGAAAAAATAATTTTACGCTTTGTATGGAACCAGAGAAGACCCCGTTTAGCAAAAGCAATTTTAGGCAATAAAAACAAAATGGGAGGTATTAATTTGCCAGACTTCAAACTATACTACAAGGCTGTGGTTATTAAAACCGCTTGGTATCGGTACTTTTTTTAAAAAAAAATCAGCATGATTGTCAGTTCCCTTTAAAAAATTGTTTTGGTGCCTCTGAGTGTGTATTGCATGGTGGTTAGTAGAGATTAGCTGATCATACTCACAAATCAGTCACTCAGTTGGCTTATTACTCAGCTGAAAGCTAGAAGTTAATCATATTGGTTTTGACCAATATACAGGTTTTTAATTTTTTTCTATTAGTCATATTGCTCATTGATGATTAAATGTCAACTTTTTTTACATGTAATAAACATTTTTATGTGGACATATTGAAATAAGTCATTAATACTGTACTTTAATTAAAATTGATTATCCTATATCACATAAAAGTTACAAAATGATTTTTTAAATCTGAGTTTATATTACTGTTTAAAGGGTTTGCAAATCAGAAAGGTCAGGAAATTCTAACTTTATCCCTTTCATTTTGAGAGAGGAAAAACCCTTGTCAAGCATTCCAGCAGTCTGTAAGCAGCAGCAACTGCTAAGTTTGGTTTGCCACAGTGTCATAGATTCAGCCAGTAAGAATAAAACAGGCCTAAATGGACGTAGACAGTTTATTACTAACACAGACTGCATAAATAAGAATATCTTGGTGTCAGCTTCCCGTATCCCCAGTCCCACAAGATGACAATGAATCAGAGGAGCCATATAATAGATGACATGAGCATTGCTTCGTTATAGAAGAACTGTTTCCATGCTACATCTAAGTGGTTCTATAGGCTGAAGTTGTACCATAAGGGAAGAAACAACATGAAAAGTCCTGTGGCTCAGCAGAATAACGAAAGTGGATGAGAAATTATCTCTTGACAGCCTCCCACAAGATAGGGAGGCAGTGAAAAACAGTCCTCACAAGACCACTTTTCTCATCATGTTACCAGGAGGATGATAGGGCACTTCACCAAGACGTAGGTCAGCTTGCATTTGAGCCTTGCCTATGTGTCCTATGTGGAGATATACAAGGTTTTCTGGACATCTCAGCACAGGCATTCCCCATAACCAACAGTGAATATTGAAAATTAAGAGAACTACTTTTTAACTATATTGATGCACAGTAATTCAAAAATGCTTTTATTTATTCGTTTACTACAATAAAAATTAAAGTAGTATTTAATAGGTCATTTGTCAAATTCAGTGTTATTAAAAATCCTTCAGTCATGGTAAATCAAGACTTTACCACTAGATGGCGCATGAGAAATACAGTCATTCTTTGGTGTGTGTGAATTGCCTCTAGGAGATCCCCCAGTTACCAAAATCTGCAGGTGCTCAAGTTCCTGATATAAAATGATGTAGTATTTGCATATAACCTACACACATCCTTCTGTATACTTTCAATCACCTTTAGATTACTTATAATACCTAGTACAATGTAAATGCTATGTCAATACTATTGTCCAGGCATACCTTGGAGATATTGCAGGTTTGGTTCCAGACCATGGCAATAAAGCAAATATCACCATAAAGCAAGTCACACAAATTTTTTGCTTTCCAAGTGCACATAAAAGTTATACTTTTATAGACTATACTTTAGTCTATGAAGTGTGCAATGGCATTATGTCTTTAAAAAACAATGTATTTATTTAGGCCCCACATGGTGGCTCAAGCCTGTAATCCTAGCACTCTGGGAGGCCGAGGTGGGAGGATCGCTCAAGGTCAGGAGTTTGAGACCAGCCTGAGCAAGAGCGACACCCCGTCTCTACTAAAAATAGAAAGAAATGATTTGGACAGCTAAAAATATATGTAGAAAAAAATTAGCCGGGCATGGTGGCACATGCCTGTAGTCCTAGCTACTCAGGAGCTGAGGCAGAAGGATTGCTTAAGCCCAGGAGTCTGAGGTTGCTGTGAGCTAGGCTGAAGCCATGGCACTCTAGCCAGGGCAAAAGAGTGAGACTCTGTCTCAAGAAAAAAAAAATTAAAAAAAATGTATTTATTTAAAAATACCTTTTTTGCTAAAAAATGTTGACAATCATCTAAGCCTTAGGCAAGTTGTAATCTGTTTGCTGGTTGAGGGTCTTGCCTCAATATTGATGGCTGCTGACTGATCAGAGGGGTGGTTGTTGAAGGTTGGGGTGGCTGTGACAATTTCTTAAAAAAAAAAAAATGAAGTTTACCACACCAATTGACTCTTCCTTTTAGGAAAGATTTCTCTGTAACATGTGATGCTGTTTAATAGCATTTTACCCGCAGTAGAATTTCTTTTAAAATTGTTACCAATCCTTTCAAACCCTGCTGCTGATTTACCAACTAATTTTTATGTAATAATCTAAGTCCTTTGTTGTCATTTCAACAATGTTCACGAAATCTTCACCAGGAGTAGATTCCATCTGAAGAAACCACTTTCTTTGCTCATCCATAAGCAGCAACTTCTCATTCATTCAAGTTTTATCATGAGATTGCAGCAATTCAGTCATATCTTCAAGCTCCACTTCTAATTCTAGCTCTCTATTTCCACCACATCTGCAGTTACTACCTCCACTGAAGTCTTAAACCCCTCAAAGTTATCCATGAGAGTTGAAATCAACTTCCTCCAAACTCCTGTCAATGTTGATGTTTTGACCTCCTCTCATGAATCATGAATGTTCTTAATGGCATCTAAAATGGTGAATCATTTCCAGAAGGTTTTCAATTTGCTTTGCCCAGATCCATCAGAGGAATTAGCAGCTATACCCTTACAAAATGTATTTCTTAAATAATAAGACTTAAAAGTTTAAATTATTCCTTGATCCATGGGCTGCAGACTGGATGTTGTGTTAGCAGGCGTGAAAACAACATTAATCTCCTCAGACACCTCTATCAGAGCTCTTGGGTGACTAGGTGCATTGTCAATGAGAAGTAATATTTTTGAAGAAGCTTTTTTCCAAGCAGTAGGTCTTAATAGTGGGCTTGAAGTATTTAGTAAACCATGCTGTAAACATATGTGCTGTCATCCAGGCTTTGTTTTTCCAGTTATAGAGCATGGGCAGAGTAGATTTAGCATAATTCTTCATGGTGCTAGGATTTTTGAAATGGTAAATGAGCATTGGCTTTGACGTAAAGTCACCAGCTTCATTTAGCCCCTAAGAAGGGAGTCAGCTTGTTCTTTGAAGGTTTGAAGCCAGGCATTGACTTTTCCTCTCCAGCTATGACACTTCTAGACGCATCTTCTTCCAATAAAAGGCTGCTTTGTCTACACTGAAAATCTATTGTTTAGATCATCAATGATCTTAGCTAGATCTTCTGGATAACTTGTAGCTTCTACATCAACATTTGCTACTTCACCTTGCACTTTTATGTCATGCAGGTGGCTTCTTTTCTGAAACCTCATGAACCAACCTCTGCTAGCTTTAAACTGTTTTTCTCTAGCTTCTTAACTTCTCTTAACCTTTGTAGAATTGAAGAGAGTTATGGTCTCGCTATAGATTAGCCTTTGACGCAAGGAAATGTAGCTGGTTTGATCTTCTATCCTGATCACTAAAACTTTCTCCATATCAGCAATAGGCGTTTTTGCTTTCTTATCATTCATGTGTTCACTGGAGTAGCACTTTTTAAATTTCAGAATATTATGGGGGTACAAACACTTTGGTTACATATATTGCCTTTGCACCATCCAAGTCAGAGCTACAAGCATGCCCAATCCCCAGATATCGTGCGCCATAGCCATCTATGGACACTTGGGTTGTTTTCACATCTTTGCGATTGTGAATTGTGCTGCTATGAACATCCGAGTACAGATGTCTTTTTTATAGAATGTTTTTTGTTCCTTTGGGTAAATACCCAGGAGTGGAATTGCTGGATCAAGTGGTAGTACTACTTCGAATAGTATTTTTAATTTTCTTTAAGAACTTTTCCTTTGCATTCACAACTTTGCTAACTCTTTGATGCAAGAGGCTTAGCTTTTGGCCTATTTTGGCTTTTGATATGCCTTCCTCACTAAGCTTAATCATTTCACTAGCTTTTGGTTTAAAGTGAGAGACCTGTGACTCTTCCTTTCACTTGAACACTTAGAGGACATTATAGGGTTATTCACTGGTCTGATTTCAATATTGTTGTGTCTCAGGGATTAGGGAGGCCCAAGGAGAGGGATAGAGATGGGAAATGGTTGGTTGATAGAGCAGTCAGAACACAAACATTTGTCTATTAAGTTCACCTTCTTATATTGCCACGGTTAATGACAGACCAAATAATTACAACAGTAACATTGAAGATCCCTTATCACAGATCACCATAACAGATATAATAATAACAAAAATGTTTGAAATATTGGTAGAATTACCAAAATGTGACACAGACATGAAGTGAGTACATGCTGTTGGATAAATGGTGCTGATAGACTTGCCTGACATAGGGTTGCCATAAACCTTCAATTTGTAGAAAAATGCAATATTTGCAAAACACAATAAAGTGAAGCACAATGAAGTGAGGTATGTCTATGCTGCATTGTCTAGGGAATAATAATAACAAGAAAAAAGTCTATACATGTTCAGTACTGAAGAATTATTTTTGTTTCAGATATTTTTGATCTATGGTTGATTGAATCCATAGATGCAGAACTCACAAATATGGAAGGCCGACTGTATTCATCATCAAATTGGTAGTATGGAAAGCTCCTTATTTAACTGAGGGATTACAAACCTGATTGTCATGAATTCCAAAATGTATATGAATTTTAACTTTAATATTGTGCAACAATTATTTTTCTCAAAGTATTTCTTCTTTATTTTCTGGGTTTACCTTTTAGTAATTTTTTCATTTTAAATATTAATACTTCAAGCCTACAGAAAAGTTTAAAGAATAACACAGTGAACACCTTCATATACTTGCCCTATATTTACCAATTATTAACATATTACTGTATTTGCTTTATATGTGTAGTCTCTATGACTTTTTTCTAAAGGATTTGAGAGTAATTTGTAGACATATGGCCCTTCACTTCCCAATACTTCAACATGTGTCTCATGAGAACAAGTCCATCATCCTACATTATCTTACCAAAGATCTTTTACATTGATGCAATATTATCTAACAAGTAATCTATATTTCAATATCCCCAATTGTCCCCAAAATATCTTTTCTAGCTGTTTTGTTTTCTATCCAGGATCCAATGACACATTGCATTTGGTAGTCATTTCTCTGTAATTTTCATTTATCTAGGATAGTTTTCCTGATCCCTCCCTTTTAAAAATATGACAGTGACAGTTTGAAGGGTTCAGGCCAGTTGTCTTCCAGAATATTCCACAACTGGATTTACTGATTATTTCTTCATGATTTGATTGAGATTAAATACTTCTGGCAAGTACTTAAATAAGTTCGGTGTGCTTCCTATTTCATCACATCAGGAGGCACATTTCAGTTTGTGCAATTATTGGTGACATGAAGTTTAATCCATTGATTAAGTTGGTGTATATCAAATTTCTCCATTGAAAATGCACATTTATATCTTTTGTAATTAATCAGTAACCTATGCGTGATACTTCAAAATCCTTTGAATATTTTCTTCCTCAACATTTCTTTCACCCAAGGTTTTGGTATGCATTGATGATCTTTGTCTGAATCAGTTATTACACCGATGGTTTCTAAATGGTCATTTACTAATTCTGTCATTACTTACAAATATATAAACTATTATTCTTTTATAAAGAAGTGATTTTCCTCCCCATTACTACTTTTTAAAAACTATCACTGTAGACACATGGATTCATTTTATTCAATGTTTTATAGTCAACTTCCATCATTATTCTTTTTGATGTTAAAATTTTACTAAATTTAGCCAGTGGGAGCCCTTTCAAGCCATCTCCTGTGTCCTTTTGATATGTTCCCCTCATTCTTTGAATGATTAATTGCTTTGTGATACAAGACATTTTAGGCTCACCTTGTACTTTTCCTGCCCCAGATATAGAATAGGCTATTTCTCCAATAAACCTTGGTTTCTTTTAGTGGAGAACAGTATTTAGAAAGCAACATCTGGGCACTAGATGTACTCATTTCTGCTTGTGTGTCATATTCATTGCCTCCTCTCAGTGGACAGACCTAGTAAGGTATATTCTAGAAAATTAGGAGTTCATACTAATACCTCCAATTAAAATCTGTCACCATAGGTTTCTTCAGGATCCTCTTCACTTTCTCAGATTCCATACTGGTATCTCTTTTCTCCCATAGTGAGAACTCTGGTTCTCCCTCACCCCCACCAAAAAAAAAAATCAGTGCATTTACTCATTAGTTCTAATCATAAAGTATATATACACATGATATATGTGTGTGTGTGTGTGTGTGTGTCCTATAGTACATAGTTTTTGAATTTACTTCTACAATAACATTACCAGTAACAAAGATTATATTTAGGCTTTCTGGACAGAACCAAATGGTGACATTTGTTAAAAATATGCAGATTTCTGGGCTTACCTCTAGCCTTCTGAAATAGAATACTTGGGAATAGGTCCTTGTAGTCCTCATTTTAAAAAATCAACACTCCAGGTAATTCAGAAGAACTTTGATGTTTGAGATGCAGTGATGTAGTGATTAGGAGCATGGGCTCTAGGTAAGAAAGGTTGGTATCCTTGTTCTGCTACTTAATCTTTTCTGTTTCTTCCTCTGTGCAGTGGTGATGATAATAATCTCTTCAGGTTCATCATCTGGTACTTATAAAAGTACCTGGCATGTAATAAATGCACAGTAAATGGTACTGATCTTTTTTTCTTTTAGTATAAAGTATTGAACTAGATTGTCACATATTTCCCATCTGGTAAAAATTAAATTAGTTTATAGAAATAGTTTATGTAATGTATAGTTGTTCTGAAGTGAATGAATTTATGAAAATAAAAATAAAAATATTATAAAAGCTACACTGTAAAGGTAAGTGACCATTATCAGTTGAGATGTACAAATATATGTTTAGACATTAAAAAATTAAATATGTATTTCTTTACTTCTTCCACTCACTGGGAGTCCAATAGTTTTGGGCAGATCATGTAGCAACCCAAATTATAAATGTTACTCAAAGTTGATGAAAGAAAAAAAATAAGTTTAAAAAAATACCTTTATTTTGCAACATGTACAGATTGTCAGATTATGAACTTTTAGAAGGGAGATGGACTGCACTTTTACTTTTGTAATGCCTGCCCCCAGCACAGTATTTTGAATGTAATGTGACTCATCATATACTTGTGGGATGAATGAATTGTTCGCTCTCTTTTTTCATTGCAATAAAATAGACATAACATAAAATTTACCATTTTAACTATTTTAAGTGTACACTTCAATGGCTTTAAGCACATTCACATTAGAGCAGGGGTCTAGTGACAGCATTATATCAAGGGAGGGGACCAGAACAATCTCTGCTTTTTATTGTGGGATGTCATTTGAATCAGAAATCTTCTTCTGTAGAACTTATTATTGAATTCCTGACTTCCCTTATTACTTTACCTGGGGAAAACCCATACTGAACAATAAAGTGATAATGCTCATCATCAGAGATTAGACCTCTGATGCCTAGTAGGACCACTGCAGGAAAAAAAAAGTTAACGAGACTGTTGCTAGGAGACGGGAGAGCCAAAAGCTTATGGTCTTGTAGGGGTTCCACTGGAAATCAAGACAATTTAAGTGTGTTTTGGATCAGAGGTTTAGCCAGTAAAATCTGTCCTTTGATGAACGTGCACATTTTAGCATAGAATATTTAGTATGATTTCATGTTTTTGGAGGGTTTTTGAGGAGAATCTCGAGGCATTTTATTTCTTTCCACAGGGCTAATCCCTTCTTCAGGGCACAGCTCATTTTCAAGAGGCTGTTGCGCTGCTGCTTTGCCCCCACCCGTTCAGTGCTACAGCCTCAGAAATGGTGGAGAGACAGAGAGCATGCCATTGGTAAGTAGCTAAGAAATATTTTGTAAAATAGATATACAGGCTATGTTGTTTTAAAAGAAGCAAGTGACTTAGTTGATGGAATGGAATAATACAGAACTGTGTTGGAATTTCTGATTCTAATCAGTGGCATTGGTAAAATGGATTAATTAAATTCTAAATGTTTCATGGTCGCTTTTTTAGTTTAGAGCTTGCTTCTTAAATGCTGAACGAGTTGCTAGAAGGAAATATAGAAACTTCCCCTTGTGATTCGGGTAAGATACTTCCCAAAATAAGATTTAATGAAGATGTTAATGAAATGGGAATTGCCTTCAGAATTGTGTCTCAGATTTATGATGTTTAGATTAGATGTGATGCAATGGGTTATAACTCAAGACATTCTCAGATCTGCTTTCTTTTCTCACTGTGGAAAGATCGTAAGAAAAATATTAGTTTACAACTGAGAAAGGATATTATGTCTCATTTTTTGCTTTTTAAATTTATTTTAATTGAAAAATAATAATTTTAGATATTCACGCAGTAAAGAGTGATGTTTTGATACATATAATGTATAGTGATGATGTCTGTACTGGAAAGCATGGGGAAGAGGGCAGCCTGTAATATTCACATTGATTACTTCATGTGAGATAGGAATGTGTGTTGAATGTAAAAAATTAAAATTTGGCTTAATGATGAAAAATCATGAAAAAGAACTAATGAGTATTGCTCTTGTATCTTCAATGGAAAATATTCATTTGTAGTTTTGGCCATGAATTTGTACAGTAAAGACAGAATGTTCTCAGTACTTCTTTTTTTTGAAAAAGAATGTGAGAAAGCAGAGATTCTTATCAACAAAGCTTTTAGGTTTGTTTCTGAAAATGTATATGCTTTTGCAGTTCTGTTTCTGTAAGAGAAAAGAAGGAAAATGTGAAGTTTTCTTATTTAATTTCTCTGAAATTTGGGTTGTTTTGACACTTGAACAGCAAGAAAGGAGAAAAAAAATACAGCAGATAGGTTGATTTTTGAGTTAGATGACAAAGCAGAAATCAAGGATGAAAAATAAGAATGAAAAAGCTTATAAGAAAGTCCACAAGATGGGCTATTTTCCCAAGTTGAACATGTCTGCTGGTAGTATATTTTGCAGAGGGAGAAAACATGTTGAAGTCAAAGGGAGGAGGTGTTAAACAGAGCACTGCATAGTGACTGACGCATCCAGGGACATGTGACAGTTCTCTGGTGTAGTGAAGAAAATTTTCCAGGACTCCATCTTGTATAAGAAATTCTATACATACTAACATGAAAATAATGCTGTAATCTTTCTGTAGTACATAATGAGTTCGTTTTGCAATTTTCCATTGGTCTACATTGGAATTTAGCCTTTGCTTTTTAATTGTCTTTGTTCCTAGACTTTCTTCTCTGTGCTCCCAGTGCTTTTAAACACTTATTAAAATATTTTATTAAAAATAATGGCTTTCCCTTCTCTTATAAAAATATTATATTCATTGTAGAAAATTTGAAAAGATCTAAAGATGACTATAAAATTACCCATAATGCCATAACTTAGAGATAATTGCTATTAGCATAATTACTGTCAGTGTCTTTTCTCTGAATATATGCAAATAAATGCATAAAACTATATATTTTTTTACACAAAATGAAGATCATATGTACATACAGTTTTTAACCTGCATTATTCATTAAACATATATTTGGAGCAATTCTCCTTATTTAAAGATATTCCACAACAATGAGATGTTTGTGGATGCATAATTTTCTAACTAAACGGCCAATTATTGAATGTCTATATATGCATTTTTTGCTATTATAAATAATTTAAGGAATATCTTTCCATATAAATCTCTGTGTGCTTTTCTGGTTTTCTTCTCTCCTAGGATAAATTCATAGATGTGGAATTCCTGGACCAAATGGTATGAACCAGTTTAAGGTTTTTTCATCCCAAAACATATCAGTTGATTTATATATCATATGTGGCAAAAACATTATTTTCCAGTTGTTGTTTTCCTATTGATTTTTGTCATTTGTGGTGGTGATATTTTCACATTTTGTAGCTTTACATTTTTAGATATTCACATCTGTAATTTTTGATTTTGTGATTTGTTTCTTTCCTTTGATGAACGTATTCCCCTGTATTATTTTCCTAATCATTTCGTTGCTTCGTTTTTTACAATTAACTCTTTAATCTATCTAGAATTCATTTTGGTATATGATATAAGGTAAGATCTAATTTTGTTTTTTTTTTTTCCAAATAGGTCACCAACTGTTTACGCATCATTTATTGAGTAATCGAACCTTCTTCCATTGATCTGAAATGGCAACAACTGTTCTCCCATTAGATAGGGTGTAGCTTTCCATAGGTCGGCCATTTTCTCTTTACTCAAGATGGTTACATTCCGTAATAGTACCCCTACCTTCTTGGAGCTTCTGACACCATACTAAAGAATCACGTTAGTGCTATGCCTTTCAAAACTTCTAGGCATATGCAGTTTAGCATAGTGGTTTTGACACAGAATTCTTTTCATTTTAAATATTTAAAAATTGTATTTTTGTCGAATGCTTTTTACAAATTAAAATTGAAGAATCCAAATATACAAAACTACTGTTCCAGGTGTGCTGTTCCTCTTGGATACACCTGACATACATCTAAATTGTGTGTTTAAAAAAACACCCCCTGGGGATAGTGCTAGTCCTAAGGTTGCTCCCTCAACCTCTTTTTCTACTTCTCAGGAATTCGGAGAGTTAAAGCTGTGTGGATTCAGTTGGTGGTATTTTCTAGAATGGTATAAGAGGGAAATTTAAGAAATGTATAAAGAGTAGAAATATATAATGTCTGCCAGCCTGTTGCTGGCAGTAGGCTGATGTAGGGTCTTAAAAGAGCTAGGGTGAGTCCCAGTCCATGCTACCATTGCCATCATCTCTTCTAAATAGGGACACACTCCAATGGTCCACCTCTTTTCATTGCAGGTGGAAGGTTCAAGACATAAAGCACTGAGTTTTTTAATAGGAGATGGGTTAAATATTGCCCACAGAAAGATTTGACAGTTAATCACCTGCTACCCGCTACTAACAGTCCCCGGGGCCCAGCAAAGCCTTCTTTCTCTATTGACTTCTGACCCTGGGCGCTAGCTTTACTGATTCTGAGGATCAAAAGGTGAGGTGGGTCTGTGTGGGAGACTGCCTTGCTTGCCATGATTTCAAGGGGCTCCTTTGGCTGGACAGCCCCAGCTCCAGTCGTTTCCTTACTTGTCGCATTAGGCACTGATTTGTTTATGACTGGAGGCTGGTTTCCCTGGCAACCGCAGCTTGCCGGGTCATGCGCATTCTCTCCTCTGTAGTGGCAAAATGCGGCTGTAGGGTCAGGGAGGGGAGCCCGGCAGTGGCTGATGGAGTTATTTGGCAGAGATGACGTCAGTTTTTCTGTGCTAAACTGCCATCATTATTGTATACAGAACATTGCATTAAAAAAAAAAAAATCCTTGGAGGGCTTTGAGCCACTCCCTTTTCCTTTCTCCCAAATTAACTGCTCTTAATATGTTTACCAGTGACCATGAAGTCTTTCCAATGTTTGAGGCAACTGATGTCCTTAGGGCCCCGAGGGGATTCATAATAGTTTGGGTACAGGAAACAGACTGCCTGGTTTCAAACCAGTACCACTTGCTAGTTGCATGACCATGGGACAATTACTTAATGGCTCTGTGCCTCAGTTTTCTCAGATATAAAATGGGGATAGTAATAGCACCTTTAGAACAATGTCTGGTACATAGTAACCATTATGTAAGTGTTGTCTATTATTATTTGTAGATATTAAGGGAGACTTGCCTGGAAACAGACTTGTGGCCGCAATGTACAAACTCACCCTCTCATGCTCACACTGGCCAAATAATACAAACATACATTTAGCCCTACTGCACACAGACTTACCCTGCAATGCCCAGACACACCCTAAGTCACACTGACAAGCACCACAGCAAAAAGACTTGGCCCAGAGTACACACAGACCCTCCCCATACCACTAGATTCTTCCAGAGGCATATATGTTCTCCCCAACACAGAGACTCACTGAAGGGACACTGACCCACCCCACATGATACAGACTCATGCCACCATAAAGACTGTACTCATGACACAGACAATCCCGACATTACACAGTGTCCCCACGTGACACAGACCATTACCAAGACACACACTGCATATAGTCTCACCTTACAGAACACAGATTCTCCTATAACCATACATATTCTCAAGGCCAAAAGACTCACCCCACATCACACAGACTGTCTCCCCACAGCATGTAGAATTTTCCCATGCCCTACTGACTAAACCTATAGCTGAGACTCTCCCTACAGAACGCAGACTTCCCTCATGTCACGTTGACCCTCACAAGAGCAGACAGCCTCGTCCTGTGGCACAAAGACTCTCTCCACATCACACACTCTCACCACAGAACATAGATTCTGCCCATGGCCCACAGACTTGCCCTAGAACACATGGATTCTTGCCACAGAACACAGACTTTCTTTCTAGAACAGATTCATGACACAGCCTGAAGACCCACACCATGACACAAAGAGTCTCCCACAACAGACAGACTCACCCAGTGGTACACAGACAAGCACCCAAGGCCACAGACCATCCTGTCAGGACACAGACTCACCTCACACTACCAGACACTCCCCAGATCATGCAGACTCACCCCACAAAACACAAACTAAACCCATAGTACAGCTCTCCCCACAGCACTCAGACAAGCTTACTCCCACAACAGAGATGCAACAGCACATCTTACAGCACCATATATCATGCCCTGATGCTCAGGATTGTGACACAACTTACAAACTTGTGCTGCAATGCACCAATTCATTTTACAACAAGCCCACTTACCACCCAATACAAATACTTGCCCCACAGTGCATTCATTTGCCTAAAAGCATCTGGACCTCCCCCTAAACACACAGTTACCACACAATGTGTACTGTGGTCTTATATCACCAAAATACACCCCAAATTCCTCAGATACACTCTGTGATAGACATACCTCAGAATGCACAGCTTGGCACCACAGCATGAAAACTGGCCCTACAGCAGACAGACTAGTTCCACAACAGACACATTCATGCTGCAGAGACACCTAATCTTTCTCTTAAGTATTCAAAGCTGCCCCTTGGCGCACAGTCAGAGATGTGATCTACAATGTCCTCACTCATTCCACAACACTGATGCAACCTACAACACACAATTATATCCCACAGCAAAATACTCCACCCCCTTAGTGCTCAGAATTGTGTCACAGCACATACTTGCCATATAGATTCATTTCACAGAAACCACATTTCTTACAGTGGCTATACAATGCAAGCACATATCCCGAAACACATGAAACAATTTGCTATACCACTCTCAGGTTCACTTCAAGGCACATAGACTGGTTTCACTGCTCAAGCTGCTGCCTGCAAAACAAGATATGCCCAACCATGCACAGAAATCCACCAATATGCACAGATTTGCCCATCAATATACTTGCCTCACAACTCACAAATACCACTGAGCACCATGACTCACCCTAAATATACGAACAAGCCCTTCAGGAAACAGGCTTACCCCATAACATACTCAGTCACACCCACAACACTTAAATGTGCCTTACAATTCACAGGCATGCCTGTAAACACATGGATTCCTTCCACGGTGCACAGAATTGCATCATAACACAGACTAACTGCACAGTGCAAAAACCTATAATGCACATAAACACTTCTCAGTGTGTCACACATAACACAAATATTACCCTTACAAAGCAAAGATTTCCATCTTTCCGTTATAGTGGAGAGACATGATTTACCATACTATTGAGCTACAACTCTGGCCTACGACAGAGATTACAGCTTGTGTAATGGTTACGAGAAAGGCCTCTGGACACAGACTACCTAGGTTTGAATCAAGGTCTCCCATCCCTTGCTAAGTATATCATCTTGGGTAAGTATATTTTGTTGTTCTTTAATTTGCTCATCTGTAAAAGAAAGATAAAAATAGTGCCTACTTCAAAGGGTTGTTGTGAGTAATAAATGAGTTAAGGTATGTTAAGTGCTTTGTACAGTGCCTGGCACATAGGAACTAACTATTACAATTGTTAATTTGTATTACAATCACCCTCTTTTTCCATCACCACCATTACTGCTATAGCAAAAAGAGCCTACCCTAGATAACTAAAATCATCTGGCCACACAAAGGTTCACCACATAATGCATAGACTAGCCCCAGAACATCTAGAAATACTCAATAGAAAAGACAGCTCACCATAGTGCTCACATATCCTACAGAGCACAGATAGGATCTTAAACCAGACACCACTCACAACACACAGAAGTGCATTACAATTAAGAAATTTGTTCTGCAATGCACAGGCTTGCTTCATAATACACAGACCCATTCCACAACACCCAGACTGGATGTTGCTGACGCTGGCAAGACCCAGCATCACCCCCCAAGGCACAGAACCACAACAGAACACACACACACCCTAAAGGCATAGATATGCCCTACATCACACCAACACACCCTAATGCATCCTGTCATACACATATTTGGTCTCATAACAGGTGGCTACCCCTACTATTCACAAACATGCTCCTAAATTCATGGTTCTAAATTTACATCATCACATAATGCAGAGCCCCCTTCCCACAACACATTTACTTACTCTTATCTCATGCTTGACCTATAAAGAACTACATGCCCCATGTCTCTTAACTTGCCCATAAATCTGACTTGCCTCAGAACACTACCACTCAGGCCCCACACCACACAAATTTGGTAAATGCTACCATGCAGAGATATCCCCCTAAACACAAATCCCTCCTAAATGCAGAGTGTCACCTCAGAACACATGCACAAACTCAGCCCACAATATGCAGACTTGCACTAAAACACCCAGACTCACACAAGGCAAAGCCAGGCTCACAATGCAAAAACCCATCACACAGTGCCCATACTGGCACAAGGCAAAGATTAGCCTCAGCTCACCCAGACTTAACTCATATAATACAAAACTTGGTCCACAATACCTAGACTCTCTTTTCTGGTTAAAAGCTTATACTCAAACTGAGACTGCCTGGCTTCTAATCTCACATGCATCAATTACTAATTGTGTGACTGTAGAAAGGTTTCTTGACCTCTCTGTGTCTTAATTTTCTAAGCTATTAATTACAAATGATAATGGTACCTAGTTTGTATGGCTGCTAAGAGGAATAAATGAGTTAATGTCTATGCAGTGTTTAGAACAGTGTTTGGTAAAGAATGAGTTTTATTGATGTTAGCTGATCATGTTGTTGTTGTTATTATTGTTGTTACTACACATGGAACTGGACCATAATGGTAAGAGTCAATCTAAAACAACTAGAATCAACCCACAACACAGAGAGTATCTCCCATAAAGCACAGAATCACAACTCATACTCTCACTCTTTCTGTGCAGCATTCACGTTGACTGCATCTAGCCCACAACAACTAGAAGCATCTATCATACAAAGTCTCTGCATAACACCTAGACTTGTCACACAACACCTAGACACACTACAGTGCACAAACATACCCATGAAACAGAAACTCATTCTTGCAAAGAATCATCCCAGTTCAACCAGATGCACCCTTTCATACACATACATGCTCCATAATACACACTCACCCCAGAACACCACATCAGCTCCATAACACAAAGAACTCACTTCAAAATCTCTAGAAACAGTCCATAATACATACACTTCTCCAATGCACAGAATTTTAACACACCACATAAACTTGGCTACAATGAACTGACTAGCCTCACAACACAAGAAACCAGAGCATGCCCCACAACACACAGGTTCTCCCTACGATATACATACTGGTCCAGCAAAACACTTTCCTGCCTGTATAACACCAAGACTTGCCTCACGAAAGACAAACATGTTGGACAACACATGTTAAAATATCTCACAATGTCCGGATATGCCACATAATACAGAGACTTGCTCGACCATACCCAGACACACCCCATATCACCCAAACTTGACTTACAACCACCAGACTTGCCTGATAACAGATGGCAAAACCCCATGATCCAGCGGTCCCCAACCTTTTTGACATCAGGGACTGGTTTCATGGGAGACAATTTTTCCATGGATCAAGGGGCAGGGAGGATGATTTCAAGATGATTGAAGCACATTACATTTATTGTGCAGCCAAACCTCTCTGCTGATGATAATCTGTATTTGCAGCTGCTCCCCAGTGCTAGCTAGCATCACCACCTCAACTCTACCTCAGATAATCAGGCATTCGATTCTTATAAGGAGCACGCCACCTAGATCCCTCACATGCACAGTTTACAGTAGGGTTTGCACTCCTATGAGAATTTAATGCCACTGCTGATCTGACAGGAGGCGGAGCTTACGAGGTGATGTGAGTGATGGGGAGCAGCTGTAAATACAGATGAAGCTTCACTCACTCACCTCCTGCTGTGCAACCTGGTTCCTAACAGGCCACAGACTGGTACTGGTCTGCGGCCCAGGGGTTGGGGACCACAGCCATAATCAACAGTCTCTCCCTACCACACATAGACTGACCACACAAAATAACTTCCTCCTGCAACAGCTTCGCTCACAGCAGCATATCCCACAAAAGATGTTCCACGCATAGGAAAACTCAATGAGCAGATGTGTTCTGCAACACACAGGCTTACTGCACAAGACCAAGACTTGCCTTGGAACACCCAGATCCATTCCACATTATACAAGCTCACATCCAAAATACCAGACTAGTCCACCAAACCATGGACAGGCTCCACAATACTTTGATAAAATCCACAAAACACGGAGGTGCCTCACAACACATGGAAATACACAGACTCTACGCTTAACACACAGATTGGCTCCATAAAACACTTTATTACCTCTATAAAACCTATCCTAGCATCAGAAGACATTCTGGAAAATACTCATAGAATCAACAAAGCACATATATACCCCATTTCAACCAGTCTTGCCTTAGAACACTCACATTCATCTGAAACACAGAGATTCATCCCACCACATGCATAATGGGCTACCAGCACTCAGACTAGTTCCAAGACACCCCAGACAGGAGCCACAATATGCAGGCATAACCCTAAATATACAACTTATTCCCACATTATAACCACTGACTCCACAAAACACTTTCTTCCTCCACAATACCAACACCTGCCTCCTAGCACATAGAAATGCTGGACAATACGTGGACACTTCCTACAATTACGGATTTGCTTCACAATACTAAGACATGTGGAAACACACCCAGACTTAGCCCAAGCCACACAAAATGACCTCATGACAACTGAACTCATACCATGACACCCACGCCTTTCCCAAAATACATGAACATGCCTCATGATACACATAATCTTCAGACAACAGACTGGCCCTAAAAAATAAGTCTTTAATTCCACAGCACCAAGACTTGGCTAAGAGCACACAGAAATGCTGAAGAAACCACACATAAAACCCCACAATGCATAGACATGCACTACAACACCCACAGTCACTCCATGACACCCAGTCTCATGGCAAAACACTGATCCAGAGACTCACCGTAAGACATTTAGACTAGCATGTGAGAGCCAGATCTACCCCTACCAAAGCTCAGTTGCCCCATGTCACCCAGACTTATCTTGCAATAGTCAGACTTGACCTGTAACAGCCTGACTTGTCCCATAACAACCAGACCAGACTGTCCACACAGCACATATAGAAAGGTCCCCCAAAATGTTTGCTTGTCTCCAGAACATAGACTTTCTTCAGAGCACACAGAAATGCTGAAAAACACAGAGACAAGACCTGCGATGCCAAGATATACACCCATAACATCAGATTTGCCACACAACACCCATAAAGGCCCTGCAAAACCCCAAATTACACCACAACATAGACTGGCTCTGCAGTTACTTACCTCAACAACATTAAGACATGCACAACATGCACAAGAACACACAGAAATGGTGGAGAACACACAGAAAAAACACATAAACCACAGATATGCGCCACCACACTTAGACTTATCTCATAATACTCAGGTTCACCTGTGACTGCTAGATTCACCCCAAAACACCTAGATCTATTCTACAGCACCCCAACTTGCAGCACAAAGCCAGCAACATCACATATCATTCAAACACTTCCCAAAAAGCTAGACTTGCCTGGCAACCCAGACTTGCCCCACAACACATAGGCATGGCCCACAGCCAAAAGACTTCTCACAACTTACAGTCTGGCCAGACACAAAAAAGATCATTGCATTAAAACTTGCCATAGCATATAGAAATAGTGGATAAAAAAACACAAAAAACCCCACAGTGCACAGGTATGCCTCATAACACCCAGACTCACCTCATGAAACCCAGGCTGGCCCAGTAACACAGAGCAAATACCCACAATAAACATACATGCCCTGAAATATCTGAATTCAGCCCACAACATAGACTGTCCCTGTAAACACCTTTTTTGCCTCTACAACAAAAAAGACTAGCTTCACAGAATAGAGAAATGCTGGACAGCACATATGCAATAAAATAAGCCTCAGAGACATAGCTTTCATTACTCAGATTTGTTACATCATAACAGGACTCATCCCATGATGCACATATCTACCCAGCAACACCAGACTTTTAGCTCCATAAAATAGCTTCTTGCTTCTACAATGTCAAAACTTGCCTCACAGCACAAGTCTGAAGTGGTGGAGAACACTCAGACAAAACCCCTAACATACTAAATATCACCCAGATTCACTCCACAACATGAAATCTAACCCCGTGAAACCCATACTAGCCCCACAATACCAGACACACCTCATATCACCCAGTCTAGCTTTACAACAGCCACACATCTCTCGGTAATGCAAACCAGCCCCACAACTCATGAAAATACCCCACATACAACAAACTTTCCCCCTACACAGAAACTTGCCAGGCAAAACAACTTCTTGACACTTTAACACCAAGACATGCCTCACAGCACACAGAAAGGATTGAAAACAAACAGAAAACTCTTGCAATGTGCAGATATATACCAGTACTTATCTCACATAACAGAGCCTCACACAGCAAGATCCATACTGGTCCCACCATACATAGACATGTCCCACGACACACAGATGTACGCTCAAAGATGTAGACTCTCTCCATAACATGCATATTGACCCAACAAAATATTTTTGGACCTCCACAATACCCAAATTTGACTCACAGCACACATAAATGCTGAACCATATGAACAAAACCTACACTGCTCAGATATGCTCCACTGTTTGAAGGCTTGTTGCAAAATACCCAGACTTACCCCATGATATACTGACTTGGCCCATGAACCCACACTCACCTTGAATTACAGAGAGTGACATAGCAACACTCAGATGTGGCCCATAACACAAGGACATGCCCTACGAAACAGTTCCTCACCTTCATGACACCAAGGCTTGCCTCGCAGAACACAGAAAGGATGGACACCAGAGACAAATTATACAACACAGAGACATGCCCTGTGACACTCAAACTTGCAGCACAACACCCAGACTCATACTAGGGCACTCAGATTTACTCAATAACATTGATTACTCTACAACATACAGATATGACCTAAAACACACAAACATCACCTACAACTCACAGACACACCCAACAAGATAGGCATGCCACACAATTCACAAACTTTTTTCTACATTGCCAACACTTGTCTCACAATGCAAAGAAATTCTGGATAACACAGTTAAATTAAAAAATACACAGATGCACCCTGCAGCACCCAGACTTCCCTCACAACATCTAGACTTGCCTTATGGCACCCAGACTTACCTTGTATCATACACATTTAGCCTGCAACACTCCGCCTGGCCCCATACATGCCCATGCCCCACAACATATGCACATGCTCCCCAGCACATGGACATTCCCACAATACACAGACATGCTACACAACATAAGACTCCCCTAAAAGCTCATGGAATTCCATCACAATGCACAACTTTACCTCACAATGCAAAAATTTACAAAATGCCAAGATTTGCATCACAATACATCCAATATTACCACAACACTTGGATTTTCCTCAAAAGTCAGTCTTGTCCCAGAATATGACAGATATGCTTTACAATGCCTATAGTGAACCAACAATGAAAAACCTTGCCCTACAATGTCCATATTCACTACCTAATATCAGGACATGCCCTATAACCCACAGGCAAGTTCCACAATGCAAAAATCTCCCTATAATGCACAGCTTCACTCTACAGCATGCAGTCACCCTACTATAAGAAGAGATTGCAAACATTCAGCCTCACCCACAAATTCACAGTCTTGCCACACAACACTAAGACATGTCTGACAATGCACAAACTAGCTTCATAATATGTAGATACGACTTACAATGGATAGATGTACTCTATGACAGAAAGGTTTCCCCAGAAACACAAAATTGTCTTCTGATGCACAGATTTACCCCCAAAATGCACAAAATCACTCACAGTGCAAATACCCCACCAAAAACACATGCCCCCTCAACACCCAGAATTGCCCCAGGACTCATAGACTTGCTCCACAGGATCAAACCCTTCCCCATATTGTACAGATATGCTCCTTACCAGACATGCCCTTTACAACACAGCCTCAGCCCACAAGGCATCCTTGACCCAATAGTCAACATATCCATATGTAGTCACATAGCAATGTAGAGTCATAAATATACAAACCAGACTTGCTCAGACACAAAGCAATGTGCAGAGATCCATACATGCAAGCCTAGGCATCCAGAGGATGTGCTTTACTCTAAGATGCAAAGCACAGGTGCACACACAAAAGTGCATACAAAAGCATAAAGATACTCTTAGAGGCTCATGAGGCACATACACAGTTTCAGATACTCCCTGGTGTTTATGTGGAAATGTAGACAAGCACACATGAACCCACATAGGCACATATGTATTTGTATGTATGCACATGTACTTTAGACAGATATATAGAGTCATCCATGTACAGACATCTATGTATGTGTTTTTGCCTATACACAGAGACACGGAGACATTTATACAAACACTGAGACAGAGAGATTCATTCATAGGTAGACACAGCTTAAACTAATATAGTTTAAACAAGTACATACTGGCCATATGCTCACAGAGTCACATGAATACCCACATAGAGGCATAGATGTTGTTAAAATACATATGCATAAACATGCTCATGCCCACATGAGCACTCATATTTTCCAGAAGTACATGTAGACATGGACACATGTGCATGTATGAAAATGTAGACAGTAGTACACGTGCATGTGTGTACTTATGAAGATGCACAAGCATGCAGGTGTGCATACATAAATGCAGTTGTTCATGGAGACATATGCATGCACACACAGACAAGACAGAGATAGACCTGTGAAGAGATCTCTACATGCATATACACACATAGTGGTATATACATTTGTAGAGATGTGTGTTTATATACAGAGATACATATATATACACAGTATAATATTTATAAACACTATGCATGTATATATAGAGAGATGCATTTAGAAGAGATGTATACATATACAGATACACATTCATAGAAGCATACACCTACAAATATAAACCTATGGACACAGACCTAAAGGCCCACACAAAGATATGTATGGGAAAATATATTTATACTCTCACACCGACTCATTCAGACACACAAGAGGAGCATGCAAAGTCACATGCATGTGCAGAAACACAGGTACATTTACAGAGACACAGGCATGTGCACAGAGACAGATACAGACACCCACACCTATATAGACTCACACAGAGATGGACACAGAAGCTTGTGCAGATGCATGCAGAAACATATATACTGATTTACAAACATGCAGACATACCATGTGGATGTACACATACACATGGAGACCCGGACACATATACCTGTACAAACATAGGGGCACAGATACAGAAGCATGTGTATCCATTGACCTGTGAACACAGACATAGAAATGTGTGCACCCAAACTGGAAGAGTCCAGCATACCTTCATAGACACATCCTTGGGCAGACACTTGTGTGTATAGTCATATATGTACATGCAAACATAGATGGACATACATACCACAGAGGTGTGCACAAAGAAACCCAGGGACAAAGGCATACATGTACCACAGGCATGCACAATTCCCATGCATACTGAGTCCTAACATGCACACAAAAACATAAACATCTGCACATGGATGCCCAGATGCATGTACCCAGAGATTCACCCAAAGACATTCATTTGCATGCAGACAGATTTATGCCGATGTGCACAGCACACACATATATCCTTATAGGCATGCAGATAGTTATACAGACATATGCATGCAAACACAGGTGGATGAACACATAGATAAACACTGAGGGTGCACATGTGGGTATAGAAACTCCCAGACACAGATAAAGTGACTAACAAGCAAGAATATACAGGTATAAACACATAGACTCACACTCAGACACACATACATATATTATGTACACACAGACACACACATATGCAGAAGCTCACACAAGTGTTTCAAACAGTAAACATAAGGACTAAACATGCCCACACAAACACAGATGCTATCTTATATGCTTGGACTCATGCAGAGATAAATACAGGTGAATGCAGGTACGATCCCACAGACTTTCATATGTACACATATACATGGCTACTGACTCCAGGGAAGACAAGATTTCACCCACTTGTAGGGTGACACACTCAAAACTCCCCTTACAGGGACATGAAAATGAGCTCTATGACTGCATTTGCATATACAAATACATAAATGCACATGCAGATGTACACTCAGATGCCATGTCTACTCATACAGAAGTACCCAATCATACCACATACTAAGCATATAAAGGGAAAAGACGTACATATATATCTATGTACAATACATACCTAAACACTCTAAAAGGTGCATATGCACATACAGACATCCACAGGCACACAAATGCACAGATGCACAGATAGGCACCCCCACATGTCAACATATACAACACATTGGCACACATACACCCACACACAATGATCTACAAGCATGCTCCTATGCTCATAATGACACACAAGTCCTAAATGCACATGAACACAGGAATGCACACACACATATACATGTGCCAACATAGGTATATAGATTCACTCATGGCCTTAATCATGCCACAAACAGAAACACAGACCCATACATAGACATTGAGACACATGTAGATTTATACATATGAAAGCACAGACACATAACAACAAATAAACACTTTTTCAAAAGAGGCTGTGACTTTTAATGTGCCCTTGTCTTAGCCTCTTCAAGAGGGAATGAAGATTATCAAGCCTGCTATGCTGACTATACTGTATAAAAATAAATGTGGAAATTACCAGAAAGATCTCTAAAAGGTCTTTAGTACACACGTGGGTGTGCACACATATTCACAAACACACGCACATGCAATTCCATGTGCACAGTATCAGAGACATAGAATCACACAGAAGCACAGAAATATAGACACGTTTATAAGCAAATATAGAAAGATACCTAGGCACATGCACACATACATACCACTGAAACATCACTCAGCAGTACTTAAGTGCATAGCTATTGAAGTTAAAAACAAAACAAAACAACACCTGCATTTTCATCCCAGCTTCATTACTTACTAGTTCAATGATTTGGGGCCGTTTTCTTGCTTTCTCAACTGTAACACGGAGGTAACATTAGCACCTATGTTTAAGAGCTTTTTGACAATTCAGTGAAATGAAGGGCTTAGCTTAGTGCTTAGAAAGTCATAGATGCTGCTACTGCTGTTATATTTTGGTTTTGCTACAAAGTTCTTAGCTAGGTAGGGTTTGGTGTTGTGGTCAAACTGCATGTTTATATGATAGAGATGTATTAATTAACGTTATTTGTAAATGTATTAACAATAATGTATTAACATATTAATAAAAATAGATTATGTTCACAATGAATTCCATTTCTGAAATTCTCAGAAATAATAAGGGATTATTACTGTCCCTGGCAAATGGGAAAACATGAAACAAATATTATCTGCTCTTGTTTGTTGTTGTTACTATTGTCATTAGTATTATTTTCCTTTTTGCAGGAGGAGCTAGAAGATTGAGAGAGACCAGAGTGGAAGGTGGGGAAGAGGGCTGCATGCCCAGTGCACATTTGCCACCTTGTGACCAAATTCAGTAAGTACCATATTTGCGGATTGCTCAAAAAAACCCCTAAAACTTCACCCATGGCAAGATTGTGTAACCTCCCTGGAGAATAAGCACTTATACATCAAATTATAGCAGTTCTGCTATATCTAAAAATAAAAATAGTCATAAAATGAAAAGAAATTTTTCTTTCTAAATTTCCTCCCTGCCACCCCAAATTTCCCTGCAGGCTTCACTGAGACTGTGTTCTATAGCAGTGGTCTTCATGCTAATTATTTGCCACCTAAAACCATTTTGGAAAACGATCTACTCCATCATACATCTTGAAGTTAACATCTGAAATTTCTTATCATAAATTTAAGTATTTGAAGAGTTATTATTTCCAGCATATTGTAAATAGTTATACTTTTAAATAAATTGGTTTCATTACATTTTTGAATGCATCCAATCAAATAAAAATTCCATAATAATTTGATACTCATCATTGTTGATTTAAAACAAACAACAATGAACAAGTTCTCTTTAAGTGAGAAATTTTACGTGATTGTTCTCTCTCCTTGAAATCACTGTTCCATCAACTTCCTTCATATAATTTATACTAATGTAATATATTTTTATGTTTAAAGGCCCTTTATTGGTTACCCTACTATACATTTCTGCGAAAAGTATATAGGGATTGAAATAAATTTTCCGTGATTCTAAGCCTCTAAGTATTAAAATTTTTATCATTAAATTGTTAGCACTGTACAGTTAATCAGAAGAGCATAAAATACTGCACATTTTGACAAGTAATTAGTAAAAATGAAAAGTAGAATTAGTTGAGAATACATCTCTTAAGTAAATATGACTTTATTTTTCCCCAAATTAGTTCTTGAATCTGAGGATGATTCTTACTTATTTCTAAGAGACAGACAGCAGTATAAATTGTGTTCCTGTTTTTCATTTTTATAGATAAAAGAACTTGGAAAACTTTGTTCCCATAAAGAAGTAGAAAGGAGTGGAATGAATGTGCAAGTCATGGGTCAAAAATCACACAGTGATCCATCATCGAAAATAATTTTTAATGATTGTAAAAGTTTTAAGTAAAATTTTAAATTTTTAACAGACAACTTGATTAGGCTGATCTTCAATTCTGGGAAAGCAAAGAAACCCTCTGATTTACTAAAGGTTTTATCGCTGAGTCATTTACTTTTTAAGTTTCCAGGAATTTTGCTAAAACGGCTTTCCCAAGTTTTATCAGATGGCTATTGTATCTGTTATACTTTCATTTTGAGACATTATTTTAAATCCACTATTATTTATAAAATGTTGGAAAAATCAAAGTACTTCAATCAATATGTCTTTGCCAATACGACAATTTTGATTAAATACCTTTAATTCATTACATCCTTTAAATATAAAAGCTTGAAGCTACAAATTTGAATCAACAATTTCATAGAAAATATTTACAACATAATTTAGTTGGCAAAGGGAGTGTTCATATAAAAATAATCAGACAAATCAGATTTAGTTTCAAAAAAGTGCCTGACTTCATTTTTCAATCAAGAAAAACTGGCAATATGCATTTTTGAGGAGCATTATTAAAACCACGGAGCAATCAGTAATGGAACACCTCATGTCAAATAGATAACTAACAAAGTAAATATAAGTTAACATAAAAATGAGTTTTTTTTATCAACTTCAAAATAAATTAAGAAATTAATAATTTTGCTTCTCATATATAATTTAAAATTAAACGGTGTAATATGTAGCTAACATTATACAAGGGATCTGATGGCAGGCAGAATTTCCCTTGGTAAATATATATGCATATGTTTTTAGAACATTGGCATCGGTTTCCAGAAATAATTAACTAAGAATAATATATCAAATATTTAAAAATCCAATAATTTTATTAGAAAACAGAATAAAACTATTTGACTATATTTTATGAAAGAGAAAAAAGTGTGTATTGCTAAAAAATAGTTGGTCTGGCAACTAGCTTATCATTTTATTTTTGATAATAGGAGGTAGAATATATAAAAGTTATTTACAAAATGAAATGAGGATTGATTTGAATTGGAAAAGATACTTCAAGATACAATCTGTGAATACATGTTCTAACAAGTTCAATTGAATGATGTACATTATCTGAAAGGAATAACATACAATTTCTATGTATAAGTTTTACCAGTGTAAACATTTTTTAATAATGAAAAACAGTCCAGTTATATTTAAAAGAACCAGCATCAGAAACATATACCGCTAATAGTTAGGCGATGCTTTCGTTTCCAATTGATGACACATTTTAGTGACTAGTATTGAGAATAGCTAGAAAATAATGCTTAATTTTAAGCATGTGGGGAAAAAAAAGGTTGTTCTTAGGTAGATCAGTTTTAGGCAAGAATACACATGAAAGTTGAGAATCTGAAAGTGGATTCCCTGATACTATCCCTATTCAGATATTTTTTGAAAAGAATTTGTGTAACAGTAGCCTAGTTTGAAGACCACTGTTCTAGACAGTTGTCACTAGGATTGTTCCAGAGCAATATATTGTTGTTATTGCTGGAATAACCAATTTGTTGTAGTTCACCTTCACAAGGGTGTAGTGGAAGTAGCTGCCACCTTTGAATTTCTGCCAAATGCTTCTGTGATTGATCATGTTTGAGCAAAATGTTCTGGAAGGGATTATTTTGCTTTGTTGATAAATACATATATTGACTAGACCTGTGTTGTCCAGTATGGTAGCCACAATCAAATGTAGCTATTTAGTATCTGAAATGTGGCTAGTATATTCTGAGATATGCCATAAGTGTAAAATACACACTGGACTCCAAAGACTGAGCAAACATAAATAAAATATTTGACTAATATTTTTATATCGATTATATGTTGAAATGATAATATTTGGGGTCCATGGAGTCAAATAATGCATATCATTAAAATTAATTTCACCTGATTTTTAAAGTTTTTAAAATGTTGCAACATGAAAATTTAAAATTACTTATTCATGTGGCCCACATTATATGTATTTATTATATGATAGCACTGGTCTAAAGCTTATATTGGAAATCTCTAACTTTCTCTAAAACCACAACTACAGAAAAAATTGATTGTTTACGTATCTGGTCCAGTATACTGGTATTCTGATGTAACTAACACCTTTTACTAGTTTTTGATTTTCCATGTTGGGGAAATTTCTAGTAGTAATCAGGAAAAAATTAAAAAAAAAACAATATTTCATTAAGGATATTTGAAAAGTGGTCATATGAGTACCTAGAAATTTACCCAGTATGAAGTTTGGAAGCCTTCTCAGTGATTTCATGTGAAGCTTTTCAAACTCTTCAAAATTTCCTATGGCAGATATTACATTCGATTGAAGATATAAAGTATTTCATCACATCTGAAATATTTTTGTGTAATTACCTTTTATGTTACACTAAGAAAAAATACAGTGCCACATTAACTATGATGTTCTACTTTCATATTCATAGAATTTTAATTTTGTATTTACTGAAGGAACTCTTTTAGACTTATTTAGCCATATATTTCTATCATAAATTATGATAGAACAACAGCTGTGACCAAGTTCGAACATACACAGACAATGCCCACTTCCATTTGCCTGCCTTTTGGCCCACAGTGACTATAAAATGCCATTAATTATAAGGTGCATTCTGATTTCAGAGATGTGAAAATGTGAAAAAAAATGTATCTTAGAACCGATTAAATACGGTAAGTCATTTGTCAAGAAAAAAGGATCATGAAGGGTACAAAGCCAAACTCCAAGACATCAGCCTAGTGAAAACACCTTTTCTGTGTACTCTTGTATTAACAAACATTAAAATGTGGCTCTCATTTAAAATTTTATCATAGTCCTCTTAAAAGACGTTATACTGTCTGTGAGTTTCGTTGTAATTGGTATTTGATGGATTTCCCAACATTCTGTTCTTTGTTTCCTGGCTTGCAAGTGTGAGGGCTAGGGAAGAATGGTGACAGGTGGGGCCAGGGCTGGGGACAGACTGGATTTCTCCTGATCAAAGTGTCTGGTACCTGTGTTGCAGAGAACCACTTAGCATAGACTCGTGTGAAGTGGTATCTTCAATGGCTCTGTTTGTTCCTCATAAGTGGGCTGACAGAGAAATCCTTTCTCCTTGTCATTGCTTAGTTTAATCTAAACATAATCAATGCATCCTTTTTTTTATTGAAGGGCCTAAGAGGGGAAGGAATGCTATTGAGCTGCTTTCCTAGCTTTTGTTTTATATTGTATTAAAGAAGGTCAGCAAGATGCACCAAAATTCCCCAGGAAATACATTATCTCCAGAGTCGAGGAAATAAAAACCAGATTTTTCATTCAGTAATTGTGGCACATCTCTGATTCTAATGATACTCTTCATGATATGAGATTTATAAGAGGTAACAAAGTGAAACTTTTTATGAAACGAGAAGAATAAAAGAATCAATGACGATTCCTCCCTTGTCCCTACGGTGAAACCTTGTGCTAAGACTTAGGTATGTCTTGAAAGTTCATAAGTAGCCAATTTCATGGGCTTGTGACTGCACAGGGACCTTTGCTTAGAAGGGCTCCATGCTTGGCTTAATGTTCTGCTGTCACTGTCTTGAAATTCTTAATAATTTTTGGGAAAAGGGCCCCACATTTTCATTTTACACTAGGCCCCACAAATTATTTAGCTGACTCTGTTCAAAAGGAAACACTTGCCAGTTAATAATTAAAGTTGCTTATTTTCATAATGAGTGTCATGCGCACTATCTGGGGAATGGACACACTTGAGGCTCTGACTCGGGGAGGGGGAGGGCACGGGCAATATACATAACCTAAACTTTTGTACCCCAATAATAATCTGAAATTTTAAAAAAAGAAAAAAAAATAATTAAAGTTGCAAAATTAAATTAGAAGCATTGTTTCTCTAATGTTATGCACTGAATTCTTACTATCAGCACTCATAGCATAGTATTCATAAGCTACTAATGCTGCTGCTGTTAAGAAGAATAGTTGGAGAAATAGTAATAGGAGTAGTAGTATTACTCAACAGTACCTCATCTTGACTCCCCATTTATTCACGATATGACCTGGAGTATCTTCTGTGTCTCTACTTTCTCATCTGTAAAATGTCAGTGGCATCACACTTGCCCTCCTTCACCCAGATAAGGCAATTGTTAGAACCAAATTGAAATTCCCATGGAAGTACTTTGTGATCTGCAAAAGGTGAAACAGTAAAAGTTGAAACAGATGTAAAAGATTATTTACTCCTCTTCCACAAAGCTCGGAGTGTGGGTGGCAACCACCTGCCTGGGGCCCTAGGGCCCTCAGATAAATTCAGTACTGAGGCTGCTCTGGCCCATGACTACAGATCAAGTATTCCAGGCAATTCTAGAGCCTGAAAATCAGTGCCTTTGGAATCTTAAGAGCCCAACCAAGGCATCTCACTGCTGTCAAAAGGGCTGGGTCCAGGCACCTGGATGGAAATTGCATAAATGCAGATAGGGTTAGGGGTTCGGTTGGAAGAAAGGAGAGGAAGTGCAGTCTGGAAAGATCCTCTGAACCCCTAGGTCATGGTAACAAGCACTTCATCTTGGGCACCAGGACAGAGAAAAGAACTCCCAAGGGTGCCAGCCAGGTGGCCAGCCAGACTGACACGGACATTTTCTTGTTGCCCAGAACAAAATTGTATTCCAAGTTGCCATTATCTGAGTAAAGAAAGGAAACTTTTGTCTCCCTTGTGTGAAGGAACTCATTTTTTCTGGATGTAAAGGGGAAAAGCTCACAATGGAGACCTCGAGTAAGTCAAGAAACACCCGATGGCTCTAAAGTATGCAAGAATGCCCATAGATGACTGACTTCTGTAGTACATCCTGAGGGTCTTATTTAAACAACTATAGGAGTTTGCTATAAAATGCAATGGAGAGAGATGAAAGTAGCACTTCAGATGAGGTAGCGGAAAATGCCATTTGAAAGATGATTTACAAGTCATCTTGGCAAAGTTTTTTTCTTACTGATGGGAGATCATGATCGACAGTTTGCTTTATTTCACATTATCCCTTCTAGATTTCTGGCAAAATGATCAGTGTGTTTCTCTGTCTCCCAGCCCTGATCAGTCCCAGGGAATCAACTTAATTTAACCTCACTATATCTTTGTAGGGATCTTCTGATCTATTTTAATAATAAGTAAATTGAATATATTGGTTGCATCTTACCTACAGAAAGCTTTTCCAGGGCACTTTGCTTTATACAAGCTTATTGGAAAATTTTTATGTAAATTGAATTATGATTAAAATTATTTAGTGGGGCTTATTAAAAGGCTCTGTGCTGAGTATTTTGAAAAGCCACCAATTAATTACACCTTGTTTATTTTTAATATGTGGGACTTTCAGCTTGATTAGTGTTTGGTGTACTTGTGGGATTTCTGTGTGAGGAGAAGGTCAAAGTCTTAAAGTAAGTGACTTTCCTATTGGCAAAATAAGGATAATTAATTCATAGTCATTTAAGATTTGCTCTTAGATTTGTACATTGAATCCAGGTACTCAAAGGCAGGATAGAAACACCTTTCTTTTTCCTGCATCCCATCTGGTAGATCCAAGTAGATAACTTTTTAACTTTTCCTTTTCTGTACTATACCCTGACCTGTTGAAATGTGGCCTCATTTGCAAGCAAAGAAAAAAATGAACTATTTAAATTCCCCAAAGATGGAGTGTACGTTCAGGCAGTGATTCTATATCCTGATATTTGTTCATATGCATGTAGGCAGAAAATTCCTGCATGACAATAAGTTATCCCTGTAAAATCCTTATGTGGAAAGCAATTAGTGTGACCTTGAGCTGACAAAACACTCAGTGAATAGCAGAAAGGAAATTTCTCAGTCCTTACGGTAGAAGGTGATCTATGATATATATATATATGTGTGTGTGTGTGTGTGTGTGTGTGTGTGTGTGTATCTGGTAAGATACCAAGTGTGTTATTAGATCACTTTGATTAGGTGAGCACAAGAAAAGGATTCACAAATAAAAGAGGGAGACATGACAGGCAGTTTTGACAAACACTGACACTTGAACTCAGGGCTAAGGATGAAAGCTGCAGTCTTATCAGCTTCTGCAGGAAGAGCTTTTCCCCCATTTATTCTGCTTTAATTACACAGTGGTGAGAAAATTCCTCTTTACTCCAAATAGTAATGCATTTTGCTTGTCCAACTTGATATTACCCAATATGAGTTGGGTGTGAATTTTTACAAACAAAAAGTGAAAGACAGCCTTCACAACTAATGATACATTTACAAGACATTCAAATATTTGGACAGAGAAAGCAAGCAAGAAAATTTTTATCAAGGGCTTGCACAGAGCTCAGTTAATCTGGCAGTATTCACACACTCTATTGACCATATTGTGAAGATATAAGCAAATGATCATTCCCAGCAGTTGAACCAATAAACACAGTGAAGGATTGTTGATGTTACGGGCAGAGCAACCTTTCTTCACAAGAAAGTCTGGGGGCTTTCCCTCCACCTCCTCCTCTTGACCTTGAACTTGGTAGGATTTTCAGGTATTCCTGACTGCGCAGACCTGGAAATTTCAGAGATTGCTGAAATTGTTCTTGTGTATGGCAGAAAGGAGGATAGGAATGTAGTATTTTAGGAGTGAGTATTCATGAGGAGGATGTTTCTTTCCTTGCTAAGATGATACGATGTATTTGGATCTTTTCTGGGAAATGGTGACGGGAAGTTTACTGTGTTGTGTCAGAATGCAAGCCTAAGGTAGCAGGAGTGTATTTGCTTCATTTTGATTTTTTTTTTTTTTGCACCTGATTTTGCACACTAGATTCACGCTGGGAAAAGGAATGCAGACCTGGTAAACCAATAGCAATTACCCAACATCTGGTCTGTGATTGGTACAGGTCCGATACATCCAGCTGCCTAGCAACTTGGCTTGGGGAGAATGAGTGACAGTTTAGAGTTGAAAAGAATCCTTAAGGGCCATTTATTGTAATCTCTATATTTCACTTTTGAAATTCTCAATAAATGGCCTTTCCTACCTCTGCTTGAACGTCTCCAGGACTGGGGAACTTGGTGTTTCCTGAGGTAATCCATTCAGTTTCTGGCCATCTTTATTAGATAGCTCTTCCTCATACTGGACTAAAGTCTTCCCCCCTGGGTGCAGGCTCTGATTGCTTGGGCAAATCAACTGTGTCTCATTTAAATCTTCTCTTTGCCTAGCAAAATCTTTCTCAATCTTTGTTTGATGATTTGAGGCTCCCATTACCCTTGTTTCCTTCTCTTAACAATCCAGATGGCCAGGTACCAAAGCCTTGCATAGTAGTATTCTTGGTGCAGTCTGACTACTCATTCGTTATGGTGGACATCATTCTTTTATTGACCATGTGACATTTATGGTCAGATTGCATTGTTGACTCACCCAGAGTTTCCAGACAGTCTAAAACTTAGCTGGTAGATGCTCTAACACTACTTCACTAAGAACTATAGAGATAGCCAGTGTTTCCAACCCAAAGTATTTTACTTATTGAAACTTAGGTCCTAGTGACATAGGAAGGGATAAAGTAGAGGATTGAAAGTTATGTGGTATTGTTTTATGTTGAGAACTTTAATGTTTATTTTTCTTCTACATATCCCTAGTTTACTCACTTTTCATTTCATATGATGACTGGGAGACCAGGCCCAAGGAATTATGGGAAAGTGAACCTTAAATAGGACTGAAGATCATATTAATCATATACATTGCTCTCAATGAATCAGAAGTCAGCTTGAAACTCCTTTTCTCTCTTCATGCCCCCCTCCTTCACCACAGTGTCAGGAGTGAATGACACTGCCTTCGAACAGAGGAAACTTAAAAATATAGCATTAAATATAGTGACTTAAAAATGGTCACTTAAAAGTATAGCATTTTGATTTTTTTGTTTCTCTAGATTTTTAAACAAATTTTTGATTGAAAAATAGTAATTGTATATATTTATGAGGTACAATGTGATGTTTTGATATGTAATCACATTGTAAAATGATTAAATCAAGCTAATTAACAAATCCATTACCTCACATACTTAGTCACTTTTTGTGGTGAAAACATTTAAAATCTACTATTTTAGCAATTTTGAAATATACAATGCATTATTATTTGTTTTAGCCACCATTCTGTGCAGCAGATCACTAGAGCTCATTCCTCCTAACCAAAACTTTGTACCTTATGACCAACATCTCCTCTTTCCCTATTCCTCTAGATTTTAACTAATAATTTTTTTATTACATGGGCTAAAAATTGTGTTATATTCTGTATCTAATTAACTAAATAATAACCCCCAATAGCATGTAAAGAAGATATGATTTGGCAGATTCATGCAACATGTAGCTGAATGAAAGTAGGATCCAGTGTCAAATTACATTTTAAGAGTGTTCACATTCCTGATGGATTTATATGATCGGCACACATTACAATGATGGCTCAGAATTATGTAATTAACAGTCCATTAAAAAGTTAAATTGAAAATGACAAGAGAAGTGACAGCTACACATGTGTTTATAGAGACAACACAACAGACTATTTGTTATTAAGAATGTTCTGGAAAAAGAGGCATGTGGTTGCTGCGAGCAGCTGGTGAGGACTTTGCTTGCAATGTCCCATATTCATCATTAGGTATTCTGCCTCCTCTCACTCCATCCTTGACATTTACTACATTTACTGCTCTGTCTACCTCCATTCTTGGGAACGAAGTTCCTACAGTACCTACCTTGCAAATGCATTTGATCTTGCACACATCTGTCCCACTCCAAAGCCAGTTTCAAATGTGGTTCATTCCCTTTGCGCTGTCTTTGTTGTTCTGAAGGACAGGGCATGTAACCTTCTAAAGTGCAACTGAATTCATCTTAAAAAGGAAAGATAAGTATATTTTTCCTGCATTTTCAAAAGTTTCTACAATAAATACATAGGAATTTTCTTAGTGGGAAAGATAATTAATGCAATGAAAACTTTATTTAGGTATGGGATGAGATGAGCTGGAATCTGTAATTTTTTCAAAATTTGGAAATCTCTGGACTGATGAATAAAGAATTCCATCAGTATGTGTTGAGTCCTGGCCTGGCTTTTCATGCAGAACAGCACAGTCATTGTAAGCATGTGAAACCAGGTATAATGGCTTTGATCTTTGTTCTCTCTCAGCTGGCAGTGGGACAGGGTGGCTGTGCCCATCTGCCTTCGCTTTTTTTTGAAGAGGCCAGAATTGGCCATGGGCAGCAAAATTCCTCTGGCTGTGCCCTGGAGGCCCTCACCTGTTTGGCCACATCCCCTCCCCTCCCTGAACTCAGCTCTCCTTCTCTTTGTCTAACACTTTGTTTGTAGGGGGCAGAGTATACTATGGATGACAACACCTTATGTAATTAAAG
The DNA here is from genome assembly GCF_020740605.2 of Lemur catta. Lineage (NCBI taxonomy): Eukaryota > Metazoa > Chordata > Mammalia > Primates > Lemuridae > Lemur > Lemur catta. The sequence continues at coordinate 39,428,542 of NC_059155.1, forward strand.
GGGCACTTTCTGCTCCTTTACTGATAAACAAACTGGGATAGAAGAGGTATTAATTTCCAGCCCAGAAGAAACCACTCCATTTTTGTTTTAATGAAGTTTTATTGAAGTCATGAGCTTAAAATTTAACATAAATATTCAGGAAAATATGTTTTCTTGTTTAGAGAAAGTGGAACAATAAGCCAGCAAAAGTATTTTATTCAGCTATATTTTAATGGCAGCATGCCAACACTTGATTTGAGAGTGGTACAGATCTCTTCCTCTTTATATTCAACTTCTTTCTCTTCCCTCAATGCAATCAGTTAAGGGTCAGCTCTCCAACACAATTTCTATTCATTTTATTCAGACAATGAAGCATCTTATTATAGAGTGCCAGATAAGTACCATTTATGCCATTGCTGTCTACCGGTAGCACATACGTCAAACAGGAAGTCCGAAAACAGATTCATCCTCTAGCTCCACTATTAACTAGTTGAGTGATCCTTATCTCATTACCAGTTTTCTCATTTGTAAAATGGGAAGAACAATAATGTTTGTGCTGCTTACCTCACAGGGTTATTGTGAGGACAAATGAGAAAATATGTATGAACACACATTATAAAATGTAATGTGATCTACAACTGTGAAGTATTATTATTGTTAATTGTAATGAGAAACATAGTTAACTTTCCAGATGTGGAAAACAATATTCATATGAGTGACATTTATTACTCCAATGAAATTATTAAAACTATAGATTTCAGCGTTCAATTCTGTTTCTTGGACAAACTTTGCAGACACCTTTTAATATACTTGATAAGGGTAATTCAGCTGAATTAGATTTCAACTTTTTCCTACAATTGGTCACTTTTCCTGAGTATAAGAAAGGTGATTTCCCCAATTCTAAAATAGCTTTTAGATGACAACCGTATAACATTTCAAATGTGAGGCAGTTGTTCAGATGTTGCACTCTGAGTATCCCTAGTTAAAGGAATATAAAACTTTTTTGACATTCAGAATTTTCCAAAACATTCTATAATCATCCTGGATAACAAGGAGATGGGAAAGACTTATTTATTATAATTTTTAAAATAATTAATAACAGAGGAAGAGGCATTGCAGCCTGCAAAGCAAAATGGGTTGATTCTGAAGCACACAGGTGCCAATGCAATGACTTTGATGTTGACTCGCCCAAGAAAGACTTGAGAAGCCAAATAGGGGAGCAATTTAAGGTTCAGTAAATTGCCCAGACACCAAAGAGGGAGGCGCACAATATCCAGCTTGTGCCTGTGGAAGAAGACTCAGAGTCTCTACAAATTATAAGAAGAAGTAGGAGAGAAGGAAAGAGGGTGATGGAAGAAGGAAGAGATGTAACGTCTGTGAGTAACTACTTGGAAAGTATTTTACATTTTGCAGCTTTAAAGACATGTCCTAAGTGTCCATCAATGGATGAATGGATAAAGACAATGTGGTATATATATACAATGGAATACTGTTCCCCCTTAAAAAAGAAAAAAGTCTTGTCATATGGCATAACATGGATGAACCTGGAGGTCATTACATTAAGTGAAATAAGCCCAGGCACAGAAAGACAAATACAGCATGATCTCATTCATATGTGGAATCTAAAAAACCTGAACTCCTGTAAGCAGAGAGGAGATTGGTGGTTGCCAGAAGCTTGGGGAAGGGAAGAGTGAACAAAATTTCAGTGAGGCAGGAGGAATAAGTTCTGGGGATCTATTATACACCATGGTGACCACAGTTAATAACAATATATTGTATCTTTGAAAATTGCTGAGAGAGTAGATTTTAAGTATTCTTACCACAAAAGCTGAGAAGTATATGAGGTAATACATATGTTAATTAGCTTTACTTAGCCATTTCATAATGTATACATATTTCCAAACATCTTGTACACTGTAATTACATAGCATTTTTAGTCAATTATAAAAATTAAAATTAAAAAACCCATTACTATTGACACAGTATTATTTAATCTGGGAAATAATCACTGTGAGTCCAAAATGAGACACATGTGATATAAAATAAGACCTGAAAACCTAAACTGGTTTGACAGTGGGCAGAATAAATACTGAAGAGGCTTCCATGTCTTTCTATGGCTGGATAAATAATTTCCAGAGGTGGAATTTCAGAGGAAACAAGAAGATTAGCTTTGTATTTGATGCAGGGTATTAAGAACTTCCTAAATAGATTAAATCAAAACCTTATTACAGTCCACTAATGCTTTATTTATGGAGCAGACATTTTTGGCTTTTCAAGTTTTTCATTTAAACTTGTCTTCATGAATATTATTAAAGTTCTTGGGATTAAGGACTTTTAAAGAGCCTTGTTTGCAAAGCCCCATTATTCCTTCTCTGCAGGAACTCAGAAAGCTCTCTACACATCTAACCTGAATCCCTCCTTATTACATGGGGGCTTACAAAACATAAAGGGGAGCTGAAACTGCTTTGGGAGAGGAACTTGGCCAAAAGGAAGAGAGATGTTTGCAGTTACTCCCTCACCTTTGCCATATCATCCTCTCATCCCTCTTCCTGGGTCCCTTGGTGATGATTATTTCATGGACAGGGCATAGTAGTTATCCCCAAAGGAGAACTTAGCCTCAGCCTCTCTCTCTAGTTGGCTTGCCAGAGTTCCTGATCCGGACCTGTAGGTGCCCCTTGCTCTGGCTCCTCTCAGCCCTTTGGCATTTTCTCTCACTCTCTCTTCACGTGCCGCCACCATTGCCTACAATGCTCCCCTTCCTCAGTTCAGTTGTTCAAAACTCATCCCATCCTTCAAGGCTCATCTCAAATGCAGTCCTATCTTCCCTTCCACCACAAGCAGGAAACAAATTCTCCAAGTGGTCTTTGCTAGCTCCAGGTCTGTATAGTCAATAGGAACATCTCAAAATTCTATCAACTCCAAAGTCAAAAGGAGGAGGTGGAGGGAAAGAAGCCCCTAGACTTATTTGTGAGGTAGGGCCTCTCTGTCCCTAACATCAACAATCCTTCTCTGTGTGTATTGGTCCAGCTGCTGGGAATGATCATTTGCTTGTATCTACATAATATGGTGTGTGAATACTGCCAGATTAACTGAACTCTGTGCAAGCCCCATAATAAAGATTTTCTTGCTTGCTTTCTTTGTGCAAATATTTGAACACCTTGTAAATGTATCGTTAGTTGGGAAGCCTGTCTTTCACTTTTTTTAATAAAAATTCACATCCAACTCATACTGGGTAATATCAAGTTGGACAAGCAAAATGCATTACTGTTTGGGGTAAAGAGGAATTTTCTCACCACTGTTCAATTAAAGCAGCATAGATGGGGAAAAAACTGTTGCTGCAGAAGCTGATAAGACTGTAGCTTTCATCCTTAGCCCTGATTTCAAGTGTCGGAGTTTGTTAAAATTGCCTGTCATGTCTCTCTGTCTCTATCATCTGTGTGTCCCTTTCTCACGCACATCTAGTCAAAATGATCTAATAACAAATTACACAGATCTACATCTGTAAAAAGATGTGCATGTGCATCTCCCATAATATTGCATAATGCATGTCTTTGTGCACTTAAGATTTTGTTATTTGTTTCAGCTATTTGTATGTTCCCTTCTACATGCACCTAAGCATCTTAAGGGTAGAAGTTGTGTCTCCTTTATTTTTGTGTCCATGGAGGGCCTAGCACAGTGCCTTGTATAGGAGTGTCCAGTCATTGATTGAATGCATAAAGGACAGAATCAGCATGTATGTGTTGGTATGTATCCACGCATTGGCTATTTGCACAGTTACATGGTGTAGCAGTGAAAAGCCATGGACAAGCCAACATTGAGTGGGGCAGAACTGTTTCTAGGTTAACACCAACATGAACCATTGAGGAGAATAATTAAAGAAACAAAAAAGGACCCAAACACATTGACCCTCAGCTCTCTATACTACACATAATTGCATGTTAAAGAAGCACATGTTGATAATTATTGTCTTTTTTTTTTCTTCAAAGATTTGGATACCACAAGCTCCTGAGTATCAGGCAGGTGGCTTCTAGTATTTAAGTGACCTTTGCTTATTCTTGTTTCCTAGAAAACACATGATAGACTAAGGAGGTTGTGTAACCAACCAGTGGCCTGTAACACCCCAAATACTCTTTTGTTTAAAATAAGTCTGTTAATGAGGAGTCTGATTGCTCCTGCCAGATGTGTGGATTGTTCCAGAAATCAATCATTCCATTCAACTAGGAACCTTCTGAGTTAATTTGGCCCCTTAATCACCTCATTCTTTGTGTGCTGAATTGATGGTTTAGGAGGCATCAAATGAGCTATCCAAAGCCTATTACACTAAAAACAATAACAACAAAGTGAAAATTAGTTATTTTAATTTTTTAACATAAATGAAAAGTTTCTAATAAATTTGGTAAATAAGTTTGAATTGCTGGTGACATAATTTTCTTTGTTATACATTAGAAGAAGATCAGTTTCTGTGTTTTATTTAGCATTAGAGAAAACACTCCTTTGCTTATCAAGAACAGGGAAAATTAGGACAAATGCCATCTTTTCAACTATCAATCTCTTTCAGGATAGTGAGAACAGCCTAATATTCCAGAGTCTTTGTGCTGCTACTAATTAGCAGTATAATCTGGGACAAGCCTTCTACCCTTGGGCCTTGATCACGTTATTAATAGATAAAGAAGTTGGGCCCTTCCAGCTCTGAGTGTCTGAGACTCTATGAGACATCTTTGCATTTATTGCTGTATATAGTGTCATTTTGGAGTGATAACCAATAGGAAGGTAAAAGCTATACACTTTTAGGGAGTATTCCTTTGAGTATACTCCCAGGGTAGAAGAGTATTTTAGCTTGTAAAATTGTGCTGTCCACTACAGTGTAAAATAAGCACCACATTTCAAAGACTTAGAATGAATACAATAAACTATTCCATTTTTTATATTAATTACATGTGGAAATGATAACATTTTGAATATGTTTGGTTATATACAATATGTTATAAAATTAATTTACCTGTTACTTTTCTTTTTTATGTGCTATTTAGAAAATTAAAATTACATCCATGGCTTCTATGACATTTTTATTGGACAATCCTGGCCTGGAGGGTTACCCTTGCCGCATGTAACCTCAGTTCTAGTTACTCAGAAACCTCCCAATGTTGAAACCATCCATACTAGTGGCACTTAGCCTTGAATGCAAGCTGGAATCACATTGGCATCTTTTAACAAATACCAATTCCCTCTTCCCTATGATTCTAATTCAACTAACTCATAGTGACCATTTTTCTGTGCGCTGAATTTCCTCCATAAGGCCATGGGTGGTGTAATCATAAAGAAATAAGACTCTGTTACATAAATGCCAGAAACACATGTAAGCCTAAGTTGGACAACTGGCAGGTAAAGGGGGATTGCAACTCTGAAACAGGCTTAGCCCTGACTTTTTACCAGTCTCGAGAGCAAAAGGGCCTTCTCCCTAGTTCTTCACTTCTTAAAAATCAAGCAAACAGAGAGGAAACAGAAACTTGAATTAATTACGTCTTAGCTGCTGCTTCTTATTGGAGTTTCTGAAAATCAGCTTACTGCATTCCATCTAGCCTCCCAGTGAGATAGTTGGCATTGCTTGGTCTGTTTTCAGAGGGGAAAATGGGGCTCAAGGAATGTGACCATCTCCTTGGTTAAGAGAATTTCTTCCACTAGATTTTTGTTGTTTCATTTCTTTTTTTTAAGTTTTTTTTTTTTTGACTCCTAAGGGAACTAAAAAAGGGAATGTAGACAATGTGGTTTGATTGGAATTGGATTGAACTCTAAAATGGAGCAAGCAGCCATCAGTTTCATATTGATTCCTCATCGCATAGGATGTGTTTTTTAGCTTTACCCTCAAATTTTGGGAGTCAACCCTCTCTGAGGTGTGCCATCTCCATCCACATGCTCACTTGATCTACAGTTACTTGTGGTTGGGCACCAGCATGAGCCTCACGTAAGGTAAGAAGGGAAGCTGTCCCCTTCCTTTCCTGATAGGCCTCTTGGTTCTGACAGCTGTAGGTACTTGCCCAACTTCTGCAGATAACTAAAATTGGAGTCCTGGTAATGAATTTGGAACAGATTTTCAAAGTAACTAAAAACCTTCGGCTTTTAAACCAGGCTCTACTGAATTGTATCTTGGGATGCTGGTAAGTCACAGAACTTCCTGACTTTAGAGGTGCTTGAAAAAGAGGTGCTGAGTTACTGTGATCATGAATGTCCAACTTTGGTGCCACCTTAGGTGGTGGTAATATCTGGTCTAGGTAGTGGAGAGTTAATAAAAGTTCTAGTAAATAATCGTATGTGTCCGCAGTGCCCTGAGGCTTTACCAGTTCTCTGCCTAGGTTTTTTGATCAAATACCACTTCTCTGAGTTAAAGATTAAGTTAAAGGTGTCTATGTTGTCTGAGTTATTTTGGAATGGCTTTGCCACTTCCTAGTTGTGTGGCCTTGGGTGTATAACTTCTCTAAGCTCCACATGTAAAATAGGAATCATGCTACTACTTACTACATATTCTTATTGTGAGGATTTCACCAGTTACTCTACATATTTCCCACACCTTGCACAGTGATGTCCCCAGAATAGCAGCTGAGGAAAGGTTTATGGAATGAATAGATGAATGAATTCATGAATATTAATATTGCTGTGAAAGTACATGCTTATAGACTGATCCTCTCTTTGCATCAGTCTGGAAGTACCAGAGTTTAGTCTGGGAGCTAATTGTTGAAGCCTAATTAGTTTCTCTATCAAATACTTACACTCAGCATATCTCCATTCCCCTGGCACTTTTATAAAATAGATGCTAGAAATAGATGGAAAGTTAGTGAAGGCATGTTCTACCAATTGCCTTTGAGTCTCACACTGGCCACAGTACACATTATATGTTGCAGAGATAAAGACATTTTAGGGGATAAGATTGTCCTCAAATGTGAAAAATGATAAATGCAGGTAAGTTATAGTCGAACATAAGTAAATTTTACTAAATAAGGATTCATTAAAATGAACAAACATGTCTTAGACTAGTAATTATATATTACTGAAACATGTACATTTAAGTGCTTGAAGAAAAAAGTAGAATTCTCTGAACTTTAGGTTTTTACATAACCCTTTACATAACCTCTCCCCAACCACCAGATTGAACAAATGGGTAACTAGGGCCCAACTTTTTTTTTTAAAGAGCAGCTCTAAGAGGATAGTGATATTAACTGAACAAAGAGATATTACATGGAGCCATGGATTTAGATTATTTTTTTTGCAAGGTGAAATTTGAAAAGATAACATCACCCCTTGTTATTTAAGACAGATTTTCTGAAAGTTCATCATCATACTATAGTCATAACCTAAATCACATTTGAATGAAACTTTGGAGAGCATGAAATCAGAAACCTCTTGTATTTAAAGGTAATTGTAGCTACAGTGAATAAAAGTGACATGCTTTGAAGTTGGGTCAAGTGTAGAGAGATTCAACCTTGGCATGATTCAATGGAATCCCAATTATAAAGCCAAATCACCTCCACAGCTTCATTTTATTATTTTTTAATCTTATTAATTATTTTCTTTTGGCATTTTCATTATAGGAGCTCTATGGAGTGGGGGAAGGCAACAAAGAATAATAGGACCTTTCATATGTGTGAGGACAAAGTGAAAAAGAGAAAAACAAGTGAAACAAGAGTAAGGGAAGTTGGATGTACAGCTGGCCCAGAAGGTGCTATGGTGAGCTGGCTCACAAAATCAGCTGGGGCTGTACCCTAACCCATGTGCCTGGGCAAACATAAGGAAATACACATTCACAATGTCATCACTTTATTTTCAATTTAATTAACAGCTTTCAAATCAAAATGGTGTTTTATAGCAATTAACTGTAATTACAAATCTTAAAAACATTTTTTATGGATAATTACTTTCCTAATTCTTGTTTCATTATTTTCATTTAATTCTAAAAGAATTTAATGGTGCCATTTTGACAAGTGCTTAGTGTTTTTAAAACTAATTGTGAATATTCTACCACTTAAATGTTTCATATATTTTTACAAACTTTTCCCCAATCTGAAATGTCTATAAATGTTTGCAGTGACTCCCCCTCTGCAGGCTGGTCGCACCCTCACTCTCACGCCTATGATTGCTTGGAAGGGACTGTCTTGTCACCGCTGCCAAGGAAAAATGTTTCTGACAATAGAACGACAGGGCCACTTAATCAGTGGCAGACGAGAGAAGAATTGGCTCCATATTTTCTGATGGTGATTGGCCACTTGGCAGCAGGCCACCAAGTGAGTTATTGACCCATTGGAACCCAGCCCATTTGGATTGCCACGATTGGTTTTCTGTCATCAGGCTACTAAAACTGTGTGCCTGGGAGAGATAAAAAAAATTTAAAAAGACTAATCTGCATAACGTAACAGGTTTAAACTATCCAAAGTGACATATATGTTAACATTGACAATGAGGTAGCTGAATGGCAAAAATACTGACCACTTGGATTTAGATGTATTGAATGAGTCTCTGAAATTCAATTAACTGGCCCAGACAGCATCTGAAATGCTGTTAAGCAGTACTGATGAGGAATTCCAGTAAGGGCTATAAGGAATTCTTAATAACAGGGGCAGAAGAAAGAGGAGGATACACAAGAGGTAGGCTCAAGTTCCAGTTCAGATGCTTATTAGCTGTGAAACCTCATTTTGCGTGATTTTTTTAGAGGGATAAATTAGATAATGTGGGTCAAAGTGTCTAGGACGGTACTTGACAAAGTAGATTCTTAGAAATGTCGTTTTTCTTCCCATAAATCTTAGAGTTGTGTTATTCTTTAAAGAGCCCAGTTTTGAAGATCTCTTCATTCTGAGAAATTTGATTTAATTTAATTTATCAATGAATAGCATAGGAATCACCCACTATTAACTTGTAGACCCATGTAATTTTTTATGATCTTGTAAAATCTTTCTACCATTGCATTATAATATAAGCATTTTAGTCTATGACTTATCTTACCAGGTGCTAATTAATTAAACAATTATCTTTAATTATTTTAAAATTATTATTTTATTTTAATTATTAAATATTTTGATGTGAAAGAAATACTAGAAGTAGGATACAATTACACTGGCAAATGAATGCCTAGTTTAATTTTCTAGAATATTTACAGCTATTGTATAAAAATAATGTATTGTGTAAAAGTAATGTTTTCTTTATAGGTTTTTTTTTTTTCCTTTGTCTTATTCTCTTGGAAAACACCGATGTTTGTTCTCCTAATTTCTATAGTGGCAAAGCAAAGCATAATGAATTACCTCTGATTTCACTACTGACAGTGATACGTGATGGCTGCTTGTCTGTATAGGTGTGAAGGACAGGCCAATAGCTCATAGTTCTTCTATCACATACAATTCCCTTCAGTCAGGATGGCTGATTCCCACCCAGCTCAGCCTTCTTTTATGTATTCTTTGGGAACACCTATGAGCCCATCATTAAAGGACTATGGTCATTGTGATGAATAATTCCATTCAGGGAATATTTATTGAACCCATTTACTGGATCAGAGACTCTGCTAGGTGATGAGACCATGGAGATAACCTAAGGCATAGCTCCAACCTTAACATGCTTCTAGTCTTACAAGGGAGCTAATGCTTGTCTATAGATAACTGTAAAACAAGATTTTTTAAAAAAGTGTCACAAGGAAGAACAAGTTGCTGTTGGAATTCAAAGAAAGAAAGGAGTGATTACGTCTAGCTGGGCAAATTCAGGAAAGGTTCCACTCATTCATTCATTCATTCTTCAGCAAGCACAGGAGCAAGACACAAAGCACTGTCTGCTCTCAAGGAGTTTACCTTCTAGGGGGAGGTAGACACCTAGACCAGTAACAACATCTTGGGATAAGGTTAAGTGTTGTAGATAATTGAGGTAAGAACAAAGTGCTGTGGGGGCCTAGGGGCTACTGTCTTTGGGGAAACCAAAGAAGTACTCATGGTTGAAGCAGAGTCATGGTTGAACTGGATTTTCTTTAGTGAGTTTATAGTCTAGGGAATGTGACTGCCATGCACATAAGTAATTTCAATACTAGATAAAAGATTCTAAGTGCCCTAAGAAAAATCTGGACACAGGGCTCTGAGGGAGGTTCAGGGGTCATAGTGTTTACTTCTAGCTGGGGTCTCAGGTAAGGATTTACCAAAAAGGTCAAATTGGAGATGGGCCTTAAAGGATGAGTAGAAGTTCAACAGGGAAAGTAGTGAGGGAGGGGTAAAACAGCAGGAAGAGCACAAATAGAGGCATGGCCTGTTGCTGGTGAATCTTTTGAAGTGGCTAGAGTGGAAGGAGGCTAAGGAAAATATAAGTTAGCACCAGATTACAGAAAGTACTGAATGCCCACATGGCTCATTGGATTTTATTGAGTAGGTGGTATGTGTAGGGGGGTGTGTCTTTATTCTTCTAACTGTGCTTTGGGATTGAGGCAATAATAATTAAAAGTGAGGGCACCAGAATCAGACTATGTGGGTTAAAATGTTGCCCCAGCATTCACTTGCTTTGTGAACATGAGTGAATCTCTTAGGCTTTTTGTCAAATAAGGATGACAATAGTACCGTACCTCACAGTACAGTCAGTGAGGATTGCTTTAGTTTAGTTTAGTCTTATTAGAACAGTGCCTAACAAGAGGGAATACTATGTAAGTGTCAGGTGTTGTTGTTAGTAGTAGTAGTGGCAGTAATAGTTGTGACATAATTGGTAGAAACTTTAGGAATTTCTTGTGCTGTGAACTTGTCCAACATACTTGGGATGACCTGACACGCCTGAGACAACCAGGAATGAACCTCAGGGACGATATTAAACAAATGATCAATACTATCCTCCTTGCACAATTGTTGAGGTACTCCTGAGTTAAAACACACAATGGCCACATGAATAGATAGGCTGGCCTCCATAGCTAGAAATGGCCTAGTCAGAATGTTGGCAGCCAAGACAATAGAGGCAACCAATAAAATGGGTCCAGGGTCATGTCCAAGCTACAGAGTTTCAGGGAACTCCTCCATCTACGATATAGATTGCATCATCAGGAGAGCTTGCAAACAGTAGGGTTCACCTGTATGTAATTAAACTTAAGGCTGTGCATAAAGTCTAGCAATAAAAACATTTCACTCCCATGTCCCAGGTACTTTAGTTTTCACATTTCTACCTCAAGTTGAAATTTTGATATGAAAGTTTAGCTATCTGCAAGTAATACTAAGTGTTCCTATAGGGGGTTTGTTTACAAGAAACAGGCACAGCCTGGGAACAATGATCTCCAAGGCTCTGGAAACTGTTTTTTTTATTTTTGTTTTTGTTTTTGTTTTTTGCATTGACCCTCTTTGAATTTTTGGACACACTCAAGTACAGCTGCATTTAGCAGCTGGCCCATGATTTGGTACATTGTCATTATGTGTCAAATTGCAGATTCAGCAGATGGATGTCTTCGTAAACGTGATTCTTGCTTATGGATTGACCTAACCTTTGGTTCATTTAATCTGGTTCTTGGTCATCACTAAGCCCACGGGCTGCTGTTACAAGACAGAGACATAAGTGCTGGAAATGCCCACAAATCCCTCTTCTCAAATGGCTTTAGCATAGCGAGCTCAAGGTTTCCTTTGCAGATTCACAACAAGCCCTTGGAAATTTCTGAGACATCGAGCAATTAAAATGGATCTCTTTTTGACACTTCTGTGGCTTATACTCTAAAAACTCTACACAAACATTGTTTTTGCAGGTCCAGTAATTGGGACTCATACTGGAATGGAAATATTATGTGTCTTAATCAAAAAAGGATTTAGAGTGGCTTGTGGCAGGTGTTCTGCCAGTAATCACACTGCTCTCCAAGGTTTAAGCCTTAAATATCTTCTGCCCAATTTATACACTTTCTATCAGAAAATGGATCTAAATTAACATCCTGTCTTTGATAAACATTAATTAAACCTTTACCTAGAAAAAAATGTGTTTGCCTCCTTAGAATTTTTTTCTTGAGAGGGGATGTTTTGGGCGGCTCATGTTTAAAAGACTTTCCATGCAAGTTTCCTAGAATAAAAGTACTTGTGGCAAATAGAGACTTTCAAAATCATTCGTAGAATAGAACTAGAAAAGTAGAAATGAGAGAACCCAAGTTCAGAGGTGTTAGGCTCTGCAAATAGAGCATGGCACTACCTGTATGACACTGACCAAGCCAACATTCAGACTCAGTTTCTTCATTTGAAGAAAATATGGCAAAGAAGACCTGCTTACATCACACCATCATGGTGAGGAAGGAATAATTAAAATACTGTACTTTGAGAAATGTTTTGTAAATTGCAAAGTGCTAGTATTCAAATGTAAAGAATTACTATTACAATCATCACTATCCAAGGTCCTATGGCTCCTAGCTAGCTAGCTAGTCAGAGTTTGCCTAAATGAATGAATGAATAAATAAATAAATAATGCGCTTTTATCTTTCCCCACTAGATGGCAGGCGAGCCACTTGGTAAAATAGTGACTTGCGTTAGAGCTCTAAAAACTACAGTAATATTCTGGTTTGTGAGGCAGTGTTGTAATGGACAAAAGGTGAATTAGAAGTTATGAAAAGCAGACAGCCTGTATTGTTAAATTAGTCTCATTCAAATACCATTGGCTTGCAATTTACCAAAATTTTGTACCTATAAAACCATGGTGTTTTTCTTTCGACTATGACAGAAAGGACAGATAAACAAATAATTTCTGCAAATAGGGAAAATGTTTAGCCCACTCAGTTCCAGTTAATGGACTTAACGATTATTTGTAATACGACTTTCCAGGTAATGGCTTCATCTATATCAGGGATTGACAAACTGCTTCTGTAACAGTAAATATTTCTGGCTTTGCAAGTTATGTGGTCTGTGTCAAAAACCATTCAGCTTTGCCACTGTAGCCTGAAAACAGCGTGAGACAATATGAAAATGAGTGGGCATGGATAGGTTACAACAAACTTTTATTTATGGACACTGAATTTTGAAATTCATATAACTTTCACTTGTCACAAAATATTCTTCTTTTGATTTTTTTTGGAGCATTTAAAAATATAAAAATCATTTTTAGCTCAAAGACCATACAAAAAATGGCCGTAGGCAGTAGCTTGCAGATCCCTAGATTAAGAGTTTTAGCTATCAGATTGTCAATCTCTTCATTAATATATACACATAATAAACTTTCATAATAAATATTTAAATGTAGTTAGTATTTTTTCGCATGTATAAATTACTAAAACTCCATGTGGTATTTTTGGCTACCTCTACTATTATCTTGTTTGTTGAAGACTATAGAAAAAAAGAATCCAAATAGTCATTGCATTGTTCTTAGAGTTGTCAGGAAAAACAGAACACTCAGCTAAATTTGAATTTCAGTTAAACAACAACAAATTTTTAGTATAAGTGTATCCCAAATATTGCATAGGACATATTTATATTAAAAAATGTGTTCAACATTTATCTGAGATTCAGTTTTAACTGGGTGACCTGAATTTTGATTTGCTAAATCTGACATGTGTTCTTGTATTTATAAACTTTGCCCAATCTTCATTTATTAAGGCCTTAAAAATAGCCAACCATCTGAAGACAGGACTCCTAAAGGAAAATATGTCTTTAGGGATTTAGGAGATAATATGCATTTTCACTGCCTTGGTTGCTTTCAGTGCACTTTAACATATTAAAATACCTGTGTGTCTTGAACACCTTGTGTTTCACATCCATTTTCCAGAGAAGCACATTCTGAGCTACCAATCTCAGTTGGAAAAGCCTTTTAAAATGCCTTGTAAGAAACTCAAAGTGACCTGTGGATAGGCATTTGCCCTTTTACCTTGCAAAGGGCTTCGGAGAAATTTGAGGCCCTAAAAAGGAGTTGGATGGGAACAGCAAATCCAGTGCTCCCAGGCTGGTGTTTTACAGGGCTGAGATTGCTGCAGGCCATTTTTCACAAGAAACTCTACCTTTCTCTAAAAGCTTTCTCACATTCCTTAATGGAGGTTTCAAGCATTCCCAGGCAGCAATCGGTAGGGCCTGCTTTAGCGGGGTTTCTTTGTGTGTGTAACTGTTAGGTTTCACTACTGGTACTAAATGTTGACCCATGTTTAATTTGTTTAGTGACTTTTTACAAAAGACATCGATTGCTAAATCCTACCCCAATCTGATTTGTCTTCACACTTTAAGATTTGCCGCCCTCATGATCTAGCTGATCAACGACTGTTATGTTCTTGAATAAGAAACAGACGCTTGGGGGGAATGTCTTATCCCTTTGGCATTGAGGTGGTTAATCCCTTTGCGGGGACTGAGTGAGGCGGGGTGTGGGGGGGTGAGTGGTGTAACTGAAGAAAAGTCCTGCGACCGGGTCGTCAGTGACAGCGCACGATCCTCCCATCCTTGCGGGGGTGGCAGGGAGCAGGGTGAGCCCGCTCGACCCAGAGGGAGGCGGGCGGGCGGCCGCCGGAGAGGTTGTCCGTGGGGGCTGATCTCCTCGAAGAGCAGCCGGTTCATAAACACGGCACTAAAGGGCAGAGCGTCAGAGGAGGCGCACTGCAAGGACGAGACGCATCCTCCCCAGAGGGGAGCCGATCTTGGCTTGGCGGTTAAGGAGGGGAGAGGAGATGGCGGGGCCTGAAGCAGCCAGACCCGGTAAGCTAACATCCTTCCGGTATTCCGCTTTAACCCAGCTGGTTTCCTTAGGGGCTGCCACAAATTCCCGGAGCGGAGCGTCGTCGGCTCTCAGCCAGCCAGCTGGAGCCCGCCTGTGTGGCCTCCTCCTTCTCCCCGGCCTCAGGGGGACCCATGCCTCCGCTCCCGGCATCCTCCTCCGGGCTGCCTGTTATCTCTTTTCTAGCTGCAAAATCGCGTCGGTCACTAACGCCCTTACTTAAATCCCCAGGGTTGGAACTGGGGCAAAATGAGTGAGTTGCTCGCCTCGAGCACTAAATTTAAGGGGCACGAAGACACTAATCAAGATAAAAGTTTTCATGTAATCGCTTTAAAATTCGAAGTTACGCAAAAGAGTTCCGGGAGGAACAAGATATGAAAATGTTAAAGACAGGATCTGCCCCTGCACTTGCAGGACTTGGCCTCACTTGCCTCACCCTAATCCCTAGCCCTGCCAATCAAATCTGAAGCAAGTCCCTCCTCTCCGTGGTGCCAAGTCCTGGACCTCTGTAATAGGTATCATTTGGCCTTCCGATGCAATGTGTTGGATTTTCGTTGTGTATGTGCTTTTCTGGCTGTACCGAAAGGAGCAGGGATTGCTGTTTCACCGCCTCGAGCCTCTAGGAGTGCAGCCCAGTGCTTTGCTCACCAAGACCACGGGGACAATATGGAGTTTGGAGGAGGCCAAGGGTGGGATCTCGTGCAACGATCCCAGGTTGCAAAGCTCTGCATTGGAACCGCCAAAACTCCACAGAATCAAGGTGCAAGGGGAAGGTAAGCCCCGTGAATTAGGGCTTAAGAACCTATTCACAGATTGGATTGAATATAAAATCTGTAAAGGAACTACAAATAGTAGGGAATGACTTTTGAGATTATTTTGCTGAAAGAGAGGTGCCTCCACACTTGAGACACCTTGTTCTTCTCTAGCCTGCCATAAGTATTTGGTGGTATTGCAGTTCAGTCTGAATTAAAGGTGCAATGGTGATAGCATCTTTAATGAGAATCACCCCCGAACACACAACATACCTGTTTTACCTCACCCAGCAGGCGATCAGATGCTGTGCTGGGTGCTGGTTAAGAGGGGGATTTCCATTCCCATTATCCCCTGGAGCCATTTCACTCTAATCTTGTATTGTTTGCTGCTATTCCGGTTAAAGGAGGTGAAAAGTGGCGCAGTGTAGCCCAGGAGTAGGAGTTGGCCTAGTTGTATTTTTGTTTTCTTTTGTCCTACACAGGCCAGTGAAAAATGAGGTAAAGAGGCAGAGCAAATGGAAGAGATCAGAAAACTATTGTTCAAATATGTCTTTACAAAGAAAAAGAAAAATCTTTAGAGGCTTTGGGTGTGGCCAGCTCCCCCAAAGGAAGAAAAGGGAATTTGTCGGAGCACTTGCCCGATCCCTGGCCTGGTAAAGAGAGTCTGCTTCCCTTCAGGAGCTATTGTCAAATTCTACTTAACCTGGAAGGGGAAGAAGGTAGGGAGAGCAGTCATTGTGGGCATCGTCAGGCGGGGGACACTGCAGATCACCTTAGCTTTTTTGCGTTTCTTATCGGCCCGGTTTAGGTGTTCCACGCTGAAGCCAGCAGGGGGCACTGTTGCTCCATAGGCTCTATTTTGACTTTTGTGGTGGAGAATTTTTCAGAGCTATTTTTAAAAAGTTTCTATCCAGTAAGAAGTATGAACCATTTTCTATGCAATTTTAATGTGAAAATAGATTATTAGTAAAAACTTATTGAAGTTTATTTGGTTAATGACCCATTGAACCAAAGAAGGAAAGTGAAGATGTTTCATAACTGTCTTTGTTATATAAGATTAAATAAAATAGCAAGGAAAAAAAGCAACATGTTAATAAATATGAGCATTATATCCCTAAATTTTTAAATACATAAGAAGGACTTTTGCCCATAGGGATGATATTTAAATTTTCAAATAAAGAAAATTAATCTGAGACTTTATATTATTCATTTGGAAGAATGAAAACTGGGATGTGAATAGTCACGTGATATTACAATTTACAATTCAGATTTCTACACAGATGTAAAATCCAGTAAAATATGGTCTTATGTGCAGTGGGAATTTAAGAATTAAAAGTGTAAAATATTTATAATAAAATACTATAAATAAAATAAAGAATATGTGTAATTCTGAGTAGGATTAGGATTGAAATATGTTCACTGTGTTTAGCTAATATTTGTGGAAACTTAATCGGACAGTTGGATCAATACTAATTTACTTCTTACAGTTTTGATGGGAATATATGAAGCAAAAGGGAAATTCAAATTGGCGAAGCTTAAAAACTCACTTTGTATTGGAATCTATGAGCTATTCTGGGTGTTTTATTTTAATATGGTTCTTGCTCATTGTTATTCTACAGGTATCATAAATCTTTTCCAAAAGTGGAGGCCTTTTTAATTTAACCAGAAGTTTCCTGCGTTAGGATGATTTTGGAGCAGTTAAGAATTGCAAGAAAAGATCTTAAGGTCATTAGTTTTAAGTACATTATAGCGGTTAAGAGTGTGGAGTCTGAAGCAAGATTGGATAGGTTTAAATGCCAGGCTTTGCTATTTAATAAATGTGTGACCTTGGACAGATTACATAACCTTTCCGAGCCCAGTTTTCTCATCTATAAAATAAGGATAGTAACGGTAATACCTACCACATAGAATTGTACTAATGTTAAAGAAGGCAATATATGTAAAGCACCTGGAACAATGCCTGGCCTAGAATAAATCACCTTATAAGTGTTATTTACTTATTATTTTTCCTATTATTATTGTTAGTTATTTTTAAAATTCCAACATCATGTATAATTTCCCCTTTGCTTATCTTTGAGATCTAGAGTTGCCTAGGTTCATTGGCATAAAATATTGTTCATTTAATTTTAAATAAATATTTCTATCCACATTTAGTCACTGATATCTTTTAAATATTGGGTAAGAGGGTTCTTGAATAATTTCATAAAGTAGTCTTTGTCTCTTACGCAGAGTAGGACATTTTGAAGACACCTTTTCCCTGAAGTTTTTAGACAAGCTATAAACCAGCTTATATCAGTTAGGGTTCTACAGAGAGACAGAATAGAATGGACAGATAGATGGAT
This sequence comes from Lemur catta, assembly GCF_020740605.2. NCBI lineage: Eukaryota > Metazoa > Chordata > Mammalia > Primates > Lemuridae > Lemur > Lemur catta. The sequence goes on from NC_059155.1 coordinate 39,446,264, forward strand.
GAGAGGGGATTTATTAGGGCAATTGGCTCGTGTGATTATGGAGCCTGAGAAGTATAAGATCAAGGGGCTGGAATTTGGTGACAGCCTTTTTCTGAGTCAGCCTATGGCAGGTCCTACCTCTTAATACTGTTACAGTGGCAATTAATTTTCAACATGAATTTTGGAGGGGACAAATAGCACAGCTCCCTGACAGAATCTTCACATGCACCAGAATGTGGTTGGTAGGTAATCAGCAGACATTTTGAGAGAAAGCAGCTTTGTTCAATGGAAAAAATATGAGTATTGCAAGATTTCAGATCTAAAGGGGGCTTGAGCAATCATGACCAGTCGAATCAATTTACAGCTACTTATTCATTCAGAGGCCCAGACAGAGGAAGCAGCAGTGGTCTTTAACTGTGTCTGAGATTATTACTGCACCTCTACCATATAAGAACAGAATGGATGTGTTAACACCAACCCTTTTGTTACAATCAAATCACCTTAACATTTCATTTCCTCACTTGTCCTGAGGTCTTCTGTCTACTCCTGAGTCTGGAGTTTGGATGCTAGCTGTGTGACTTTGGACATGCCATATGTCATCTTTGAGCTTCTGCTTTTGCAAATACGCTATTGTGAGGACAAAATGTAGTCATGTTTTAAAGGGTCTGCCTCATAGTGTGTGCTCAACATCAAAAAATGTTAGTTCTTCCATTCCCTTGACCTTACCCCCTTTCTTCTTTGATGGTGCCTCATTCAAGTGTAGACAGAAGACCTCAGGACCAGGGAAGAAATGAAATATTAAGGTGATTTGACTGTAACAAAAAGGTTGGTGTTACTATATCCATTCTGTATTTATATAGGAGAGGTGCAGTAGTAACCTTAGCAGCTGTTAAAGATCACTGCTGCTTCCTCTGTCTGGGCCTCTGAATGAATCAGTAGCTGTAAATTGATTCGATTGGTCATGATCTCTCAGGTCCCCTTTAGAGCTGACATTTTGTAATTCATATGGATTAAAATTTCTGTGTTTGGGGAGCTTTGAGGAATATATATATATATATATGTATCCCCAAATATTATATGTTTTTGTATGTTAATATAGGACCTAGTTACTGCCTCTAGGGCTTCACGTCTTCTTGATGGTGATATAATGGAATAAATGGGACTTGAATTAGATGGGATTCATAGGTAGGAGGGAAGGGGTATTCCAGTTGGAGGGAACAGTGTGAACAAAGATGCCAATGTGATTTTGGTCAAGGGCCAGTGAATAAACCAGTCTTCCCAGAGAACCTTTCTTGGGGCAGGTGCAGTGTAGTGCCAACTAACACAGGAAGCAAGAATTAGGACAAGGTCACTGACGGTGAGTCCAAGGAGTTTGGAAGGTATCCTATAGGTATTGGGGAGTCACTGAAGGCTCTTTGAGTAAGAGCAGCATAGCAAAGGTACTGTTTTGGGAATAACAAACTGGTGGCTATTAGGGTAGACTTGGTTATAGCAAAATCAGTCAGGAGACTATCGTAATAGTCTGGGGCCAGATCATGTAGGGCCTTGTTGACCCCAATTGCTCCTTAATTTACATTGTTTGTCAGCTTTCACATTTTCTAGACTAGTCCTCTCATGTTTTTCAGATGACTTCCATTTCAGTCTTAGATTCTGTGTCTTCTGTTTGCAAGTGGTAATTCCATATTCCCATTTGATTTCCATAGCATCTAATGAAATTACTTTTCTGCTCTTCACCACGAAGGAGTAGGATGTCCCATACATTGTGTGTGCCAAAACCTCGTAACAAGGAAAAATAGGTCTGATTTACCCTAAAAATGTGCTTTTCTTATTTATTGCAAACATAAAATCTTTCATTATTATAATATCAAGACAGTTAAACATAACTCCATCTCACCAAAGGAATCTGGCATCTGAAGCCCTTCATGATTTTCCTCAACTTACTTTTCCAGTTTTATTTTTACTACCCATTTAAGCTACCCTTTGTTTCAGCCTCATCTCTAATCTACTCCCAGCATTTTCCTGCCTCTATCTTTGCCCTCCTCTCTCACCTCCCATTTGATTGCCCTCTTCTCTACGTGCTAGAAATCCTGCCTGTTCTTCAAGTTCCAATTCAAAGCTGCCCCTTTTGAGCGTGTTGCTTTCAGTTCCTATTCTCTGCACTGCAGGCATTTATGCCACACAACGAGGACCTATTCTGTTCCAGATACTGTCAAGGTGTTCCTAAATGATTAAAACACAGGGAAACAGGTGGCACTGCAGTAAAATGTCATTAAGTGCTGTAATCAAAGTAAGCATTGGAGGCAGGCTCTGAGAGCTTCCATCAGAGCCCACAGGGGGAGCAGGGAAAACTTCCTGGAAGTGGTGGTGCTTGAACTAAGTGTTGAAAGTTAAGAAAATTTGGATGATTGAACTGGCCCCTTCACTGGATGACTTGTAGATTATAGAAGAGGGGGGGAAGAGTTAGTGAAAGATGAGTCTGGGAAAGTGATCAGGAGCCATCATATAGGGAGAGGTTGGACTTTATTTAATAAGCCATGGGGACTCAGGGAAGTGTTTTCAAGTGGAGGAATTATTGGATGTTTTACTTCTGTTAAACATCTGTTAGGATGTTAGACTTCTGTTTTAGAAAGGTTACTTGAAGTCTCAAAAATCAGTTGAATGGCATCTTTGTTTATCATATTAATAAATGTATTGTGGGTAGTTTACAAATTTTGGAAAAAAATGAGATTCCTCATGGAAACCTCACCATTGGTTACCATTCTGAGTATTATACTTTAAATGTTAAATGATTCATGATGATGTATAATTTTTGAGCTCACCACTTGAATGTGTGTGGGAGTTTTAAAAGTTTTCAAAGAGAAAAATGATCACTCTGAGTAGCTTGATTAAAAGCAAATCCCTTAAGACCAAATGTCCTTTCATAACAGAAGCTGCAATTAACTCAGTCCTGTTTGCCCAAACAAATCCTCACTGGGTGTGGCATTTAAAAAAAATCATTTATTCTTTCTGGTTGAAATGCTGAGAGAAGAAAAAACCATCCTGAAATCCTCCTGCCCTTTTAAGCACTTGAGCAGTAGAGTTCCAACTCCTGACTAGGGAGATCATCTAGTCAGGCTTTATTTCTCCTTAAAGAGGATGCCAGGTATTCTTGGACTCACAAGGATCAGAAGAATGACATCACATCCTCAGCCCTGTAAATAAACATACTTTGGAAAAACATCTTGAAAAGAGGTGAGCTTGATTATACCATTATTTATTAGCATCCTAACAACTTGAAGTCTCTGTACAGCTTGTAGAACAGAATAGTAACAAAGGGAGTTTATTTCAGAGGCTTTAGTCTTCACACTGACCTAGTTCCATCACCTTACAAAAGTGACATATCGTGAGCAAGGATAGAGAACATAGTGGATGAACTCTGACCCAAAATGAATCTTATGGATAGAGGTATGTTTTATCATTTGAAATTCAGGACTTAGTTCAATATATAGCAGTCATTCTCCCTACCCAGAATTACCAGTTTTTATGCTCTTAACAGTTTGCCTCTTATTTCCTTTCAGAAATCCCCATCTGTTGTATGGCACAGAAAACAGTTGTTGTTAGTATTATAAAATTGAACTGTCCCCATGTTCAGATAATCTGATTTTTGGTAAAATTCCTATAAATTTTTTTTGTTAGCATTTGCTGGAGAAAGAGAAGACTTGGAAATTGAGTCTCTTCCCTTTAAATTGATATTGGGATTCAGGCTTCATAATATCTTAATATTTAATCTACTTACTCAATGTGAGGAAAATATTTCATTTAAAGTGATTTCCCTCCAGTGATCAGTTCTTTAGTTGCGACTCTTCATCTTTCATTTAATCTGAAAAGCCACTGATACATATGTAATAGTGTCTAAAATGTAGCCAAGCCAACTCATGCTCAGATTTCTCCAGTTCTCCCAAAACTATGAGTGACTATTTGTGGTTCAACTACTAGTGAAACCATTATCAGATCAAAGGGCTGAGAACTTGGTACTGTTACTCAGTTGATATGAGTCAGGAGTTTGGATTGGTGGCAGAACAAAGTTTAAGCTAGCAAAATGTATAGTAATTATTTGGAAACACTTTCTCCCCAAGCTACACACTAACCCCCCAAGAAATTGGGGGATCAGCTATGATCAGCTTGAGCCCTCAACTTGGTTACCTTAGGGGCTATGATGCTACCAGAACCCCTCTGGCTCTAGCACAGAGGAGAAATAACATTGAGAGAGACCTCTAGACACTTATAGATAGATGGTCAGTTATTTATATTCCAACACCATTTTTTGAGTAGTCTATCCTTTCCTCAATGTCTTGAAATTCTACCACAGAACTATAAAAATACTAAAAGAGAGTAAGTGAACATATTTTTATTGTCTTAGTGGAGGGAAGGCTTTTGAAAGCAAGGTATGAAACATTTGACTACATAAATATTTGAAATATCTCTGTGGCAAAAGACAAAAGAAATGAAATTAAAAAGTAAATGACAAGCTTGGAGAAAATATTTGCAACATAGAGAGATCTAAAAAATAAGAGTTCCGAAAATACTAACAGTACCTACAAATCTATAAGAAAAAAATTATGAAGTGGCAAAAGGATGTGAATAATTAAAGATAAAGAAATAGAAACAGCTTACCATATGAAAAGATGATTAAAGAAATGGAAATTAAAACAAAAATGAGATGCTTTGTTATTCATCTTCTAATTGTCACAAATCACAAAGGTTGATAATGTTTCATGTTGGTGAGTACACAAAGGAAAAGCATTCTCATCCACTTTTAGCTTACAGATTGGTACAACCTTTGTAAGGGCAATTTGGCAAATATTTTTATTTTTCCAAATTTCCATCCTCTTCACTAGTTCATAAACTACTCACTCAGACTGCCTCTGTTCCTGACTTCCTTTCCTATTTTTGTGTTCATTTTTTCACAGATGGTGGTATTTTTGCTTCTCACCTCAGCCTGGGAACCTGACCTTGACTCCTGAGTTCCATGATCCCTTCACAACTGCAAGTCATTCTCATACAAAAATTTACGTTTACCTAGTCTGCACCTTTGAGAGCTTTGGAACAATATGCAAGTTCAAGTTGCCATCATGTTGTCTTGCTGACTATCGCATGCGACAAGACCAACATTTGGGTCACTTGCTTCTACGCTTGCTCTTCTGCCTGATGTTGTTCTCTGCAGCGATTGATTGTGCACATGTGTTGTCATACAAAAACTGTTTAGCTTTTTTTTAAAAAAATTTGTCTTGTGAATTTTCTCATTTGGTTCTTAAATATTACAAATTAATATTGTGCAGCCTCTCAGTGATATAAAACTTTGAATCATTGTAAATTTGCATGAGTTAGGGTAGGCATGGCCTCCAACAAAAGAACAAGAAGATGGATGATAGAGATGCAAGAAGAGTGAAGAGGGCAAGGAAGGTGATGTCAATAGTAAACACAATGAGAGTTCTTGAAATGCTTTATAATGGTGAAAGCAAGACCTCTGTAGGGCAATTTTTTTTTTTTCGGTATTAGTAAATCAATCGTTCATACAATAAAGAAAAATGAGAAAGCCATTAATTAGGGCTTTCATCGAGGGGCACACTAGAATCATTGAGAAAATTATACATAACTCGAAATGCCAAAATAGAGGAAATGAAGAGATTTACATTTGTGGCATGTAAAATAGAGAAGGTTGTATAGGCCTCTTTCCATACATACAATCTATCAGCAAGCATCACAAAAATTTAAGTTTAATTTTAATCTGGATGATAAGTTATAACATTCATAGCAAGTAATTGGTAGTTAGAGAGGTTTAAGAAATGCTATGGCCTGTGGTGAAAAGAAGTATCTGGCAGAGGAAGCAGATCATGAAGCTGCTGTAGGGTATCCTGAATATCTGAAGAAACTGATTGAGGAAAATGGCTATTTGCCTGATCAAATCTTCAATGCTGATGAAACAATCTTGTTCTAGAAGAGAATGACTACTTACACATCCATTGCAAAGGATGAGAAAAGAACCAGAGGCTTCGAATCCAGAAGTTCTGCTTTGTTTCAATGCCTCTGGTCACTTTCTGATTAAACCCATGTTGCTTCACAGATTCCAAAATCCTTTCCCTCTTAGAGAATGCCAGGAACATTTTTCTGTTTACATCAAGGGAAACCATAAAATCTGGCTCACTAAAAAACTCTTTTTGGACTGTTTTTTTAAGTTTTTTGTTCCTGAGTTTAAATAATATTTAAACAAAAAAAAAATCTTGAATTCAAAATGTTGCTGATTCTGGACACTACTCCCACTGACAACAGTGCAATAGTAAATGCTGCTCCTTTTGTTCAAGTTATCTCCATTGCCTGCAGTACAACTCCACTTCTTCAACCTATGCATCTGAGAGTGCTAAAAATGTTCATGATGTTCTATACCCAGTGTACACTTTTACTACCTTGTAGATCTTATCAAAAAGACACCAGAACTTACTGTGAAAGTAGCTTGGCAAAATTTCTCCACTTGTAATACTTTAACAATAGTAGAAGAATCAGTGGGAGAAATAAAAGAACCAATGCTTCATGAATCCCAGCAGAAACTTCAGAATGAGGTTGTAACTGATTCTGAAAGTTTCCTTCCAGTGGTAGAAGAAATTGAAAATGTTGTAACATCTGCAAAATGGGTGGTGAAGGCTTTGAAGACATTGACTTAAGTGACATTGCTGAACTGTTAGACTCTAATCACTAGAAGATAGTTGAAAAATATTTCAGAGATGTGATCACATCAAAAGTTAATGAAAGAGTCCAGCATAGGTTAATATCCAGAACTCAAAGAATGTTGATGCATCCACTCCACAAATCAAATTGTCATGATGATCCAGAATAAAGACATCCTTCAGTGGACTGTATCTTGACCTTCAGGTAAGGTTTAAATGATTACTCACAACCCTTTAAAGCAATAGTAATAAGAAACCGTCAAGCAAAGGCCAATAAATCCTTTCTCTCTGCTTGCTTGACAGGGGAGAAGAGGCTGGACCATTGAGCCATGTCATTCAAACCCATTCCACAAACAGGAAGCAGAAGTGTCACACACATATAGCTGAACCTTGGAATTCAGACTCTGACAGCTCTGATGTGGTGATCCACGTGCTGGGGGATGAAAATGGAGCAGGAGACTGAGATGACTTCTTTGCAAACAAAATGCAACTTTCTCTATTCTTTCCTTGTCACTACCATCATGACCAAGCATTTTCATTGGTGCATTATCACCCTCATCTTGAGATTAGAGAGAAAGAGACATTAATTGCATGACATCCACTATTGCTAATGGAAAGTTTATAAAATATCATTGATATTCACTTTATTGTTTTATTTCAGTAAAAAACCCAGTTGTCTGGGCTTTCACAACACTTTCTTCTCTGCCCCATTTTATCCTAAAAGTTCTTAAATTCCTCCAACACAGATCCTATAAGGATTTCAAGAACTCAACTACAGGGCCTAGGGAGAAGAGAAGGCTACTCTACTAGGTTGGATAATTTGATTTTATACTCTTGATTCTAAAATATATTTTACTTCCAATTAAGCCTAACTTCCTTTCTCACCAGAAAGGAGAAGTTTGGTATAAATTAATAAGTTAATTTGTTTTGCAGCAATTGTAAATGAAAAATATTGCATTTATGATGAATGCCTGAATTTCCTTTGGTACCTAATCAAGGATGGGAAGAGCTGCTAGAGTTCATTTCCATAGATCCTCTGTGTTTTTTTTTTTTTAATTTATTTTTTCGACATACCATTGGTAGCTTAAAAGCTTCTCTCTGTTCTCATATTTGGCCTTCCCAGTGATTTGAACAGTTGAATATCCTCTGGAAAAGGGATACTGATACTTTCTGTTCCCTGAAGATGGTGAAGACTTCATTCCTAGATTGTTTTTTTAATTCCCTCCATAATTCCATATGTTTACTTTATTTGACTCATTTGTGTTACAAAAATTGTTATTGTCATGGTTTTAATTTTGGATGTTTGGAATTTTCTAGGCCGATTTAACAGAGGGGGAAAAATCATCAAGCCAGAGATGTAAAGCTGATATCTTGTTCTAAGGATTCTTGGCAAAAACATATGATGAACCTACCTGTTCTTTTGGCTATTTATACACATTCCCACTTGATGTCCATTTTGAACTCAGTTGGACAGTTACTCTGGTGTATAGAGAGGCAAGAAGTCTGAATAACATTGCTTTTGCTTCTGTCTTAACTGCTACTTGTGCCACAGTCACAGCACTGGCACCATAATTACATCTGATAATGATGTGTAAAAAATCTGAATAGAGAAAAGAAAAAAGATAAATCATTGGCATGTACCTGCCAAAAAAAGACCTTATATAGTTTGAAAAGGCATAAAGACAACCTGGAATGATAAAATTTACGTAATGAGAAAAAAATGCTGCCTTTAAACAACAGTGCCAAATAATGACACCAGAGATTAAATTGAATTTGGTCTTGTAGGAAGCAGGAAAAAAGCCCACCACTTGAGTTGAAATTTGGTATGTCTGAATTTGCTGTTATCAGGAAAAAGGAGAAAAAAATGAAAAGGTTAAAAGGGCTTGCTTGCATAGTTACATGTTGAGGTGACGGATGGTTTTCAACAAGCTTAAATGACGAAGATGAGGGCTGAAAACTCATTGTATGGTGCTATGAATGTAGTGACTCACCACAGTTCCAGGCAAGTTTATGCTTTCTCTCTAAGCCACACTAGTTCTTAATGCTGACTATACATCAGTCATGAGGGAGAGCTTTGAAAAATAAATATTTCTGGGAACTGTCTGCAGACCTGATGAATCAGGCATAGGGATATGTATATTTTGAAAGTTCCTCAAGTGATTCTTTATATAGCCATGGTTGCGAACTGTCACTCTAAGACTAAACAAAATTATGATAGAAAATATGATATAAATGGTAGTAGGCCCAGGAACTAGGAAACCTTGATTCAAAGTGTTTGTTCTGCTACTAGTTCAATGGATGGCCTTTATCAAGTCACTCTCCTCTTTGCTTATCTGCCAAATGAGAGGTTAGGACCACTTGGTCTCTAAGGTCCTTCTATCTCTGACATTGTCACCTTAAGAGAAAGGTGCATCAACCTCATTAGTTGATATTGAGAATATCTAAGCCCTTTCATGAGACCAAGGTAAGTAGTAATATTATTGAATTGTGCTCTTTTTATTTAAAAAATTTTGCTTATGGTTCAAGTTTGACCATATTTTAGTCCCTCCCAGAAAAGAATGTTGGGCAGAGATGCCATAGAAAAAAGGCAAACTTAGCATCAATTTCCTGAAAGAAAAGCGAGAGAGAATACCACCTGGGAGTTTCTTTTTCTGTGAAAATTATTGTTTTTCTCCTCTGGGTTATAGGGTTTGGGGAGAATAATGCATAGATATTATATGTAAAATGCTCTAATAATTTGTATCTATTGTTTCCATAAATCAAAGCAGAGAACTCTGTATGGTCAATGCTTTAAGTTTCCATGAATAATTTGCTTATTCTTAATGATATTTAGAGGTAAATATTTTTAAGTTAGTGATCTTTTTACCAGTATTATCATTGGTTCCATATGTCTTTAATGAATGTGCTTTCCTGATAATCTTACCATTCATTAAGATTACTGCCTTGGCAATTTTTTCTCTTAATTTGACCAGAATTAGAGAAATCGAATTTTAAATCAAATTTTATCAACTGGGAGCTCTTAATGTAAAATAATGAAGTGAGAAATTTACTATTAGATTATTTTAATTGTTGTATAATGCTCCAACTTTAGCTTGATAGATCGAAATATTTGTCTAAGGCCCAGATCATTTGAAATAAAATACTGGGATGAATCTAATTCTTGTTTAAGGAACTATCCAATTAAAATAATCTAAGAAGTATTACTGATGAGGTAAAAGATAGGACATTTTAATGTGGTTGAGTTTAACAAGTCAGGAGAATTTATAGGAGAATGTAAAGTTTGATATAGGCTAAAAGGTAGAAATAGAAACAGAAAGTAATACCAGGTAAATGGGTATTTTTTTTTCTTTGGGAATAGTTCCCAAAATTGAAACTCTAAAATTTCTTTTAGTGTATTTTATGTACAGTTTGAGTGGAGAGAATCTTTCTGTTGTCAAAAGGCTTGGGTAAATTCTCAAGCTCAATATTATGCAGCACATGGAAAGTTTCCTTCTTTATAGACATATTTAACCACCGTGGCAAAAAGAAAAAAAAAGGGGAGGTGGGAAGAAAAGGCAGCCCAGGATGCTGAAATGTGGAGAATATATTAGAAAACTGGTATTAGATTTAAAAGGAACCTTTTGTTTAAAATCTTTCAAGTTTAAAATGCAGAGAAGACACTTTAAATCACACATTTGGATTACATAGCTGCCCCCACCTTGAATGCTAATAAAAGGTTTCAACAGTGTGTATAGTCTAAAAGCTTGTGTGAACAATGTTTGTGATGTGAAGTTCATTGATCAGTGAACTTTACATAGTATTATTACCTTTAAATGGCCTTTGATGTCAGTGTGTTATGGTTGTTTAAGCATTCAGAAATAAATATAATGTGCTGTGAACAGAGTGTATATATTTTTGGAAACCATAAAATCAAATAGAAAATGAATGAAAAATAAATAACACATTTCATTAACATGAATAGCAAATATTGAGAAATTAAATATGAATATGGTGTGTTTTTGAGACATTGCACTTCATCTTTCTTGCATTGCCACATGAAGCCAAAGCTATAATTAACCCATCATTGCAGACACCTAGAGTTGGCTCTTAACTATGTGGCAATAGTATGACAAGTGTCATAATGAGAAGAATGTGGGATTTAGAGTGAGGGCTTTACTACTGACTTCTTATCTGCTCTGGGCTGGATTCTCCCTCTCTTTGGGTGAGTGGAACTTAGTTCTTGCAGTGTAACTCTTGAGTTACTGGGGTGTGAGGAATCAGCATGGAGCCTAGGCTTTGGAATCAGACAGACCTGCATTCTAATCCTGCCCCTGCCGGTTGTCAGCTGTGTGACTGTGGGAATGTTTGTTAACCATTCCAGAGTTCAGTTTCTAATCTGTAAAACGGGGTCAAAAATACCTGCATTATAAGATTGTTATGAGATTATATTAAATGCTTAGTACAGTGCCTGACACATAGTAAGCGCTCAATAATTTATTGCTATTATTATTATTATAACATGAATAAGCATTATGTAACTAGAATATGATAGTTTACTCCTGTCTGCAAAATTTTAATATTTTGATAGTTTATTTAACTCAAATAAAATATGCATGATGGTTTTAAGATGAGAGAAGGACTAAAACAATGAGTTTTAATATTTCTTTTGTTTGCTGATGAGGGATACTTGAAACAATAATTTCCTTGTCCCTAAGTTACTCCTTGACCTGCAGTGATTGTTTATGCTATATTTATGTGGTTATCTTTGCATGATATTTACATGGTGATTAGAGGTAATGACTTTTTTTTGACATTGATGTGTTCCTATTTAGAAAATAATACATCCACTGGGTTCCACTTTAAAGATGATTAAGTAACTCTGACATAGGGGATAAAGATAAAGCTATATAAGACCTGCTTTGCTTGAACGCCAAATTATTAGCTCACCTTCCTTTAAGCGAAATTGTGTAAGTCTAAGTAATCTTACTAGGCAAGGATAATTCCTCATTACTGGCATCAGAACATCTTTGTATTTCATGTATTCTGTGATGGCATTCAAGAAATTTAAAGTAATAATATTCAGAATGCTGAGTATTTATCATAACTTCAATGCCATGTCTGCTGAGTGACACAATTGTTCACTGCCTAAATTCTAGCCCCCAGTATCACTTACCTGTATGATTGTATTAGCCTCACATCCTGACCTCTTAGGTGTTTTAACTTGGCATATTTGGTGTTCTAGTATAAATATCTAGTAGTCTTTGTTATTCGGCACCCTGCTGCTTGACTAACTTTCCTGTGCACAGTTCTGATTCCAATATTTCTTCATTCAAAAGCCTTCAATGGCAGCTCATTATCTGTATTATTCCAATACTTGATCTTTAAATCCTGGTGCAGTCCCAGTGTACCTTACCAGTTTTGTCTGCCAATGTTCTTTTTCATATATCTGTGATAGTCTCTGTCTTACTTAGCCTTATCTAAGTACCAAAGACCTTCAGCCCACAGCTCAATTCTGATCCGTTAAGCTTGTCACTTAAGCTCTGGTGGGTAAGATCAGAAATTACTTGTGTTACCTAAAGCCAGGGTGCCTGAGATGAGCCCACCAAGCTATAATCTCCTGTTTCTTTCCATATGTTCCCAATCTGTAGGGGTAGTTTTCTTCTATAATTTTCTTCTTAAGCCTCTGGCCTATTAAGTTAGGACATCCTCACTGATCTCCAGACCCCTTAGTTGGGGCCCTAAATGCAACCCATTTGATTTTGGCTCTGAATACAAGGCTCCCTGTTCGGAAAATTGCCAAAAAAATTGCCTAGAGATCTAAACTTCATTCTTAGGTTCTTGCCAGTCTCATCTCCTGAATATCATCACATTACATGGTATCATTATTTACTATTGAGCTTCAAATTGCTCTATCTCCTCTCTATATGTGAATGCTAGTCTGGAATATACTTAAGTTTACCATACCCTAGATTTGGCATCTTGAGCAGGGCTTGGCAAAGTGAAGCCCTTGAGCCAAATCCAGCCCAACCCTTTTTTTTGTTCTAGATAGAGTTTTTTTTTACAATACAGCCATCCTCAGTCATTTACTTACTGTCTATGGCTGCACTACTATGGCAGAGTTGAGTATTTGCAACAGAGACAATATGCCCTGCAAAGCTTTAAATATTTACTAACTGACCCTTCATAGAAAATGTTTACTGACCCCTGATCTAGAGCCAAGTAGTTTCCCTAACCTGCACACTGGTTATTCTTTGATACTTTCCCATTCCTATCCTGTCAACCTATTAAGCCCAGAAAGCCAGTTCGCTGAGACTATGAAAATGGGTTCCAACCCATTCAAACTACTTGCTTTTTCTTGAATTCCCCTGCCTCTTCTTTGTCATCTTCCTAAGATATCTTTTCACTGTGTTTTGCTTTTTAGTAGAAGAGATGTAATAGTCTTTTTTTTTTTTTTTTTTTTTTGAGACAGAGTCTCACTTTGTTGCCCTGGCTAGAGTGAGTGCCATGGAGTCAGCCTAGCCCACAGCAACCTCAAACTCCTGGGCTTAAGCTATCCTACTGCCTCAGCCTCCCGAGTAGCTGGGACTACAGGAATGCGCCACCATGCCTGGCTAATTTTTTTTCTATATATATTTTAGTTGGCCAGATAATTTCTTTCTATTTTTAGTAGAGACAGGGTCTCGCTCTTGCTCAGGCTGGTCTCGAACTCCTGACCTCGAGCGATCCTCCCACCTCGGCCTCCCAGAGTGCTAGGATTACAGGTGTGAGCCACCACCCCCGGCCTAGATGTAATAGTCTTAAAGACTGTAAGAGTAGTCTCATGCTATCTTTTAATGTGACATCTAGGCCATAATATACATATCTTTCCATGTCGCCAATAGCTTTCAACATGACTTTCCAATATCTTTAAAATTAGGCGTTTCCATCCCTCAGTGTCTCTAACTTAGCTCTTCTAAGCTCCACAGCTTCCAAGATCTTTAATGGCCAGATCTTCCAAATATTATAACATCCATGCCTTCCAGTCTCTGGCCTGCAGCATCTCTAATGCCCATGTTTTCTAATCTCTCCAATACTAGGGTCATTAAAAATTTAGGCCTTCCAATAACTCCAATAATCGATCTTCAAGGTCCCTGTCTTGTCTTTCAAGATCCAGAGTTCTAACTTCCAAATCTTCTATGGTTCTAATCCTCCCATGTCTCCCATATACAGGCCTTCTAGAGTACATGTATTTCATAGCATTTAAGTATAGCTTTTCCAATATCTGCTAGCACTTACATCATTCGGTTCCCACATATTTTAATATCTCCTAAATCCTGATTTTATAATTTTTTTTTTTTACTGCCAGTCCCTCTAATGCCCAAGTCTTTCAATATATCCCAAGAACTAGGTCTTCCAACTTCAGGTATTTAAATTTCCCCAATGTCTAAATGACTAGATCTCTTAAGATCCAGATCTTTTAATATCATCCTTGACCTCCAGCATCATTAAAATTTAATTCTTCCAAATTCTATGTCTTTTGACCTGAATATGTCAATATCCAGGTTTTCCAGTGTCTTCCAATATCCAGGGCTTCTGATTTTAGTATTTATAAATGTCTCTATATCTGCCAGTATTTAGGAGTTCTAAGGTACAGGACTTGCAATATCTCTAATGTGCAGGGATTCCAGTGTCTATGTCTTCCAATATCCACTATCCTAACATTCAGGGCCTCTAAAGTCTTTGATATCTTGAGTAACCAATGTCTTGAAAATCCAAGGCTTCCAATGTCTCCAACATCCTGTGCTTACAATGTTTCCAATGTCCAGGGTTTTCAATGGCGCCAGTGTCAAGGTCTTCCAACAACTCCAGGTCTTCCAACAACCTCAAGGTCTTCCAGACAATCCTGCTCTTCCAGAAAATCCACATCTTCCAGACAATTCATGTCTTCCGGACAATCCATGTCTTCCAAGAACCTCCAAGTCTTCCAGTGAATCCAGTCTTCCAGCAATTATCGGCCTTCCACAAAATCCAGATCTTCCAGGAAAATCCACGCCTTCCAGAAAATTCATGTCTTCCATCAAATCCAGAACTTCCAGCCAATCCATGTCTTCCAGAAAAATCTATGTCTTCCAGAAAATTCATGTCTTCCATCAAATACAGAACTTCCAGCCAATCCATGTCTTCCAGAAAAATCTATGTCTTCCACCAAATCCCAGTCTTCCAATAAATTCAGTTCTTCCAGAAAAATCTTGGTCTTCCAGTCAATCAATGTCTTCCAGGAAGAAATCCAGGTCTTCCAGTCAGTCCATGTCTTCCAGAAAAATCTACATCTTCCACCAAATCCAGGTCTTCCAAGAAAATCTTGGTCTTCCAGCAATCTGTCTTCCACCAAATCAAGTCTTCCAGTCCATCCAGGTCTTCCAGACAAAATCTGTGTCTTCCACTAAATCCAGGTCTTCTAATAAAGCCATGTCTTCCAGAAAAGTCATGTCTTCCAATAACCTCCAAGTCTTCCAGTCAATATATGTCTTCCTGAAGATCCACGTCTTCCAGAAAACCCATGTCTTCCAGTAACTTCCCAGTCTTCCAGAAAATCCACCTCTTCCAAACAATCCAGGTCTTCTGGACAATTTGAGTCTTCCTGAAAATCCATGTCTTCCAAAAAAGCCATGTCTTCCAGAAAATCTACGTCTTCCAATGATCTCCAGGTCTTCCAGCCTATCCACGTCTTCCAGAAAATCTAAGTCTTCCATCAAATCCATAGCTTCCGGGAAATCCACATCTTCCAGCAAATCCACGTCTTCCAACAAAGCCATGTCTTCCATCAAATTTATGTCTTCCAGCCTACCTATGTCTTCCAACAAAGGTACGTCTTCCAACAAAGCTTTGTCTTCCAGAAAATCCACGTCTTCCACCAAAGCCACGTCTTCCAGAAAATCAACTTCTTCCAACATGGCCATGTCTTCCAGAAAATCTATGTCTTCCAACTAAGCCACGTCTTCCAAAAATCCATGTCTTCCTACACCTCCAGGTCTTCCAGCATCTCCAGGGCTTCCAGCATCTGTTCGTCTTCCAGTATCTCCACGTCTTCCACCATTTTTGTGTCTTCCAACATCTCTGCATCTTCCAGCATCTTCACGTCTTCCAACATCTTCAGGTCTTCCGACAACTACTCAGTGTTCCATCAGCGGGCTCAATATCTACGTCTTCCAACGTCTCCAGTGTGCCAATCTAACATTCAGGTCTTCCAGTGTCTGCAATATCCAGGTATTCTAACATATTCTATAGTCCAGGTCTTCCAACCTTTCCCCAGGTCCAGGCTTTTTCAAATCTAGTCTTCCCCTGTCAGAGCCTTCCCATGTTCAGATCTTTCCACAGACAGACCTTCCAAACTCAAATATTTCTGCTGCTAGTTGAATTTGCCTCAAAAAAATTAATAGTGCATTCCTCCTTATAGACCAGATCTTATGAACCAACTGTACTGCAGTTTGTGTTTTTTGCTATTTGGAAGTGTATGTTTAATCTCCACAACTTTTTAAGATAGTGTTCATTAAAAGCTTCTACAGAATAAACAGATGGGATTGATGGGATGAATTTTACTACTTTGTTAGTGGTTATAGTTTTTAGACATTAATCATTTAGGTGCAAAGTGAAATTTCTATTTAATGAGAAAAATTCCTGATGAAGACTATTATATTAGATAAAGTTAACATACAATGTATTATTTGTCCATTTTTTAATAATATAAATTTTTATTTGTTTGGTCTTATGTGACAAGTTAATAATAATAATAACAACACAACATAGCATTTGCTATGTCCAGGCACTGTTCTAAGATCCTTATGTGCATTAACTCATTTAATCTTCACAACAACCCACTGAAGTAGGTACTATCATTATCCATATTTTACAGATGAGGAAACTGGCACACAGA
The DNA here is from genome assembly GCF_020740605.2 of Lemur catta. NCBI lineage: Eukaryota > Metazoa > Chordata > Mammalia > Primates > Lemuridae > Lemur > Lemur catta. The sequence goes on from NC_059155.1 coordinate 39,462,836, forward strand.
GGTGAAGCAATTTCTCTAAAGGGTACAACTGCTAAATAATAGAGCTGGGATTTAAATCCAGCTAGTCTGTATCCAGAGTCCATGATCCTAACCACTATACTATAATATCTGCTATTGAAAATCAGGATGAGATTTATGGGATTCATGGCTTGATTGCTCCCATATTATGTGTAGAATACTATAATATCTTATATACAAATGATCTCACTTTATTCTGTCACTGTCAGAACCATTAATATCATCCTCTTGTTCATGTATATGGAGGTAGGTGCAAACACTTCCTGATACTATTTTCAGTTTTGGCAGGAAAAACATAAGGGGACAATAGGTTCAAGTACCCTTTGCTTTAGAATCGTATTCATAGCTCCATGCTTTGAGTACTGGTGCCTGGAATTTAACTCTTCTATCTATTTTAATCCCTTATCACTGGGCATTCTCCACTTTGCACCTTACTATCTAGACCACTTACCATTAGTTTGTTTCTGACCTCCAGGATCTACCTGCATCTTCAAATATCATGACCTCCTGGGTTTCTAACCACTGCCTTGTATCTGGCTAATGGTAACTACAACTTATTAAATCCCAGCATGCTGACCTAGAGAACTAACTACTTGGTTCTCCAAGTCTCAACTCTCACCAGGCACTTCTGACAATGTTGTACCCATGCCTCTGGCTGGCGTGAAAAGCACGAAAGCTACATAATGAAATTATAGTTAGGCAGAGAATCTCTAAGGATTTAGAGTCATTTACATGGCAATAAAAAGGAACAATAACAATAATACTAAGTAAAAATAATAATATCTTCTGAATATTTAGTGACTTACAGTTTACAAAGTGCTATCACCTCATGTATTCATTCATCCATTCATTCAACAAATATTTATTGAGTACCAACTGTGTGCCAGGCATGTTTTAATGAAGCTTAAAATAATCTGGGGGAAACAGACAATGTACAAATAATTGAACAATAATTTATCAATTGTGATAAGGCCATGAAGGAAAAGTAAGTATAGGATGCTATGAGAGTCTGGAAAGTCAAGGAAAGCATTTCTGAGGAAGTAACATTTATGATTATTCTGAAGGATCTATTTTCTCATTTGGTTATCAAAATATAACCTTGTGACTTAGATAAGATACATGTTTTTATATCACTTTTAGTAAGCAGAGTACTAACAATGGACATGGGATCTAGGTGTGATCTCTTTTTTTCTCGACTACTTCATTCTGCCTTAAAATATATATTAAGCAGTATTTGAAATTATATATCAAGGGATATAAAAATGTACTCTTTGACTTAGTACTTTCTACTTAAAGGAATCTATCCAAGAAAATTATCCAAAATGTGGATAATTCATGCACAAAGATGTGCCTCATACATTATTTGGTATACAGAAAAACAGGAAAACCTAAGAATCTAACATTAAAGGAATGATTAAGTAAGTGTGCTATGTACCTATGATGGAATATTCTTTTTAAAAATATTTATGATGTGTTCATCTTATAATGTTAAATAAAAGTCAGCATACAAAATTATATAGCGTGATTACAACTGTTTTTAAATACGTAATCAGAGTCAAATGACTGCAGGTGAGCACACTGGAGATTGTAAACTAATTACCACTGGATGGATAGGCTTTTGTGTGATTTTGTTTTCTTCTACATATTATTTTTGGTTTTCCAAAGTTTTGACAATATAAAGGTATTTTCTATTCATGAAAAATAGTTAAACAATTGTTCACAAAATTCATTATTTATTCATCTATTTTATTGTGCATGTAATCAGTTTTATTGTTGAAAACACTTCAAAATATAAATAAGCAAAGTGAAAAAATTAAATTCTCAAATAATCGCAATACCCAGAGATAATCACTATGAAGTGTTTCATGTATGTTCTTCTAGACTTTTTCACAGATATGTTTATTTTGTTCTACAAAATGGAATCACATTGCCATTTAACCTATTTCTTTCACTTAACAACAAGTTGTGAACAGCTTTCTGTGTCAGTAACTGCATCTATATTTTAATTTTAATATATAATTTATTTACTTAATCTCCTATTGGTGGGCATTAAGTTCCTTCTAAATTTTTGTATTATAAAAACTCCTATGATGAGCACATACGTGTGTAAGTTGTGCAGAACACCAACCATGTTGTCCTATATGGTGGCCCTGTACATATTTGTGCGCAGATTTATTCAGATATTACTTGGGATAAATTTCTAAAAGGACAGTTGCTAAGCCAAAGGCCATGTATATCATAGTGCTTATCACAGCAAAAAAATTATAAGCAATCCAGATGTTGAACAATTGGGAATGGTTAAAAAATTATGTTGTAACTATATGATGGAATACTGTGTAGCCATTTAAATCTGTATCACAGAAAAATATATACTGAAATGGGAATATGTTCACAAGGTATCATCAGTAAGAGGAATGGGTCACATGAAAGTATATATAATATTCATATTTTATAGAAGAGAAACTACATAAATGTCCACAAAAAATAACCAGGAGATATATAATAAAATGTTACTAGTAAAAGTCCCAAAAGGAAAATGGATAAATCATGGTATATTTACACAATGAAATATTATATAGCTGTGATATGACTACTCTACAGCTACACTTAATAACATGAGTAGATTTTACTTCTCGAATGTTAAATTAAGATATGAAGCCCCAAAAAACTACATGTAATAGGATATCCTTTTTATCTTATTCGAAAACAAGTAAAACTAAGAACTATATTTTTATAATGTTAAGTGAAAATCAGCAAATGAAATTATATAAAGTGTTATTACAACTATTTAAAAATATATAATCAAAGTCAAATGACTACAAGTAAACACATTGGAGATTGTAAAAAGAAAAAGAGCACTAATCAAAAAATTCAGAATAATGGTTATTGGGATTGAGGATAGGGGATCAGAATAAGGGAAGATTATATAAATGAATTTAAGTTATTGTCAATATTCCAGTGCTGGGGTGATGGATGTCATTAAGTAATTAAAATCCTATTTTCATTATTTGATAATTTTATGATTTTTATTAAAATTAAATAAAAGTTAATGAATAAAAATGAAAGAGGGCCATGTATGAATTAATGAGGCAGTGTGTACAATCTAAGGATTATTAATCAATCCAATTCTGTGCACTTGACTTTCATTCATTATATTTTTAAGTAATTATCTCTGAGTGATGGGAATACATGGGCTTTTTCTTCTCTTTTGGCTCTTCTCTAAATTTGCTATTTTGAACATGTATTATTTTCAAAATTAAAAAATATTAATTTAAACTTTATATTAATGTGTTTTTAATGATATAGGAAAATACAATATTATATTCACTGAAAACAAGCCCCAAATTACATAAAGATCTAAAATATGTTTAAAATACATAATAGGGACTGAAAAGGAAAGTGTTGGCATGTTGATAATTGCTTCTGTGTAGACATTTCAAATTGCTTTTTTTCTGTTTCTCTCTCTTTATATATAGGTATATATATTTAAATCCAAATGTTATAGGGTGCGTTTACATTATTTTTGTTAAAAAAGTAATACATACTTACTGTGAAATGTAAAAGAGGCAGTAGTATATAAAGTGAAAAGTGGAAATATCCCTCTCCTAATCCCACCGCCCAGAGATAGCCATGATTATTTGTTTGTTTTGTATCTTTCTAATACTTTTTCTGTTTATGTACATGTGTTTTTCTGTGTTTTACAAAATGAAATCATCCTATACATATTATTTTACAACTTGTTTTTTTTCCTGCTCAATAGAAAGTCATTTTTAAAACAGCTACAGGGAATTCCAGAGCAAGGTGCACTATAAAATTTATTCATTTTTTTTTCACATGATAGATCATTAGGTTATTAACAGTTTGTTGCTATTAGATAATGCTATAAAAGCATTCTTTTAAATCTATTTTACATGATTACAAGGATTTTTAAAGCTACTACCTTAAAAACATAACTTCTACATCAACATGTTTGAGCTAAATTGCCCTCCTGGCATGATGAACACTATTATTCTTTTTAATTTTTGGTCAGTATTCTAGATGGAAAATCCAATTCTCATTCCTTTATATTATTTTTTCCCTAATAACTAGTAAAGTTAAGCATCATTTCATAGGTTTATTAGCTATTTGTATTTCTTCTGTGGAAATTACTTGTTCATATCCTTTGCCTATTCTTTTGTTGTGTCATTTGTCTTTTTTTTCCTATTAATTTATAGAAGATCTCTGGATATTAGAGCTGGTATCCTTTTATCTGTTGTATATTGCAAATGTGTATCATTTGCCTTTTACATTTATTTATGGTGCTATTTGCCATAAAGATTTAATTATGGGAAGCGACAAACAGTTCAGTCTTTCTTTTGTTGTTTTTTGGGTTTGTCTCATGCTTAGGTAGGCTTCTGCAACCCAAGATTATAAAACTATTCTCCTATATTTTCTTCTGCTTTTTTTTAGGCATTTTTTTTCTGAGACAGTGTCTCACTATGTTGCCTAGGCTGGTCCCAAACTCCTGAGCTCAAGCAATCCTCCTGCCTCAGCCTCCCAAGTAGCTAAGACTACAGGCATGTGCCACTGCACCGTGCTCTTCTAATATTTTGTATATTCTTATTGCTTAGAGCTCTAATCTATCTAAAATTGGTTCTTCTTTTGTATGTGTGTGTATGTGTAGAAAGTAGGAATCTAAGTATTTTTTCAGAAGAGATAGTCAGGTTTTCCAACTTATTTATTCAATTGAATTATTTCCATACCTATTTGGAATTCCTTTATTATGAACTATATAGATAGTTTATTTTATGTTTCTCTTCTGTTCAGTTGATAATATCTGTCAGTTTCTGAGCTAGTACTTCACTGCTTTAATTACTATAGCATTATGGTTTTTTTTTCTTTTTCCAGATGAATTTTAGAATCAACTCATCAACTTCCATTAAAAAAAAATCTCTTGGAAGTGCCCCAGACCTTTTGAGTAACATGTCAAGAATTGCCATCTCTATGACAGTGAGTTTTACATGTGGGAACATGGTGTCTGTCTCAATGTATTTAATCTTAACTTTAGCCCCATGAAAATATTAAACAATTGTTAGGCTTATTCTTTGTTATTTTAAGGATTTTATTGCTCTTCTATGAATGATGATGCACTTTAAAAATTAATTGCCAATAGTGCATAGAAAACCTATTGATTTTTAATATTTATCTTGTATCCAGGCATCATATTAAAACTCTGTTCCTAGCTCTAACAGTGGTTTTTATTTTCAGTTGATTATCTTGAATTCCTAGGTACACAATCATGTCATTTGTGAACAATGGAACATTTGTCTTTTCCTTATTAATGTTTTTGTCTATTTTTTTCTTTTAGCATGCTGTTAAAGACTTTATGACTTCCAGGACCATGCAGATTGATATTGATTAAAAAAGAGCAGGCAAACTTCTCTTGTTTTTGATTCTAATAGTAATGCCTCATTGTTTCACTCTAAAATATTATAATTCCCATTGTTTCTGATTAATGCCCTTTTTCAAGTTATGGAAATGCCCTTCTATTACTGACTGGCTTATAATTTTTATCAGGAATGGGTATATAATGTTATCAAGATGCCATTTCTGGCATCTGCCAAGCTGCTGTCAAAATGATAATATGGGTGTATTCTTTAATCCATTAATGTAGTTAATTACCCAATGTTGAGCTTTTCTTGCATTCCTGAAATAAAACTGATTTGGTGGTGTTTTCATATGTCATTATTTTATTTAGGATATAAAACTATATTAACAAGTGTCTATAAAAGTGCCTCCTCACCTTTTCATATCATGGCACACTGGGATAAATAGACAAGATTGCTCAGGGCAGAGGCAACTGGCTTCTCAGGCTCTGCCTGGCTGCCCCAAGGCCTTAGGAGATAGAGATTATAGTACACATACAGCCTGTCCACAGAATCCCAACATGTCAAGACACACTTGTTGGGAAACTCTCATTTATTATTTTTGTTTGTGTGATGCCCTTTTCCTAATTTGTTATCAGGATTATGTTACCCTTGTGAATGAACTTGAATTTTTTTCCCTTTTCTACAATGTAAGTAATTTAGACACAAGCTAACATTCATCTACAAAATCATTTTGTCTTGGTGCTTGTTTGGGGCTAGAAATTTACATCTTTCAATTTCTTATATGATTACTTTATCTAAATTTCCCACCTCTTCTGGAGTTAGTTTTCTCAAAACTCATTCATCTGGATTTTCAAATGTATTCATTGGAAGTTGCACATAATATTTTTTAATGTGTCTTAATTTGCATATGTGTGGCTATATAGCTTTTTTATTCTTTTCTTTGATAGGACTTTCCATAGGTTTATATATTTTATTTTCTGTCATCTATTTTTTAAATACCAAGTATTTTTCAAATATCACTTTCTGCTTTTGTAAATTCCTTCTTTTTACATTCTTTGGCTCTGTTTGATCTTTTTCTAATTTCTTTAGGTGAATCTTTAGTTTACTTTTCAATCTTATTTTCTACTTAATGCTTTGAAATTATAAATTTTCTTCCAAATACATCTTTGATTGTATCTCATAGTTTTCACATGCAGTGTTTTCATAGTCCTTGTTTTGTCATTTAGTCTATAAAGTTTTGTTTTCCTTTTTAATCCAAGAGTTATTTAGAAGTGTGTATATTTCAGTCTGATTAGGTTTTAGTTGACGTCTTGTTTTTCTATCCTTTATTCCCTTAATTACTACATATACTGTCTCATGGATAGAGAATGCTTCCTGCATGAGTTATGCATTTTGGAAGATTTTCTGTGTATCTTATATGTAATAAATATTTTATAAATATTCCATGGGCAATTGCAGCAAATATCTATTTTCTTTGTATTGGGGTATATATTATATCGTGTTTCTACACATTAAATCAAATTTGTTCATTGTTGTTAAAATATTCTATTTTCATCTACTTGATATAAATTTTCTAATAAAAGTATGTAAAATCTCTCACTTCATTGTTTTGTCACAGTCTCCTTCTAACTTTTTTGCTGTACATATTTTGAAATTCTTTTTCAGTGCATTAAGGTGTATGATTGTCTTATTGGATTATATTAGTTCACAAAATATATTAGTTCAAAAAACACCGTCTTTGACCCATTTAATGATTTTTTTGCCTTGACTTTTCTTTTTTACCTCTGCTTTATTTTTGTTAGCATTTGTTGGTATATTTTTATTCATTCCAATATTTTCAGCTTTTCTCTGTTGTTTAGGTGTGTCTTTTCAAAACACCACATGATGAAACTTTCTTTGTGCTCCATCTGATCTCCTCTACTTTTTAAATTCACAATTAATCCTTTCATATTTATTAAAATTTGGTAATATTCATTAATTTTTTTCTGTTATTTCATTTTTTTTTTATCTTCTTGTTAGATTTGTCAAAGTGTAAGTATTCCTTTTTCCTATACTGGTTTAGAAGTTTGAAATATCACTTCTATTCTAATAGTGATTACATTGATCTATCTATCTATATATGTGTATATATACTTTTGCACTGTTGGAACTTTTAAAGTGATATGTAATACTTCTGTAATAAAAAATAGAGAAGAAACATCTGCCTTTAAATGTGTCTAGTACTGGTTCCTTCCTCGACAGTCTCACTCCTCTTGCTTAGGCTATCATCATCTAAATTTTAGATTTTTCCACCAAACTCTGAATCCTCACTACTCCTGTCCATCCTGTTTGTTGCTACCTGATTAATTTCCTTAAATATCATTTTCTCATATCACTCCAAAACTTACAATTCTGGCTTCCTAATTAAATCTAAACTCCTACCTGTGACATTCAAGTCCCTCATGACCCTCCCTACATAATCGTCTCTGTTCTCTACTTGCCCAAGGCTCATCTATCTACTCTAGACAGAATGGCTTCCTCACTACCTCATACATCAGCATCTGTTCCTTCCTTCACTTTCATTCATTGTGTTCTCTACACTTTTTCTGTTTTCTCAGAGTCATACCCAACCACACCTGTCTCAGAAGATTTTTTATCCTGTCCTAATACTTTTCCATCAGGGAACACCTGCATCTTAAGGGAGGAGAAATACTCTGGTCACAAAACTGTAGGAACAAACTTCATTTTTTTTTACCATGAAACCTTCATGCATCTGATGTTCGTTGAAAAGAGACATTCTGACCATATCCTAAAATGATTTGAGATTGATATTAATCCCTCACCCCAAACCAAAGGTTTACTTACACTTCTACCTTACTAAGAGTGCTGGTCATCATCACCTCAATTTAAATCTTTTCCCATTTTCTGTACTTTTTGAATCTTTCCTAGCAGAAGGAAGTTGATCTCCTACTCCCCTGAGAGTTGGTTGTACCATATCGTCATTTAGTCCGTGATCTTGAGGTCCTCTGGAAGTTTCTAACAGCTGCTTCAGAACTGAGGTCCCAACAGAGCCTTTGCTTCCATTTCAGTCAGCGTGGCCCTTCGTGTCCTGGAATAGAGCTAGGAATGGGGCCTGAGAACTCTAGGCACTGAAAAAACTTAGATTTTCTTAATGATATCATGGATTAATTAATTCTTTATGGCGCTCCTACCCCAAAAAGACAAGGTGTTTAGCATACTTTATACTTTCACTTCTTCCCCTACCACCTCCTCCAGATGTCTCTGCCTCCAGAGTGCCTAGCATGGAGACCAGCTGCAAGCAATACTGTCCTCATGAGGTAGAGTTCTGCTGGACCAAAAAAGTTGAATTATTTCTGAACCACTGCCCCTTTTCTAGATTTAAAATAATTTTGTGTGTTTATACTATGCCATTTTTATTTTGGGACTTTTACTTAAAAGTTTCCTTAATTTCATAGCTACATTACCAGTAATTATTGAGATAATATGTTTTCCTGGTGACCACTCTTAGCACGAGTCTTCTCCCTTCTTGTATGCATTTCTCATTTTTACTGAATAAAGCATGTACATTTTTCCCCCTAAAGCGTAGATAAAGTCTGAGTTTTTTCTTAGCTCAACAAAGCTTCTTTTGGGCACCTAGGATCCCTGGGGATGTGTAGCTGCAAATGTCCACACAGGATGGGGTCTTGACACATCTAAACTGATTGCTGTACCAGCACCTTTTTTATATATAGGTATCATGCCATTATTCAGAAAGGACTTGCACAATATATGTGCCTCCATTTTGAACCAAGCACAGCATCAAAAAAGTCCTGTCCTCATAAGCAGCATGAAAAATTAGGTAATACCCAAGTGCCTGTGCAATGTCTGCCCCTAAGTTCTCAGTAGCTGAGGAAGCACACAGATCTGATTTAATATACAGACTAAGGTGGACCTGATAGTTTGTCTGAGGATCACAATCACACATGCATTTTCCATAGTCCAGCCCACAATCTCCATTATTATCACTCAGGTCCCAATTATTTGCAGCACCCTTGGTAGGTGTTGATATACAGCTACAGTGATTTGTACTTGTGCCCCAAACTAATGACATAATATATAAAACTTATTTCTTGCTTACTTCATGCTTACTCGCTTACTTAAGCATCATTATATAGACTTTTGGCCTTTCATAGACCACTGGTTCCAGGTGACCATAATCACTTATTTTTTATTTTTTATTTCAGCATATTACAGGGGTACAAATGTTTAGGTCACATATATTGCCTTTGCCCCACCTGAGTCAGAGCTTCAAGCATGTCCACATCCCAGACGGTGCACACCACACCCATTAGGTGTGAATATACCAATCCCTTCTCGCCCCTCCCACCTGCTCGACACCAAATGAATGTTACTTCCATATGTGCACATAAGTGTTGATCAATTGGTACCAATTTGATGGTAAGTACATGTGGTGCTTGTTTTTCCATTCTTGGGATACTTCACTTAGTAGAATGGGCTCCAGCTCTATCCAGGATAATACAAGAGGTGCTAGATCACCATTGTTTTTTGTGGCTGAGTAGAACTCCATGGTATACATACACCACATTTTATTAATCCACTCATGTATCGATGGGCAGTTGGGTTGTTTCCACATCTTTGCAATTGTGAATTGTGCTGCTATAAACATTCGAGTGCAGATGTCCTTTTTTTTTTATTTCAGCTCATCATGGGGGTACATAAGTTCAGGTTATATATACATTGTCCATGTCCCGCCCATCCCCCTGAGTCAGAGCCTCAAGCGTGTCCATTCTCCAGACAGTGCGCCTGGCACTCACCGTGTAGTCATACCTCCATCCCCTCCCCCCCCACCTCCTCGAGTCAGCACCTTCAAGCATGACCATTCCCCAGAGGGTGTGCAACGCAGTCATCATGTAGGCATACACTCAACCCCTCCCCCCACCCCCCATCTCAGTCTGATATCCAATTGATATCTTTCCCCGATGTGCATTTAGGTGATGATCAGGGAAACCAGTTTTCTGGTGAGTACATGTGATGCTTGGTTTTCCATTCTTTGGATACTTCACTTAATATAATGGGTTCCAGCTCTCTCCAGGAGAACCAAAGAGATGGCAGATGTCCTTTTTATAGAATGTCTTTTGTTCCTTCGGGTAGATGCCCAGTAATAGGATTGCTGGATCAAATGGTAGTTCTACTTGTAGCTCTTTGAAGTATCTCCATATTGCTTTCTATAGAGATTGTACTAGATTGCAGTCCCACCAGCAGTGTATGAGTATTCCTATCTCTCCACATCCACATCCACATTTATTGTTTTGGGACTTTTTGATAAAGGCCATTCTCACTGGGGTTAAGTGATATCTCATTGTGGTTTTGATTTGCATCATTTCACTTTTTTTATTTTTTTCTCTCTTTTTTTTAAATTTCAGCATGAGTAAAAGTTTAAATTTTCACAGCGTAGCAGGAGCAATTTTAGGCTGGCTCTTATGTCCTGACTTCCAGACTTCTTTGAGCGCATCCTTGCTTCCTCACAAGAATAAGAGGTCCTAAGCCCATTGAAAGTATGCTACTCTCTAATGACCCTAGGTTTGTCTTAGTGAAAAATTAAGAGACCAAACTCTGGTTGCTAGGAGTAGGAATTATTTCACATGAGTGCTGGGGGTAGAACAGGGTAACATGGGGGCTACTACCCACTTTCATGATGGATCAAAAGGATTTTTTCTTTCAAAAACATACCACAAGTTAATATTTTTGCTGTTAAGTCATTATTTCCTTTTACCTGGTTTAATGTGTTTATTAATCCAGTCTTCACTTGTATTTTTTTGCTACCATTGTTTCTCCTTTTCTATTGACTTTATTATACCACATTATGTGTTATGAAAACATACCATGTGTTCAAATTACAGTGTTGTCCTCCTCAATCCCAATTTAGCAGCTTCCGTTTTTTTTTCTGTATTAGTTTATGTTTCTTGAAAGTGGTCAGAGATTGTGTAACTTCAAACAATCTCCGTTACTGTCACTCAGATCCTAGTTACCTGCAAAGAAGAATCTACATCCTCCTTCAGGGAATGGGTATAAATAGCTCAAAAAGAATATCATATAGTTTTCTAAAAGTTCCCTTTATTGACTTATTTTGAAGAAAACTAATGCTTTTTAAAAAAAATAATTGCATATGTGCAGCTTTAATATTGAACTCCAATTTCTTAAAGGCCTTTAGATAAATTCAGATATTTATCTCATTATTATACCAGCTCATATTGAAAATGGCAATTAAAAATATCAGAAAAATAGACACATTAATGTCAAAAAATTGTCATATGTTAAAATTTTTATCTAGAAATTTCAAGTGGGGTTATTTTTATATACCTGTATAATTCACAGTATTGTTCATTTATCATAAGCACCAACTCATAAAGCCAGAAAATTAAGATAGCAAAGTTCAATTGCAATTTTATGTTCAAGTCATATTTACTTACTGTCTTTGTCCATTCAGGCTGCTATAATAAAATAACATAAACTGGGTGGCTTATAAACAACAGAAACTTATTTCTCATAGTTCTGGAGGCTGGGAAGTCCAAGATCAAGACAGATTCAGTGTATGGTGAGGGCCCACTTTCTGGTTCATTGATGGCAACTTCTGACTGTGTCCTCACATGGTGGGAGGGGCAAGGCAGTTCCATGGGGCTTCTTTTGTAAGAGCATTAATCCCATTCATGAGGGCTCTTCTCTCACATCCTAATCACCTCCCAGAGGCCCCACCTCCTAATATCATCACACAGGAGATTAGGTTTCAACATGAGTTTTGGGGGAGATGCAAACATTCAGACCATAGCACTTACCCTTCTTTTTATCCTCCTCCCCATACTCCCTGAGTATTGGTATTTTTATAGAGTTTCTTTTGAAAACAAGGACAAAACCACCATTTAAAGTTTTAGTGCAAAGATCAACTTCTTTCGTGGACTAAGTTGTACCATTTCTGTACGCCCTATTTTGAGTTTAGTGGTAACTTAATGGTCACCACAGAAAAGAAATACCAGGTCACTTTCTTCCAGACTACTTGGTTGCTAGAACCTGTATTACCTCTGTATTACAGTGTAATCAACCATTTAAAATACCATGGCTTAAATCAATAACCCTTTAATTTTGCTCATGAACCTGTGAGTCAGCTGCGCATTTCTTCCTCATCTTGGTTTAGACTCATACTATGTGTCTGCAGTCAGCTGCAGGTAAGGAAGGAAGCTCTGTTGCTCTTGGCTGGGCTCTTTCACATATTTGAGAGTTTTATGGGATAACCAGACTCCCATACACATGATCTTTCTTCCTCCAGCAGGCTAGACAGGCTTATTCTCATGGCATGGCCATGTTCCAAGAGGGAGAACAGAAGTGGGCAAGGTCTCTTGAGGCCTATAGATGGAAATGGCATACCATGGCTTCTGCCACATTCAGTTGGCCAAAGGAAGTCACAATGCCATCCTAGATTCAGGATGTGGGGTGGTAAACTCCACTCTTTAATGGGAAGAACTGCAAAGGGTGTGAATAATGGTGGCTATCAATGCATTCAATCCACCACAGTCCACCCTCTTCCTGCAATTAACCTCATCTGCCCCACATGCAGCATACATGCTCCCATACCAAGAAGTTAATCTGCTCTCCACACACCACACATATAGTTGTGAGACAAGGATAATATAGCCACAACAAACCCTCTCATTCAAAAAGAAGAAAAATGAAAGACACATAATATTTCTTGGTCTATAACAACTTTAAAACCTCAGAAGAAGGGTGCTGAGGGACAAGGTATGTTCCTCCATTACAGTTGGGTTCTAATCATTGTAAGAGGCACCATGGTTCATTGTTCTCCACGAATCTTGGCTCTGCCTCCCGAAAACATCTCAGATATTCTTTCTTTCCTTCTGTACTTGGCCATTTGCAAAGAAGGTGTTGGAAGATATGCACTCTGAGCCTTTTTGAGACAAACATCCTCTCCAGACGTAATCACATCTACTTTGGGAACATCAGTCTGCTGTGGGCTGACACCCTTAAGATTCTTGGAAGCTCTTTTGTCTACCTGCTACTAGTTACCACCTTAATTCTTTCAGAGATATTATCAAAACATCTTACAGTTGCAAATTTGATTATAGCTTAATAAGGAGACTATGTCTTTTTGGCAATGCCCTTATTTGATGTTTTACTGGATTGAGGGGCTGGAGAAAAGAAACAATTCATTTTTCAATCTAGTAAGTTCTGGCTCTTCTATGTCCCCTTTAAATTCTGCTTACAAACGTCCTTCTTTGGCTCATCTTGTTCTTTCTGCACCTTATCATACAAAGCTAGGAGTAACCAAGTGACATTTCAATGTTCTGCATGGAGATCTCCTTAGTCAAATTGGCAAGTACATTAGGAACATTTTCCATTTTCTAAATTACCCTAACCAACAGTATTTCCAATTATTTTACTGCTATATAACACAGGTTGCCATGTTTCCCGCCTCCAACAATAATTTTCTCACCACTTTTTTAAGGCTTTATTATAAGTTTTCTAGCCTCTGTCTGACACTCAGTCCCAAAGGCAATGCCATATATTTTAGATTTTTGCTTTGGCAGTGTCCCGCATAAGTTACCAATCCCTATATCAGTAAGCTGTTGCTATAAAATAAATCATCTCAAAACTTGGTGATAAAATAATAACCATTTATTACTGCACACAAATATACATGTTGGCTGGGTGCTTTTTGTGGTCTCAGCTGGCTAAGCTTGTGCACCTGCTGTCAGCTGCGGATCAGGTACACAGCTGTACTGATCTTGCCTGGGTGTTCATATATTGAGGGGGTCAGTTGGCTCTAGGCTGCTCTAGGGTGGCTGCATCTGGGACAACTAGGCTCTGTTCCACATGTTTCCCAGCAGGTTAGCCTAGGCTTGTTCTCAGGACATGGCATGAATCCCAGAGAGGATTTGGAAGTGTGCAAGGCCTTGTAAGGCCTTGTAAGGCCTATAGATGGAACTGGCACACCAGCACTCCTGCCACAGTCTGTTGGCCAAAGCAAGTCACAGGGCCAACTCAAATTCAAGAATTGAGGAAACTGACTCCACTCATCAATGGAAGGAGCTGTAAAGTCACATTGTAGGGCATGTATATTAATGAGGGCCATCAAGGCAGTCAGTTTACTACAGGGTTCAATAAAATCATAATGTATTGCATATGGTTTTGCTAAAAAACAAACAGGTTATTCAGATATTGGGCTCTGTGCTTGAATCTGGACAGGGCTAGTACAGTAATTTATTCTTAGCTTCCCTTTGAGACTGACCCCCCTCCACCATCATGTGGTGCCTTGGAGCAGGTCAGATTTTGGCCCCAATCTCAATCTGCCTTAGAGTGGTTCTTCAGTTGGCATTACCTTTCCAGGGCTTGGTTTTCTGTGAAGTTTCTCATTTTAGTCTATAATTTCTCCCTCCCACTGTTCCATATTCACTTTATATGTCCCTGTAACCTGAGAGCGATAGGCTTGGGATGCTATTCACTTGATATTAACTGACCTCCTTTATCTCTGATTGCCTTTTTCACAATTGCCTTTGTTTAAAAGTCAATTCATATTACCTTCTGGGAAATTTCCTCAAATCTGGAAATGTTTTTACTCTTTTCCTTTTGGATCTCTTAAGACATGTTTTTTATTTAAAGAAAGGCAAAATGCTTTTCAGCATGCTACTGCCACCTACCTCCCTCCCTACTCCTTGAGCTTGGCTCGGTTTCCACAGAAGCCAAGGTTTTGAGTAGACATTTTAACATGGCACAGAAAATAAACAAAGATAATTTTCCCTAAGATTTATAGACATGAAGAGAAAGTCTGGGAAAAAATGTGTTTTCTGAGTGTCTTGCCAGCCTCTTTTATCTCACTCAGCTCTCTACCAGCACATTTGCTTTATTCCTAAAACAAAAAAAAATCATGTCTAAGGCACAGTAGTTGGTTGCTTAAAGCTTAAGTTAGTTGAATCAAGATTATTTCAATTTGCTCTTTTTATTTTTCCACATAGAAACCACCTATCGTCTGTATAAATTCTTTTCCAAAATATTTTTCTCTGAAATACAAAGAACAAACTAAATTTACTTATAATACATTTGCACAATCACAATACTCCAAGGCTATAGCTCTCTTTCAAATTGATTTTTTTTCTTTCCTTTTGGGCTATTGAGTTTCCACACAGTTTAACCTCAGGTCACCATTTTTTATTTCATTTTATCAGCATTTCTTCCCAAATCTGACAGTGGTAGTGGTGGATTTTTTTAGGCCATTCCCACTTCTGATACTATCTACAGTATTTCAGAGGAATTATGAAGAGGTAGAAAGCGACCACATATAAATGTATTCATGCACATCCAGCAGGCACACATGCACTGCAATAAGATTAGATATGGTCCTGATTGGTTGATGCAAGAATACAGAGTCATATGGGAAGTAAGGTGGACATCAAAACTGGGGACATATGCAGCCACTATCAGTTCAGCTTCTGCTGGCCCTGGGAGTCCCTTGTATTTTTTTCTTTATTTTTGTATTCACATTTATCCAGATCCCCACTTTGCTTAAAAGAGTCCCTTGTAGAAGTACAGTTGCCATTGATGTTGTTCATACAGGAAAGGATCATGCCAGTCATAAGAAGCTTAACTATTCTTGAATTGTATTCCTTTCATTCACAGGAATTATATCACCATTCAGGAAGAGTATTATTATGGGCTGAATTGTGTCCCATCAAAATTGTTAAAGCCCTAACCCCCAGTACCTTTAAATGTGATTATATCTGGTAGAGCCTTTTTAAAGGGGTAATTAAATTAAAATGAGGTCACTAGGATGGGCCCTAATCCAATCTTACTGATGTTTATAAAATAAGAGATTAGGGTACATAGAGAAACACCAGGGATATTCACATTCACAGAGGAAAGAACATGTGAGAACACAACAAAAAGGAGGCCATCTACAAACCAAGGAGAGAGGCCTCATAAGACACCAAACCTAATGACACAAGGCTCAGACTTCTAGCCTCCAGAATTGAGAGAAAATAAATTTCTATTCTTTAAGCTACCCTGTCTGTGGTATTTTGTTATCATAGCTTAAGCAAACTAATATAAGTATACAAAATTAATCTATATGCTTTCACTTAAGAGAATATTATCAAATAGAATTCTTGAATTATTGGAAATTGCCTCTGCTCCTAGGTGAAATCTTTCTGGTATACCCAAAGTTTGTTTCCTTGAAATGGCATTTTAGTTTCAAATCCTTTTCTTTCATAATTCCAGAAACATTATCTCAATATCTAATAGTAACCCCTATTGTGGACAGAGAATTCAATACATCTAACCTTTTATTCCCTCTCTCTGAAATATTACATGATTTTCTCTTTATCTTTATAATTTAAAAAGCATGTGCATCAGTTAACTTTTGTTGTATAAGAAACCACATGAAAAATTTGTGGTTTAAATTAATGATTTATCAAATTCACAATTCTGTAGTTTGTCAGTGTAGGTGAGCTCAGCTGGGCAGTTTCTGCTAATTCATGATCACTCATGCACCTTCAGTTAGCTGTAGTGAATGGCCTCACGTGTTTGGGGATTGTCTGAGCATCATCTACAATGACAAAAATGACTGGTTTCATAATCCAGTAGACTGGCCTGGACTTACATGATAGTCAGGAGTTTTAGGAACAGCAACAGAGCAAACCTTGATGTGCAAGTGTTCTTCAAGATTCTGATTGCATCACATTTGCTAATATCTCATTGCCCAAAGCAAGTCACCTGGCCAATCCAGATGCAAAGAATGCAGAACTGGAGTCCATTTTTTTATTCAATAATTTAGGGGCTACAAGTCAATTGTTGTTACATGGATGAATTATACAGTGGTGAAGTCATTTATGTATACATAAATAGTATACATTGTACATGATAGGTAAATTTTGATTCCTCACCCTCCTCCCACCCTCCCCCTTCTGCATCTCCAAAGTCCATTATAGTACTCTGTATGACCATGTACCCCCATCATTCAGCTCCCACTAATAAGTGAGTACATGCAGTATTTGTTTTTCCATTGTTGAGATACTTCACTTAGGATAATGGTTTCCAGTTCCATACAAGTTGCTGTGAAACACATTATTTTATTCCTTTTCATGGCTGAGTAGTACTCCATGGTGTGTGTGTGTGTGTGTGTATCACATTTTCTTTATCCACTCATCAGTTGATAGGCACTTAGGTTGATTCCGTATCCTTGCAATTATGAATTCTGCTGTGATAGACATATGAGCACATGTGCTTTTTTGATAAAATGACTTTTTTAAGTTTGGTTAGATACTCAGTAGTGGGATTGCTGGATCAAATGGTAGGTCTATTTTAAGTTCCTTGAGGAATCTCCATACTGTTTTCCATAGAGGTTGTACTCAGTTACATTCCCACTGACAGTATATGAGTGTTCCCTTTTTGCCACATCTGTGCCAACCTCTGCTATTTTTTAATTTTTTAACAATAACCATTCTGACTGGTGTAAGGTGGTATCTCATTGTGGTTTTAATTTGCATTTTCCTGACAATTAATGATGTTGAGCATTATTTTCTTTTTTTTTTTTAATTTCAGCTCATCATGGGGGTACATAAGTTTAGGTCATATACATTGTCCATGTCCCGCCCATCCCCCCGAGTCAGAGTCCCAAGCGCGTCCATTCTCATTCTCTAGACAGTGAGCCTGGTACTCATCATGTAGTCATCCCTCCATCCCCTCCCCTCCACCATCTCCCCGGGTCTGCACCTTCAAGCATGACCATTCCCCAGAGGGTGTGCAACGCACTTGTCATGTAGGCATACACCCATCCCCTCCCTCCACCCCCCATCCCAGTCTGATATCCAATTGGTATCCTTCCCTGATGTACATTTAGGTGATGATCAGGGAAACCAGTTTTCTGGTGAGTACATGTGATGCTTGTTTTTCCATTCTTTGGATACTTCACTTAGTATAATGGGTTCCAGCTCTCTCCAGGAGAACCAAAGAGATGTCGTATCATCGTTATTTCTTATAGCTGAGTAGTACTCCATGGTATACATATACCACAGTTTACTAATCCATTCGTGGATTGATGGGCACTTGGGTTGTTTCCACATCTTTGCGATTGTGAATTGTGCTGCTATAAACATTCGGGTACAGGTGTCTTTGTTAAAGAATGACTTTTGTTCTTCTGGGTATATGCCCAATCATGGGATTGCTGGATCAAATGGTAGGTCTACTTGAATCTGTTTAAGGTATCTCCATATTGCTTTCCATAGGGGTTGCACTAGGTTGCATTCCCACCAGCAGTGTATGAGTGTAACTGTCTCTCCGCATCCACGCCAGCATGTGTTGTTTTGGGATTTGTTGATAAAGGCCATTCTCACCGGAGTTAAGTGGTATCTCATTGTGGTTTTGATTTGCATTTCCCTGATGATTAGGGATGTTGAGCATTTTTTGATACGTTTTTTGGCCATTCTTATGTCTTCTTTTGAAAAATTTCTATTCATGTCCTTTGCCCATTTTTTGATAGGATTGTTTGATTTTTTCTTGCTGATTTTCCTGAGTTCTAAATAGATTCTTGTTATCAGTCTTTTATCTGATGTGTAGTATGCGAAAATTTTTTCCCATTCTGTAGGCTGTCTGTTTATTTTCATGACTGTTTCTTTGGCTGTGCAGAAACTTTTTAATTTAATCAGGTCCCATTCGTTTATTTTTGTTGTTGCTGTGATTGCCTTAGGGGTTTTCTTCATAAATTCTTTGCCTAGACCAATGTCTGTAAGAGTCTTTCCTACATTTTTTTCTAGAATTCTAATCGTTTCCCATTTAAGGTTTAAATCTGTTATCCACCGTGATTTGATTTTTGTGAGAGGTGAAATCTGTGGGTCCTGTTTCAGTCTTCTACATGTGGCTATCCAGTTTTCCCAGCACCATTTATTGAATAGGGACTCTTGTCCCCAGAGTATGTTTTTGTCTATTTTGTCAAAGATTAGATGGTTATATGAGGATGGTTTTATATTTGGGTTTTCTGTTCTGTTCCACTGGTCTGTCTCCCTGCCCTTGTGCCAATACCAAGCAGTTTTAAGCACCACAGCTTTGTAGTATAGTTTGAAGTGTGGCAAATCAATACCTCCCATTTTGTTTTTATTGCTTCAGATTGCTTTTGCTATACGGGGTCTTCTCTGATTCCATACAAAGTGTATAATTATTTTTTCTAAATCTGTGAAAAATGATGTTGGTAATTTAATAGGAATTGCATTGAATCTATAGACTACTTTGGGTAGTATAGACATTTTAACGATGTTAATTCTTCCAATCCATGAGCATGGTATGGATTTCCACTTATTTATGCGTTCTGCAATTTCCTTCCTTAGCGTTTCATAGTTCTCTTTATAGAGGTCCTTTACCTCTTTAGTTAAATATATTCCTAGATATTTTATTTTCTTTGTTGCTATTTTGAAAGGTATTGAGTCCTTAATTTGGTTCTCCAATTGAATGGTATTGGCATATATGAATGCCTCTGATTTGTGTGTATTGACTTTGTAACCTGAGACATTACTGAATTCGTTAATTAATTCCAGGAGTCTCTTGGTTGAGTCCTTGGGGTTTTCCAGATACAATATCATGTCATCAGTGAAGAGTGAGAGTTTGATCTCTTCTGTCCCTATTTGGACACCTTTGATTCTGCTCTCTTGTCTGATAGCTCTCGCAAGGACTTCCAATACTATGTTGAAAAGTAATGAGGACAGTGGGCAGCCTTGTCTGGTTCCAGTTCTGAGTGGGAATGCTTTCAATTTTTCCCCATTCAGTATGATGTTGGCTGTGGGTTTGTCATAAATGGCTTGTATTATTTTTAGGTAGGTTCCATTTATGCCTATGGTGTTAAGTGTTTTTATCATAAAAGGGTGTTGAATTTTGTCAAATGCTTTTTCTGCATCTATTGAGAGGATCATATGGTCTTTATTTTTGCTTCTATTTATGTGGTTAATTACATTTATAGATTTTCGTATGTTGAACCACCCCTGCATCTCTGGGATGAAGCCTACTTGGTCGTGATGAATTATTTTTTTAATCAGCACTTGGATACGATTTGCTAGGATTTTATTGAGAATTTTTGCATCTACGTTCATGAGAGAAATTGGTCTGTAGTTTTCTTTTTTTGTTGCATCCTTTCCTGGTTTTGGTATCAATGTTATATTGGCTTGGTAGAATGTGTTGGGGAGAATTCCATCCTTCTCAATATTGAAGAATAGTTTATGTAGGATGGGCACCAGTTCTTCTTTGTATGTATGGTAAAATTCAGGTGTGAACCCATCTGGACCAGGGCTTTTCTTTTTGGGAAGGTTTTTTATTGCTGTTTCAATTTCAGTTCTTGATATTGGTCTATTCAGGAATTCTATTTCTTCCTGATTGAGCTTGGGAAGGCTGTGTGTTTCTAAAAATTTGTCCATTTCCTCCTCATTTTCCAATTTGTGCATAAAGATTTTTGTAATATTCATAGATAATGTCATGTATCTCTGTGGCTTCGGTTGTGATTTCTCCTTTCATGTTCCTGATGGAAGTTATTAAAGATTTTTCTTTTCTGCTCTTGGTTAGTCTAGCCAGTGGTGTGTCTATTTTATTTATCTTTTCAAAGAACCAACTTTTTGTTTTATTAATTTCCCTTATAGTATTTTTGTTGTCTTTTTCATTTAATTCTGATTTGATCTTAACAATTTCTCGCCTTCTGCTGGGTTTGGGGTCAGTCTGTTCTTCTTTCTCCAGCTCTTTGAGTCTATTCATTAAGTTGTCTATTTGTAAGTTGTCTGTCTTTTTAAATAGGCATTTATGGAAATGAATTTTCCTCTCAGGACTGCTTTAGCTGCATCCCATAGGAGCATTATTTTCATGTGTTTGTTGGCCATTTGTTTATATTCTTTTGAAAAGTGTCTGCCTATGTCTTTTGCCCACTTTTTAATGGGGTTGTTTGTTTTGTTCTTGCTGATTTGCTTGTATTCTCTGTAGATTTGGGATATTGGCCCTTTGTCAGATGTATATTTTGTGAATATTTTTCCCATTCTGTAGTTTGTCTATTTATTGTTGATTTTTCTGTTGCTGTGCAGAAACTTTTTAATTTAATTAAGTCCCATTTATTTATTTTTGTAACTGCTGTATTTGCACTTCACCTCTTCTCAGTGGGGAACTGTGCTGCTCAGTGTAGAGAGGGAGAGGTACATTGCCTTTTGGCTCATGCAAGTAGGTAACCACTAAGATGTTGCTGGCAATGTGTCACTTGGACCTCAGACCCCTAGGGGAGTGATATGAATATCCCAGTCGTGCTGGACTAGGTTAGGTAATTCCCAGTTTCCAGGCCCCTGGATGGCATGATTGAGTCCTTGAGTTACCAGGCTGAGACCAAGCTGCCAACTTTCCCTCAGGCCCCCCTGGATTCAGGCACTGGCTATGGTTAGTAAGGGGTTGTGTACCTTCCTGCTCCAGAAGAATGCTTGGGCAGGAGAAAGGTGGATGCACTGTGAATCTGTGACAGGACAAGCATACCCCTCTTGATGAGATTAGCAGAGATGGGCATCTGTGTGACACACAAGCCATTCACACCTCCTTCTCTCAGCAGTGACAGTTGTTTCTATCCTTCAGGGGCATGAAAGCTCCCAGATTCTCAGTTCCCGCTCTGGCCAAGGTGCAGCAGAGATGGTGGAGGCAGCTCAAACTGCTGTGTGCAGGGCTAACAGATTGGCTTTAGGCTGTGGCAGAAATACTCTAGCAGGGAAGATGTGTTCGTGCCAGGGATTTGCCTCCAGGGATGGTAGACTCCTCCCAAAAGAGACAGGCAGCTTGGGGAGAGGATTGCTAGACCCACTTCCCTCAGATAAGGCAGCAAGTTTTGGCATTGGATCATATGAAAGCACTTGTTGTAGCTTTTTAAGGGGAAAGGAGTGACCTCATAGCTCTGTGGAAGCCTGGGTATGATAGATGCTCTGTCAAAGGTGGGGCAGTCATTCCCAGTTGTTCCCTGGCTTAACTGTTCACTATGGAGCCCTCACTGGTCCTGAGCAGAAAGAGCCAGCCTGGGTATGACAGGTGGTCTGTCAGAGGCGAGATAGCTATAGAGTCCACTTCTTGATGGAAGTCTCTGTAATATCATATTGCAAGGGAAAACTTGCAGAAAGGGGAAGATTGTGTGGCCATTTTTACAATCTATCACATTCTTCCTCCTCATTTCATCACCCTTCCCTTCATCACTTACTCCACTCCAACCAAACTGGCCAATTTGCTTTTACTCAGAAATGACAAGCATACTCTTACTTTAAGGGCTTTGCACATACTGATCGTTTTTTCAGGAATACTCTTCTCTTCCACCTCATATACATATAGCTAATTCCTTCGGCTTCTTCAATTCTGTAGATTGGAAATTTGGCTTGAGCTCAGCTGGGCAATTATTTTGGTCTTGGATAGGATCACTAATATGTTTGTGATCACCTGGCAGGTCAGCTGAGCACTAAGAAGTCCTCAAAGGTAATGGCTTGTGGCTGCTGTACATGACTTCTCCCCATCAGCAGATGAATCTGAGCTTGTTTACATAGCAGTCATATTAAGTGTAGAAGCATGAAAAGTTTCATGAGACATAACTTGGAACCAGTGCTATGTCACTTCCACCACTTTCTGTTGGCTAAAGTCATGAGGCCAATTCAGAATCAAGTGGTGGGGAAATTGTTTCCACTTTCAATAGGAGGGGCTTGGGAGGGGAATAATTTTGGCCTGTCTTGCAAGCAACATTCCATAGTGATTAATTTTTCAGCATTTTGCTATAAAGAAATAATCTTCTGGCAGGGAAGTGCACCCTCTGCTACTCCTTTATTATATTTTCCTTTCTTTCCTTTTCTTTTATTATCATTTAGAAAACCTTGATTCTCCTGTATCTATTCTCCATACTTCATAAATTTTCTTTCTTAACTTTCCTCTCCATCCTCAGAAAATATTTTAAAAACATACTTTAATGTGATCTTCCAAACTTCTAATTTGATTTCCTTTTTGTTTCTTCTGCTATTTAGGCCTTCTTTTTAGTGAGTATTTTTTTAATCTGGACATTGTGTTTGTACACAAACTATTTTGCTTTTATGATTACACCTTTTTTCATAGTAGCATCTTCCATTTTAGGTATACAATATCCTCTGGAATCTTTTTGAGGGTTTTTTTCCTGAAGTCTTCTTCTGTTTCCTGCATTATTCGGTTGGGGTTAGTTCCTCTCTTTAGTTTTGTATCACTTTTCATGCTGTTCATTATCTTCAGGTAATGAGCAATTCCTAATTTTTCATTTGGGCTCTTTTGCGTTAACTCAAGTAAATCACCAATGAACATAATACAAATATCACTTAGGTTGTTACTTACTCTGGATCACATAACATCAAGTAATCTATTTGAGAAACAATTCAATAGAAAACCAGTGCTTGTAATTTAGAGTAGTGTAATTTGTAGTCTCTGACCTTGTAATTTTCAAAAAGGTGGTCCTGTTTAAGCACTGTTTGATTTTTGCCTCCTTGGCATTTTAATGCATATGGCAGGGCTTTCCTGATTAGCAGTCATAGAGGCCTCTTCCATTTTGACCCCCAAAGTGAATCTCATGTATCTTACATAGCCTATATTTTGAGTTAGACTATTCTAAACATAAATTACAAATTTGGTGAAAATTCATCCAGCCATTTTCAAGTAATATAGACATGTATTGATAAAAATTTAGTTCAGTATTGTTTATAATTTCAAATAATGGAAAACCTAATAAAATTTTTTTTGGTGTAGTATATATTCTGATATATGTGCAGTGGAAGGATATACCATTATACTATTTGAATTTTGTAACCACATATGTAACCTTTTTAAAAATATCATCTGAGGTTCACTGATAGTAGAGATATGAGGAATTTTTGTTTCTTTCCTTATACATTTTGAACTGAAAGAAAACAAATAAAATATTATTTTAAAAGCAAGTTATACAAGATTAACTCAACATAGAAAAAAGTGAGAAAATGTGCCAAAATGTTAATGGTGGTTCTTCTTTGGTTATATATGGCTTTTAAATCTTTCCTGTATCCTTCAAACTTTTTAATGGGCATATTATATTTCATAAGCAGAAAATAAACATTTTAATAAAAATAAATTTCACAAGGTAAACAAAACCATAGGACTTATGTATTATGCTTATACTGTATAATTTATGAATTAATCATTACAATGTTGGTGCCTGAAATTGGTTTTCTCTATAAATAAAGAAAGGCTGATGCATTTCTAGAATCATTTATTATTATAATGTTCATGCCAAAATGATATTTTCCCTTTAATAAGGGGTGGTTGATGAGCTTCTGGAGTAGTTAGGGAAGACAACTATGGCTTTGTTGAAACATATTGAGGATTAAATGGAGAAAATATATGGGCTGTATCCACACCCTGGCCCCAGGTCAAAGTGGTCACTCTCCCCTCTGAACTCCTGAAGGACTTATTGTGCATATTACTCATTGAGCACATGTCCTTTACTCCAGTATTACCAGTTAGGTGGTTTTACAAAGAAGGGTTCCATGTCTTAAAAGTCATTGTACTGTCTCTAATGTGAAGTGGAAAATAGTCACTAAATTAATATGTGATAGTTGATGATAAAATGGGATACTTCATTTTATGTCATTGACTTGACTGATGATTTGGCACAGTAAATTTGCTCTTTTCCTGTCATGATGGCTTAGATAATAATGAATAATATGTGGAAATCGAGGCACAGAAAGACTATATATACCTTGCTCAAGATCACACAGCTCATAAGTGAGAGAGCTGGTGTTTTAGTTCATTTTGTGTTGCTATAACAGAATACCTAAGACTGGGTAATTTATAATGAATAAAAATTTATTGCCTCAAAGTTTTAGAGGTTGGGAAGTCCAAGATCAAGGTGCAAACATCTCTCAAGGGTATTCTTGCTGCATGATCACATAGCAGAAGGCAGAAGGGCAAGAGTGCAAGAGAGGAGGCCAAACTTACCTGTTTATGATGGTTTTAATCCCATCCATGAGAGCAGAGTGCTCACAGCCTAATCACCTCTCAAAAGTCTCAACTCTTAATACTGTTGGAATGGTAATTAACTTTCTTTTTTTTTTTCAAGTTTTTAAAATAACCTTTATTTTTTTAAAGTTAATATATGCAATATAGGAAACTGAAAAACACAAGAAGCAAAGAACAAAGTCATCCACAATCACAAGCAGTTTACAGGTGGACGTGTCCTTCTAGATCCTGACACATACACAACATCCAATTTTATGGGATTGAGATAGTACAGTATGCATCATGCTTTTTCACACATCATGAATATTTACCAATCGAAAATCCCAAAGTTATGTGAGTATTTTGATAACCAAGAATACACTACATCAACTCAATTTGTTAGGAAAAAATGTAATCCTGCCTTTCTTGGGACGAAAATTTCATAGAAGACAAAAATGGCAACAGGCCTCTAGATAAAAGTACTGGCAGAGTTCCAATTAAAATACTGCATTCCCTTAATTCTCAATTTAAAGTCAAACACAAAGCAACAGAGCACACTAAGTGTAATGTTTCAAAGCGAATTCATTATCAGATCTATACCATTAAAGTATTAGCAAGAAGATATGTTTCTATTTAATTACTTAATATATTCCTATAGTATAGCCAAAAGCGATGCACGTACTTTCAATGGCTATCATCAAAATGTAAATATGAACACATCTGCATACTTCTCTCCTTTCACACTTCCTTCTGCCCCTCTGCTGCCAACCTAATGAACAAGTCCTGATATACACTGCTCAGAGGTGGTTTAACAATTCCATGTCCAAGATGCATTTTTCTATCAATTATAACAAAGACAAAATGGCTATTCACTAGTTCTACTTTTTATCATACGTTGTCATCTCAAGACATCTCCAAAGCTCAGATGTTGCAAAATAATGAAGTTTGTCCACAATAAACAGATACTTTACTAAAAATGCACATATAGACCGACGGTTATAATCTAAAGCCATCTTCTAGATATGGAGATACTAGCAAAGAGCCCTTCCCTTCACCCTTCCTCTTCTTCCTGTTCCCCCACTCCAGTGACTAAGTACAGGACTAAGTCTAGCTCTAAGAGGTGGATTAACAAAGGTCACTCCCAGAAGACAGTCCTTCCTAAAAACTAACAAAAGGACATATATAAAGGGATTATTTAACTACCTCTATTTTTAACATACTTTGAGCATTAGGCTTTGTTTATCCTTTAATACACAGCAATATTAACTAAAATGCACATATAGAACAATGGTTAATCTAACTCACTGGCGCAGAACCCTTCTCTGCATACTTCCTCCTCCCCTCCCCCCACCACCCAGTGACAGCATAATCTCTAAGACATCAAGTTTAACAATTCCATTCCCCAAATGCAACCACTCCTATGAAATAACAAAAAACACTCCAAGGGTGTTACCTTAGCCCTCTACTTTTAACATATGTTTTGCACTTTTAAACATCTAGAAAGACTAGATGTTTCAAATAGGACTTAAGTTTTTTTCCACTATACACAGTAGCATTGAATGCACACTCATAACAAAAGCTATAATTTCAAAATGTCCTCTAAGTAGGAACATTCTAGCCTAGAACTCTTCCCCTTCTTACCTTCTACCAACACAGTGGACAGGTCTAAGCATCTGCAATGCTTAGAGGGGATTTTAACAATTTCACTTCAGTATTTTTAAGGACAGTCTTTTCTATGAATTTTAACTCAAAGTCTACTCAAGGTATTAGTTTACTAAACTCTACTTTTGTCATACACTGGCAACCTCTTTATCTAGAAAGACTAGATGTTGTAAATTAGGACTCATTCGTCCTTTATATACACTGTATACACAGCAAAGTAAAATAAAATGCAGACATAAGGGACAATAGTCTCGCCTCACCATAACCACATTGTTATAAAGCCCTTCTGCACTTTCTTCTCCTTCCTCCCTGAACAGCACAAATACCCTGTACTGCTCAGACAAGTGGTTTGATCAATTTCCAAAAGACAATATTTCAGGAATTTTAACAAAAGGATATCTACAAAATGTGTTATTTATTATCTCTACTTTTAACATACTTTGTGCACTTCTAAACATCTAGAAAGATTAGATGTTTCAAATAAGGACTTAAGTTTGTCCTCTATATACACAGTAGTGTTGAGTACACACATGTAACAATGGTTATAGCTGAAAGCGTCTTCTAAAAAAGGACATTCTGGTCTAGAATCCTTCATTTCTTCCAACTCCTCTTCACCAACAACCCAGTGGATATAGGCACATGTGTCACTCAGATGTGACGTTATTTCACTTTCAGAAGTCCTTTTCAGAAAACAGCCTTTCTATGAATTTTAACACAAAGTGTACAAAATGTTATCTTACTAACTCTACTTTTGTCATATAGTGGCAACCTCTTTAATATCTAGTGACTAGATATTATAAAATTGGGACTCATTTGTCCAACATATATACAATATATACAATACAGCAAAGTTAAATGAAATGCACATAACATACAGGGCAATGGATAAGCTAAAATTCTCTAGTATGCACAAGCAAAACACTTTTTGCAATTTCTCCCCCCTCAACCTTCCTCAACCTAGTGAACAAGTGCAGAGAGTGTACTGTTCACAGAGGTGGTTTAACAATTCCACTTCCAAACACAGTATTTCCCATCAGTTTTTAAAAGCTATGTACAAAGTGTTATTCTACTACTTTTACTTTTAAATACATCAAGCACTTCTAAATATCTAGAAAGACTAGATATTTCATATAAGAACTTGTCCACTATGTACACAGCACTGTTAAATAAAACTGCACACACATAGCAATGGTTATAATCTGAAGTATCGTCTAAATATGACCATTTTGGCCTTGAACTATTCCCTCCTCATTTCCTTCTCTCTGCCTTATATCCAGTGGACAAGTACAGGAATGTGTGATGCTTAGAAATGGTTGAACAAATTCATATCCAAAAGTAATTTCCAGAGAACAAGCTTTCCTATGAATTTCAACACAAAGTGTACAAAATGTGCTAATTTTACTAAGTACTTTGTCATACACTGGCAACCTCTTAACATCTAGATATTGCAAAATTAGGACTCATTTGTCCATTATATACATTATATACACAGCAAAACAAAATGCACAAAACATAAGAAAACTAGTATCTGATAATGTCCCAAGTATGAACACACTAGCATATTACCTTTTGCCAATTCCTTCCCTCCCACCTCCTCTAAACCATTGAAAGAATATAGATGGTACTATACTGCTCACAGAAGTGGTTTAACAATTCTATTTCCAAAAGACAGAGTTTCCTGTGAATTTTAGCAAAAAGATATTTACAAAGTGATATTTTACTACCTCTGCATTTAACATACGTCAGGCACTTCTAAACATCTAGGTAGACTAGATGTTTCAGGTAAAGATTTAATTTGTCCACTATATACACAGCAGTTTTGAATAGACTGCACACATGTAACAGTTATAATTTGAAAGTGTCTTAGAAATATGAACATTCTGGCCTAGAACCCTTCCCTCCTCCACCAACCCAGTGGGTTATAATGCTCAAATTTTCAGAAGACAATCTTTCCTACAAATTTAAAAACAAAAATGTACAAAATATATTAGTTTACTAATTCTACTTTTGTCATACACTGGCAACCTCTTTTAACATCTAGAAAGACTAGATGCAAATTAGGACTTCTTTGTCCTTTATATACACTATATACATAGGTAAGACAAAATACACAGACATAGGAACTATGGTTAATCTTGCCTCACTATAAGCGCACTGGCCTAGAGCTCTTCCTTCTCCTCCCTCCTCCCCTGAACCCCTGCAGAAACACAATGTGGCCATTTCCCCAAAAAAATTCATATGAACTTTAACAAAAAGGTATTCACAAACTGTATTACTACTTCTACTTTTAACACATATCAGGCACTGCAGAACATCTAGAAAGAGTAGATATTTCAAAAAAGTACTTAATTTTGTCAACTATATATACAGTAATGAGGAATAAAATGCACACACAAAACAATGCTTATAATATGAAAATGTCTTCTAAATATGACCAGTCTGGCACAGAATCTTCTCTTCCTTCTCAAGGTCTTCCGCTCCATGTCCTCTAACCCAAACGTGGACAAGTGTCGCTTTCAGAGGTGGTCTAACAATTCCATTTCAAAAAGTCATTTCCAGAAGACATTTTTTTCCATGATTTTTTTTTTTTTTTAACAAATGGGCATTTACAAGATGTGTTATTTTCTAACTCTACTTTATCATATGTCGGCAACCTCTTTACATCTAGAAGGATTAGATGTAGTAAATGTTTTCTTTTAAAAGGTTGGGGGGAAAGTTGAGAGCAGCTTTTTCATATTATATACACAGGCCTTCTTCTATAATCAGCCAGTAAATCTTCCCAAAGGGTGGTGGGCATTTCCAAATGTGGTATTTTTTTCTTCTGTCTGGTGGCAGGACGAAGACCAGCCACCCGTTGGCCCGCTAACCGTTCCACCCGTCGTCATCCCGGGCTCCGCTCTCCTTCCAGGCCCGTTAAGGCCTTTGTCCGTCGTTGTCAGGACCAAGTAGGGCTCGCCCGGTTGGGACAGCGCGGTCACAGCAAGACCAGGATCTGCGCCGCTCCACGGCCGGAGGAGGTGACCGAGCTTGCGTGCACAGACCGGCCTTCTCGGGCCCTCCAACCCCTAACGGCGTCCGCGGCGTTGGGCGGCCGCCATTCTTCTCGCCCCGCCACACCCGCCGCCGCCCAAAGGCGCCTCGTTGTGGAGGCTTGGAGGGGCTTCGCCCAGGCCGGGCAGGGCTGGGCCAGGAGACCAGGCGGCCGGTGGAGTCCGGCCTCGGAGAAGCCCCCGCCATCATCAGGTCACCAAGGTGGGGTTGGTAGAGAAGTTCGCCGCTGCTTCTAGGCCTGGACCTGGCCAGGGAGCATCCACAACGAGGGCTCCGGTTGTCTGCAGGGCAGAGGCCGCGGCCCATCCCGGGGGCCCCCCAGCTCACCCGGAGCTGGAGGGCCTGGAAGGCCCAGAGGGCCCGATGGGCCCCGCGGGAACTACCAGCTCCCCGTCTCACCCCGCTCTCAGGCGGAACTAACTTTCAATATGACTTTTAGAGGGAGCAAACCTTCAGTTCATAGCAGTTGGGGTATATTAATAAAATCAGGTTGTCTGGCTCTGGAGCTTGGGCTTTTTACCACTACTCTCTGTCAAGCTGCCTGACAGATTTAACTGGTGGAAAAAAAAATTAGCCCAGACATATTCAGACAATGTATTACTTACATAGTCAGCAGAAGCAAGATCAGTGTATTGTCAGCTCCCTGTATTGCTTGCCCCACAGGAGGACATCAAAACAAATGAAGCCAGGTGACAGGTAATAGGAATGGTGGGGTACCCTGTTGCTGAGGAGCCAATTGCACATGGTAGCCAAGCAGCATTATAGTGTCCAGCTCTCCTCTAAGGGAGCTGGCACAGAGAAGCCCTCTACACTCTACTATCTAGTTAAAATCTTGTGAGTGGGCAAATGAGTCATCCCATTTCAGCAAGTAGGAGAGGGAAGCAGATGATGTGGGTAAAGAGCTTGGTCTTAGTTTACTGAGTACCATGTAGCATTTTAAGGAAGAATTGTGCAAGGCTGAGATATTTTTCAAGGAAAGCATTGTGTCATAATAGCTACTGAACCCAAATTAGAGAAAAAGTTTGAATGGCTATTACATGATCATATCATTTACTCTTATAACTTTAGAAGAATATATTGTGGCAATCAGCTTCCATGAAGTCACTAAAAAGATCCACGTCCTTGTCATTGCTGTGTAATTCCATTGTCAAGAAAATTTTTCTCAGTTTGCGTAGTTTCTTAGCTTGCCCAAAATAAACTGATACAATTGTCTTTAGAAGACCATACAAATGACACTATAGCTATTTCTTTTAGTATGCAACAGTTTAGTATAAATGTAAGAAGTTGCATGTGAAAAGTCATTTTTATAAATAGTGGAAAATGCCTGTAATGTGGAAGCTCTCCAAGATTATATTCCTTTTTCTTTCAAATGTGAATATGTCATGAATGGAGAGCTAACATTAGTTAGTATTCATAAATGGGACATTTTTGCCATGAAATCTGGTCTTGATTATGATTTGCTCCAGAGCAAACCTTGGAATTAATTAAATTTATGTGAACCCCATACAGTGAATAGGTTTACCAAAACTCACATAAGTAAACACAAAAAACAAACCTAAATTTGGAAGAGTACTGGACAAGGATCCAGAAGGTTCCAGGTTCCAAGAATGACACTGATCTGAACCACCATTTCCTTGTCTTTGATCTGTGAGGATTTGATTGCACAATCTCTAAGGAATTTTTCAGTTCTGACATACTGAGTCTAAGATTTTCATAATGTACTATGATGCATTAACTTTTTTTTCCTGGTAGTTCTTTAGAAAAGTAATATATTTATTACATAATGTCCTAATGCTATCTTAATAAACTGTAATTGTTTATTACTATAGTAAGTGTCAAATACTACAGTTAACTGAATAGGAGGAATCTATGATTTGTGCAATTTATAATCTTGGACAAATCTCAATCACTGGGAGACAGTGGTGGTTGTGATGAACTAATAGGACTTTAATCTAAACATAATAGTGGTTTGTAATGGAATTGTGAAAAGACTTGATTAGTTTGTTAATTATTGTTTCAGATTTACACATGCTAACTCACTGGGGTTTTATCTGTGATAAATATTAAAATTATCTGCAAATTTGCAAAGTGGTAGCTTTTCTTTTTAAGAAATACCTGCTAAATCTCTCCTTTGCTTTTCAATAAATGAGTCTTGTAGGTAGTAGCAATACAGCATATGGATTCACAATTCTGACTTTCAGAAATGTCTTTAAAAATTGTAAGGCCATGCTCCTAGCTTATTTTTATTTTTTTTAATTGACAAAGCAATTAAGAAGGAATTTCTGGGTTTATACTTCATTGCCCTCTGAGCTGGCTTTCATGTTTAATTCTTGTGCTATATACACTCTTAATAATTTAATATTTAAGTATAATAACGCTAAAAAGATACAGACATTCTGATGAGGGAAATCAAAATTGCAAATAAACTATCATCTGAGTCACTCATTAGAGAGATGTCTTTTGAAGTGTTAGTGTAAGGAACAAAATTGCCTTAGGATTTTTCTTTCAACAGGTTTAGTTTGACTAAAAAGGCATTGTTTTTGAATGTGTAATAGAAGGAAACATTTATCTTGTGACTTAATTTAGTCACAGAGATAGGCAGCCATATTGGCAAAAGGCTTGCGAAACAATACCAATGACATTAGGAGCCACAGTCTCATCCATGACATGTGATTCTAGTGCACCAAGCACATGATTTACTTTGATTGTTAGTGTAAATACCATATTCACTAGTATGAATTTTTTCCAAGATCATATATAAGTTCCTCACAAGATGTATTTTAAACTCACTCTTAGGAATGTAGAGAGACAGCTGGTAGGAAAGCAGTGACTTGGCTTGTGTTCCTAACTCTGCTACAATTTAACAATTGTTACCTTGGGCAAGTCTTTTACCTGCCATAGTCTTCAGTTTCCCCATTTCTGACATGAGTAGATTAGACTAGAGGCCTTTAAAGGATTCTCAAAATATGGTCCCATGTTCACTGCTGGGAAATAAGTATTCACCTGATGGGTTATAAATGAAACTAAAAGTATAATTCAAAGAATAAAACTTTCCTTGGTTATTTCAGGCAAATGATACACAATTCCAGAGACTGGACTGTCATTTTATATACAACTAGGAGAATGTACTTTTTGTTTAACAAACACTCATATAGAGTACTATATGCCTGGCATTTCTCTAAGCAATTTACAAATATGGATTAAACATATTTAGCCCTCATAACAACTCTGCAGTAGATGATATTTTTTATTTCAGCATATTATGGGGGTACAAATGTTTAGGTTACATATATTGCCCTTGACCACCCCCCAAGTCAGAGCTTCAGGCATGTCCATCCACCAAATGGTGCGCATCACACTTATGTATGTATGTACCCATCCGCTTCTCCCCCCTCCCATCTGCCCAACTCCTGATGATTGTTATTCCTATATGTGCACTTAGGTGTTGATCAGTTAAAACCAATTTGATGGTGAGTACATGTGGTGCTTGTTTTTCCATTCTTGGGATACTTCACTTAGTAGAATGGGTTCTAGCTCTATCCAGGAAAATACAAGAGGTGCTATATCATCATTGTTTCTTATAGCTGAATAGTACTCCATGGTATACATATACCACTTTTATTAATCCACTCATGTATTGATGGGCACTTGGGTTGTTTCCACATCTTTGCGATTGTGAATTGTGCTGCTATAAACATTCGAGTGCAGATGTCTTTTTTATAGAATGTCTTTTGTTCTTTTGGGTAGATGCCCAGTAATGGGATTGCTGGATCAAATGGAAGATCTACTTGTATCTCTTTGAGGTATCTCCATATTGCTTTCTATAGAGGTTGCACTAGTTTGCAGTCCCACCAGCAGTGTAGGAGTGTTCCTATCTCTCTGCATCCACATTTATTGTTTTGGTACTTTTTGATAAAGGCCATTCTCAATGGAGATAAGTGATATCTCATTGTGGTTTTGATTTGCATTTTCCTGATGATTAGAGATGTTGAGCATTTTTTCACATGTTTGTTGGCCATTCTTCTGTCTTCTTTTGAAAAGTTTCTATTCATGTCCTTTGTCCACTTTTTGATAGGTTGTTTGATTTTTTTCTTGCTGATTTTCCTGAGTTCCAAATAGATTCTAGTTATCAGCCCTTTATCAGATGTGTAGCCTGTGAATATTTTCTCCCATTCTGTAGGTTGTCTGTTTGCTCTTGTGATACTTTCTTTGGCTGTGCAGAAGCTTTTTAATTTAATCAGGTCCCATTTATTTATTTTTGTTGTTGCTGTGATTGCCTTTGGGGTCTTCTTCATAAATTCTTTGCCTAGGCCAATGTCTATAAGAGTTTTTCCAATGTTTTCTTCTAGAATTCTTATAGTTTCATGCCTTAGGTTTAAGTCTGTTATCCACCGTGAGTTGATTTTTGTGAGAGGTGAAAGGTGTGGATCCTGTTTTAGTCTTCTACATGTGGCTATCCAGTTTTCCCAACACCCTTTATTGAATAAGGATTCTATTCCCCAATATACGTTTTTGTCTGCTTTGTCAAAGATTAGATGTCTTTATGAGGATGGTTTTATATCTGGGTTCTCGGTTATGTTCCATTGGTCTGTGTCCCTGTTGTTGTGCCAGTACCATGTGGGTTTAGTTACTATAGACTTATAGTATAGTTTGAAGTCTGGTAAATTGATGCCTCCCAATTTGTTCTTTTTGCCTATGATTGCTTTTGCTATACGGGATCTGCTCTGGTTCCATACGAAGTGTAAAATTATTTTTTCTATGTCTGTGAACAATGATGTTGATATTTTAATAGGGATTGCATTGAATCTGTAAATCACTTTGGGTAGCATAGACATTTTAACAATGTTGATTCTGCTGACCCACAAGCATGGTATGGTTTTCCATCTGTCTATGTGCTCTGCAATTTCCTTCCTCAGTGTTTCACAGTTCTCCCTGTAGAGGCCTTTCACCTCCTTAGTTAAATATATTCCTAGGTACTTTATTTTCGTTGTTGCTATTGTGAAGGGTATTGAGTCTTTTATTTGGTTCTCAGTTTGACTGTTGTTGGCGTATAGGAATGCTATTGATTTCTGTACATTGATTTTGTAACCTGAGACTTTACTGAATTTTTTTATTAATTCCAGTAGTCTCATAGGAGAATCTTTGGAGTTTTCTAGATATAAGATCATATCATCAGCAAAGAGCGATAGTTTGACCTCTTCTGCCCCCATTTGAATGCCCTTGATTTGCTTCTCTTGTCTGACTGCTCTGGCTAGGACTTCCAGCACTATGTTGAATAGGAGCGGCGAGAGCAGGCAACCTTGTCTGGTTCCAGTTCTAAGCGAGAATGCTTTCAGTTTTCCCCCATTCAGTATGATATTGGCTGTGGGTTTGTCATATATGGCTTGTATGATATTTTTATTGTTTCCATTTTATGCATGGAAAAGTAAGGTACAAAGAAGTTACGTAATTTGCACCAGAGAGACACAGCTAATAATTAGCAGAATTGGGATTCAAACCTAACTAGTCTGGCTCCAGAGTCCTTGCTCTTAACCATTACCCTATACTATTAACTTACAAAGAGAGCAAGTAAAGGTTTCTAAAGTATGATATTCATATGCTAAAATCAGTACATTGCTTAAGTCTACTGAAGACTCAACTTCAGGATTATAAGGCTTTACAGCGAGTACTCACACACAGCTGGCTGCTGGAATTCTCATGGTTTACGGGAAGGACATTTTAACAACAGTTTGTTTTCAAAGTTGTCCTAAGTGGTTTGTGGATTATCATGGCTATTTCCCTATATTTTAATTTTAAATTATTGATGGTGAGTTTTGATGGATATTTTCATCAACATTGTGCTTTCCTCCATTTGAAGTTTCGTGTCAGTCCTATTTAGACTTACCAACAGTAAGAAAGAGGCCCATTGCTGAGCCATATAGCTCTTGATGACTTCTTTCTTAGCTATAAAAGATCTTAAAAGCTTCCAGATTACTTACTTCTTTTAAGGGCTCCATTTAGTGCTCTCATTCCGTTTATGTCATATACTGGCAGAGTGAAGAGGATGGGGAGGTATCAATTCTTCCAGTTTCAACTTAGTCCTCCACTTACTCATAGGCAATTTTAGGAAGACTCAGCACAGAAGAAGGTGTGCTGAGAATATAAATTGTTATATGGTGCCATAGTTTTACTTATCAAAAATAATACAATTTATTTGAGAATTTAGGTTCTCATTTTAATGATAGAAAAAGAAATATTGTTCACTTTATATTTTTTCTTTTTCTAACTATTACAAAGGACTAGATCAAATCTATTACCTTTTACATTAACATTTGTAGTCCCCATGAAGCTGTATGTCTTAGATGTGGTAGATTCAGAAATAAAATGTCAGTGTATCCAGTAAGTCTCAAATTAGAACAATTTCCATGACAACTTATTCAGTCTTCTTTAATAAATCATTTGTACAGATCATATACAAAATCAACATTATGTTGTTTGGCTCTGGGTATATTTGTGTATGAGATGTTATAGGTTTTAATTCTGGTATCACATGCCGATATTTTTAGAAATAGCAAAATAATGATGTTACTTCACTGTAAAATAACTCATAAAATTAAGTCATTGATTTTATCATTAACAAATATTATATACATACATTAATTTACTTATAGTATGTCCAATGATGTCATCATCAAAAACAAATATAAATTCAGCCCTTAATATAGGCAGGCATACAATGAGGTATGTCACATGGGCCTTTGAGTGCTATGGAATTGCCATTTTGGAGGGGAAAGAAGATAGGTATATGAAGCAAGACAGAAATACCAAGAGGCCAAAGCAGTGATGCAAGCATTAAGTGATAGAGGAGTTCAGAGGAGTGAGTGTTTAGGATGGAGTGCTTGAGACTAGCTCAACGAGGGAGCTAACCCTTGAACTAGATGCTGAATATATACATACATATGTGTGTGTGTGTGTGTATATATATATATATATATAAATTTGTAAGAGGAGATTAATTATGCTTGTGGTTATGGAAGTTGAGAAGTCATGCAATCTACCATCTACAAGCTGGAGAACCAGGAAAGCCAGTGGTGTCATTCAGTCCCAGTGCAAAGGCCCTAGAACCAGGGGAACTGATGGTGCAACTTTTAGACTGTGTCCGAAGGCCTGAAAACTGAGAGCTCTAATGTCCAAGGGCAGGATAAGGAGGATGTCCCAGCTCCAGAAGAGAGAGAGCAAATTTGTCTTTCCTCCACCTTTTTGTTCTATTTGGGCCTTCAACAGATTGGATGATGCCCACCTGCATTGGTGAGGGCAGATCTTTACTCAGTTTATTTTTTTTTTAGTTTAATGAATCCACTTCCTTTATTGCAGAAACTTCTGTACAAAGCAGCAACTGCAATTCTCAAGGTTAAAACATTAGAAAAGCATTTGTGTGACAGTTATAGTACAGTATTATCAAAATACTACATTTTCAAACTTAGTAGATGATCATCCACCTGAGCTCAAATCTTTAAATTATTTCCATAGTCTTAAAAGAAATGTAATGTCAGAAAACATATAAAAAGAATGTAAAAGGAAACCAAAAATATAAATGAAATAATGTAACAAATAAATATTTGATTTCAGTAACCATTAATCAGCTTAACAGCATCATTCTCTCTAAACCCATTGAATTCTTACCTATAGGAATAATGAACTGTCAAATGCCATTGTGTAATTATTTATTTCCAAGTTATCACTAATAATTAGAACTAAAAAAAATTTGGCATTAAAATAATCAAAATTCAGCATAAATAAGGTACAACAGCTTCAACACTAGCTAGCATCTCTAAGAAATAATCATTGAAATTTATTAGAGCACTACAACAACCTTGAAACTTTTGACCTGGTGTCTAGTGTTAAGTGAAAGTAACACAATTTTTTTTAAGTGAAAAGCTTCTTACATTATTTCACAGACAGTATTACCCTCCCCACATTATGCATATTTAGATATATTTTATGTACTTTATACACACATGTATAACACATGACATTTCATTCCTACTCAGTCTATTAATTCAAATGCCAATCTCTTCTAGAAACACCCTCACAGGCACATCGAGAAATAATGTTTTACCAGCTATCTTGGCATGCAGGTTGGAATTATAATCCCAAAAGACACAATCCCAAACACCATAATCTCAAATGCTGAAATACCAAAAGATTGAAATCCCTATAGTCTAAATCCTTAATGTCTAAAATCCCCCAAATCACAATCACAGGATAGTTGCATCTTGTTAGGAGGAACTATTACCTTGTTATGTCTTTATGCAGAAGAAAATGGATTTCAATTGAATCCCCAAACCATAACTACAGATTTGGAATTAGGTATAATCAAGGCTTCTAAAAGTGAATTTCAAGGTGTTACCAACAAAATTCTTATTTTCCATTCAGTCCAATGCATTTGGCAGAAAATTCAGGTAAGTGGATTGGCCATGCTATATGGCAATGACAAAAACTTCAGTTTAAAAATGTGTCATTTCTGCATTGGCATTTCTTCCAGCTGATGAAATTCTAGGAGCTTTTAATGAATTAAAACTACATTAGTGTGAAGAAGCCAGAGAAGTTACTGACTGGTTCAAAAATAATTATGTGCATGGTAGGATAAGCAGATACTTATGCAAGGATGTTGCAGTTTGATCATCAGTATTGTTTCTGCCAAATTTGTGGTCTACGTATGAGTACATGTGGAATGGATTTCTCTGAACCAAAACAACTTAGAAGCATGGCACAGAAGATTGGAAAATTTAATAGGGAATACTCATGGCAGTGTATATCGAATCATAAAAGAATTTCAAAAAGAGCAGTGCCACATAGATAATGAATGTGAATGTATTCTCTGAGGGAAGCCATGTCCTAAAAGAAAAAGGCAGCTATTCATCATGATGCAAGACTTCAAAATATAATTTAGTCAATGATTGTGACAGGCAGCCAGCTCTTATGAACTATCTGTGTGCAATCGCCTATAATCTCTCCCTGTAATACACTTTTTCACATGTCAAATTTTCTTTTTAGTGTTTTTTTTTAGTTTTTTCACACTATTTTAAATTGTCAGCATTATTATTATTGTTTTTTTATAATTTTGTATGCTATGTATTTCATCTTCACATCATTTCTAATACTGGAGGTATAAACTGTGTGAAGACTTTTAGAGAGTTCTAATTCATTTTATGCATTTTTGCAAACGTGACTCCATGAAAATGTATTATCACAACACTGATTTTGTGTGTAAACATTTTTGTGTGTACATAAAAACATTGAAACTTACACAGTAAAAAAAGAGACGCCTTTTTTATATCTACATTTATGAAATATCAAATTTTTCAAGATCTTGGCTCTTTGTATGGTGGTGATGTGGTGGTGATACATTGCCATTTTGGATTGATCCTGTCAAAAGACTTATGTTGTCCATCAAGGTATTTCAGATGACCACAGCTATAAAGCTGGGTACACACTATTACCAACCAGAGTGATAAAAGTTTGTACATTTTGCTTTTTGACCTATTTCTTTGTGAATATGGTTTGTCTGCTCATAATCATTATACCATTGTGACTGTCCTTAGTATACCTTAGTGTTTATGCTTGCAAGAATATACATATGTTATTATTGACTATTTTTTGTGTGAAGTGGCCAATGAAGTGTTCAGTCCTGTTTTATATTTCTCAAACAAACCCCTTTAAAAATATAACCAAATATCTTTTAAAGAATTTTAAAAATTAGTTTTTCAGGATTGTTATTTTCAAGATTTTGATCTTTGGGGATGTCAACATTCAGGATTATATCTTTCAGGATTATGTTTGGCTCCCCTGGGCATTCCTTAGCCCAGTCAAGTTGATGTCTATTTTAAAATTAACCATCACAATGTCTTAAAACATTTTAAATCAGACTTACCACTCCACTGCTTAAAATCTTTGAAGCACTTTCCATTTGTAACCAGAGGAGCATTCATTCTCCTTTGTATAGCCTACAAGACTTTCCATGATATGGCTTCTGCCTACTTTGCTAACGTTATCTCCTTCTACTCTCCCCCATATTTGCTCTTCTCTTTGACTGTTGAATATGTCAATACCATTCCCACCTTTGGGTCTTTTATAATAACTTGCTCTTCTGTTTACCTGGCATGCTTTTCTTTCATCTTTTCAGATAGATGACTCCTTCTCATCATACGGGTCAAGTCAAGCTTGACTTCCTCCTCAGTGAAGCTTGTCCTGACCACCTAAGCTAAAGCAGCCCTCCCACCCTCTCTATACTACCTCATTTTGTT
Organism: Lemur catta; assembly: GCF_020740605.2. Classification (NCBI taxonomy): domain Eukaryota; kingdom Metazoa; phylum Chordata; class Mammalia; order Primates; family Lemuridae; genus Lemur; species Lemur catta. The sequence continues at coordinate 39,503,247 of NC_059155.1, forward strand.
TTCTTCAGAGTATGCATCAGTACTTAAAAATATCTAATCTGTTAATATTTATGTCTACATGTTTATTACTGTCTCTCCTCAGTGGATTATGGGCAGTTACTGTTTTTATCAATGCTCTATCACTTAGGGGGTTTTCAATTCAAGCAACAAAAGGCCCAATTTAAACTGGTTTAAACCATAAGGAGATTTATTACCACATATTACACAAAGTCCAAGAGCAAAATGTTCACAGAATTGGTTATAGCAGTGACTTAGCAATACTATCAAGGGCCCAGTTCCCTTCCACCTATTTATTTGACCATCTTCAGTCTCAGGCCTATCCTCTCATAGTGGAAAGGTGGCTTCAAGTGCTTCAAGAATAGTAGCCTCACAAGTAGCCTGACTACCCAAAAGCCTGAGAAGAGAATATCCCTTCCTTAAGTCTCTTTCTAAGGGTGAAGAAGTCTTTCCCAGAAGCCTCCTAATATCCTTCCCCTCATATTTTACTGGCCAATAAATTTGTTACCTAACCCTTATTATATGCTAGACATATATAACAGTGAAGACAAGCAAAGTTCTTGGTGTTATCCAATGATGTTTATTGGGATCTCTAAGGGGACACACTTGTTCTTCGCCAGTTTTGTAAACATTTGAGAGAACAAAGATATGGCATGTAGAGTCAAAATACCACCTTTATTACCTTTATAGGCCAGCTTGGAATATGTGGCCTCAGAACTATTAAATATAGAGCCCCTGAAATAGGCAGATTTATCCACAGCAGCACTAAGCCAGGATAGCTCCCCCCTTAAAGGGGCAGAATCCCTGTAGGAGCAGAGAGAAGCTAGAAGCAATGAGAAAGGGGCCAGAGCTAAGCTTTATTATGCCATATTTATTAATTAGATAAGTCACTTTATCTATATCCCCAAGGGATAGACTGAGTAAATGAGTGGAGAGAGACCAAGAAAATCCCTCCAAATTTAAATCAGAAGTAGGGAAAGGCATTCTCTGTCTAACAGAGCTTACTTAATTATTATTGAGTTTTTCTTCCATTAGAAAGTGGGAATAAGTGAGGTAGGAGGGCCACAGTATCTTTTGTTCAGCTTCGGTGAACTTTGGATGATAATGTTTTAGAATTGCTTTCTGGTAAAACTTCTTTGTTACATAAAGCCACAGTTTACACAATGTGGACCAGTGCATGGTATAAGTGTATTTTTTTGCATGTATGTATGCATGTCATATACAAATTGTGTGCTTGTTTTGGTCCCTCAGCTCTCTGTTGCCACTCGTGGGGCCTTCACATGTGAAAATTGGAGCCAAGATGGGCTGGATAGTTACTTAGAGCCTCTGAAGTAACAGAATCAGAGGGTAGAGCCAAATCAGAGATGAGATAAGCAAGACTTCAGACCTGGAAAAATGATATCACATTTCAGGTCCAAGATGTTATGTGAGACTGTAGATAGCATAACAAGTCACAAGGGTTGAAGCTGGGATGATATGAACTGCTTAAGACATTGAATAAAAGATAGGCTGCTGAAGCAGATCAGAACAGAGACTGTGGGAAAATGTTAGGGTACCCCCACATTCATTGTGGGTGGGATGGGGGTGGCCTGACTTTATGTTGCAAACATGATTTCTTAAAGGAGCTTTGCAGAGCTAGAAAGTAGCTGTATTCAACACGTACTCTACGTAACCCTGGAAAGGAAATCCACACTCCATTGGATTATCTGTTTAAGCCAGGTGTCTGTATAGTTGGGTAGGAAATGGATTACTTAAACATGATGCTGATTAGAGCAAGATTCTAAGTAGCTTTCATGGCCATGTTGGAAGCTGTTGGACAGCTAGCTATATTGCCTGGGAGGTTTCTAGGTTGGCACTGTTAGCATTTTCTCCACGCTGGGCTCTAGAATTATGTGGGAAAGCTTGAGAAGCTTCCTTCCACGAGTCTCTCTCCATGCTGAGGGATTGGAAATAAGACTGATATATTTTTCACAATCATTACATATCACATCAAAAAACCCACTTGGCTGAGTTTGCAAGGAGTGCTTATCACTTCTACTCTAGCAAGCTTCTATTAAAATTGTTCACTCAGGTTTATGTGCAACTACTTACAGGATTGTTCAGGATATCTCTATTCTCTCCAGATTTTCCTGTTGAAATATCCAGTAAGAATTATCTTGCATAAATGTTAAGAAATAAGTTTTTGGTTACAATCGTGATTTTATTCCAGAATGGTGAACTAAAATAAGTTTATTATTTAGAGCCAGGTTTCCAAATGGATACCTTGTTCAAAAGTTTAATATCGGAACTGAGGGAGGTAAGTGATTGAGACCTGTATGTGCTTTACTTTCTGCAAATTTTATTTTCATTGATGAAAAAGTAGATAAAATTATGAAAATGGTAGCATTTTAATTTTAATTCCTTTTTTAATAAATAATACATTAGCTATCATGTCCCACAGGGAAGAATATAATTGAAATACTGAATTCATTTCTTTGAGACAGAAATAGTAAGAAGTAATGACATACTCTGACACCTTAACTGCTTTTTAGAACCCCTGGGAGTCTTTGTGGGTTGACGTAACAGTGTCACATTTTTGTTAGAAACAAACATCCTCCTGTTATTTCTTTGTCAAAAGCTATTTATTTCCACTACAGTTTGTTTCAGATATCACTATATCTACCTCACATAAAATCATCTCTGAGATCTCTTAAGAAGTTTTGTATACATAATGGAAACTTATAATAAAAATTAATATTATACTTTGCTTTATAAAACAATGTAGTCCTCTAATGTAGCAGAACAATTTAAGAGTCCAGGAGTGGTTCATCCAGGGTTATTGTAAAACAGGAAAGGAAGACACAAGATAAAAACAGTCATGGTTATGAGTTCGTGATGTCAATATAATATCTACAACATTGCCCCACTAATTCTTTACTAAATATAGTTGTGATAACTGCTGTTATACGGCTGCTAGATCATGTAGCACACTGTTCTGTAATTATTTGTTTACTTTCTTCTCCGAAGTGTGAGTTTTCCAAGGGCATGGTCCATGTCTCACTTATTTTTCTATTCCCTGCAGTGTTAAACTCAGTGCCGGGCCCAATGCAGTTGCTCTGTAAATGCCTGCTATTTGCTTTGTAGAAGAAAATAGAACTGTATTTATTATCCTTGTTCTGCTTCATACTAAGATTGAGGTATTAAAAATTTGTCCCATGCCTATTTTTTTCTTAGTAGATGCATGTTCTTGACTTCAGCTATGGGCTTCATCCTATACTAAACTGTACATAATCAGGGAAAAGGTGCATGACTGCATATTTGTTAGCTTTTCTGTATATTGGGCTGATGTTTGAGGGCAATAGTAAGATGAATGTTGTTGAGGTCTTCCAGGTCCCCCATGGGAAAGAAGAGTGAAAGTAACCAGTTGTCAGGTCATTTAGTTCTCTGTACTCCTTCAGGTCCACAATGCCTAAGGTTGCTGGTTTGTTAGGGCTTGAGCTCTACTCTTGCTGATGCATGTAAAAATGATTTCCTGCCCAAATCCCATTTTGTTACTTTTTGAAGCAAGAATCTGCTGTACCTCATCAGAAGTTCTTCTATATTTTGTAACACCAGTATACATGCTGGGGGTGAGGATTGTGTGATATTTATTTGTTTCAATAGCATAACAAGTTCTGAAATGTCTGCTTTTGGCAATTTGATAACTAACAGAAGCTGCCTGATATAGATTCTGGTTTGAGGCTGTTTGCCTGTACTTCTTTCCTGTTCTTTTTCTGACATGATTGCCAGTGTGTAGCACCAGGGGGTTACTGCCCATCTTTCTAGCTTTTCTGAGTTATCTATCAAATACTAATGCAATTTACAATTCAAGATAGATAATGCCTGGAAAACATGCATACCATAAGTTAGATATCCAAATGAGAATATTCATCTCATCCTAAAGCTCCTACCATTTCTCAGAATTCTTCTTACTTTTAGAGGCAGTTATCTAGCCAAATGACATTTTTCTTATAACTTTACTTTAAAATGCATGTTGGACTAACAACATTATCACCTAACTGATTTAGCACGTTTGGTTGAGTCACTTTTAAATATTTCCAGAAATCCAAAATGGTCTCATAGAATGAAGAGTTGCTACCATTAAGGAGAAACAAATGAACCAATGAACAAACCCCTCTAAAGCTCCATCCAAATGAGTGACAAACATGTTTGGAGTTCTAGTGGCATCACTGGAATCAATGCATGGCTTCCTACAGAAATGAATTTGAAGGTAACAGTGATCATCTCCAAAACTGAATGCCAGAGAAGAAGATGAACCTCAGACAACAGGAAAACTGTGGTGGGATCTGTGTAACTAGTTTGTTGACCAAGCTGGACTCAGTGGGGGTGAAGTCATGAATACACTTTGATTTCTCACAATACTCCCAAGCTCATTCCATAAGATCTCCCTTCCTGCTTCTGGACAGAATCTCAGGCAGATTCCATAGCTTTGTCAGTCACTTACAGTTTTTTTTTTTTTTAATGAACAATGTCAGCCTAAAGTATTAAAAAGCCCAGTCATATAAAATCTAGAACTTGGATCTCTTTCAATTTAAAGATTCTTTCCCCCCTTACAGCTCCTGACTTAACCTAGACTAAGAAGAATCCAGTAGGGAAGGTGGAGCTGTTGCAGATTGTGATTCCCGTAAGGAGACTCTGAGATAGGGATTAGCAAACACAAGGTTTATTATAGAGTGTTCTTTGAATCAACACCTGTGGATAAGAAGGGAGGGAAAGAAGTAGGATTGGGCAGGGCAATTTGAGCTGCAGCACATCTCAGCAGAGGTATTGGCCAACCTTGTGGGAAGCTCTGAAGCTGAGATGACCCTTCAGAGTTGTCCTGAGTTGGGTGGGGGCGACAGGCCTTTACACTTTGTATTCATCAGTCATTGGATGAAGGTCACCATTCCTGAAAGGGGACATGATCTGGGCCAAGGTGACTTTTTTCAGCTGAGGTAACCCCCATAGGGGCTGAGAGCTGAGGGTTGTCAACTGGTTTACATTCCAGGGGATACAGGAGTAAGTCCTTCATTCCTGAATGAGAAACTGGGCAGCACATCACAGAGTTCACCAAAGGGACATAGTCTGTTTTTTATCCATTCCTATCAGCTCTTGCCCTCCTCCTCTTCCACTCATTATGCTACTTCTGGCTTCACTTGGGTCTGCCAGATGGATGGGTAAAAGAAAATGAGCAAGAACTTACTTGACTGATGAGGTGGCAATCTTGCACTGGCATGCTGTGGGTCTCACAATGCATGCCATAATGTTGACTCTTCTTGCAAAATGCTTTTAAGGATTCTCTGGAGACACATCCACCATGGGATCAGCCTAATGCATCATCTCTGCCATGGGGAATACACCCTCTGAACTGACTACCTTTGACTCCTCTTGTCCCTTTCCTCCTGCTTCCTGCAGTATAATTGATACGTACTTTTTTTTGAGATATCCTTGTCCCAATAGGAAGATCTCTTGGGCTGGGCCTTTTCAGGATGACTCAATTCATTGACCTTCCTTAATGTTTATTGTTGCCCATGGAAAACATTTTTGCCCACCAAACACAGCTGTTTCTCCTATGGTCCACCCTAGCCTATCTTTCATCTTTACAATTCCAGGTGACAGTAGAGACAAGTTTATATGTTACCTGACCTTCAAGGGATCTATGACAAGCTCTCCAGGTAGTTTTCTTGAAGTCTCCCTACTTGGCTTAAGACTACTCCTCTGGGACTGGTCACAGTGCTTAGAGTAATAAAGGGTAGGGTGGTGTTTCCTTTTGAATAGTCAATGCATCGAATCTCAATGAGCTGTAAATTAGGTGAAATCCCTGAGTTTTGAGGGAATATGTAATCTCTTGTGAATTTCTTAAATAATTGGGCACCATTCTCTTTAGAGGCACTCTTCTATGCAGGGCAGGGCTTGTGCATGCTGCTTTTGTAAGAATGGGGATAAGGATGCAGCCTTAGCATCTCGCTAACAGGGGACTTGTAATCTGCCATCCTTTTCCAATAAGGAGTCTAGGCTGGTCTGGCTTTGTATGCATGTGAGGCAGGTGCTGGCTGTACTGTGTGATCTCACCATCTCTCAAAGGCACATGTGGGGAATTGGCATGGCCATAGTTTGTCAGTACACGATCAGTGGTGTCTTGAGTTGGTGAGGACAGGTTCATAGTTAGGCCTTAGGGATATATGTTATAATTGTGGCAGTTCATAAAGTTTGAGATAGGTAGTCAAGAATGGAAGAATAGACACCACATGTACCCGCCATCAAAGTGGCACTGACTGATCAACACTAAGGTGCTCACATGGTAGTAATATTCTTTGGGGGTAGGGAGGTTGGGGTGGGTAAACTCACAACTAATGGACGTAGTGAGCATTGTTAGGGGGGGAAGGGCACGTCTCAAATCATGGTTGGGATGTGGCAAAGTCATAATATGTTACCAAAATGTTTGTACACTCATAATTTCCTGAAATAACAAAAAAAAAAAAGAAAGAAAGAAAGAAAGAAAGAAAGAACTCTGTATAGCCTTATCTGTTCTACCACATTTTAGTAAGTTAAGTTCAAATGTAGGTTGGAATTCTCTTTATGTGGGCCTTTTAAAAAGTCAATAATCTTTGTCTCTGGCCAGCCTTTAAAACATAGAATTGGACATTTGTGTTTAACAAATAAATGGAACCGATTTAAAAAAAAAGTTTGAGAATCCCTGATATAGTAGAACAAACACGCTTTGTGGTGTCAGAAGATTGGGTTTACGGTTTGATGGTGTGCTTTGGGCTAAATCACATGATTTACCTGAAACCATTTGCTTCATCTATAAAACGGAATTAACAATATTAGCTCTATTAGACTCACAGGGATGCTTGGAGATCAAATGTAATGACATGTGTGAAACTAATACAGCAAAAATATAAAAAAAGAGTATTATTGTATATGTTTAGAGTATTTGAACCCACTCTACATTAAGAATGAGAAAGAAGCCTCTTATCTGTTATGTCACACTTTCTTGATGTTATTCTGGCCCCAATGTACAAATTCGAATGATTATATAGTTATACAGATTCTGACCAAATTGAAAGAAAATTCTTTAAATAGGGTAATTTTTCAGGAATGTACAAAAGCTGCAAGTGGCAAGCAGCAGCATGATTTGCAACTAATAAGACCCTACATTATCTTTAAAAAGTTACTTATTTGGAACAGTGCTCCAGGAAATCTAATTTGAGATCATTTAAATGTCAGTAAATTAAGGGGCCCAGATGATTAAATACAGTGTACAGATATCAAAAGCTGCAGGGATGAAGGGCAAGACCATTATTCTCATTCTGATTAAGAATTGCTACACTGAATTCTTTTAATAGTGTAGTGGATGTTAATGAAAGATATGCCTTTATTATATATTTCTGGAGGCTCAATAGTGGATTGGAAGTGTGGGGAGAAGGGAGAATGACACATTTTGATATCTTTAATACCTCTGATGGCTTTCCCTTGCCTTTAAACTAAAACCCACTGAAAACCAAGTTGTAGAGGGTGTGGTAAAATTTTTGAGATTTACAGCTATGGCTTCTATTCCAAGATTCCCTTGTGGTCACATTAAATGAACATTTAAAACTTTTATTGAATATTTACTATATCTTAGGTAACAGGAAGGGAGCAGGGAAACAATTCATAGAAGAATGCAGTGTGACTCTTTTCAGGGGGTGTCTCTCAGTCTAGAGCAAATGTTCTAGAACTTTCATCAGCCTAAGAATCACCTGGAGAGCTTGTGCAAATGCAGATTTTCAGGACTCACTCACAGTGCTTCTGATTCTATAGGGTTGGGTTGGACCTCTGGAATCTGAATTGCTACCAAAATACCAGGTAATTCTGATACACACTCTAACACTGGTCTGAAGGGAACAATAGATAGGTACAAAGAATTATGGTCGAAGTAGACTTACAGAGCCTAATCGGAGTATGGAGGATGGGAAGATGACTTGTGACTGACGAAATCTAGAGGAGTCTGCAAAAGCAAGTGTGGTTTGAGCTGGGCAATGAGGAATGGGTAGGACTGCTACAGGTGGATGTGGTGAGATAGGATTAATAATCAAAAAGGTACCTATGTGAAAGCATTTGGGGTGATGTCAAATAATCTGATGTAGCTGCATTGTAAAATGCCTGTAGAATTGTAGTGGATAAATGCTATAGATTGAATTTTTGTGTCCCCCCAAAATTCATATGTTGAAATCCTAACCCCCAGTGTGATAATATCAGGAGGTGGAAGCTTTGGTAGGTGATTAGGTCATGAAGGTGGAGTCCTCATGAATAAAATCGGTACCTTATAAAAGAGACTCCAGAGAGCTCTCTTGGCCTGGAGAGTTCCTTTGCCTTTTCTGCCACATGAGGATGCAGAGAGAAGAAGGGTTATCTATGAACCAGGAAGTAACCCTCACCAGACACCGAATCTGCTGGCACCTTAATCTTGGATTTTCCAGCCTCCAGAACTGTAAGAAATAAATTTGTTATTTATAAGCTACCAAGTCTACGGTAGTTTGTTATAGCAGCTTGAAGAAACTAAGACAGAAATTGGTACTGAGAATTGAGGGTGCTGCTCTAACAAATACCTAAAAATGTGGAATTGGCTTTGGAACTGGGTAATGGGTAGAAGCTGGAAGAGTGTTGAAGTGCATGCTAGAAAAAGCGTACGTTGCCATAAGCAGACCACTAAGGGCAATTCTGATGAGAACTCAGAAAGAAAACAGGAGACCTATAGAGAAAGCCTCAGCATTCTTAGAAAATACCTAGGTAATCATGTACCGAATTTTGGTAGAAATATGGACAATAAAGGTCATTATGATGAGACCTCAAATGGAAATGAGAAATGTTGCTAGACACTGGTGGAAAGGCAATTCTTGTTATAAAGTGGCAAAGAACTTGGCTGAATTGTGTTTATGTTCTATCTGGCATTTTATGGAAGGTAGAGCTTTCGAACAATGTAGTTGGATACTTAGATGAAACTAGTTCTAAGCAAAGGTGCAGCCTGGATCCTCATGACTGCTATACAGTAAAATTCAAGAAGAGATAAATGACTTAAAGACAGAATTGTTAAGCAAAAAGGAAGCAGAACTTAAAGATTTGAAAAATTCTCAGTCTATCCATGTTGAAAAAAATGAGAGAGCATGTTTCAGAGAGAACACTAAGGGTATGTCCAAGGGTGTGGTTGTTTTGGTCGTAGAGGTAAGAGGCAATGCAAGTGGCAGGGCTGCTCACTAAGATGGGAAACATCTGATTTATCATGCAGTAAAAAGTTGTTGTGCTAGGCACCATGCTTGTTAGGCACTCCTTTTTAAAATTAATTTTTTTAAATCAGATGTTACATTATATAGTTAATTTTTATTTTTTTATATATTATTTATTTCAGCTTATTATGGGGGTACAAAAGTTCAGGTTATATATATTGCCCATGTCCCTCCCATCCCTCCGAGTCAGAGCTTCAAGTGTGTCCATTCCCCAGACAGTGCGCATCGCACTCATTGTGTAGGTGTACACATTATATAGTTTAAAAAGTTAAATTATATTACAAATCTTGAAAGAACAATAGGAGTCCCTTACCTCCACCCTTTACTCCTGTTCTCCAGAGGCAACCACATTTAGCTTTTGTCTCCTGGTCTTGTACATATCTTCATATTGCTTCTACAGCTCCTTCTTAATTTTTACATTTTAGACATTATTCATTAACTTCCAACTATGGAAAACAGGATTTGTTTTTTCTTATAACCTTGTCTTAGCTTGTTTTATGTTGCAATAACAGAATACCACAGATTGGGTAATTTATAAACAATGGAAATTGTATTTCTCACTGCTCTGGAGGCTGGGAAGCCCAATATCAAGGTGCTGGCATCTGATGAGGGCCTTCTTACAACATCATCCCATGGTGGAAGGTGAGAGGGCAAGAGAGGCCAAAAGCAAGAGCAAGAGATTGAACTTGCAGCCTCAAGCCCTTTTATAATTGGCATTGATCTGTTCATGAAAGGGGTGCCCTTATGGCCCAAACACCTCCCTTTAGACCCTACCTCCCAACATGGTTGCATTAGGGATTAAGTTTGCCACACATGGTTTTGGGGGGATACATTCAAACCATAGCATCTCCCAATATCTATGCCCCCATTTTCTAAACAGTTATAATTTTAAAATCAATATTATCTTTTCAAACATTATTTTGATTATGAAAATATTGTACATAGCTGAGCTGTACTGTGAATTTAAAAATTATACAACTTTATTTTCCATAGAATTAATAATTTTCTTGTTTTCTGCTTCTTTGCTTTATTTATATATCACTCACTAAATTTTTCCTAAATTCTTTGACAGATAGCTAAATTCCTTTATTGCAATCAAACACATCAGGTATTCTATCAGTCCATCCTTTTTTTCTTCCACACTTATCCTCATCTTTTCAGGTCCTCTGCCCCCCACATTCCTCACTCCAATCTGGACTGGAAGCTTGCTAAACCATTTCCACATCTGCCATCATGGGGGTTTCTATCACTATTGTCTGGGGAATTTTTTCACCTCTTTCTTGCATTGATCCCTACTTTCCTGGATCCCACCTTTTATTTATTCTTAACTTGCTTGCTTATTTTGGTGCATACCATCTTCGACTAGTTTGGTAAGAAGGATTCATCAGGAATAACTTTTATGATACTTTGCATCTAAGAACAAATATTTATTCTAATTTAACACTTGATATAATAGTTTGTGCTGGGCACTCAGTGGGTCCTCCCACTGTGGAAACATACCCTTTAGTTCTGGGAAGTTTTCTTGTATTATTTCCTTGATTACTTCCCCTTTCTTTGCCTTGCTCTTTACTTCTGAAACTTCTATTATTTGGATGTTAGTTCCTCTTAATTGACTATTTAATTTTCTTGCATTTCCTCACTTTATTTTATCTTGATCTTTTGTTCTACTTTCGGAAATACTCTCAACTTTATCTTCTACCACCTGTAGTGGATTCTGAAATTTGAGTATTGTGCTTTAAATTTCCAAGAGCTCTTTCTTATTCCCTAATTATTATTATTCTTTAAAAAATAACCTAGATTCAATATTTTCATGGATTTGATATTTTTTTCTAATCTCTCAGGCTATTAAATTATCAATATTAGGAATTTTTTAACTCTATGGATTGTCTATTCCCACTGAGCTGTTTATTTTGGTCTTTTCTTTCATGTTGGAGACTGCCTTTAGATTTTCTCTCCATTGAATTTAACAGCTATGCACAGAAAACTGATAAGCTCTTTGTGAGGGATATTTTTACTTGTAGTCTTCATTGAAAGGCAATCATTAAGGCGGTCAGTATCTGTCACTTCAGAGAGAAATTCACTATTCTTTCTGGATAATATAAACATAGCTAACAGCATTCTGAGAGCCAAACAGGGAAAGGGAGTTGTGGGCATTCCTTGCCATTCAGTATTTAGACTTTTACATAAGTCCTTTGTTTTTAGTCTGGTATTCCTAGGTTGTTTAATTTCTCTAGAGTACAAATATAAATGTGTTTTCTGCTCATATAGGGGAGAGATAGCTTGGAGTAAAAAGATATCTGTGAATGTTTGTGCTTCTTATATAGGTTTTCAGTCCCACTGTTCACCTCCTGAAACAGACAGAACAGGATTTATCTTTGCCTACCCCAGCCTCCTTTTTTTCAAATATTTATTGAATGTCTAGTATGTTACAGACTGCTAACCACCTAGAATAGAATAATGAATAAAGACAAATGTAGTCCTTGCCCTTGTGGAGCTTATAGAGAAAGAGACCCTAATTAATGGCAGAAATCAAAGTAACATTATAACTAAGACAAATGCTAAGAAAGAAAAATATGAAATAAAAATGAAAATAATAACAACAGCAACAATAACAATAGCAACTAATGGCTCCTTATTCCTATACTGTGAGAGTATGTACTGAAAGATTTGACCTAGTTAGGGAGTTTGGAAGCTTTAACTGAGATATGAAAGAAAAGAAGGAATTAATTAGATGACAGTGCAGGGAAGTGGGGGGTGGTATAGACAGCCTCAAGGAAGAGGAAATTGCTCAAGTAGTCTAGAGTGTCCTGAAAGAAGACCAAAGAGAATGGAGTGGAATGAGAGTGAGCACGAAGCTGTGTATAGCTGCTTGTGATTACATTAATATTCACTAGTTAAAGCTCTAAATTTACAATTGAATTTTTCTTTAAGCCTTTAAGTTTGAAGTAAAAACCTGTTATTCTATTTATAAATCTAATATTTTTGTACAAAAATTAAAAAAACTCACTTTCACCTGTTCTTTAACTCTCAATATACTTTTCCCTTAATTTTCACCCTACACATATTTATAAATTTAATACATTTGATTCCCATAAACACTTCAAATTAAAAAAAATATATTCCTAAAGTGAAGACAGTTATTGCTAAGGGGTCGATTTGCTTCAATATTTATATACTTATTTCTACATCTTGATGCTTTTTTGGGTTGCCAGATTTAGTTAATAAAAACACAACATACTCAGTTAAGTTTGAATTTCAGATGAACAAGGAATAACTTTCTAGTAACTGGAATTTAATTTAACTGGGTGCCTTGTATTTAATCTGGTAACCCCACTAGGTTTGCAAATTCACTTATCCAACTAGGAGAACAGAGTTACCATCTCCAGTGGGCTATACTTACTGGGTCACAGATTTGTGACCATAATATGATTCTAGATTATGGATGTAAATCAGAAATTGGAGACCTTGGTGCTATTTCCTGGATAATTCTACTCAAGTCACAGTTTAACATGCTGACCTAATTCTAATTACCTGAATCTGACCTGCTATGTTAATGCTGATGCCAAACACATGCGTTTTAACTGGAATGTAGTTTTGCAGCCCTGGACGTCATTGAGTCCTTGGATTTCTTCTAGGTTTCACCATTACGTAGATTTGTTTGTTTGTTTGTTTGTTTATTTATTTTTATTTTTACATTTATTTCAGCATATTATGGGGGTACAAAAGTTTAGATTATGTATATTGCCCATGCCCCCCCCACACCAACCGAGTCAGAGCTTCAAGCGACGTTACATAGTTTTTATTGTAACTGGTTTCAACTTTTTATCCTATCATTTGAGATTATGGAATCATATGATTTGAGGGGATGGAATTCTGCACTATCTCCCTTCCCTTAGTCCCAGATCTGAATATGCAAGGCCTTATAGGCAACTGGAATAATCTGACTTTTTACCCCCTAAGAGCAATGGAGAGCCACTGAAGGGCCTAAGTAACAGAGAGACATGAGCAGGTTTTTGTTTTTGAAAAAAATCACTTGTTGCTGCATGGAGAATAAATAGGAGAGGTTTGAAGTAAATAACAGAGGCCATTTAGGAGGCTTTTGTGGTAGACGAACTGAGAGATGATAATGAACTAGATTGATGCTGATGGAGATAGAGGAAACAAGAAAAATTTGAGCTATTTTGTAGGCAGAATCAATAGGACATGGTAGTGTATTGAATATAGGCAGTAAGAGAAAGGGAAATATCGAGCATGATTCTCAGGCTTCTGATTGGGTGACTAGATGAATGCTGACACCACTTGCCCAGATAAGAAGCAAAGGAGAAGGAGAAAACAGTTTTTTTTTCTAATTTGTTTTGCTCTGTTTTGTTTTTGGCAAGGGAGGGAAAGATAGTGAGTCCAGTATAGGCAAACTGAATTGAAGATGCATATGGGGCACACAAGTGAAGATGTTCAGAAAACATCTGGAAGTACATTTCTAGATTATCCTTTGGTTTCCAACTAGGGCTATAGAATCCTGAATTTCCCACAGCAACATTATTATAATTTGTGTTTTCAAAGGTCTTCTATCCTGGCTGAATTTCACAAAAGAAATTTGTAAAATGTGTTCAAAATAAATGTCCGCATTAGAGCTGCTGTTCTGACCTTGGCCATTCTGATCTCTTCTTGATTGGTGATGGTATTTAAAAAATGCCACTTCATAACTAGATTCAGGGTTGTACTTCTATTTTGAGAATGATGTGTATTTTCTTAAACCTATATCCAGAAGAACACTGTTTACATGACTTAATTTAGTTCTGAATTTTGTGCTTTGTTGCTCCATATAGCGATGCTAAGCTATTTAGAAGCAGTAGGAAAATAATAAATCTTTGAGCTTGGGTGGCCTGTTTACAGTCAATTGACTTCTACCTTGAGGAGATGGGAAATTAATGAACTCTATCCTTTCGTGACAACAGATTTTACTCAGTTATTTTCAAGTTGTGAAGAATTCCTTGTGCTGTTTTCTTTTTTTTAATTTCAAAATGTTAAGGGGGTATAAATGTTTTAAGTTACATGGATCATTTTTGTAATGCTTGAGTCTCAGCTATAGGTGTGCCGGCCACCCAAATAGTGTTCATTGTACCTATTAGGTTGGTTTTCCCCTGCCTCTCCCCCCTGGTTGACTTCCACTGAGTTATACTTCCCTCTGTGCACATGTGTGCTCATCGGTTAGTTCTAATTTAATAATGAGTACATGTAGTGTTTATTTTTCCATTCTTGAGATACTTCACTTAGAAGAATCGTCTTTAGTTCCTTCCAGATTGCTGCAAAAGTTATTAATTCATTGTTTTTTATGACCAAGTAGTACTCCATGGTAAAAATATACCACATTTTATTAATCCATTCATTAATTGATTGGCATGGTGCTGGGAAAATTGGATAGCCACATGCAGAAGAATGAAACAGGACCCCCTACCTCTTACCACTCATAAAAATTAATTCAAGATGGATAAAAGACTTAGATCTAAAGAATGAAACCATAAGAATTCTAGAGGAAAATGTTGGGAAAACTCTTCCAGATATCAGCCTAGGCAAAGAATTTATGAAAAAGGCCCCAATGGTAATCATGGAAACAACAAAAATTAATAAATGGGATTTGAATAAACTAAAAATCTTCTGCACAGCTAAGAAAACAATCAACAGAGCAAATAGACAGCCTATAGAATAGGAGAAAATATTCACAAGCCACACATCTGATAAAGGGCTAATAACCAGAATTTATAAAGAATTCAAGCAAATCAGCAAGAAAAAAGCAACCAACTACTAAAATTGGGCAAAAGACATGAACAGAAGCTTCTCAAAACAAGAAAGACAAATGGCCAATAAACATATGAAAAAATGCTCAATGTCACTAATCATCAGGGAAATGCAAATTAAAACCAAAATGATATATCACCTTACCCCAGTTAGAATGACATTTATCAAAGAGTCCTTGTACTGTTTTAAATTAGCTAGGACTTCATATGATGTTTTAAACTTAGGGTTCCTGCTCTTCAAGACATAGGTTTGCAGTCTGTGGGCTTTGCTAGTATGCTTTATGTAGACAGTACTTTGAATGACATTTTGCTTTATTTCTCATTTTATTTTGCCAAGCCCAAGCATCTTTCATTCATATTCCAAATAAGCAGTTGGAGTTGTTTATGGCAGTTTTTTTCTTTCTTCTTTTATTTATTTATTTGGTCTAGGATTTCTTAAGATATTTGCAAGGGTAGAGTCCTAAAAATAGCTTGGCTCTAAAGTGAAAATTTATAATACTACCTAATTATTTTGATTTCTCTTCAGCTGTGGGAAACCAGTCATCTGTTCTAGTCAAACTATTTTTCTGATTACTGAAAATGTGAAAGTAATTATTATTTATTAACAACCATCAGTACTGTTTGTGGGATGTAAAGTATTACTGTTTCTATACAATACAATTTTTGACTAATTAACTAGAATGCATGCCCATAATATCAAGAATGCTTACCTCTGTATTTGGAAAGAGGACAAGAACACTTTTAGACTTCTTAACATCAAATTCTTTGTGGCCCTGGCTCCTTAGCTAGTCTGGGCCTTAACAGATCATCTTGAGAGTAAATTGCTCACTAATAATAGATGATGAGTGACTCTAAGTATTGAGTGTGTGGTAACCTGAAATCATTTCTTCTCAAATGATGAGTGGTTAGCAAAAAGTAAAAGAGAAACCATGATAGCATTAAACAGTTAATCAAATTAGCTGTGGTATAGTTTCCAGGAACCAAGAGAGGGCATCAAGAAGCCTTTCCAACATTGTGGTTAGGTTTTTTTTTTTTTTTTTTTTTTTTTTTAGAGTGCACTGTTGGCTAGAGCAGGTCAGTATTAAGATGATTGCAGTAAAATTTCAATGATATAAAATTAATAAAGCCAGAGAGGATGGGAGTCAGCATCACAGACAGAAGAAAAATGAACAAAGCAGGCCTTGGGAACAGAAATACAGAAGCTAAAATCCAGAGGAGAAAAGCAAAGTTTCAGATGCATATAATATCAGAAAGGTCTCAGGAAGAGGGGGAGCAGGTCCAAGTGAGGCTATAATACTGTAGGAGATCATTCTGTCTGGTGACAGAATCTATAACACGGGCTTAACTATTTCCCTTAGTACCATGGTCATAGGGAAGTCTCCACGAGATTATAGGTGCAGGTTAAGGGAAATGTAACAGTAAGACAGGAGGCAAATCAAGACAGCACTCTTGTAATGCAACTTACTTGTACCTTTAGTGTCTGGAAGTTAAGTTTGACACCTGCCCATTTGGGGCCCAATAGACAATCAGGCAAAAATGGCAAAAAAATATAGGCTATGTTTTTTTCATGGTTGGTTCTATACAGATAGGGCAATTGAGAGTTCAAATCCCTCAGGAATGAAAATTAGGTCATACTACCCAGGTAAACATTAGAAAATAACTGCTTATCAAGGATATTGATAGGTGCCAGAAAAAAATGGTGTTTATATAAGGTCCTATGAATTATATATTTTATGCATATTTAATGCAAGTAATATTGGGCATGAAATGATTAAATAGTAATATCCTAAGCTGTTTTGCCTTGGTTAGGGGTGGGCTATATTTCATTGCGTTATCTAAGAAATATCAGAGCACTGTACAAAAGGAAAATATTTTAAAGTTGGATCCCAAGTATAATGAGACATCCAGCCAAGATGGATATAAAGTTCCATCTCCTCTTTGTCCCCTAACCCTTGCCACTGTGTTCAGAATTATGTGGTGCTTTGGGGAAAGAATGCAGTTATCCAAAAATCCATAGGCACAGAATACTCAGGTTAATGAAATCGTTACTCTCACTCTTTAATTCTCCTTCTCTGTCCCTCTCTTGAGGTCTTTTGTTCTTGTTCCCGTGGCTTCTAATAAACTTAGAAGGTGTCCTGAATCTCTCCTATTATATGCCAATGGCAGATGTCACTAAACACTTATGGTATGCTTTCATGGAGCTAGACCCAGCTATACACCCCTCAGCATAGTGCTCCAGATAGCTACTATAAATTATTTGGGTTGGAACTTGAGACAAAACCTATTAAGGCATGTGCGCATGCTCTCTGTCACTCACTTTTTCTCTGTGACTCTCTCTCTGCCATATGAAGATATAGCAAGAAGGTAGCCATCTGTAAGCCAGGAAGAGGGCCCTCACCAGCATCTTATTATTGGACTTCTCAGCCTACGGAACTGTGAAAAATAAATCTTTATTGTTTAAGCCAAAAATAAAAGCCCACCTAGTTGATGTGTTAGGTCTATGGTATCATGAAAAAAGAATTAGAAACAACTATAAGAAGGTTTGGTCACCTGATTGCTCATTTTTAGTATGTTGACAGCAAAAGTAGAAAGGTAGACATTTGTGTCTGTATATTCTAATGCTAGGAGACCAGAAAATGAATACATGCAGATGAGGGGCAGTAGAAAGCAAAATGAGCCTTTAGCTAAATGAGAAGAGTGTTTTTCTAATTCACCCAATACTAGGAGGGACTGCTTAATAAGCACCCATAGTGTTAAATCAATAGGTTATTATCCAATTTGATAGGAGTGACCAATTAAGAGGTACTAAGAAATGCAATTATACGCCAAATTCATCACCTATGGAAAAGGTAGGTGACTACAGGGATAAAATAAACCATACTACAGCATGCTTAGACAGTACTTCAAGTACACTACTGTGGGATTGTAATATAAATAATTAATAATAAAAATACACTATTTAGAATACCAGAAGCTAGGAAAAAATGGGCAAACTCAACAATTTCTTTTAGTGTTAACCCTAAATGAACTTTATTTTCCCATTATTAAGCTACAGCAACCACACCACTAAGTATCAGCATCAATGGAATCAAGACTCTTTTTTTTTTTTAATTTCAGCTCTTCATGGGGGTACAAAAGCTCAGGTTATATACATTGTCCGTGTCCCACCCATCCCCCTGAGTCAGAGCCTCAGGTGTGTCCATTCTCCAGACAGTGCACCTGGCTCTTTAGATCCAATTTCCTCTTCCAGCTCCACCAGACTCAGTAGTTCCACACTTTCTGCAGGTACACTGAGAAGAAATCTATGCTGGTCACATCTGTTAGGAATCAAGAACTGAATTTTTCTGCCCTATCTAAATTCAATGGAGACTTTTTTTAAAGGAAGACATTTGTGTTTTATTCTCAGATGCTATTACACTGAAAATCCTAAGAATCTGTGCAAAAAATTTTGGCTAATTTTTTAAAATAAGAGGAATTATTAAGGCAAATGGCATACACACCAGAAACAAACTGAAAATATAATGAGAAGGAAGGCATTTACAATAACAATCAAATGTTTAAAGTTCCAGTAGAGACTTTCATCTGAGCAATGTTGCAGAGGATGGATAAGAAATAATGGTGCTTAAAAAAAGAGAAAAAATCAGAACCCTTTAGTTCAAAACGGTTCCATTAGAAAACCGTATACCAATTTGGCAGGCACATGAAGTGTTTTGGGGACTCTTTAGGAACTGCTTCATAGCATGCGGATGAGCCAAAAAATTAAACATAGTCATATAATATCGTATTTTATTTTTTAAACTAAAATGGCAATGTCCAGTTTAGTAACATTCTCTTTTGGCTATTTTTGGTTCTGAGAGACTTTTTGTAGCTTCATAAAGGTAAGTTCATCCTTAAAGTAAGCATATTTAGTATTGCTGAAGAGGGTCAAACAATGTTCCCAATGTTTGAGTACAATCCTAATGAAGAGCTCCCAAAATACGTTGTGTCATGGTTACTTCCCTAAAATGTGTATAGTTTTCCCATGTAAGAAATAAATAATAGTTATTCATTTGTTTATCCACTTATTCATTTGACAAAAATATACTGAGTATTTACTCTGTTTTAGGTACTGATCTGGATGCTAGGAAAATATTAATAGAAGTAAACTAAAAGAGACAAAGGTTTCTGCCTTCATGTGGCTTATAGCCAAGTGAGGGAAGACAGACAATAGGCAATCAACAAAATAAATAAATAACATCTAGTATGTTAGAAGGTGACAAGTGCTACCAACAAAACAAAAGGTCAAGAAAGGGAAGGGGAATGGGAACTGTGGAGGTTGGGGATGGAAAGTTGTAGTAACAGAAAGGTGATATTTGAGCTCAGATTTAAACTCATGAGAAAGTATGCCATCTGGATATCTGGGGTAACTGCTATAGGCAGAGAAAAAACTAGAGAACATGCCTGACATCATAAAGGAACAACAAAATCAATGAAGATGAAATGGAGTGAATAAGGGTGAGAGAAAAGGAGATGAAGGCTGAGTAGTAATAGGGAGGGCCACATTATGTAGAATTATGTAGGTCACTTGGCTTTTATTCTGAATAATTTGGGGAGCCAATGCAGGATTTTGAGCAAGGGTGCTACATGACCTGATTCCTGAATTCTATTTAAAAGAATTGCTCTGGTAGTTCCACTTCTGGTATGGCTGAGTAGTTCCTACTGGATCCCACCCTCCATAGCAACTAGAAACTCTAGAAAAAACTGAAAAAAGTAGGGTGTGTGGAGGTGTGGAGAATTGACACTTAGAAGAAGTGATAGCATGGGTGAGATTCTCACTTCTAGGTTTTAGCCTGGGAGTAGGCTGAAGGCAGCCCCATAAAGCGGTCAAAACTCTGATGGAAAACCTGCAGTCTTTAAGGCCTAAAGATTAGAGTACAGAATCTGGAGCAATTACAGCTACTGTATTTGACCAATGAATCACAAATGTGCAGGGCAGACTCAAAGCAGCTCAGCTAAGGTTTTTTAAAAAAAGAAATTAAAGAAATTAAATGAGACTTGAACTGTAGCCCAAAAGAAAGACTTGGTGGATAATCAAGGGGAATGCCTACTATGAATGAGAGGGAAGTACTTACTGAGGAGGTAACATTTATGCTGAAATCTAAAGGCTGAGAAGGAGCCAGCCCTGTGAAGGCTGGAGGGGATGAGGGAAGGAAAAACATGATTGCAGGCTTTAGGAACACCATGGCCAGAGATCCAAAGGTGGGAAAGAGCCTGATATTTTCCAGGAAATGAAAGGAGGCCAAATATGGAATATATAAATGAGAGACAATAAATGCCCTAAATATTTATTATATACTCACCACTGTAGGGAAATAAAGAAAAAGTACTAAAGTTAATCTCTATCTTCACTGTGCTTACAATCATTTTGGGGAGACAAGACTGCTAATGTCAATAAAACAACTGAACTTCAACACTAGACAGCATGTAGTTGGCCAGTACTCTGAGTCTTCAAAACACATTTGCAAACAAGTATCATCTTATTTGACCTTCACAAGAACCCTAGGAGGCAGGTAACATTATTACTACCATGCTTATTTAACCTAGTTATTTTCATATTCTCTCTCTCTCTCTCACTAACTATAAGCCCTATGAGGGCATGGGTTATACCTGTTTCTCTTATCACTGTACCCCTAACACCAGGCACAGCTCTGAGTTCAGAGTAGTGCTCAGTAAATGTTTGTTAAATGCATAGATTTTACAGACTGAGAACTCAAGGCTTTGAAGGGAAAGGACTTAAATGCTCAAGGGAACTCAGCATGTTCATGACAGAATTAACTAGAAGTCATGGCTTTTGGCTCCTAGGCCAGTATTATAACTTGGTCAGTGATTTTCCATCCTCCCTGCCTCCCTTTTCTCCTCCCGCCCTTCTTTCTCCCCTCTGCTTCCTTTTTCCTCCTTTCCTTCCTTCCTTCAAATAGCAGAACCTTTAGTTTTTAAACAAAATTTTATTCACCTGGATATTGAAAACAGAAAAAACTTGTTATAAATGCATTACAAGTATTTAATAATTTCAATGTCATAGGATTTATCATAATGTCAATGAATGAGAATGATGAAAGTTGTTTAATGAACATAGAAATTAAATATCAGGTATCTGGATGCAAGTGGCAGTCATCTGACAGCCTCAACATCCAATTTATTAACTAATTTTGTTTTGAATGCACAGTATTGAGAAAATCCACATGAATCTTTTAAAAAGTCTAGTAGTTGAAAATGATTACTAGCAATCTCAAAATGCTTAAATTCCACTGATCATGAAGCATGAAAGAGGATTAGGAGAGGACATCTTTACTTTAAATTTGCATCACTAGCAACCACCTCTAACTGTTAACTCACAAGCCTGCTTCAATGCTCTACAGTATGATATTGTCATAATGCAACATGTTACGTGTACCTTTGTAAGTGCATAACTGACTGTCATGCAAAATTGAGAATAAGCACTGGTAATGCACCTATGTCTTGCCTTGCATTTCATTGGACCCAGCACATGTGTTCTGTGATCCTCTTCTCATTTGTACAATTTCATGTGAGTGGACATGCACAGGCCTGAAATAAAAAGGTAAATGAAAATCTATGACACTCTAATCAATGACAGAAGTCCAATAAGCCCAAGAAGTTCAAATTCATGTCAGATCTTACAGGAGAAGCTTTATTCTGAGGTCTGCCCCCAAACCTGCTCTACTGTACTAAATAAGGAAACACGTCTCTGGCTTCCAATGTGCTCAAACATAGCATGTTTGAGCAAGTATATTATGTCTACTATAGTTCAACAAACAGTTTAGAGTGCTTTTCTAAAATTAAATTCAACCCAAATATTTGTATCCTTGAAGCAGCCCAAGAGCTCCGTGAATTCTGTTTGAAATCCAGGTCCTATATTACTATGCTTCACCCTAAGGTGTACCTCAGATAGGTAGGCTGACTGCGGTGTGGTCTGTCCAGCCCTAGCAATGAGGCATTATGGGAAGTTTTCTGCAGTCCTTGAGCCATGCATGTGCATTTTGCCAGCTCTCTCAGGCATAGCCTCTAGAAACAAAGACATACATTTAGTTGGGGAACTGAGGGAGTATCTGAATTCTTATGTTGTTGTTAATATTCTTTCCCTTTCCAGTTAGTTTTGCATTAATATGTAAAAAGGGATTCTGAAATTTCAAGAATTGAAGGCTATTTGAAAAAATTAGGTCATTTGGTTTCATTAAATTAATACTGCATAAATAATTTATCAGAAAGATCTGTAACTAGTGCTCATTGGTCTATATATTATTATTTTTGTCAATAAAATAAAGCTATTTTTACTGTTGCAAAATGTATAAGCTCAGGTTTATAACAAAAGGGAACCAAACATATTTTGTGGGGAAGGGTATATGTGTGAGAGAGACATACAGATGAAGGATTTGTAGAATGATTAGGTGGTTTACTTCTTTCTGCCTCTTTACAGAACAGAGAGATAGAACACCTCTGTTAGTAATGGTGGATCATAATACAATGATTCTCCAAGTCAGGGTGGGAATGGGGCCATATAAAATTCTGATGGGTCTTGTGTTTGCGTGCGTGCGTGTGTGTGTGTGTGTGTGTGTGTGTGTGTGTGTATGTGTGTATGAGTGCGCACATGCATATGTTAAAACACTTACTGTCTCCTAGCTAAATGAGGGGACAGAAAGTGTACTTAATTAGGAGTTAAAAGACATGGCTTTTTGTTCATGCCCTTGTGCTCCCACTGGACAAGTAACTCACTTATTCTGATTTCCATCTGTTAAATGAGCATAGTAGTAATAATTCTATCTGCCTTGCAGTGCTATTGTGAGGGTAAAATAAGATAATTCTTGTAAATATGTTTTGAACATTCAGAACATTGGCCAACTTCATGCTCC
Organism: Lemur catta; assembly: GCF_020740605.2. Lineage (NCBI taxonomy): Eukaryota > Metazoa > Chordata > Mammalia > Primates > Lemuridae > Lemur > Lemur catta. Next base: position 39,526,230 of record NC_059155.1, read on the forward strand.
CTGGTGTTGAAGTTTACTTGTTTCATTGACATAAACAATCTTGTCTCCCTGACATAATTACAGGCACCTTGAGGATAGAGATCAACTTTAGTGCTATTTCTTTATTTCTCTACAATGGTAAGTATATATAACAGATATTTAGAGTAGTTATTGTTTTAGATTATTATTTGCATTTATATAGAGCTTCATAGTTGGCAAAGCTCCTTCACATACAGTATATACACTGTATATCTCCATTTTTATATGCAAGAAGACTGAGATTTCGAGAGACATAATTACTTTCTCAAGGCCACACAGTTAGTCGAGTTATTGGAATGAACATACAGGTCTGCAGTTTGGCTGTCTATGGCTATTTTCACTGTGTGATTAGACATTTTGTAATCTGGATACTACCAAAGAGGTGCTTTATTCCAGGAAGTTCATGCAGTTCTGATTACAGAAAGAATTTGACTTTGTAAACCACATAAGTCCTCTGGAAGTGACATTGATTCTCTATAGCTGGCTGTACTTGGACCTTTGACAGCTTTCTTTTCTCTTTTGTTATAACATCAAAGGTTGTTACTGTATGACACATGCCCAGAGCAATGCATGGTTTGAGACTTCTCCATTTCAATGCAACTAATTTTTAAAATTATGGGTTGTTGATGGTCTCTGTTGGGCTGTTCCTTTCCTTTTTGCTACCATTCACCTTTTGTACATGTCACCATGAGCTAGAATTCTGATCTTAATGTAGCCAAGCAAGAGCGCGAAAGAGTAACCACTTTCATTCCCAGATGTGGTATTTTTTAACCATTCTGCAAAAAATGTTTTGGAGAAAAGGTTGAAGTTATTAGACAAAAAATATATTTTTAAATTATCAGAGTACATTTTCCCCTCCACATTCTCCTGGTTTTAATTAGTACAGACTGTGTCATCCAAATTATTTAATAATTATAAACAAAAGTACACCATCAATGAAAAACATTGCATCCTAACCATTATAATTAAAATCTGAATTTAGGTCAGAACATGCTCCTTACATCAGCCCAGGTTTTGATGAGGAATGAGGGTAATGGTGATGCAGTGGGCTACTGGCAAGACCCTAGCACAATTCTCATCAATTTCTATAATGATTTTGACATTTCATCAAAGCTCAGGGGGAAATTGAGCAATTATTTATTTGACTTTAAAAATCACAGGGTGTCAGGTTGTCAGAATGTACTCAAGTGACTACAAATGAAATGCTCTAAAAAATGAAGAACTGCAGTGGGTACATCAAGATTGAAATTAGAGCAAGTGTCAGTATGTCAACTGCAAAGTGACAGGTCTTACATGGGGTGCTTAAGGTTAATGAGTAATATTTCATTTGGCCAAAGTGACCAGAAAACTTAAAAAGTGTGAGCTTATCTTAGAAAAGAATTACTTAAAATAGGGTGTAGAAGAAGTTAATGTAGTTAAAAATGTAGTGAAATTATATAATAATTGTTAATAATAATAAAGTAACTGCTATTTATTTAGTGTATAGCATGGGCCAGGCACTGTAAACTAAAGCATTTACCTATATTATCTCATTTTCCTCAGCCCAATCTTATGAGGTCACTCCATTTACTCTTGAACAAAGATCGAGGGAGTAACAAGCTGGGGTTTGAACTTGTGTCTATCACATTCCAGAACCAAATTTTCTAACCCTCCACTTATTATATGGATCTAGTGTCAGATCTAATATTTACTGCTGTGGCAGTAATATTAGAACAAAATAGTTTTCCTTTTTGGAAATTTCTCCATCTGTAAAATGAGGGGAGTAGACTATGGATATCAGTTGCTCTAAAATCTAAGACAGAATGGGAATGCAGACTCTTTGGATGAGGTAAAGTGCTATAGAGAAGTGTGTGTGTGTGTGTGTGTGTGTGTGTGTGTGTGTGTGTGTGCGTGTTGGTGGGGGGACACGCTGGTGTGAAAAGGGTGTGCTGGCTGGACAGGAACTTAGAGCTTGGTTGATAACTCTTGCTTTCCGATGTGAGTCCCCCACCTCCACTTCTGACCAGTTTGTATCTTTCTCACCAGCCTTCTTCATTATTCCTGGCTTCAGAAAGTCCTAGAGGGAAAGAGGGGAGTATCTCTCCTTTGTTTTTTCCTCTTATTAGCACATTAGTCTCTGGGATGAACATGTCCAAGTGGCATGGATCTGAAGCAAAAAGATAAGGAGAAAGCCCTATACTGGGAATCAAGAGACTGGCAGTTGAGAAATGCTGATGTGAAGGCAAAGAAAATATTTTCTTTTTTCCTATTTCTCCCACCATTAACATATTTTTAAAGAAAGTAATTTCCATGTAACATGTAATATATATTTAATATTTACTTTTATAGAAAAAAGATTATATATGTAAAAGACAAAAATTAAATGTATCCACATTCCAGTGCTTAGAGTACAACTCAATATTTTGATGTATATCTTTCCAGACTCTTTCAATGACCAGATAAAAATATTTACCAGGCTATTATCGCAATTCATAATCTGCTTTTCCTTTCTGAAGACAGCTTAACAATTATCTTCATGACTGTATTCTAAGGTCTTGAGTGCCATAGGAATTCATACTATACCTATGTCCTTGGTATCAGTCTGAAATACTTGTTACCTACACAAATACTCAAAACTAAATTGGAACGAATTGATCAACACTTATGTGCACATATGGAAGTAAAACTCAAGGAAAATCAAGTAGGTGGGAGGGAGCAGGAGGGGAGGGGTAAATTGACACCTAATGGGTACACTATCTGGGTGAAGGGCATACTTATAACTTTGACTCAAACTGTACAAAAGCAAATTATGTAGCCAAAACATGTGTACCTCCATAATATTTGGAAATAAAAAAAAGAAAATTCTAGCATAGGAAATTCCTATGGTGGGTTCCAAAGAAATGTATGTGACATATTCTGGGGGCATTTCCCATTTTTATTCAAATATTTCTGTTTCTTGGCACCTTCGGAGGTGGGGAATTAATCTTGTTATTCAGATTGCTCATTTATATCATGATTGTTTGATATTAGTAATTTAAACTGAATTTCTCCTTCATATACAAAATGGATGGGTATATACACACATAATGAGTGTGATGCACACCGTCGGGGGGATGGACATGCTTGAAACTCAGACTCAGGTGGGGCAAGGGCAATATATGTAACCTAAACATTTGTACCTCCATAATATACTGAAAGAAAAAAAAAATAAACTGAAAATGTCAAAGAACCATTTTCATGTTACTGGTCTCTTGATCTATAATTGGCGGCTCAATATTTACTCACCAACTGTCTTTGCTGATAATAATTTTGAATCAGTTAATGACTGATTATGTAGCTTTATTTCTCATCACATCTATGAAAAGGAAATTTTTCAAGAAGCTACTCCAAATAATACTTTTTTTTCTTTATCTCAATTTGTCTTCTATCCTCAGAGATTTTTTAAAAAAGTAATTGGTATTATTTTATGTAGCCATTTTTCTCTAAGGTGGGTCTCTTTAATTTTTAAGGATGTCTTTGGCCTTTTCAGGGTCAGACCAATTTTAAAATACAATTTTTCCAAACATCATATTTTAGTGTTCTGAGAAAGTAGAGTTAACACTCCTGAGGGACAAAGATTTCTGAAAACCCTTCTGATGGCAACTATGGTTCACAATGATTAGCATCTCCTCCTGATCTGTTACTTTATTTGAAAAGCTTAAAGCACATTATTCCTCCTCTGAGTTATTCCCTAGAGAATTTCTTGCACATCTGCACAGAATACATGTACCAAAATGTTCATTTTATCATTATTGGTGATAGCAAAAAATTCTAAGTATCTTAAGTGTTCCATAAATGGGAGAACAGATAAATAGATTAGGTATATTTGTATATGGAATGAACTATAGCTATATCCATCAGCATAGGTGGATCTCAAAACTGTGAAGCAAAAATTTCTGAGTGATAAATATGATAGGATAATATTTATTGAAAGTTTTAAACCATGCAAAATGTATCTGTTTGGATAAGCCAGTTATGGTCCCTTAACAATCCCAAATCTAAGTTGCTTAACGCTATGATATGTTCAGCACAAATTATCTGTTCATGGGACACTCAGACTCCCAGCCTGTTATAGGCTTCATCTTATCACATGTTTCACTGATTGCTGCACCAGTGGGAAGCAGATAAAGTGACTTGCATGGTAGCTTTTAAAGCTTCTGCCTCGTAGTGACATATTTCATTTTTACACATATTTCATCACCCAAAGCAAGTCACGTAGACAACTCTGAACTTTAAGAGTACTGGGAAGTTTAATCTTACCATGTAATTTGAGGGAAAAATCACTCCAAATATTTGGTGAATAATTCTAATAACTACTAAACTAAATAATGCTCTATAGGGCATATGGATATATACAAGTGTAGTAAAAGTATACCCATATGAAATTCAGATACCTCTGTGGAGGGAAGAAAGGAAGGGGGTGGAATGAGATGAGAATGTTGGATAACTGCTGTCTGACACTTAGTTAACTTTCTACTCTCTCCTACTCTGTTCTCTGTCTGGGGAGGCTGACTTGTATGGACTGTATTGATTGGTTCTTCATGTTCCCTGGCTTCAGGTTGGGTTTAAACAATGGGAAAACAAGAGATCAGGGAGAGGGAGAGGAGTATTCTCCTGGCTCCCTCTCTGTGAGGTCATCTCAAATTATGTCCTTTTACCAAATGTCTTAGCCACTCTCAAAGTGACTAATTCTACATGATTCTTCTTTGGATTCCAAGCACCTCTCTCTTTCCTTTACCTTTGGGCCTAGGTGTTAACAACTTAGATGCTACTAGCCCCAAGTTTCTGCACTATTCACTGTGGTTCTTTTATACCCACACCTTTGAAAATAGTCCCTTTTTCAAAAAAACTCTCCTGGAATGATCCTATACTGCCTGTGTCACCGTGTTTCTTATTGGGACCCAAACAGATAAAGATAAACAAGGTATTTAATTTGTATCTATAATGTTTTATCTCATATGCTGGGTTGTGGGCACATAGGTGTTCATTATAATAGTCTCTATGCTTTTGGTATGTATAAAATATTTTTTTTAAAGAACAAACTGCAAAAAATTTCAAAACACACTATAAACATCACAATCCACTCCCCTAAAAAAATTAAAATGTCATTTTTTAAAACCTGTTGTACTGACAGTTACATAATGATTAAATGTGATTTTTTGTTCTTTTACCTTTGTGATTTTTCTGGACTTACAAGTTTTCAACATTGAACATATTATTACTTTTATGGCATTTAAAATATTATCGATGATGTTACTAACTAAAGCAAACTTTGAATTCAATTAGATAGAAGATTTATAATTTGATCCAAGTTTCATAATAAAAATACACAATAAGAATTATGTTAGTTGACCTTTAAAGTGGTTTCTGGTTCTACTGTGAAACATACAGTACTTGAGGCACACATAAAGCTCAGTAGATATTTCTTTATGTGTCTATGCAACTCTTTTCCCACCAGTTGAGTTGTATGCTTACCAAGAGTCATCTGTATCTGTACATAAACCTTTTTAAATGCTAGTTAAGCTTGATATGATAATTTTTAATTTAATTAAACATTATAGAAATCATGAGATATAACTGTAAAAAATAGTTTTTTTTTTCTTGTAGAAAAGTTCAGTTAAAAGCAGTAGAAAGACACAATAAAGGTGAGTCTCTGAAAAAATTCTGTATTAATAGTGTGTGAGCAAGAAAATTAAGAGTTGGAAAAACCAATTATAAAAATTTCAAGGTTCTCTCAGATTGTTTGGCAAGTGTTTTTTAAAGGTATTGTTCCAATTCAAATAAAATATAACCAGATATTATAGTATATTTGTTATGAGTGTGCATTTAGTAAGAAAGATCAACAGATGGATGTATCTCAAAAAGATAACCTTGGCTTCACATCAAAGGACTGGCAAAGGAATATGCACTTTGATGTTTTATGTTAAAAATATGGGGAATCTACAACATTCAGATGAGAGAAATCAAAGGCAACCTAAATTAATGGAGATATCCATGTGTATGGACAGGAAGACAATATTGTCAAGATGTTAGTTCTTCCTAACTTGATCTATAGATTCAAAGCCATCTCAATCAAAACCCCAGGAAGTTATTTTCTGGATATCAACAAACTTATTCTAAAGTTTATATGGAAAGGCAAAATGCCAGAATAGTTACCAGAATATTGAAGGAGAAGAACAAAGTTGGAGGACAGACAATACCAAACTTTATGACTTACTATATAAAGTCACAGTAATTAAGAGAGTGTGGTATTGGTGAAAGAATAGAAAACTGGTCAATGGAACAGAATAGAAAGCCAAGAAATAGACCCACATATAGTCAACTGATCTTTGACAAAGGACCAAAGGCATACATGAGCAATGGAGAAAAGATAATCTTTTCAACAAATGGTGCTGGAACAACTGGACATCCATATGCATAAAATGAATGTAGCTATGGTCTTTAAACCCTTCACAAAATTAACTCAAAATGGGTTACAGATCTGAATGTAGAATGCAAAACTATGAGACACCTAGAAGATAAATAGGAGAAAATCTAGCTAACCTTGGGTTTGGTGGTGACTTTTTAGATACAACACCAAAGGCACAATCCATGGAAGAAAGAATTTATAAGCTGGACTTCATTAAAATAAAAAAAATTCTGCTTTGTGAGAGACACTGTCAAGAGAAGGAAAAAACAAGCTACAGACTGGGAGAAAATATTTACAAAACAAGTATCTGATAAAGAACTGTTATCCAAAATATCCAAAGACTCTTAAAACTCAAAAATAAGAAAACAAACAACTCAAAAAAAATGGGCCAAGGACTTTAACAGACACCTTGCCAAAGAAGATATACAGGTGGCAAATAAGTATATGAAAAGGTGCTCCACATCATATGCCCTCAGGGAAATGCGAATTAAAACAATGAGATACTACTACACACCTATTAGAATGGCTAAAATCCAGAACACTAATAACAATAAATGCTGGAGAAGATGTGGAGGAACAGGAGCCCTCATTCATTGCTAATGGGAAAGCAAAAATGGCAATAACTTTGGAAGGCAGTTTGGCAGTTTCTTATAAAACTAAGCATTCTCTTCCCATATGATCCAGCAATCACACTGCTTGGTATTTACCCAAAGGAGTTGAAAATTATGTCCACACAAAAACCCACACATGCATGTTTATAGCAGCTTTATTCATAATTGCCAAAACTTAGAAGCAACCAAGATGTTTGTGTTAGTCCACTTTGCATTGCTGTAAAAGAAATACCTGAGGCTGGGTAATTTCTAAAAAAAAAAAAAAAAAAAGAGAGAAATTTGGCTCATGGTTCTGCAGACTATACAAGAAACAGCATGCTAACATCTGCTTCTGGTAAGAGCTTCAGGGAGCTTCTAATCAAGGCAGAAGGTGAAGGGGGAACAGCCATGTCATATGGTGAGAGTGTGATAAGGAGACGTAAATTCTGGTCTCTCCAGTTAGGCGGAAGGCCAGAGTCCACCCCAGACGCAGAGAAAAGAAAGAAGGTCTCAGTCTCGTGATTATTGACAGTGTTGATCTGCTAGCATAGTACAATGGGTGAATAATCAAAGAGACCTAAGGCAGGTCCTAGGTCCAAAGGAAGGGGGAGTCGATTTAACAAATACTGTCGAGCTATATGAAGTTAAATTTTACAATGCTTATTTAGGTTGTAGGATGCTATCTGCTTCTGTAAACCTGCTTGCTTTTTACTCGATTGTTTAAAATAGTTAATTAGATAGGACCAGAGGGTCTTTAGATGATCTCATAACTTTAAAGCTGGAAATTGTTGCCTAAGATGTCCCAAGGTGTATATGTTTAATGTTCCATATGGTGCAATGTTGAAGGGGATATAAATTGTCACAAAACCGGTGCTCAGGGCCGCAGTCCGAGCTCGGTGAGACTCCCTGCCGGAGAGCGTGCCACTGGCCAGCTAATAAAGACTCACTAAATTTCGATCAGTCTTTCGTGGTTCACTTTCTCGCTCTGGTCCATAACAAGAGAAGGAGCAAAGAGAGAGAGAGGAGGAGGTGCCAGGTTCTTTTAAACAACCAGTTCTCACGTGAACTAATTACAGTGAAAACTCACTCATAATCATGGGGAGGGCACGAGCCACTCATGAGGGATCTGCCTCCAAGACACAAATACCTCCCAACAGGCCCCGCCTCCAACATCGGGCATCGAATTTCAACATGAGATTTAGAGGGATCAAACATCCAGACCATATCAATGTCTTTCAGTGCGTGAATGGATAAATAAACTGTGGTACATCCTATGAAATGAAACTGTAAATAAGACCTCAAGCTCTCCAGATAAAATGGACAATCTGTGGCTGGTAGAGGTGCCTGAATTAAGATAATAGGAACCCAGTGGCTTTGGTGAATGAAAGAAGGCAGTCACATACCCTTTGTTCCCAGAGAAGACTCCAAACATCCTGTTTGTGCCTCTGAGCTAAGATGGTCCCTATAACCAGAGTTGAGAAACAGTGGCTGGAAGACTCCTCCCACCAGACTGGTTTGGGGCTTACAAACCACACAGTCGGGGCTCATTTATTTTCAACCAGTCGGGACTGAACAAATTTAAATCTTTAATTTGTATATACAGAGATTGGTAACTTTCCTTATTTAAGCCAGATTTCCTCTTTGTGCTCTGGAACATGCTTTCATTTTGCACTGGAGGCTGCATGTGCCCAATCTGCAGATTGTTTTTTCATACAAAATAAAGCTCTTTTCCCCTGCAGATCTCATGGTCTTTTGTTAACAATCCAGACAATGGAATATTATTCAATGTTAAAATGAAATGAAGTATCCAGCCATGAAAAGACATGGAGGAACCTTAAATACATACTACTAAGTGAAAGAAGCAAATCTGAAAAGGCTACATACTGTATGAATCCTACCATATGACATTCTGGGAAAGGCAAAACTAGGGAGGCAATAAAAAGATCAGTGGTTGCCAGGGGTTAGGGAGGAGGGACGGATAAATAGGTGGAACAAACAAGATCTTTAGGATAGTGAAACCACTTTGTATGATACTATAACAGTGGATATATGTCATTATACATTTGTCCAAATCCATAGATTGTACAACACTAAGAGTGAACCCTAATGTAAACTATGGGTTTGAGTGATAATGATGTGTCAATGTAGGTTCATCAATTGTAACAAATGTACCACTCTGGTGAGAGATGTAGGTAATGGGGGAGGCTATTCATGTGTAGGGGAAGCATGTATATAGGAAATCTCTGTACTTTCCATTCAATTTTGCTGTGAACCCAAAATTGCCTATATTAAAGTAATATAAGGCCATAAGGCAAGAGCTATGGTAAAAGTCTGATTTCTACAGAAGTATATACGTAGCTAAAAATTAACCAGCCATTGTTTCCCAGCTTGTCTTCCTTAAATTGCTTACTGCTTAAGAGGCACATATCCTTGACTGATGTAAGATTTGTGACTTCCCCAATTGTTTCTATAGATAACATTGCTATTGTAAAATGTCAGATTGGTCTTTGAAATATCTTCCAGACTCTGAATTCAGGGGGACAAAATGACACCAACAAGACCAGTGGGCATACATGAGAAATGACTCAACAGGTCCTGCAACCCTTTTACCCCAGAACTGTCTCACCCAAGAAGACAATTTCTGCTTCCCAACCCTATGAGTCTGTTCCTAGCCAATCATCGGGCTCAATTCCCTAGCCCTTTGTTTGCCAAACTACCTTTAATGATCTTAGCCCCCAAATTCTTGGGGAGGTGGTGTTAGAGCCAGTTCCTCTCGGCCCCAGGAACAGAGAGACAGAGTCACCGAGGCTGCAAAAGGCAAAGGAGTTTACTGGCTAGCTCAAGCTAGGGTCCAAGTCCCAGAGCACCAATGCAGTGGCCTCTCCACGAACTAGGACCCCGCCCTGGAGTAAAACTAAGCTTTTATACTTTCCAGTGGGCTACATACGCTGTGCACACCATCCCCCCTCCCTCCCTCAGTTCATTTGTTCCTTCAAGACTGGCTGACCGTGTCGGCTCCTCATTGGTCGGTTCCATGGTCGCGTTAACTCCTGATTGGTCGGCTCCAAGCCTTGGGATCCTCCGGTGGTCATTGGGTCATTTCGGGGAAGGGGAGGGCCCACGCTAGGGAAACCGAAATTTAGGCCTATTCCAGGAAGCCTAGCCTGTCATGGAGTTACCTTTGCTCTTACAGTGGATTTGAGAAATTTCTCCTCTCTCCTCACTAAGTACACTGTGATATTAAACTCCTTCTCTGCTGCAACCCCTTCTGTGTCTGTGTATTGGCTCCCTCCTGGGCAGAGGGCAATGAGTCTGGTTAGGTGGTAACAAACCTAACACTGCTCTAAAAACAAAGTCCATTAAAAATATTTAGTATAATTTTTTATTCTTATGTCAAGTGATTTTTTGTATTGACTATATTAAATAAGAAGTTTTCTTTAATATTTGCATGGAAAAAAAGGCTGAGAGGCTTCTAATCCTCGTATGGTTGTGACATTGTGAAATACAGGTTGAGTATCCCTCATCCAAAATGCTTGAACCAGAATGTTTCAAATTTTGAATTATTTATTTTGGAGTATTTGCATTATACCTTGAGCATCCCAAATCGCAAAATCTGAAATCTGAAATGCTCCCATGAGCATTTTCTTTGAACTTCATGTTGGCACTCAAAAAGTTTCAGATTTTTGAGAATTTTGGATTTTGGATTTTCAATTTGGGATGTTCAACTTCTATGTATTTGGTTTTCTTCTTCATTCCCTAGCAAAAAGCTCCTAAAACTCTTGGAATCTCTGGAGTGATAAGAGTGTGTTTTGTATGCTAATGAGATGACTGGTAGCTGGAGGCTTCTAGGTTTTAGGATGGGGGAAGGAAATACTGAGGCATGATTAGAGGTCTGGGACTTTCAGCCCCACTCCCTGACTTCCAGGGAGGGGAGAAGGGCAAGCTTGAGTTGATCACCAATGGCCAATGATGTAATCAATCATGCCTAAGTAATGAAACCTCCATGAAAACCCAAAAGGACAGGGTTCAGATAAGCTTCAGGATTGCTGAACAGGAGGAGGTTGCTAGGGGGTGGTGTGCCCACAGGGCATAGAAATCCCACACCTTTTCCCACAACACATACTTTGCCCTAGGCATCTCTCCCACATGGCTATTTATCTTCAGCTTTTTAAATATCCTTTATAATAAGTGGCTAAATGTAAGTATGTATACCGTGGAGTACTACTCAGCTATAAGAAACAATGGTGATATAGCACCTCTTGCATTTTCCTGGAAAGAGTTGGAACCCATTCTATTAAGTGAAGTATCCCAAGAATGGAAAAAAGTAAGTAAAATGTTTTCCTTGAGTTCTGTGAGCTAGTCTAGCAAATTAATCCAACCAGAGGAGGGAGTTGTGGGAACTCCAATTTAATACCTGTCATCAGAAGCACAAGTCACAACTTGGGGTTTGCAACTGGCACCTGAAGTGGGAGAAATCTTGTAGCACTTGGCTCTCAACCACAGATTGTGGGGTTTGAGGCTATTTCCAGGTAGATAGTGTCAGAACTGATTTGAATTAGAGGACACACAACTGGTCTCTGCTGCAGAATTGGTTCCTGGTGGGGAGAAATTCCCACACATTTGGTTGACCAGAGGTGAAGTGCTGTGCTGAGTAAGTGTGTGAGAGTAGGATAAAAGCACTTTGGCCTTGGTTTTTCTCATATCTTTTACCAGTGGTATATTACAGTTGTAATTTTTTCTTTATATATTTTTTTCATATTTTCTATAATAAATATTTATATTTTAAAAGGTTATCTAAAAACTATTGGATATAACATGGAAGAGTAAAAGTAGTTTAGACTACAGGGTAATTCTTTAGTATTTACCCCAAGAATCTTTCTATTATTCTGACAGTTGTAACACTTAAACTGTATTTGAAATTAGTATCCTGTTCTGGTATAACCACTTTGATATCCCAGCAGATTTCTGATTTGTTGTTTTGTCCCTTTGCCATGAGGAAATAGCTGCCTGGAGTTCCTTTCTGTTGTCCATATTATGTGTTATGGATTCTAGAGAATTTTATGTCTTTTTGTAAGTATGGCAAAAATTGCTTGCTTGTTGTAAATATCAATTTGTTGGGAGATATTCATAATGTTGAGTTTATGCACTGTCTGTAAATCCACTCTTTCCTCTTTTGCCTGAAGATATACTTGGAAATAGAATAATTCATCACTTAAGTAATTTTCCATAAAATATCAGAAATAAATAAAAGAAAGAAGTACACTCAAGTGAAATGTATTGAGTATAATTATGTAAGTGTACTACAGAAACTGAACTTGGGAGAGAAAAGAGTAGATTTTTTATAAGGTGCTCCAAGGGAAATAGAAAATGTCACATTTTAGTATAGACAGAAAATCAAGAATTAAATGTTCAAAAGCTGTAACAAACAATGGGTGCAACTTTTAAGAATCTACTCATTTCTAATAAAATACTAGTCAGTGCCAGGATGAAGCTAGGATATGGCCTTTCTCCAGTTGCCTTGTCCTCAGACCCCTTTGGCTACCAACTTGCAATCCAGAATTTTCATGCAATGATTTGTGTGATGAGAAGAGGAATGTGTTATTATGACACTGAAAGCAATCTTTGGTGCCCCCATCTTAGTTCCTTTCTACCTTTGAGTACTTACTGTGTCAAGATGTGCACTTTATTTTGGAATTTACAGTCTAGAAGGGAAAATTTACATACACACAAATCATGCCAAGACCAGACAAACTGTGATAGACAGCAGAAGGGCAAAGTAATGTCAGGACTGCAGATGGGAGAGTGGACAGGGAGACAGGGATATTTGAGCCAAGCCTTAAAGAACTATTACCAAAGAGGGGCCAGTGGGAAGCCCATTCTGATTGGCATGGCTTCCTGAGGTGGAAGACAGATGAACCCAGAAAGTGAGGTGAAGCCTTGATTATTTCACCAGACTAAAAAGTCTGATTTTTGAGTCAAGGTTAGAGCTGGTCAGAGCTGTGCTTTAAGAATGCTCTGCCCTTGAGAGTGGAGTGCACTGGGGAAATGGCAAGAGTGGTGAAATCAACCTTTTTTGTCAACTCTCCAACTCTATTACTCTCCACCCCGAAGTATTTCCACTTGCAATAATCTTCAAATGAGTCAAAAAAAAAAAAAAATCACAGCACTTAACACTGCTCTATCTAGCATCGGATCTTTCATCAGGTGTGCACATTAGGACACTGTTTAGATTCTTATTTACCTGAATCCTGTGGGTCTAAGAGGAAAAAAAGCAATCATGTAATCTTTAAAAAAAAGTGTCACCACATAAACAGAAGTAAAAAAAAAAAGACCATATAATCCTCTCAATAGATGCAGAAAAAGCATTTGACAAAATTTAGCATGTTGTTATGATGAGAATGCTTAACAAAATAGGCATAGACTGGACTTACCTAAAAATGATACAAGCCATACATATATAACAAACACACAGACAACATCATACTGAATGGGGAAAAATTGAAAAGCATTCCCACTTAGAACTGGAACCAGACAAGGTTGCCCTCCATCACTGCTTCTATTCAACATAGTGCTGGAAGACCTAGCCAGAGCAATCAGACAAGAGAAGGAAATCAAGGACATCCAAATGGGGGCAGAAGAGGTCAAACTATTGCTCTTTGCTGATGATATGATCTTATATCTAGAAAACCCCAAAGATTCTGCTATGGGACTACTGGAATTGATAAACAAATTCAGCAAAGTCTCAGGTTATAAAATCAAAGTACAGAAGTCAGTAGCATTCCTATATGCCAACAACAGTCAAACTGAGAACCAAATCAAAGACTCAATAACCTTCAGAATAGCAACAAAGAAAATAAATACCCAGGAATATATCTAACTAAGGAGGTAAAGGACCTCTACAGGGAGAACTACAAAACACTGAGGAAGAAAATAGTAGAGGACATAAACAGGTGGAAAACCATATCGTGCTCATGGGTCGGCAGAATCAACATTGTTAAAATGTGTATATTACCCAAAGTGATCCATAGGTTCAATGAAATCCCTATTAAAATACCAACATCATTTTTCACAGATATAGGAAAAATAATTCTATGCTTCATATGGAACCAGAGAAGATCCTGTATAGCAAAAGCAATCTTAAGCAAAAAGAACAATTTGAGAGGCATCAATTTACCAGACTTCAAGTTATACTACAAGGCTATAGTAACCAAAATGGCATGGTACAGGCAGAAGAACAGAGATATAGACCAATGGAACAGAACTGAGAACCCAGATGTAAAACCATCCTCATATAGCCATCTAATCTTTGACAAAGCAGACAAAAACATACACTGGGGAAAAGAATCCTTACTCAATAAATGGTGCTGGGAAAACTGGATAGCCACATGTAGAACACTGAAACAGGATCTGCACCTCTCACCTCTTAAAAAAATCAACTGACAGTGTATAACAGACTTAAACCTAAGGCATGAAACTATAGGAATTCTAGAAGAAGATGTTGGAAAAACTCTCATAGACATTGGCTTAGGCAAAGAGTTTATGAAGAAGACCCCCAAAGCAATCACAGCAGCAACAAAAATAAACAAATGGGACCTGATCAAATTAAAATGCTTCTGCACAGCCAAGGAAACTATCATTACAGCAAATAGACAACCTGCAGAATGGGAGAAAATATTTGCATGCTACACATCTGATAAAGGGCTGATAAGTAGAATCTATATAGAACTCGGGAAAATCAGCAAGAAAAAATCAAACAACCCTATCAAAAAGTGGGCAAAGAACATAAACAGAAACTTTTCAAAAGAAGACAGACTAATGGCCAAACAACCTATGCAAAAATGCTCAACATCTCTAATCATCAGGGAAATGCAAATCAAAACCACAATGAGATAGCACTTAACTCCAGTGATAATGGTCTGTATCAAAAAGTCCTAAAATAACAAATGCTGGCATGGATGTGGAGAGATTGGAGCACTCATACACAGCTGGTGGGACTACAAATTAGTACAACCCCTGTGGAAAGTAATTTGGAGACACCTCAAAGAGCTAAAATTAGAAATATCATTTGATCCAATAATCTCACTACTAGGCATCTATCCAAAGGAAAAAAAGACATTCTATGATAAAGACATCTGCACTAGAATGTTTATAGCAGCACAATTTACAATTGCAAAGATATGGAAACCACTCAAATGGCCATTAATGCATGAGTGGATTAATAAAATGTGGTATATGTATGTATACCATGGAATACTACTTAGCTACAAAAAACAATGGTGATCTAGCACCTCTTACATTATCCTGGATAGAGTTTGAGCCCATCCTTCCAAGTGAGGTATCACAAGGATGGAAAAACATGCACCACATGTACTCGCCATCAAACTGGTACTAACCGATCAAAACTAAGATGCTCACATTGTAGCAATACTTACTGGGTTCCAGTCAGGTGTGGGGTGGAGGCGTGGGGGGTGTGGGAGTGTGGGTGTGTTGGGGGTAGAGGGTATGGGGGGGTAAACCCACAGCTAATGGAAACGGGGCACACTGTATGGGAGAAGGATATGCTTGTAGCCCTGGCTTGAGCGAGGCAAATGCATTTCATGTAACAAAAATGTTTGTACCCCCATAATATCTTGAGTTAAAAAAAAGAGAAAACAAAACAAAACAAAACAAAACAAAACAAACTTCTGTTATTAGATTTTGGGAATCATTCTTGACATATCCCTTCCTCATATCAGAAGAATAGTCTGAGGACAGGAAAAGCAAGGTATACATTTGCCTTCTTCTATTTAGATGGAATAAGGTACTGATCTCTGCACCATCCATCTATATTTTTAAAATGTTGGACAGAGTCTGAGACTTGTTTAGAAACTATGTCTGTAATTTATATTGCTTGGTTTATTTTCCCAGCATCTCTATCTTCTGGGAAGAAAACTGCTTCTTCCTTGTAGAGCAGCCAAATGTCCTTGGTCACAGGGGTGGGCACATAAGAGAGACAATGGCAACAAGAGAGAAGACAACCAGATGGTATTTCAGGTCTCAGTTCCAACTGTTCTGAGACCAGACACATCCTTTGGTTTGGTGATGTGAGCCATTAACCTTTCCCTTTTTGTATAAGGTTAGACTTTAGTTTATGTTAACCTATAAAAAACTGCAAAAGAAAATACTCTTTAATATGTTTACTCTTTTCCATTCCTACCACATCTGCCCTAGTTATTTTCATGGAAAATGTGCTGGGTATGGGCTTAGGACCACAGACTCAATGGGAAGCATGCAGTGTAGACCCTGAGAAGTTGGCATGGCTTCCCAGTGCACATACAAATCCATAAGTCTAGTGCAGTTAGGGCACCATGGGTCTCCAACAGAGTGGCAGGGCTGGAAACTGGGCCTGGACTGGGGGCAGTTATGATGGCAGTAGCAGCATTAGAAGTACTGGTAGCTCTGGCAACAGCTGTGGAACAGGGAGAGAGGTAATGTACCACATGGGGGAAGTGCGGGAACCCAATGTGGGAAGTTTACTTGCCCATCTGTTTCCAGAGCCTGTCCCTGCACCCTTAGCACAAATATTAAACTGTCCTAAATTATAGGACAGGAGCCGCCTGTGCTCAAACAGTAAACTTTGCGAGTAAATCATTGCCAAAATAAAAAAAGCACCTGCAAGGACATTGTACTACCACACATCAGGAATTATCAGAATTGTTCAAAGACTTTAGAATCTTTGGTTTTAAAAACTACTGCAACACCACAAAGCAAATATACACAGGCTTAGAAATAGAAATTAAATTTAGAGACCATTGCATTTCACAGAAAACAACACTATTTTTATAGGAAGACATGAATCCTAGTGATTGCACTTCTCTGGTTCAACTATGAGTGATACAATGGTCTATGGGGGAAAATCTAAAAAGTATAGTTCTTCCAGAGGGGAGATACCAAGATAATGAAAGCTCTAGACCAGTGCTGACCAATAGTACACTTAAAAAAATTTTTATTTTTATTTTTTAGAGACAGAGTCTCACTGTTTCACCCAGGCTGGAGTGTAATGGCTTGATCATAGCTCATTGCAGCCTCAAACTCCTGGGCTCAAGTGATCCTCCCTCCTCAGCCTCCTGAGTAGCTGGGATTACAGTCGTGCCACCATGCCTGGCTGGGTTTTATTATTATTATCATTCTTACTATTATTTTGTAAAGATGGGGTCTCACTATGTTGTCCAGGCTGGTCTTGCACTCCTGGCCTCATGTGATCCTCAAGCCTGGGCCTCCCAAAGTGCTGAGATTACAGGCATGAGCCAATGTGCTTGGCATATATATTCACTGTGCTTCCACAAAGCAGAACCAGAAACTAATGAATAAGCGGTTACACAGGAACAAGTTTTGGACTTTATATAAAAAACTGTCTAACAACTAGTATATCTAAGATGTGATGGGTAACTAGATGCCCTTCAAGGTCCCTTTCCTATGTTGCACATCTATATTGTATGATCTAAATGTTGGGTGTGCTATGGAGAAAATTAATTTCCAGTTAGATAGCAATGCAATAAGGTCATTTAGGACACCCAGGATAGGTGGCCTTGTCTATTTTTCTATTAAATCCTGGATAAAATATACTCTGTCAATCTCTGAGATTAATAGTTCTATTTTCTACTTACTATTTTTGAGAAAAATCCATTACAAAAGTAATTTGTGAGAAAAAAGAAAACTTTTCAAGAGCTTTTTCTTGAGGCTATCAACATACACATTCTATAAGTTCTTCACTTCCCATCCATGATAGGTTTCTAAGATTTTTGTCTCTAAAACATTGAAAGGTAAACATTAAGAATGATGCTATGCCTAGGTTAGATAATGGCTAATTCCAGTAAGAACATAATCTGACTAGATGGATGCATTTTCCATAATAAATTTTGTGTTTATGTTTTTGCAGTCAGATCTTTTGTGTGACACTCAACTTTGGAAAGAATTATAAAGTTAAAATAATTATGTATTTATTTAACAATTCAAAAGCATTGGCAAATCAAATGATTCAACAACAATATTCACATTGCACACTGTGCTCCAAGCAATATGCAGACACTGTGGTTATAATGGGGGACATGGCATGCTCTTTGCACTCATAGGGTTTATAATCAAATACAGCAAATAGACAAGTAAACTATCGATCATAGCTTGGAAATCACACCCCCTACCTCCCTTTAAGTCCCCACTTGCAACCCCTCCCCCTCCCCCTCGCTTCCACCCCCAGCCACTCTCACCTTCCATCTTGGGGGTCTGAGGAACGCAAAGTCTGGATACACCACATCCAGGAACTCTGTCTGGTGTCACCCAGGGCTGAAAACAGGGGCATTGTGGGGCCAAGGCCTCCCCCTAACTGCGGTTAGAAGTCCCCTCACTCCTAGGGTCCCCTCTGTCTACAGTGAGGGGGGCCCTCACTAATCTCTCCGGTTCTTCACATTGTACAGCTAGGACTGAGGAATTTTTCCCACCCCACAAAGGGGGAGGGCCTCTATCCCAACACCCCCCCCACCTCTTCACCTCCACTCCCCGCCTCCTACCACCTTACTGCAGTCATCCATGAGAGATGCCAAGCAGGGTCCCTGGTTGTGGTGTATTTTGATTTCCATCTTGACAGTTTGAGGGAAGCGTACCTTCATCTGAGGGGGGCCAAGTTAAGTCTTCAGAGGGAAGACTCTGTAACCTTGCCAGACATCAATGTGAGGAACTTGACGGAGGACTTAGGAGACCTCTCCCTACAGATAAAGGGGACACTAGTCCTGCTCTGTCCTTGCTGTCACCTCTGGGAAGCCCCAGGCAGGGTCCCCAGATGTACTGTTTCCTGACTTCCATTTTGGCATTCTGAGGGGTGTGGCTTCAGATCAGCAGAGGGAGGAGTCCTAGATCTGGCCAATCATGGAGGGGAGAACTCTGAGGGAGGCTTGGGGATGCCTTGCACCATGTATATAGGGGGCTCCAGCCCTGCCCTGCCTGGCAGTTATCGCTGAGAAGTTCCAGGCGGTCTCCTCAGTAGTACTGTTTTCCGTCTTCCATTTCAGGACTCTGACAGAGGTGAGGCTGTCTCTGAGGGGTGTAGGGTCAGGTTGGTAGAGAGAGGAGTTCCAGGCCCAACCAGAGTTTAAGATGAGAACCCTGAGGGACACTGGATCTCTCCCCACAGAGTGGGCCTGGGGTAAAAGCCCAGCTGTGCCCCTGGGATGCCCCAGTCAGGGGTGGCAGGATGTGTTTCCTGACTTCCATTTTGGTAGTTTGAGGAGAGTAAGGCTTCCTCTTAAGGGTCCCAATTCAGGTCAGCAGAGGAAGGACTTCCAGGCTCTGTCCAATATCAAAGTGAGAACCTGGAAAGAGACCTCCCACTGCAATCAGAGGGGCCCCCAGTCCTGCCCTGTACTTGTTGTCAGCCCCGAGAAGCCCAAGACAGGTTTCCTGGATGTGATGTATACGGGCTTCCATCTTGGTGTGGGAGGGATGGGCGAGACGTTTTCTGAGGGGGCTCTGCTCAGGTCGGCAGAGAGAGGAGTCTCAGGTCCTTCCGGGTATTAAGTTGAAGTCCCTGAGGGAGGAGTGAGGAGACTTCCAACTCGAGGTAGCGGAGGGCCTCACGCAAGCCCTTGGCGACTCCATACAGGGTTCCCGGATGTTGTGTTTATGGACTTCCACCTTGGGATTATTGCGGGGCGGGGGGGGGGGGAGGGGGGGGAGGCTTTTTCCGAGGGGGCCAGACTCAAGTTGGCAGAGGGAGGAGTCCGAGGCCTGCTGGGTATTAAGTTGACGTCCCTGAGGGAGGAGTGAGGGGCCTTCCAACCTGAAGTACGGGGAGGCCTCAGCCCTTAAGTGTCCCCGGCTGTCGGCCATTAGTGAACCCAGACAAGGTTCCCGGATGTAGTGTATCCAGACTTCCATCTTGGGAGTCAGAGAGGTGAGGCTTTTTCTGAGCGGGCTTGACTCAGTTCTGCAGAGGGATGAGTCCCAAGCTCTGCCAGGTATTAAGTTGAAGTCCCTGAGGGAGGAGTGGCGGGTCTTCCAACCCCAGGTAGTAGGAGGCCTCAGCCCCCGTGTGGCCCCTGCTGTCGTCCCGTCCCTTGGTGACCCCAGACAAGGTTCCCGGATGTAGTGTATCCAGACTTCCATCTTGGGATTATTGGGGGGAGTGAGGCTTTTTCTGAGGGGGCCAGACTCAAGTTGGCAGAGGGAGGAGTCCTAGGCCCACCCCAGGCATTAAGTTGACATCCCTGAGTCAGGGGTCTTCCCACTGTGGACAGTGGAGGTTCCACAGAAACCTGCCCCTTGTGTCAGCACTGAAAAGCTTCAGGCAAGGGAATTAGTTATCAACCCTCTCAGCTGACTTTCTTTCCTGGTGTCTTAGGGAGATGGGGGCCTTAGGCTGAGGGAGGCATCCTTAGGTCAGCAGAAGGGAGGCAGTGCAGGCCCTGTCAGGAGTTAATATGAATACTTTTAGGATGGCTAATGGGAGCTTCCGCCACAGAGGGGGCCCTCACAGAAACCGTATCATGCCCTCCCCACCCCCCATCAACCATGGCAGGACCCGGACATTGGCACTTGCTCATTTGGAGCTTGCTTCATGGAAGTGAGGCCTTGATATGAGAGACAGACATGAATACCTTGAGGGAAGACAGAGGGTACTCCCTTGCTGCAGAACAGATGGGCTCCATCCCCTGCTCTTAACCCTGGAAAATCCTGTGCAAGGGTACAGGATGCGACCTCTTTAATGTCAGCTTGGCAGAAGGAGTCTCAGACCCTACTGGGGGTCAATTTAAGGACTGAAGAAACCTTTTACATCAGAGCAATTGGGACTCAGCTCTTCTCTGCCCTCGCTGTCAACAAGGGAGGACTAGAAGAATGGTGATTGGATATGGAACCCCTTCACTTTTGTCTGGGGGGAGGTGTCTCAGGAAGGTGACAACCTTGGTCTATTGGGTGTGGCCTGAGTTCAGCAAAAGGAGGAGTCTCATGCCCTGCCAGGTGTCAAGATAAGGACTCTGAAGAGGATTAGGAGACATGCTGCATGTAGAGAAATCCCATAGAAATCAGCTTCTGCTGGTCAGCCCTGGGAGGGCACAGAGCAGGGTTGCCAAATATGATTTCTCAGTTCCACTTTGAGAGTCAATGGAAGTGAGGCTTTTTCTGAAGGGTGTAACCTCAGGCAAACAGAGGAAACAGTCCCAGGCCCTACCAGGTGTCAAGGAGATGACCCTGAGGGAGGACTGAAAGTATCTCCCACCCTAGGTAGATGCTGCCCAGGCCAACCCTGCCTCTGCTGTCAACCTTGGAAGACCGCAGGCAAAGTTGACCAGATGTGGCACTTCCTCACTTTTATATGGAGCTTGGTCCTCAAGGAAGTGAAGGGCTTGGTCTGAGGAGGTGACAGTCTGGAGGGAAGCACATTAAGTCATCAGAGGGAGGAGTCCCAGGTTGGCGGGGTGTCAGGATAAGGACCCATGATGAGGACTTAAGGTCCACTTCCCCTTCCCCCCAGAAAAGAGGGAGTCTGAGTATCCCCTGTTCCCCGCCCCCAGGAGGATCTGGGCTGGGGTGGCCAAATGGAATGAGCTCTAACTTCTGCCGCAAGCTTGACCAGGAGTTAAGGGCCTGCAGTGTTTCAGGATGGTAAAGTCTTGGTTGGAGGGGGAGATATTAGGTCAGCAGAGGGTGGGACAGGCCCTTCTAGGAGTAAAAGTGAATACTCTGAGGTAGGACTGAGTGTATTACCCAGCATAACAAACCTTGGGCCGGGGTGTAGATTTGGTGCCTTTTTATTTTTGTCTCATGTGTCCCAGGGAAGTGAAAGCCTTGATCTAAGCCTGTGACATTAGCAGAGGGAGGCTTCCCAGGATCAGCTGAGAATCAAGGTAAGGTAAAAATATTGAGGGAGGACTAATGGTACTCACTAACCCAGATAGAAGGGGACCCACAGAAACTTTACCCTGTCCCTGCTGTCAATCCTGGGAATATCTGGGCAAGAGTGACCAGACATGGTATGCCGTCACTTCTTCCATGAGGTGGGTGCCAGTGTCTCCAGGAGGTGAGGCCTCAATCTGAGAGGGTGAGGTCGGGTCCCCAGAAGAGGTGTGACCAGACCCTGCAAGAAGTAAAGAGGAATTCTATGAGAGGGGACAGAGGGTACTCCCCATCGCAGAACAGGTGGGATCCAGCCTTTGCTTCAGCCTGGGAGACTCCAGGTAGGGGTGGCTGGATGTGATGTCTCTTCACTTTTGTCTTAAGAGTCTCAGAGAGGTGAGGGCCTTGGACTGACCACGAAGGCAGGTCAACTGAGGGAGCCACATCAGGTCAGCAGAAGGAAACCTCCTGGACTACCAGCAGTCAAGGTAAAGACCTTTGGTGAGAACAAAAGTTAACTCCCAATTGAGAGAAAAGAGATCCCCCAGTCTGGCTGTCTCTTGTTCTCAGCCTTGGGAGGACCCAGGCAGGGTTGGTGGGATGTGGTGCACCCTCACTTTCTCCCAGGATGGAAGAGGTGCCTCAGAGAGGTGAGGTCTTGGTCTGATGGGACAATGTCAGGTTGCAACTCAGGCTATTCAGAGAGTAAAGATGGATTCTATGAAGGAGGACTTAGGGAATCCCCTATGGCAGAACAGATGGAGTTCAGCCCCTCTGTCAGCCCTGGAATGCCCAGGCAGGGGTGGCCAGATGTTGTGCCTTCTCACTTTTGTCTGGGTTCTCAGGAGGTTAGGACTTTGGTCTGAAAAGGTGACAGTCTGAAGGGAGGCCACACTAGGTCAGCAGAAGAAGGAGTCCCAGACTACCAGGATTTAAGGTAAGGAACCTGAGTGAGGACTGAGGGCACACTGCCCCTTCATAGGACTGAAGGCACACTCAGCCCTACCTTTCCCTTGTTTTCAGCTCTTGGAGGCCCTGGAGCATAGAGGCCAGAAGTGGTGCACTCTTACTTCAATTTTGGTAGTCTCAGGGAAGTGAATGCTTGTTCTGAGACAGGTAGACCCAGGAAAGCAGAGGGAGGAGTCCCAGGCCCTTCGAGGCATCAAGATGACAAATGAGGGTACTTCTCACCTAGAATAGGTGGGATCCCCACAGAGTTTGGCCAGCCCTTGCTGTCATCTGTGAAGGCATGGTTGGAGGTGGTGCTCTCTTACTTCCCCCTTTTGATCTCAGGAGTGTGAGATCTTATTCTGAGAATTTGCCTCAGGCCAGCAGAGGGGTAGAGTCCAGACCTTGCTAGGGGAAAGAGGAGGACCTTAGTGAGCGCGGAGGGAGACCATCCACCCCAGAAGTGTAAGGACCTTACAGAATCCGCCTGCCACCCCCGTCAGCCCTAGGGAACACAGAACAGTGCTTGCAGTCTGCAACCTGAAAGGACCTCTGAATACCTCTTACAGGGGCTTTAGGAACTGGGGGTGAGGGGCTTGGTCTGACTTGCATGCCCTCAGGTCACAGAAGAGAGGAGTCCCAGTCAAAGTGAGGCATATACTCTGAATATGTACCAAGGGCCCTATCCCCCAGAACAGAGGGAACCCTGCAGCACCCAACCCCACCCACTCTACTGTCAATCCTGGAGCCTCAAGTTTTGCTGACTGGCTGCACCTGAAGAGCTTTCTCACATCTTCCTACATTTTCCTAGGGGACAGTCAGTCTAGGAAGACAGAAGACCTGTGAGTCCTTAGAGCTCAACTAAAGAGAAGACCTACAAGTCATCCTTTGTCAGAGCCATTATGGGTGAGTTTCTCAGCTGAGGCCACTCACACTGTCTCTCTCTCCCCAGGTCTGTGGGATCTCATCACCCACACTCTTGCTCACACTCTTACCTGCTACTCCCAACAAAGGTTGTCATGCCTCACCTTCCAAAGCACCCACGCCTCTCCTTTGAGAAACTCTTTCAGGTCCCAACTGAGGCACAGGAGTTGGTGGATGTACAGGTTCCCACATCTGAGGAGGAGGAGGAGACCGCCACCATTTCTTCTTGCTCTTTCAACTACTTTCCCTCCTCCTCCTCCTCTTCCCCCTCTCCCTCTCCTTCCCCCTCCTCTTCTCCCATCCCCTCAACCCCCTCCTTCTCTTCCTTCCCACCCTCTCCCTACTTCTCCTTCTCCTCTTCCTCCTCTTCCTCTCCTCTGGTTCTAGAGGAAAGGGTGCCTACTCCTGGGATGCTCAGTCCTTCCCAGAGTGCTCAGTGCTCCTATTTCTCCTCCACTTCATGGAGCATATCAGATGAAGAGTCCAGCAGCCAAGAAGAGGAGGAGAGTTCAAGCATGTTGCAGTCCTCAACAGATGCTGAATCCTTGCTCAAAGACCCACTAGAAGAAAATGTGACTGATTTGGTGCATTTCCTGATCCTCAAGTATCGACTGAAAGATCCTATCACAAAAGCGGAAATGCTTGAGGTTGTCACCCAAAGTTACAAAAATGAATTCCCTGTGATCTTCAATAAAGCATCTAAGTGCTTAGAGCTGATCTTTGGCATTGATGTGAAGGAAATGAACCCCACTGGCCATTCCTATGTCCTTGTCAACTCACTAGATCTCACCTATAATGAGGTGCTGAGTGACAATCAGAGCATGCCTAAAAATGGTCTCCTGATAACTATCCTGGGTATCATATTCATAGAGGGTAATTGTGCCTCTGAAGAAAGCATCTGGGAGTTCCTGAATACAATAGGAGTGTATGATGGGAAGGAGCATTTCATTTATGGGTATCCCAGGAAGCTCCTTACTGTAGATTGGGTACAGGAAAATTACCTGGAGTATCAGCAGGTGCCCCACAGCAATCCTCCACACTATGAATTTCTGTGGGGTCCAAGAGCCCACGCAGAAACCAGCAAGATAAAAGTCCTGGAATTTTTGTCAAAGGTCAAAGGGTTTGACCCCACTACCTTATCAGGCTGGTATGAGGTGGCTTTGAGAAATGAGGAAGAGAGAGCCAGGGCCAGGATAGACACCATGGACAGGGGTGCTGCCGTGTTCATTGCACAGCATTGGTAAGCAGCTTCACCTGCCCCAGGTGAAGAATGAGGCACATTCTTCACTCTGTGTTTAAAGAGGGCAGTGAAGGCTCTAAGTAGGGAGGGCCAGAGTCAGGCTGGGGAGAACAATGTGTACAACAACTTTGTGTTCCTTTTCTATGTAGGTGGCACCAAGGTTTATCTTTTGATATTTTTCAAATGCTATTCCTTTTAATAGAAGATTTATTACCTTTAGAATCTTGAGTATATTGAGGCCAGGTGCGGTGGCTCACACCTGTAATCCTAGCACTTTGGGAGGCTGAGGCGAGCGGATTGCTTGAGGCCAGGCGTTAGGGAATCTAAGTTTATGAATAACATTGGTCACATGTTTATTAATGTTTATCAGCTTTACATAAAATATAGAGAAAAATGTACCATGCTTAATTTTTGAATTCCTTTAACCCTTTTAGTCTATTCTGTAAAATTAAATGATAAATACCTGGATTTGTTTGGCTTTTTCAAGAAAATAGGAGAAATGTTAATAAATATTAATAAATTAAACCTTCTGCTCACTAATTTTTTATTCACCAAATGGTAATTGGGTATTTTCTCTTTGGAAGGCATTGCAGGGATGCTTGGATAAGCAAGACACAACTCTACCCATGGAATGGTAGAGTCTAGGAACAGCAGTCATATCAGCAAGCTGGTGAGATGTCTTTTAAGACCAAAAGAACAAGTGAAAAGAATGAATGAGCAAGGAAGTGGGACTCTAGATGTGAGCTGTCAAGTGTAAATACCCTGAGCCAAAGCAGTTTGGGGTTTGGGGAAACTGCAATTCCTGGTGTGGGAATTAATTTTATGTTAAGCTCTGGGTGGTGGCAGGGGGCCATGCTCTCAGTCAGTGCATCTTATAGATGAAAGAAAAGCTTGAAACAGAAAACTGCTTAGTAGTTACATTTAGGTTTTGGACAAACCAGAGGGAAATCTCTGCCTGGTGCAGGTATGGAAGGTGTCCTGAACTCTTGTCCCAGTGCAGTTGAACACTGCATGAACTAGGTGTTCCATACACATCATCTGTAAGAATTTCCTGAGAAGTAGTGTGGTAGTGCCTAGAAGCCACTAGGCTGGCATTCTTTTTCCTTGGTGCGATCCAGAGCCCACTCCATTGAAGTAATATTAAAGGTAGATTATCTTGATTATAATTTGGCCAAATCTAAGCAAGGTCTAGGATTTGGTGGCAAGGTCTAGGATTTGGTGGCAGTGAAATGAATTAAAATTTTTAGAATGGATAATCATCTGGGATGAAAGGAAGGAGTTGGTCTTCGAAAAATTTAAATTTTAGGAGCTTTGAGTTATATCAACTGCGGGAAACTAACCTACACCTATATTAATATATCCTCTAAGAGGGAAACTTTAATGAGTTTTATTTGTGAAACTGCATTTTTGGCTGATTTGATATTCTGTCTCCTGTTCAGTTGCATATTTTCTGAGATGTCCTGGATAGATAAAAACAACAAAATCCCAGAGGAGAGGATGGTAGGGTCTGGAGTCAAAATAATGTTCAAAATAACTGCCATCCATTAAAGTTTCAGTATAAGCCAGGCACTGTGCCAGGTGCTTTATTCACATTACATACACTCCAGCAGTCCTACAGGACAAGGCTTATCAAATCCATTTTATATATGAACAACCTGAGGCTCATAGAGCTTGGTAATTTCCCCAAGATCATATGGCTAGTACATGAAGACTGGGACTTGACCCCTGGTTTGAGTTCATGTAGAGTCCACATTGGTCCCACTCCTCCCAGCCTTCTGTTTTTCAACTCATTTCTCTTCCCACTTCTCCGTAATGTCTCTTAGGTGACAAAAAGGACCCTGTGCCAAGGTACTAAAAACAGGCCTAAAGAAGGAAGGGAAAATGAGAACAAAACATTATGTGAGGATTGCCTGAGCTCTATTTAACCTAGTACCCTCTGGCCTGGAGCTCCAGGATAGAGTCAGTCCGGGTGATGGCATTTTAGTCCCATCCCAGCACTTTCTCACATTACAGCACCCTTCCCTTGGTGTTACCCATTGTGCCCTCCTGTCCAACTCTGGAACCTGGCCCGATGACCGGCTTGTTACTGTGGTCTCCTCTGAGGGCTGTGCCCTGCTCACAGTGGAACAACCCAGAATCACCTGATCTCTCCTTGACATAGGGCACTTCTACTCCCTGAAGACATCCCCTGATTGCCTCATCCCTCATTCTGGAACCCCTCTGCTATGGTTTGAATGATGGTATCACCTCCAAAATTCATGCTGAAACTTAACCCCCAATGCAGCAGTCTTAAGAGGTGTGGCTTCTAGGAGGTGATTAAGTCATGAGGGCTCCACCCTCATAAATGGGATTAGCACCCTTACAAAGGGGCTGGAGGTTGAAGGAAGAGCTCTCTTGACCTGCCCCTTCTACCTTGCTAGGACACTTGCTTCTCTCTGGAGGATGCAGCAGAAAGGTGTCATCTTGGAAGCAGCAGCCCTTACCATACACCAATCCTGATAGCACCTTGGTCTTGGACTTTCCAGGCTCCAGAACCATGGGAAAAATTTCTATTGTTTACAGTCTATGTTATTAATATTTTGTTATAGTAGCACAAACAGACTAAGACACCCTCTAATAGCAGCAGCTCTTTTAACTTAAAAGTTCAGTTTGGACAGTGTTGTTTAGAATGATCTGTAGTGGGTTGAATGGTGACCCCCTAAAAGATATGTCCAAGTCCTAATTTCCATTACCTGTGAAGGTAGCCTTACTCAGAAATAGAGTTTTTGTAGATGTAATGGCATTAAGCATCTTGAGAAGAGATCATCTTGAATTTAGGGTGGGCCCTAAATCCCATGACTGGCATAAGAGAAAGGAGAGGGAGATTTGACACACAGAGAGACACAGAAAAAATGGAATGTGAAGAATGGAGGCAGATATTGGAGTGATACATCTACAAAGGAATTTAAAGGATTGCTAGCAACTACCAGAAGCTAGGACAGAGCCATGGAATGGAGTCTCCCTCAAAGTTTCAAGAAGAAACCAAACTGCTAACACCTTAATTTTGGTCTGTTGGCCACTAGAACTATGATAAAATACATTTTTGTTGTTTTAAGCCACCCAGTTTGTAGTAACTTGATATGGCAGCCCTCGGAAACTAATACATGGCCACCTCCCCCCAGGTATATTTAATGCATTCTTAAAGGATTTTCCAAATGGGCTTGTAAGTAGAATTGGATTTGGCACATCATCTACTGTTTATTGGGATATAACCCTGAAGTCAGATAGATGGATTTTAACATCACCTTGATATTTGTAGTAGAATTTTAATGGGATGTATTTTTTTGAAATTGGCCACTGAACAAATACACAGATGAATGAGCTTACCCATGTGGTTAAAAAACAAAGCCTCTCTCATATATGGTAGATGAGGAAAGACCATAAAAATCTCTGTGTAAGAAAACATCTATTGAATTCTTAAAATCCATGAAGTCCTTCAAGGAGGTAGGCAATGCTTCCTTAGCAGACATGCTAGTTCTGATTAAAAAAGAAAAAAATATCCATTGTTCTGGACTGCATGTTTGTGTCTCTTTCACTTCAATTCATATGTTGAAACTCCAAAACCCAATAGAATGGTATGGTATTAGGAGGTAGGGCCTTTGGGAGGTGGTTAGATTTGGATGTGGTCATGATGGTGGAGCCCTCATGATGGGATTAGTGTTCTTGTAAGAGAGAAAGATACCAGAGCACTCTCATATGAATGTGCATGTGCGCTCTCTGTCTCCATCCCCCTTACATGAGAATGCAGTGAGAAGACAGCTATTGACAAACCAGGAAGATAGCCCTCACCAGACACCAAATCTGTGGGCACCCTGATCTTGGACTTTCCAGCTTCCAGAATTGTGAAAATAAATTTTTGGTTTTTAAGCCATGCAGTCAATGGTAACTTGTTATAGCCACCCAAGCTGACTAAGACAACCATCCTTCCACTGCCCTTTGTCTGTGTACCTGACCTACGGGAAAATCCCAGTTTGCAGTGTGCCAAAAATCACCTATACAGATGCTCAGAATGTTTGGTCATTTGGAGGGGTAGCAGAGCCTTGTAAGTTAAGATTTTGACCATGTATCCTAAAGAAGGAGAAAATTCCCAGCTTATATCAAGGTTATAGAGGTTATTGCAAAGGGCAGTGTAGAAAAGTTCTACTGGGTGAAGAAAAGTGAATTCTCTCTACTAAGATTTATAGGATCATTTGAAAAGTAGATGTGATCTTGTATATGAAAGCAACTATCACATAGTAGTCTCTTTGAAAATTTGATGAATTTCAAGATAAATTTGGTCTTTTCAGAAACTCTTCCAAGAAATGAAGAGGGTTGTTGTCATAACAAATTATAATTGTTTGTTTACTGAGCATCTACTATGTGGCAGCTTATGGGAGAGATAGGATGTGCTCATCCACATGTTGTCTTCCTCTCCTTCCTGGACTGTTCGTTCACCTGTAGTGAGGGAGGCAGGAGCCAGTGCACCATTTCCATGCTTCTTCTTCTATACAGCAGCAAACATGGAAGCCCCATGTTGAGATGGTGGAGCTATAACACAGAAGTAGCCTGGATCCCCTGGTGTCCAGAAACTAGAAAGTCCCTGCCAACTCACATCAGAATTTATGTGCCCCCAAAATAAAATGTGTTGTGTTAAGCCATTCAAATTTCAGGTTTTGTCTATTGCATCAGCTAGCAGTTACTTGAACTGATATTTTTGTTTTCAGGCTTATTTAAATATTACATTTTACTTACAAAAGCAGTAGTTCATATATTCCTGTTGCAAAAAATTATAAAATATGCAGATCAGTCACCACTCTCCCCTTTACAAAGTTCTTCCAAAATTCAGCCCCCCCCCAAGGAGGTAACCACAGTTAACAGTCTGATGTGTATTATTTTAAAGCTTATGCTAGGTTTTTCATTGATATATGTATTATAAAAACATACTTTTATTCATTCCTTCCTTCCTCCCTCCCTTCCTTCCTTCCTTCCTTCCCTCCCTCCTTCCTTCCTTCCTCCAGCAAATATTTATTCAACATATGATGAGTTAAGAATACCAAGTAAACAAAGCAAAAGAAAATGACAAGTCACTTAATTCAGTCTGTGGGTGAGAGAAGGTGAGGAGAAGATTCTAGAGAATTTTAGGGACATTCTGTGAAATGGTGGTGGACAATGTATCATGAACCTGAGTTCTGAAGGTTGCTGACTAGGTAGAAGCTGTTCCTCTTAGCTGAGATTGAGGATTGGTGACTTGAATTAGGAGTAGAGATGAGGAAAGGAGTGATGAAAAAGGTCAATGTGGGTCATATAGATGGTGAAGTTGTGTAGGCTGTCTAGGAGAAGCTGTCCAGTGGGCAGTAGGAACAACGAGTTGGACTATCAGGGCAGGGGCCTGGGCCAGAGACTTGGGTAGGCTATATCAATAAAAGTCATTTGAAGCTATAGATTTAGGGAAAATCTAGTGTTGTAGAGAAAGTCTTCTACATACTACAGGATGTCATTCCCTCTCCTGCAAGCACAATTAGCAATGAAAATCACACAAAGTTTAATGAATCCAGGGAAAACTTTGAAGGGAGAAAGTACTCACCCAGTAATATGCCAATTGAAGAAAGTTTTTTTTGTGTTTCTTTAAACTTAAATATATATTATATAGATATAACATATATACATACACAGGACACACAAGTACACATGTACATATATTAGGTCATTAAATATGAAATGTCCGATTTCTAATCAAAAGTTTAGTTTATTATACCTCAAACAAGAAGCACTACAATTAATCAAAGTG
The DNA here is from genome assembly GCF_020740605.2 of Lemur catta. NCBI lineage: Eukaryota > Metazoa > Chordata > Mammalia > Primates > Lemuridae > Lemur > Lemur catta. Next base: position 39,557,048 of record NC_059155.1, read on the forward strand.
TGTGTCTAAACTATTGACACAGTTTTGCCATCTTATTAAATAACAGTAGCTTGTTTATGCCAGAAGTGAAGAAACCTGGAGAGCGAGTGACCATGAAATCGCAAAAGGTGTTTTCCACAGCTTGTTGAGAATTGAATATTTTTCCTTGCAAGAAGTGGTCCAAAGCCTGGAGGAAATTGTAGTCATTTGGTGCAAGGTCTGGTGAATACAGTGGATGATAGAGAGTTTCCAAGTCCAGCCGCTGTAGTTTGAGCAGCATGGTTTGTGTGACATGTGGTTGAGCATTGCCTTCCAAGAGAATTGGCCTGTCTCTATTGACCAATCTCAGCTGCTTCACCACAAGCATCCTCATAATTTCGTCTAACTGGTTACAGTAGACATCTACTGTAATCAATTGACTAGGCATGATGAAGATGCAGTGGATAATACTGGCGCTGGACCACCAAACAGACACCATTAGTTTCTTTTTTGATGAATATTCGGTTTTGGACTCTGTTTTGGCACTTCATCTCTACCCAACCATTGTGCCAAACATTTGTGATTTTCAGAAAGAATCCATTTTTCATCACATGTAACAATATGGTGTAGAAATGGTTCAACTTTATGTCGTGACAGCAAAGAAAGGCAAGCCTCAAGACGATTTTTCTTCTGATGCTCATTTAATTCATGTGGAACCCATCTATCCAGCTTCTTTAACTTGCCCATTTGTTTCAAATCTTCCAACAGTATTGGAATAGTAACTTCAAACCTTGCTGCTAATACATGCATAGGTTCAGATGGATTCGCTTCCACTTTTAGCTCGTCATTATCCACCTGGGTCGCAGGTAGCCCACGTGGCTCATTTTCAAGATTAAAATCACCAGAATGGAACTTCTCAAACCATAGACATACTGTGCGTTCATTAGCCACATCCTTCCCAAACACTTGGTTCATATTCCAAGCTGTCTGTGCTGCATTGGCTCCATGACAGAACTCATATTCAAAGATAACACGAAGTTTTGACTTATCCATGATTTCACAAAAATTGCTCTAAAAAGATTGGAAAGATAATCACAAGCCAAAATGTATGCTTGAAAGACTGAGGATGTACCTTCACAATAAAAATAAAACAAGTAGTGTCAAACTGAAATGTTGGAGATATCAACTGTATAACTTAGTACTTAAGGAAATAAGACATTTCATACTTAATAACCTGAATACATATGCACATATACACACACATATGTGTGTGTGTGTGTATATATATATATATTATATGTGAATTTGTGGCTCATTTATGTACTGTTTTGGGAAAATCCTGGAATGGTATAGGAAAACCACTCCCCAAACTGAGATGGATCTGAAAGACCAAAGAAGACTCAGACAAATCCAGTGTAGGGAGTTAGATGAGTTTATTAGAGGTTACGCACAAGGGCTTTTATTCCTGGTCAACACAGGGATCTTCCAGGCACTCACTCCTGGTCAGCACAGGAATCCTCCAGGCATTCACTCTTGGTCAGAGTATGAGCTCTCAGGGCACACACTCCCGGGTGGCAGCAGAAGTTCTTCGGAGAGTAAAGTCTGCATTTGCCCATCAATGGTGTTGCCTTAATCTCTTTTCATTGAGTGACACAGAGCTCTTACATTATATCATCACATGTTTACATTGAAACAAATTAACCATGCATGATAAAATTATCATGTGCCTTCACACAACTCATGTTATGTTAATGATATTACAATTTTCCATTAGGCAGAGATTTTAGTATTACAATTAGCTAAAGGGTGTTATAGGACAACTAAAGCAGTTTTAAGGCAGTCAGGGCTGGCTTAAGCCAGTTATCTCAAGCAAGAAAGTGCTAAGGCACATCTCTTGTGTCCTTGGGCTTGTGGTTATCCTAATCTATTTTGTCACAATTTCGTTGAACACTCCCAGCCTGCATCGTGTTCTTTTTCTGTGTGATGGGGAACTTGCATTTTTTTCTTCATATATACAATGATATAGTGTGAGTTTTCAATCTCACATATTCACATCTGCTATCTCAGGTCACTTTTCAGGCTCTTGTCTTGGCATTCTTCATTCAAGATGAAGTTTACACACATCAATACCCAGACCCTAACTCCTCTAATCTAATGTGTCTGCCTAAGCAGCAGTAACTCAAGCTTCTGCTTCTCATGGCAAACACTTTAAATGATGAGTTTTTTTTTTTTAAAATGCCTGGTATGTGTGGGCTCACCTGGTCACTGCACCAGGGCCTTATGTACAAAGAAGAAAACAGCCAGCCCTATCCAATGGAACTCAGAGTACTCAGACATACAAAAACCAACAGTATACTTCCATTTCTCACTTCTCGGCCGTTTGTCTATTTTTGGCATACATTTTACTTCTATCATACATATGTTACAGACTCCTGTGCATTGTAATTCCTTTTACTTTAAATTGTCCATTATCTCTAAAGACATTTACATAATAAGGAAAGTATCTTCTATATTTACACATGTAGTTGTAATTTCTGGTGCTGTTTACTACTTTTGTAGATTCAGATGTCTACCTGGTATCATTTTCCACTTGCCTGGAGGATTTCCTTTAACATTTCTCATAGTGTACATCTGTTGGTGATGAATTCTTTCACGTTGTGTATTTATGAGAAAGCTTTTATTTCACCTTTGTTTTTGAAATATGTTTTCACTGGGTATAGAAATCTAGGTAGATAGTTCTTATTTTATTCAGTACTTTAAAGATATTGTTCCACTTTCCCCTGGCTTTTTTATTGTTACAAAATACACATAACATAAAATTTGAACAACTTTAAAGTGTACAATTCAGTTGCACTTAAAATGTACAATTAAGTACATACACGTCTTTGTGCTATTGTCACCACTATCCAGTGCCAGAACTTTATGACCCCAAACAGAAACCCCATACCCATTAAGCAGTCACTTCCAATTACCCCTCCTCCAGGTCCCTAGAAATCACTAATCTCCTTACTGTCTCTATGGATTTGCCAATTTTGGGTATTTCATATGAAAGGAATAATACAATATTGGGTCTTTTTTGTTTCTTCTTTTATTGTTTTGACAAGAAATCTATTGTCATCCTTATTTTTTTCCTTTGTAGGTAAAGTGGTTTTCCCCACCTCTGGCTACTTTCAGAATTTTCTCTTTAGCACTAGTTTCTTTTTTTTCTTTATAAAATGTACATTTATTAACTGGCTTCTTTTTTTTTTCTTTTTTTAATTTTATTTCAGCTTATTATGGGGGTACAAAAGCTCAGGTTATATACATTGTCCATGTCCAGCCCATCCCCCTGAGTCAGAGCTTCAAGTGTGTCCATTCCCCAGACAGTGCGCCTGGTACTCACCATGTAGTCATACCTCCATCCCCTCCCCCCACCCCCACCTCCCTGATTCAGCACCTTCAAGCATGACCATTCTCCAGACGGTGCGCAACACACTCATCATGGAGGCATACATCCATCCCCTCCCCCCACCCCCCATCTCAGTCTGATATCGAGTTGGTATCATTCCCCAATGTGCATTTAGGTGATGATCAGGGAAACCAATTTTCTGGTGAGTACATGTGATGCTTGTTTTTCCATTCTTGGGATACTTCACTTAATATAATGGGTTCCAACTCTCTCCAGGAGAACCAGAGATGTTGTATCACCGTTATTTCTTATGGCTGAGTAATACTCCATGGTGTACATATACCACAATTTACTAATCCATTCGTGAATTGATGGGCATTGGGTTGTTTCCACATCTTTGTAATTCTGAATTGTGCTGCTATAAACATTTGGGTGCAGGTGTCTTTTTTATAGAATGACTTTTGTTCTTCCGGGTAGATGCCCAATAATGGGATTGCTGGATCGAACGGTAGGTCTACTTGAATCTGTTTAAGGTATCTCCATATTGTTTTCCATAGGGGTTGCACTAGTTTACAGTCCCACCAGCAGTGTATGAGTGTTCCTGTCTCTCTGCATCCACGCCAACATGTATTGTTTTGGGACTTTTTGATAAAGGCCATTCTCACTGGGGTTAAGTGGTATCTCATTGCGGTTTTGATTTGCCTTTCCCTGATGATTAGAGATGCTGAACATTTTTTCATATGTTTGTTAGCCATTTTTATATCTTCTTTTGAAAAATTTCTATTCATGTCCTTTGCCCACTTTTTGATAGGGTTGTTTGATTTTTTTCTTACTGATTTTCCTGAGTTCTAAATATATTCTTGTTATCAGTCCTTTATCTGATGTGTAGTATGCGAAAATTTCTTCCCATTCTGTAGGTTGTCTGTTTACTGTCATGACTGTTTCTTTGGCTGTGCAGAAGCTTTTTAATTTGATCAGGTCCCATTTATTTATTTTTGTTGTTGCTGTGATTGCCTTAGGGGTCTTCTTCATAAATTCTTTGCCTAGGCCAATGTCTGTAAGAGTCTTTCCTACATTTTCTTCTAAGATTCTAACAGTTTCCCACCTAAGGTTTAAGTCTGTTATCCACCGTGATTTGATTTTTGTGAGAGGTGAAAGCTGTGGGTCCTGTTTCAGTCTTTTACATGTGGCTATCCAGTTTTCCCAGCACCATTTATTAAATAAGGAATCTTTTCCCCAGAGTATGTTTTTGTCTGCTTTGTCAAAGATTAGATGGCTTCTAATTGCCACATTTAGCACTGATTTTAGGCAATTTGGTTATTATTTGTCTTGGTACAGTTTTCTAAATGTTTCTTGTTCTTGGGATTCTTTTAGCTTCTTGGATCATCAAATTTGGTAATTTTATTCATTTCTTGAAATAGTTTTTTCTATCCTTCCTTATTCCTTTTTTGGGATCTCCAAATGTATGAGGCCACTTGAAGTTATCTCATAGTTCAGTAGTGCTCTATTCATTCGTTTCTTTTTTCTTCCTCTCTGTGATTCATTAGGGAAAGTTTCTATTGCTGTATATTCAAGTTCACTAATCTTTTTTTCAGCCTTTGATCCAAACCAATGCATTTTATTGACTTAGGCACTGCAGTTTTCATCTCTCAAAGTTCATTTGGGATCCTTTTATATCTTTCATGTCTGTATTTAGCATGTTTAAAATTTTCTCTTATTTCTTGACCATATGTAATATAGTTATAATAACTGCTTAGGTGTCCTTACCTAACTCTATCAATTGTATTATTTCTAGGACAGTTTTGATCAATTTATTTTTTTCTCATCAATCTTATTTTCCTGATTTTTTTGCATGCCTTCTAATTTTTACTGGATGGTAGACATTGTGAGTTTTACTATATTGAGTGCTGAGTATTTTTGTATTTCTATAAGAAAATCCCTTTGATATTTGTTCTGGGACACAATTAATTTGAAATAGTAAAATCCTTTGGATTGTATTACTTTGTTAGGGGTGCTGTAACAAAGTACCACAAAGTAGGTGGCTTAAAACAACAGACATTTATTCTCTCACAGTTCTGGAAGCTAGACAGCTGAAATCAAGTTTTCGGCAGGGTTAATTGCTTCTGAGGGCTCTAAGGGAGAATCTGTTCCATGCCTCCTAGTTTCTGGTGATGGTCAGTAATCTTTGGTATTTGCTGGCTTGTAAATGTATCACTCCAGTGTCTGCTTCTATATTCACATGGTGTTCTCCCTCTGTGTCTGTCTTCTCCACCTCTTAGAAAGACACCCCACTCCAGTATGACCTCATTTTAACTAATTGCATCTGCAAAGATCCTATTTCCAAAACAAGGTCACATTCACAGGTACTGGGGACTAGGACATGAACAGTTTTTTGGGGGTGACACAATTTAACCCACAACACATGCCTTGTTTGTAGACTTTGTTAGGAAAGATGTTTAGTGTATAGTTACTACTACATCACCCCTAAGCAAAACCATTTGAATATTCTAATCAATACTCTATGAATTAAGACGTTTTCCACTCTAATGCTAATAGGAACTATCCCCAGCCCTGTGTGAGTTCTTGAATTCTCTCTCTGTGTAGCTCTCTCCTCTCGGATATTCTGTCCTACAATTTCTGTGCTCATTTGACTCCCTGGACTCCTAACTCCATCTCTTCAACTCAGAGAGACTGCCAGGCTTCTCCTCTGTGCACTGTGGCCTGCAATCTCTTTCAAGGCGGTGGGTTTGGGAATTGGAGGGCTCACCTCATTTGCTTCCATCTCTGAGATCACTCTCCTGTACAGACTGATGTCCAATAAGTTCAAAATCATTGTTTCATGTATTTTTTTCATTTTTTTACCTGTTTCAGATGGGAGTATAAATTTGGTTTTTGTTATTTCATCTTGGCTAGAAGCAGAAGTACTACAGTGCAAATTTAAAATCTAAAATTTCTAGACATGACAAATGTTTCAACATTGCAAGCTTATTCAAATTAAAACCAAGATCGAAAGACTGACACATATGTTTACATAGACTTACTTACATAAACCAGGAAAATATATAGCAAAATGGCAACAATGTTTTCTTCTTGCTGGAATTATAAGTGATACCTTCATTTTCTTACTGATGGTTTCAATATTTTCCAACACTTCTGAAACACATAAGAATTACCTTTATAATTATAAAATATAAATATTTTCAATGTGATTTAGACTATTTACATGAGTGGATTATTAAAATTTGGTATATGTATACAATGGAATATTACTCAATTATAAGAAACGACAGTGACCTAGCACTTCTTATATTTTCCTGGATAGAGCTTGATCCCATCCTCCGAAGTGAGGTATCACAGGATCAGAAAAATAGGCTCCACATGTACTCGCCATCAAATTGGCACTGACAGATCAGCACTATGGTGCTCACACAGTAGTAATATTCTCTAGGGATTAGTGGGGTTGGGCTGGGGGGGAATTCACAACTAATGGACATGGTGAGCATTGTAGAGGGGAAGGGCATGCTTTTAATCCTCGCTTGAGTGAGGCAAAGACATAAAATGTAATCAAAATTTTTGTACCCTTATAATATTCTGAAATTTAAAAAATGATAAAAAACAAAAAATAAACATAAAAAATAAACACACATTCTCATGGTTTGTTTGCAATATTGATCATACTCTTGCCAGATTCTATTCAGCCTCTGGCATGCTTACCACTTATGTAACTAGAAAGAAAAGACTGTGAAGTACAGTTAGTAGGCAATGTGTAGTCAGCCAATTTTCTTCACACTTTCAAATACAATGTTACACAGATAATAAACTATCTTGTCTTTTAAGCCGTTCCTCCAGAAAAAATGCTAACCATTATTCTAAAAGGAAAAATTATATTTATATATAAACCACATTCTCCATGACATGATTGGAGCCAATATTTATATGAAGGACTGTATGCAGGCAATACTGGCAGGAGAAAGTATGATAATCACATTAATTATTGAGTGTTGTTTATTTGTGTCTTGTCAAAGCTCATAGTAAACAAATTATGTTATTTTAAAAACATGTTTTTCAGCCATAACTGCCATTAATTCCAAGTTGTGCCTGAAAACATATTTTTATTTAAACATTTGATGATTTTCATAATAATTATTTTCATAAGATTTACATAAGAACAATCACCATTTTCTTACATATGTTATTCAACACAGTTACTTAAGTTAACATGTGATTATCTTTCATAAAGTAAATTTCATGTAAAAACTCTGATTCATGATTTTGGTAATACTTCTCTACAGTATAAATTATTCGCTTGGTTGTTAGACATAGCTCACATGCTTATTAACTGTATTTACATTTCTTTCATTTTAATGATTTCATTCACACACTGTTCTAATTTATTAATGTTTTCTCTTAAACTTATATGATTCCATATTATTTTGTGCTTCAGGAATTTCTTCACTACTGTATATTTTATTCTTTGATTTCTTTTTTTTTTCCTTTTTAGAAGAACCTCACATCCTCTTTCCTCCTGTAAGCATTTCTCTTCCTTTATATTTTGGTCCATGTCCCTCTTTCTGAAACTCATTAATCACTGAATTTTACCAAATGATTTCCACCCAAAGGTGTTTCTATAGATATTAAGTGGTATAGTATTTGTACATTATTTATTCCTTTTCAATGTGATAAACTTATATTTTTAGTTTTCCTTTTTAAGATATGGATTCATACTTTCTAAAATAGTGGAGCAGTAAGTGGAGTAATAAAGTATGTAACCTGTTGATAGTGGACTTTTCCACTTAGCAAAATACCATTCAAGTTGTGTGTCAATAGTCCACTCCTTTTTATTACTGAGTAGTATTCCACCGTATGGTTGTACCACAGTTTATATATCCATTCACTCAGGAAAAGATATTTGGGTTATTTCTAGGTTTTGTAAAAGGATAGATAGAGCCTCTATAAACATTCATGCATAGGTTTTAGTGTGAGCATGTTTTTAATCTCTCCCAAGAATGGGATTTCTTAGTCATAAGGTAATTGTAAGTTTATAAGAAATTATCAAATCATTTTTCACAATGACTGTATCATTTAACATTCCCACCAGTAATATATGAGAATTTAAGTAGTTCTTTATACTTGATAGCATTATAACATTTAGTAGTGCACATATGTTAGACATTTTAAATTTTATTTATTCTCATATGTGTGTTGTGATACCATATTTTGGTTTTAATTTTCATTTCTTTAATGGCAAATGATGTAGAACAACTTTTCATGTGTTCTTTGCCATTTGTATATCCACTTTGGTGAAGTGTCAATAGGTATTTTTGTCCATTTTTTAAATTGGGTTGCTTGTTTTCTGACTTTTGAGACCCCTTTATATATTCCTGATACAAGTTCTTTATTGAATACATGATGTGAAAATATTTTCTTTCATATTGTAGCTTTATTTTTTTTCTCCTAACTGTGACTTCTCTAGAGCAAAAGTTTTCAATTTTGAAGAAGTCTAATTTATCAAATTTTTTCTTTTATGACACCATGCTTTAGGTGTCATGTTTAAGACTTCTTTGCCTAAATCCAGGTCATAAAGATTTTCTTGTTTTCTTTTAAAAGTTTTATAGTTTTTCATTTAACATTCACATCTATGATCCATTCTGAGTTAATTTTTGCATAAACTGTGAAGTCTACTTTTTTTTGCATATGGATATCCAATTATTCCAATACCATTTATTTAAAAGACTAAAAATTCTGATTTGAATTATATTTAGAGGTTTGTAAAAGCTCCATGGACCATATTTTCTGGGGACCATACCTGGACTTACTTTTCTGTTCCATTGACCTGTATGTCTATCCCTTTACCACATTGCCTTGATTACCATCATTTTAGTAAATCTTAAAAATCAAGCAGTGTGATTCCTCTAAGGTTATTCTGCTTTTTCAAAGGTGTTTTAGATTTTCCACAGTCCCTTTTTTAAGCATTTGAATCAATGCTTAGATCATTTTGTCAATGTTTAGAGAAGATTTTGCTGGGATTTTCGTGGCATTGCTTTGAATCTATATATCAGTTTTGTGAGAACTGGCATCTTCACTATGTTGAGTATTCCAGTCTATGAACACATTATGTCATTCCATTTATTTTTTTCTTCTTTGATTTCTTTTATCAGTATTTTGTAGTTCTCATTATACAGATATTGTTCATGTTATGTTAGATTTATACTTGGGTTTTCTTTTTTGCATTACTGAAAATGGTAATTTGAGACATTTTTGGTTTCCAATGTTTTATTGTTGTTTTATGGAAACACAAATAATTGTTTTGTGTTGACCTTGTCTTCTGTGACCCTGCTAGTCCTACTTATTAATTTCAGGAGAGATGTTCTTTGTAGTTTTCATGGACTTTTCTACAAACTCTTGGACTCCCAGAAGGCTCCATTCTGGTCTTCTAACTTGAAGATGGGCCTTTACTCTCCCCACTCTGCTGTGCACTTTCCTTGAATAGGTCTGTCTCCCTGGGTATGTGGGAGGATAGAGAGGGAAAAATATCAAAGGAGATTCCTCTTACATTTTTTGGACCAGAGTTCTTCTTATTAGATAGAAGTATGCCCTTCATTCAGAGTTTTACATGTCTGTCAAGCTGTGGCTGATGCTCCTATACAGGGTAATAGCTTTAGGACTGTGGCTTTCCTTGGAGTAGAGACTACAGAAAAAAAAGTGCATGTCCTTCACTGTGTCATGTAGGGTCCCCCTTCCTACTCCTTGGACCAAAAACAGTGGTCTTTCCTTAGAGTTCTTTCTGCCCATACCTCATATGCAAATCTCAAATTTGGAATGGTGTTAACTAAAGTAATATTTTATTCATATTTCCTTAGTTTTTACCTAATGTCCTTTTTCTATCCCAGAATCCCATTCAGGATGCCACATTCCATTTTGTCATCATGTCACCTTAGGCTATCTCTTAGCTGTGATAGTTTCCCAGAACTTCCCTGTTTTTGATGACCTTGAGAGTTTTGAGGAGTATTGGTCAGGTATTTTGTAGAATGATCTTGAACTTGGATTTGTTTGATGTTTTTCTCATGATTAGACTGGGGTTATAAGTTTTTGGGGTGAAGACCAAAAAGGTGAATTGCCATTCTCATAAAATTTTATCAAGGATACATACTACCAACATGACATAATACTGTTGATGTTCACTTTGACCACTTTGTTGAGATAATGCTTCCCAGGTAGATTTCTCCAATGAAGAGGTGCCCCTTTTTTCCATATTTTTATATTGTGGTGTGATGGTTAATTTTATATGTCAACCTGACTGTGCTAAAGGATGCCCAGATAGCTGGTAAAACATTACACCTAGGTGTTTCTATGGGTTGTTTCCAGAAGATATTAGCATTTGAATCAGTATAATCAGTAAAGAAGACCACTTTCACCAATGTGGATGGGCATCACACAATCCTTTGAGGACCTGAATAGAACCAAAAGGAGGAAGAAGGAAGAATTTGCTCTTCGCTTGAACTGGGATATTCATCTTTTCCTGTCTTTGGACATCAGCATTCCTGGTTTTTGAGCCTTTAGACTCAGACTGGGACTTGCACCATCAGCTTCACTGTTCTTGAGCTTTTGGGTCTGGACTGGGACTTATACCATTGGCTTTTATGGTTCTCAGGCCTTTTGGTTTAGAATGGATCTACACAATCAGCTTTCCTGAACCTCCAGCTTGCAGATGGCAGATCTTGAGACTTTCCAGCCTTTATAACTGCATAAGCATCAAAATAAATTTCTTTCTGCATATCTCTATATATCTTATTGGTATTGGTTTTTTCCTTCTCTGGAGAGCCCTGAATAATACTGATTTTGGTATAAAGAGTGGTTCAAGAGGAACAGAATTTTAAGAATGAGCTTTTTGAATTGGTTCTGGGGTTTCAGAAATTGGTTCTCTAATTTGGTTGGATTCAAAGATGCTAATGACACTATTTCACCTAATATATACATATATTATGTATTCACATTTTTATATGTCTCTAATATATATTTCACCTTCATATAAAAAGAGCACTAAAAGTCCATAGGATGAACTGTTTATAGTGATACACAAAATGTACGCATTGGATACTCCTAATTAACTACTTATAAGAAGCAAGGAGCTAGGTGACTCTGTATATAGTAATTTCAAAAATTTTGGGAAACTAATAAGTATAATGACTTTGACTGGTTTCTCCTAACATTGCTAGACAAAACGATGAAAGAACAAGATGAACTCAGGGATATGAATTCCCAAATCAAGCACCATATAAACCACCTAAGAGTTTCTATGTGTGCCTTTATCGCCTGTAGCTGCAAGATTGCAATTGTTGAAAATCAAATGTAGAAAGCTATCTGTGACTGGCTGAATTACAACACAAGCTGATCTTCCAACATCTCAGGGTGTCTACTTCTAAAGAGCACAGATTAGGAAAGAATGGGATCCTATAAATTGGGATGGGGAGGTTTGAGAAGATGCTGATGAAGATGGGACATTGAGTTCTTAAATTCTGATGATTCTTCCTTACTACTGGAAGAGGCATCTCCACCCTCAGCAGAAGTTGCCTTCTCAATCCCAGTGGCAATGGTTCAGTAACCCTAATGGCAATAGCATTCCCCACCCCCAGTGGTATTGGCCTCCCCACCCTCCCCACCCTCAGTGGCAGTGGCCTTTATACTTCACTCTGAGGGGATTAACCCCACATTGCCTGAGGAAGTGGTAATGGCCTTCCCTGAGGCAGTTACTATACAAGACAATGCTGATTCTCCTCAGGGCCCACTGCCACCACGCCTCTTTGCTTCTAAACCTCTAACTAGACTGAAGTCCTAGTAGGCCCTTAAAAGTGAGGTACAAAGTATGACCTATAAACTCATTCTTTGGCACTATGACCAGTTTCCACGAGCCCATTGGTAATGGGCTGATCATTTTTGACATTTTGTGTTTCATAATTTTTAAGTTGAATGCTAGATATATTTTGTAGAACAGTAGAGACTGAGGTAAATAGCATATGTTCCTTGAAATTGGCATGTCTCTTCTTTTGCTAGGCTGCTAGTGTGGGAAGGTTGTCAGTTTAGTCAGTACCTTAGCTGGGTTTGGGTTTTGTTATTGCTGTCAGTTTCAAATTCTCAGTTATGAGTTGCCTCACCTGTGCTTAGTGTAGAGACTATGATGTTAGAGGGTTTTTCTCAGTATTCCCCTCCTGCAGGTTTCAACAGTCTTAGTAAGCCAAGCTCTCTCCCCACATGCACTCTCCAGTGGTAGCACTCTATAGTTCTTTATTCAGTGCTAGTCTTGTGGTGGCAGCAGTCAGTGTTCTTGGTTTTACTGGTTTAGTCTCAGTCTTATTCAGATCCTGTATGTTTTGTTCTGGGAGGTGAGATTTCTCAGCATTTCTATGCCTGCCTCTCTTGCAGCCAAACTCTGCCTCGTATCTATGGACGGTCTGGGGCAGCAGACAGTTTCCTTCCCCTGTCCCATTGATAGCATAACTTTACTTTGTATTGTTGCAGGACACTGGGCCCCGTAGATTTTTCTGGCCCTCTTCTAGGGGCAGATGGCTTTTCCTTTTACTTTTCCCCAAGAAGCTGTAGATAATTGCTTAGTTCTTACAGGTGGAAAAAGGGTTTTCTACCTCTCCCCCAGAGGCAGACAGATGTTGCTTTTGCCCCTGTCCCAGAGGCCCTGGGGTTTAGAGAATTGGCTGCCCCTCCCTGATGGCAGCACTCTTCAATCTCTTGCCATCCATCCATTCTTTCTCATTTGTACCCAATGGATGCCCAGGGAAAAGAGTCTTGTGTGTGAATATGAATTCCCTTGTGTTTGGGGCTCCCAGTTCTTCTAGATTCAGCCTTTTAAGAATTCATTAAAATTGTAGCTGATTTCTTCTTGATATGCTTCTATTTTGGCTCTTACTTCTGTGCTCTGCCAAAGGTAATCGTTCATATATTTCATCTGTTCTTGAATGTCATGCTTTGGAATTTAATTCCCTTGATTTCTTTGCAATGTCAACTCTGAATGGTTCAAGAAAAGTTATGATTTTATAAAATATCTGGCTTCATTGTTAGGATGGATACGATATTTCTTGTGACTTTCTACTTCTTAAACATAAGCAGAATTTGGGTCACCTAGATTTTGAACTTTATATAAATGAAGAGTATGTACTTTTTTCACAGAGGGGTCAGTCTGCTTTCAGTAAACATTGTATTTGTGAATTTCATCCATATTGTTAATGTATCTATAGTTTGTTTATTTTTATTGTTCTATATTATTTCACTCAATGACTATACCTCGAATAATTCATCTACTCTATTGTTTATGGTTATGTAGCCCATTTCCAATTTGCAGCCATTCTAAATAATGGTACAATGAACATTCTTGTACATGTGCTTTGACAAACATATGTGCATATAACAGCTGGGTATATTCCTAGGAGAGCAATTGTTGGTTATATATTTTACATGTAGTAGATAATGTCATACTGTTTCCAAAGAAGTTATAAAAATTTATATTTTTGCTGGCAGTTTATGAAAATTTCTTTTGCTTCACATCCTTGATAATATTTGCTACTGGCAATTTTAATGCAAATTTCTTATTGAGGTATAATATACATATGAAAATGGCACACATTAGAAGTGTATAATTTGATGCATGTTTACTAAGTGAATATAGCCCTTTAATGACCACAAAGATCAAAATGTAGAACATTACATTATCTGAACCCCAGGAGCCCCTCTTCTTTTCTGGCACAGTGATTAGCCACCTAGAAATAATCATTACTTTGTCTTCTATTGTGATAAAGTAATTATATTTGTTTTGTGCTTTAAAAATAAACTTTATTATGGAATAATTTCCAAACAAAATAATATACTAATTTTGCTTGTACAATTCAATTGAGTAATTTTTAAAAATACTACTGGGAAAACTCAGGCATAGATGGCTTCAATGGCAAATATACCTAACATTTAAAGATAAATTAATACCAATTCCTCACAGTTTTTCCAAAAATAAAAAAGAACAACTGCTTACTCATTCTATGAGTACAGTTTTATCTTAATATGAAAGCTGATCAAAGAAATCATAAAAAAGAAAACTAAAGGTCAATAGCTTTCATAAATATCAGTATAAAAATTAGGCTAAAAAAATAAAGAAAATCCATCCACATTGGAAACAAGATGTAAAACTTTTTATCCACAGGCAACATCATCTTGTATATAGAACTTTTTTTTTTTTTAGGAATCCCCTCAAATAAATTACAACTTAAAAACAAGTTAAACAAATTTCCAGGATACAAGTTAAACATTAAAAAATTAATTATTCTATGTCTCTGTTCTTGTGCCATTACCATGCCGTTTTAGTTGCTATAGCTTGAGGTCTGGTAAATTGATGCCTCCCAATTTGTTCTTTTTGCCTAGGATTGCTTTTGCTATATGGGGTCTTCTCTGGTTCCATACAAAGCGTAGTATTATTTTTTCTAGATCTAGGAAAAATGATGTTGGTATTTTAATAGGGATTGCACTGAATCTGTAGATCATTTTGGATGGTATACACACTTTAACAATGTTGATTCTGCCAACCCATGAGCATGGTACAGTTTTCCACCTGTTTGTGTCCTTTGCTATTTCTTTCCTCAGTGTTTCATAGTATGTTGAGCCTAAGAATACTGAGTCATAGAAATGCCCCCTGTATTTCTGGAGACAAGATTTGATTTCAGAAGTCACATAAGGCTTTGCCTTAAAGAAAAAAGAAATGTGTTAGTTCAAAAGCTGCCTCGTCTCAGGAGGGCAGTCTCCTTGGTCAGTAAAAGCTGCACTTCAAAGAGACAACTGTAAACTGGGCCTATGGTTCTCACCTGTTTTGAAAGACAAGACAGGCCTCTTCCTAGAGCCATGGGTTGCCGGAGCTGGCAAGGACCCCCAGAGATGAGAGCTGATCAGAGAGATATGCTAATGCCCAAGCCGGGCCCAGAAGGAGCCATGCGGTTAAAGTAATTAACACAAAGCACAGCTCATGTTGACTTCTGAAATCATCTCTGTCTCCAGAAACACAGGGGGCATTTCTATGACTCAGTATTCTTAGGCTCAACAATAGTTCTCCCTGTAGAGGTAGGTCTATTACGTCCTTAGTTAAATACATTCCTAGGTATTTTATTTTCTTCGTTGCTATTGTGAAGGTTATTTAGTCTTTGATTTGGTTCTCAGTTTGTCTGTTATTGGTGTATAGGAATGCTACTGATTTCTTTATGTTGATTTTGTAACCCAAGACTTTGCTGAATTGGTTTATCAATTCCAGTAGTCTCATGGCAGAATCTTTGGGATTTTCTAGATATAAGATCATATTGTTAGCAAAGAGTGATAGTTTGATCTCTTCTGCCCCCATTTGGAAGCCCTTGATTTCCTTCTCTTGTCTGATTCCTCTGGCTAGGACTTCCAGCTCTATGTTGAATAGAAGTAGTGATAGAGGGCAACCTTGTCTGGTTCCAGTTGTAAGTGGGAATGCTTTTCAATTTTTCCTGATTCAGTATGATGTTGGCTGTGGGTTTGTCATATATGGCTTGTATCATTTTTAGGTAAGTCCAGTCTATGCCTATTTTGTTAAGAGCTTTTATAGTAAAAGGGTGTTGAATTTTGTTGAATGCTTTTTCTGTGTCTATTGAGAGGATCATATGGTCTTCGTTTTTGCTTCTATTTACCTGGTAAATTACATTTATAGAGTTGTGCATGTTGAACCATCCCTGCATCTCTGGGATAAAGCCCACTTGGTCATGATGGATTATTTTTTTGATAAGCACTTGCATTCAGTTTGCTAGGATTTTGTTGATAATTTTTGTATCTATATTCATAAAAGATATTGGTCTGTAGTTTTCTTTTTTTGTTGCATCCTTTCCTGGTTTTGGTATCAGGGTGATGTTGGATTCATAAAATGTGTTGGGGAGGATTCCTTCCTTCTCAATCTTGTGGAATAATTTCTGCAGGGTAGGTACCAGTCATTCTTTGTAAGTCTGGTAAAATTTGGGTCTGAAACCATCTGGTCTGGGACTTTTTAGGAAGATTTTTTATTGCTGCTTCAATTTTGGTACTTGATATTGATCTGTTCAAACAGTAGAACTACCATTTGATCCATCAGTCCCATTACTGGGCATCTACCCAAAAGAACAAAAGACATTCTATAAAAAAGACATCTGCACTTGAATGTTTATTGCAGCACAAGTCACAATTGCAAAGATGTGGAAATAACCCAAGTGCCCATCGATACATGAGTGGATTAAGAAAATATGGCATATGTATACCATGGAGTTCTACTCAGCCACAAAAAACAATGGTGATATAGAACCTCTTGTATTATCTTGGATAGAGCTGGTACCCATTCTACTAAGTGAAGTATCCCAAGAATGGAAAAACAAGCACCACATGTACTCACCATCAAATTGGTATTAACTGATCAACACTTAAGTGCATATATAGTAATAACATTCATCGTGTGTTGGGCAGGTGGGAGAGGGAGGAAGGGATGGGTATATAAACACCTAATGGCTGTGGTGTGCACCATCTGGGGGATAGACATGCTTGAAGCTCTGACTCGGGTGTGGCAAAGGCCATATACGTAACCTAAACATTTGTACTTCCGTAATATGCTGAAATAAAAATATTTTAAAAACTCCATGTAACTGCAGTAAATGTGTAGCTTCTTAAAGTTTCAGAAGGGTTGATACTGCTAATCTGTAGAAATAAAGGTATTGTAATCCCATGGCAAAAAAATAAAATAAAAAATAAAAGTTAGTCTTTATATTTTAAAGATGCACACTTAAATATTTAGTAATTAAGTTATATTTTTTCAGAGGTTTGGTTCAATATTATCTGGATGTGTGGGTGGGCAAAATTCTAAGTTAGATCTCTGAGAGTCTTACCCTTGGTGACATGCACTGTATACACTCTTCCTCTTGAGTATGGGTGAAACCTATGAATATGATTATGTTATGCTATATGCATACAACACTTTTAAGGTGTCATTAAAATACCTAATCAGCTGACTCTGAGTTAACTAAAAGAAAGATTTTTCTGGGTGGGCCTGACCTAATTAGGATAACCATGAAAAGAGACAAGAAGCAGTAGCTGATACTTTCCTGCTATACTTGAAGAAGCAAGTATCTATGTTGTGTGCTCCCTAGAAAGGGGTCACATGCCAGAGACTTGACAGTCGTCTCTAGGAGGTCTCTGCCTGACAGCCAGCAAGAATATTGGGACTCTACTCTTGCAACCACAAGGAGCTGAGGTGTGTCAACAATCACGTGAGCTTGGCAGAAGACCTCAAGTCCAACAGAAGATTGCTACCCAGGCAATACCTTTCAGCCTAGTAAAACTATGAGCAAAGAATCCAGTTACACCATGCCCAGACTGCTGACTTTCTGTGAGATAATAAATGACCTTTAAGAGTGTTGATAATTTATTATGCAGTAATAAAAGAGTGTAGATGAAACAAGATTGGCCATGACTTAATAAAGTTTGAAGCTGAGTGATAGGTATATGGGTTTCATTCTCCCTACTTTTGTATATGCTTTCTATATTTCTCCATAAAAAGTTAAAAAAAAAGTCTCAAGATGTTTTATGTGTTGAATGCTTCAGCTGGTGGGAGTTGGCCGAGGGATGGATGGCACGGTTTATAAAGTTGGCTGCCTTCCCTCAGGAGAGTGGAGCCTTAGCTCCAGTTTCCATATACCTTTACAGGGAAGCAGACCTGGTGCTCGCCCCTGAAACTGAGCTTGCTTACTGGTTTGCTGTTATTTTTTAGTTTCTTTTCCAACCTATGGTAACCGAACTTTTTGGTGCAGGAATCGTAGAAATGAGTGTGTGTGTGTGTGTGTGTGTGTGTGTGTGTGTGAGTGTGTGTGTGTGTATGTGTATGTATGGTCGTGAGGATATGTGTATGCATATGTGAATGTATAAAACTGATAAATAAACCAATAATAAATTTTAAAAAATTAAAAACTAGAAATAGAAATTGCCTTTAATTTTAGGCATTGTTTAGAAAGTGAAAATGCTGGAGCTCTACCTGTTAACTCAGTTGTGGATAGGTAATAATGTTGTCTAGTAGAAAAAAATGATGGAAGAAGAGACCAGTACCTTACTTGGTTCTATCAGTATGTTAAACATGAAACCTTACGCCACCTAAACTTTGCTTCCTGCTTCTATAAAATATTACCTGTGTTAAATGTTAAAATGTATACCCTTAGGCCACTTGACCTTCAATTTCTCCTTATGTAAAATAGAACCAGAACCACCTGTCTTATCTACCTCATTTGAGGTTTCTGTGTAAATTCACAATTAGTAGGAAGTGAAACTTCCGTATCTCTCTCTCCCTGAAATGCCAGAATTATTTAAGAATTACATTTAGAATTTACATCATGAAGTGTGAGAGATTTAAGTTCCTTTCTAAAAAAGCCAATTTACAGAAACACAGACGAATAGAATTTACTCTAAGCACGAATTCCTGTCCATTAATTTTACCAAGAAGTTAAACACTTTCCATTATGGAAAATGCACTACCCCTTGAGCAGCAGCAGCCTAAAGGAGTGGCCTGGGGCATTTAGCTTTCCCCCACTATCTACCACCTTTTCCCAATTTGCTGATATGGACAAATGATGTTTTCAAAATTTATACCAGTTTCTATACAAAGGCAGCATGGAATCCAGTCCTTTAGCCATCCATTTTTGACAGAAATGCTATCTCTAAAACTCTCCTAGATTAAAAAATATTATGAAGCTGTAATTATTCTTAAGAAAGCAGACCAGCTCTCAGTCCAGTTTGAGTATTAGAAAGCACATACTGACATCGATCCAAAGTTTACTTCACTTTTAATTCTGCCCCTTAGTCCCAGTTTTCTACCCATATCAGGACTTCCGGAAATAAACAAACTGATCCTTCTGCCCCCAGAGTTCCTGTCATATCTTCAACTCTCATGTGTGTTTGAAAGAAGAATTTTCAATGGACCTGAGTGGCATGCAAGTAATGGCAAATTTGGGCATGGGTCATACATTATAATTATTGCCTAAGAAGCTCCCAGCAGAGCTGGGAGGAGAATCGGGAACAATTAAGTTAATAATATGAACTTTAGGGAGAACCATCCACCTTGGAAAGTAAACCTAAATCACAATGCTTCAGGAGTCAGATTTATGTTAAAAACACAAATCATAGAGCTGTAAACATCTCTGCAAACATGATAGGGAGAGTAAGGTGGATCTCCTTAGAGGACTGTTAAGGTAGTTGTTTGAAGGTAATATATGACT
Source organism: Lemur catta (assembly GCF_020740605.2). NCBI lineage: Eukaryota > Metazoa > Chordata > Mammalia > Primates > Lemuridae > Lemur > Lemur catta. The sequence goes on from NC_059155.1 coordinate 39,576,680, forward strand.
ATGACAAAAAAAAAATCCTGAGGTTTCCTGGGAAAAAGACAATCATCAGTCAGGGCTACAGTGAAGCTATAAATATTTCACAACATCATGGTGTGTCTGAAAAAAAATGTCTTGACTTTCCAGCACCCAGCCTCCTTTCTTTTTTTTATTTTTTTTTTATTTCAGCATATTACAGAGGAAAAATATTTAGGTTATGTATATTGCCCTTGCCACACCCGAGTCAGAGCTTCAAGTGTGTTCATCCCTCAGAATGTGTGCACCACACCCATTAGCTGTGTATGTACCCATCCTCTCCTCCCCTTCCCATCTGCCCAACACCTGATGAGTGTGATTACTATATGTACACTTAAGTGTTGATCAGTAAGCACCAAAAACAAAAGAAATGTGGATAGAAAGAAAGTGAAGGGAAAACAAAAAACACAAAAAGTTCACCTTGACATGATTGCTGGATCTGCCTTTCACCTCCTTCAGTAAAGAGGCCAAAGCCAGGAATCTCCTCTCTAGATCTGAGAGCTCTTTTGTTTTCATTAAATTTGCAATTTTTTAAAAGGAGAATCATGCTCAGTACCAAGACACAGGGAGCAAGCAAGTCCTCAGATGACACTTGATGGCAGTTTTCTGTTGAACACCAAAAAAAAAACATTAAGCTTGTACTGCATGCTAGCGTCTCTCTAAATCACACATCATTTTTCACGTTACGTATAACCTAGGCATAAAAAAGAAAGAATGTTTTGGAGTAGACGTAAATGAAATTATGTTTAAGAACATTTCATCTTTCTCACACATTTACTGATCACCTTGCATGAATTAGGCACTGTGGTAGGACTAAATATAAAAAGTCACAATTCATACCATTAAAGGGCTCACAGTATAGTAGAAGAGGCAGGTATGTAGATTAGTTTTTATAATATACCAACAGAGTTGTTAAAAACCAATGAAATGTAAACTGTTATGGGAACACAGGAAAGATGATGCTTGCAGGATTGAGTCACAGAAGAAATGATGCTGTTGCAAACTCTTGACAAATAGAAGTTGGCCAGGAGAAGAAAGGACACTCCAGACGGAGTGAGTAGTAAATTTGCAAAGGGCAGAGAGGCCTAAAATGAAACTGTGTGTTCAGAAAATGCAACATGTAGTTTTGTCTGATGGGTTGCACAAGACACATGAGGGGAAGGAGGTGTATGATACAGTTTTTTAAAAATAAGGAGAGAGAAGACAGTATGGGTGGAGCTTATTGACAAAGAGAGTGGCATAAGATGAGTGTAGACAAATAGGTAGGTGACAGATCATGAAAAGGTCTTTACAACTACACTAAGGAGTATGAACTTTCGTGACAGTGGTGAGAGGGTTAATTAATGATATTAGGCAGGAGAGTGAGACAATCAGATTTGTATGTTATCAGAATGACTCTCGTTGCATTGTGGAGAACAATTAGGGATGGCAGGAATAAAATGGGGAGACCTGTCAGGAAATAATGTTTAAGAGTAAAGACAAGAGCTTATAAAAATCTGAACTAGAGTGGTAGTGGGAATGGGAGAGTGAAAATATTACAGTACACTCATCAATAGTTAGGATGGTCAATCATTTTAATTTTAATCATTTAGTATGTAGTGGTATATCATTGTGGTTTTAATCTGCATTTCCCAAATGACTAACTATGTTGGGCATATTTTCATGTGTTTATTGGACACTCTTATATCTTATTAGATGACAAATCTGGGCAAAGTTTTTACCTATTTTTTATTGAGTTCTTTGTTTTCTTATTGTTGAGTTTTGAGATCTTTATATTAATATATATTAGATACAAGTTCTTGATTAGCTATGTGATTTTCAAATATCTTCTCCCAGGCTTTGACCTGTCTTTTCATTCTCTTAACAACGTTTTTGGAGAGATTTAAAAAAAACCTGTTGAAGTCCAATCTATCTGACTCGGGTGGATGGGGGTGGGGGGAGGGGATGAGTGTATATCACTTTCTTTTTTATGAACTTGAAGATTGTTGTATAACTTGGAATCACAAAGATTTTCTTTATTTTTTCTTAGAGAAAAGAGGAGTGTTTTTGATTAAAAGTAGTTTGTATATTTTACTCCATAAGGTACTAATACAGCTTTTGATGTAGTATTATGCATAACATGAAGATAATAAGTTTATTAAGATTTTTATTTCCTCTGGCAATGTTCAGTTTCTCCAAAGCTATTGCTCTACATACTTCAGAAGTCATTGATGGCACCCTAAATAAACACGACAGTGATTAATGTCACCAAGACATTTTTCTTTCCTTTTTGCTTCTATAATCTGTGCCAGGCACTATATTAAGTCACTAAACTGTGGGCAACAATTCTACATTTCTATTAAGAGAAATATGAGGAAAAATGTGTGATTCGATAGGAAAGTAGAAATAAAAGAGAAGTGATTTTTTAAAAAAATATTAATTAAAGGTGTACAAGTGGTTTGTTATGTGAATATCTTGTATAATGCTTAAGTCAGGGATTTTGGTGTGCCCATCAACAGAATAGTGTTCATTGTATCCAATAGCTAAGTTCTTATCCCACACCCCCTTCCCCACTTCTTGGTTCCTCATGTCCTTTATATTGCTTTGTGCCCATGTGTGTACCCATCTATTAGCTCTCAATAATTAGTGAGAACATGTGTTTGGCATTCCATTCCTGAGATACTTCACTTAGGATAATGGGCTCCAGTTCCATCCAAGTTGCTGCAAAATATATTATTTCATTCCCTTTTATGGCTGAATAGTACTCCATGGTATATACATACGACATTTTCTTTTTTCACTCATGAATTGATAGGCACTTACGTTGATTCCACATTTTTGTGATTGTGAATTTTGCTGCAATAAACATTCAAGTGCAGAGGTGTTTTTGATAAAATGGCCTCATTTTCTTTGGGTAGATACCCAGCAGTGGGATTGCTGGATTGAATGGTAGGCCTATATTTATTTCTTTGAGGAATCTCTATACTATTTTCCATAGAGGTTATGCTAATTTGCAGTTCTACCAATAGTGTATAAGCATTCTGTTCTCTCTACATCCACACCATGATCTATTGTTTTATTGACTTTTTAATAATGGACATTCTGATAGGGGTAAGGTGGTATCTCATTGTAGTTTTAATTTGCATTTCCCTGATGATTAATGATGTTGAGCATTTTTTCATATGTTTGCTGGCCATTTGTCTATCTTCTTTTGAAAAACTTCTGTTCATGTCTTTTGCCCACCTTTTGATGGGGTTGTTTGTTTATTTCTTGCTGATTTGTTTGAATTCTTTGTAGATTCTGGATATTAGTCATTTGTTGGATGTATAGTTTGTGAATATTTTCTCCCATTCTGTAAGTTGTCTATTCGCTGTGTTGATTATTTCCTTTGCTGTGCAGAAGCTTTTTGATTTAATTAAGTCTCATTTATTTATTTTTGCTGTTGCTATATTTCTATATTTGCCTTTTTGGTTTTAGTCACAAATTCTTTGCCTAGGTCAACATCTAGAAGGGTTTTTCCAATGTTTTCTTCTAGAATTTTTATGGTTTCATGCCTTACATTTAAGTCTTTTATCCATCTTGAATTAATTTTTTATATGGTAAGAGATGTCAGTTGTGTTTCATTCTTCTGCATATGGCTGTCCATGCTGTGATTCTTGCAGACTCCTCGTGGTACTGCCTTGATAAGACATAGGAGAATTCCCTAGACTACCAGCAGAGTCTCTCTATCTCTATTCTGGGCTCCTGGAGTTGGGGGAAGAGTGACATGAGCACTCCCTCAGGGCCACCAGCACCATGTCACACCTGAAGCCAGCCCAGTCTCACCAAAAGCCCGTGGTGAATGATGCCTGGCTACATCTGATGTTTATTCAAAGCCCAAGGGCTCTTTAGTCAGCAGGTGGTGAATCCTGCCAGGACGGGGTCCTTCCCTTCAGGGCAGCATGTTTCCTTCTGGCCTAGGATGGATCCAGAAATGCCATCCAGGAGCTAACACCTGGACTCAGGGGCTTCAAGATTCTGCTTGGTACTTTATTTTACTGTGGCTGAGCTGGTACCCATGTCACAAAACAAAGTCCTCTGAACTCTTCCCTTTCTTTTCCCTAAGCAGAAGAAGACTCCCCACATTGCACTGTCTGGAGTCAGGGGAAGGGTGACATAGGCTTGGCCACAGCCACTAGTGTCTCACTGAATCACATGGACCCCAAGTCTACTGGCTCCAAGTCAGGACAACCACAGGAATTGCCCAAGGACTGCAGCCTTTGTGTCCTGAATGCCTTACAAATTTAGTCCAGTCTCCAGGCTGCTTTATGTCAGTGTGTGGTGAGGCTAGCGGGAACTTGGGCTTCAGGGCAGAGAATTTCCCTCTGGTCTGGCTAGTCTAAATGCTCCCTCTGTGGGCACTGTCAGAATTCTGCCCTGTGTTGTGTTCCCCTGTGCCAGAGTGGCCCTGAGTTTCAATGCAAATTCCCACAATCACTTCACTCTCCCTCCCCCAGGCACACGGATTCTCTCTCCACTTGGCATGCTGGTGTGGCATTGCCAGGGGGTGGGGTTGGTGGTGGGGGTGAGGTGGTGTAGGCAATGCAAGATTGTCTTTTCTGATGTCTTCAGTGCCTCTTTCCTTGATATAATGTTAAAAACAGGTAGTGTGATCACTCACCTGATTTTCAGTTCTTCTGAAGGGGGATAGATGTTGAATTTGACGTTCATGAAGAAGGATGATAGTTGGAAGCTTCTGTTTGGCCTTTCTGCACTGCCATGAATCCTCAATATCTCCACATAATTGTCCACTATGATTCAAACTTAATATGGCCCAAGTTCCCAATTCTCCACTCCACAACCAATGCTTGCTCATTCCTCAGTCTTTCATGTCCTAGTAAATGGTACTATCATCACCCCCATTACTCAAACCAAAAAACAAAGTCATCCTTGATTCCTTCCATTCTCTGGTCCTTTATATGCAATCCTTCAGCAAGTTTTGTCAGCCTGCTTCAAAACACATCCCCAAATCCATGCACCTCTCTCCATCCTTACTGCTACCAGGATAGTCCAAGTTACAATCATCTCTCATCAGCTTTCTAATTAGTATTTCTGCTTTCACTCTTGTCCTTGACACCCAAGAGTCTAATCCTCAAACCACGGTTAATTCCCAAACACAAACCAGATCATGTTATTCTACTACTTAAAATCTGTCAGTGGCTTTCCATCATACTGAGAATACAATTCCCAATTCTTCTCATGGGGTACATGGCCTCCTACGATCTGGCCTCTGCCAATTTTTCAATCTCATCTTATACCTCTCTTCTTCTCATTTCAACCACACTGGATTCCTTTCTATTACTCAAAGAAGCAGACCTCTTTCTCACCTTAGCATCTTTATTTTTGCTGATTCCTCTGCCTGGGGTGCCGTTTTCTCAAATCTTCATGTGGCTGGCGTTTTTTTTTCTGATCATTCAGATCATAAGATAAATGTCATGTCTTCAGAGAGGTCTTTCCTGAGAATTCTTTTCAAAGAAGCCACCCTTCTCCCCCATCACACTCTAACACACCACCCTGTTTATGTCTTTTATATCATAACAGCCTGTAATTGTATTTTTGTTTGTTTGTTTATTTACTGGATTATTTTTTTATTATCTACCTAGACTACAGATTCTTTGAGGGAAGGGACATTGCCTTTCATATTGTGAGCATATGGAACACCTTGACTATATGGTCAAGTGAGTCGTAAGAAGTTTGTCCCCACAACAGACAACTTGATTGAAGAAACAAGGACAATGCCAACTTTACTCCTTTTTATAGGGTAGCAAGAGGCATAGCTTGGAGGTGTCTACTATCCAAGTCTCATACCATTCTCTGCTTAACTGATCAGAAATCAAGCCTAAAATGAAAGAAACTGAAAAGATATTTTGTTGCTGTACATCTAGCACCAAAAATAAAAAAACTATTCTTCAGTTTCGTTAAGCAAATATTTATTCAGTGACCTGATTCTAAGCCCTGTCCTCACCAATGGTGATACAATGATCAGTAAGACAAAGACTATGTCCTCAGGAAGCACATAGCCTGATGGGGGGAGAGGTATGGAGAAGCTGTGAAACACAAATAATTGTGATAAAGCCGTGAGAAGTGCTTTCTTAAAGGCAAAAAAGGCAGCCAGAATACAAAATAAGTGGGATATGTGAAAGCTTTTGCCATAAAGAGACACACTTGGATTACTATTTAAAGCCAATATCACTGAAGCAAAGACATCAATCATACACAAAGTAACCCAGAGGGCATCTGGAAGTTTCCTCAATAAAAATGGAACACACTAACTGGCATTTGCTATGCCTGTTAGCAAGATCAAGCCCAGGCCTAGGGTCCCTAGACTCTGTGTTTGAAAGCCTCATGCATCATAAACACTTCTGTACCCTTGAACTTTCTGTGCAGTCAGAACCATAGAGTGGCAGGGCAAGGAAATAACTCAGTGGAAATCATTTATCTGATCAGCTATCAAAGAATCGGGTATTTACAGTGTCATGTTTAAAGGGACAAGGTGTCAGAGAAAGTACAACTCTCTGGTGTGCAGTTGATTACACAAAAGCAAGAGGACAGTTTCCCAGAAACTTTTATTCCAACTCTTGAACACCAATAAAACAATATGTAAAACCACCACGTAACACAGACTGGTACCAGCACTTATAGAAGAGGCCAGATTTTCCCTAACTCATAAATCAGGATCTGTAAATAGATCCATTATTTTTAGAACATTGAATGAGGAGTCATAAGGCCATGTAAGTTTGGGTAGAACATTCTGTTGTTTGAAATCTGGTTTCCTATATGTAAATAAGTTAGTAATACTAACCTCTCTGACTAATCCCAAACACCAAATGGGATAATAGATGCTCTTCAGTATCACTTGATGTATTTAGAAATGTAATATCACTGTCATGCCACACTAACTTCTCAAAAATACTCCAATTTCCTCTCTCCAATTCAGAGGACAGACTTTATAGTAAGCTCCTGCCTCCCTGAGAAACAACATCACCAACAATGGAAATTCCTTTAAGAAACGTTGGAGCCTCTTTGAATAATCAGTCTCTTATCACCCAGTAAGTAACTACTTAAAACTTTGCCAGTGTATCCTGGAAAATTGATCCCAGGACTCTGAATAAAAGAAAGTAACTTTTTTACTTAAAAGTAAATGATTAGGAGAGAAAAAAATCACTTTTGATAGCTGCACATCCTTATGGGACAGGCAGGTCTCAGTAAAGGTGAAGAGGTACAGGGATGGTTCTGGGAAGAGGTAGAAGATACAGGAGAACTGATTGAATAGGAAATAAGTTCCCAAGAGTTTGGAAAGGATAGATAGGGGATTGAGTCAAATGAAGGAGTACACAGAGTAGTGCAGAGAGGAAAGTCAAGGTGAGCTAGGTAAGCAGGGATGTGAAGCATTATGAAGCCAGTCATTATGATCTCTTATGTGTGGGTGGGCATTATGTTCAAGTTATAGACCCAAATACCATACTCAGTTAAATGATTTGGTGGTTGTTTGTGTGAAGAGCAAGGGTTTGGGTGTTAGAAGTGTTCTTACTAAGAGTACAAAGAGATTTCATGGCCTTTGGGGTAAGTGAGTATTCATGCAAGCTTATCATGTTGTGGCTTTCTAGAGAAGGAAGTCATGTGATGCACACCTTCTCCTCCTAGTGAAATCTTTGAACCTTTCCAAAAAAAGAGGAGTGGGACAGATTCTCTCTTTGTGCTTGTGAGTATGGAGAAATGCTGTCTAATTTAGTGCCACCGAGCTCTGCATACTATGCACCTTCTGACCACTTGGAATGTATTTTCTTCTGAGAATGTATGACCCATCATAAGCCAAACAGATATCAGGTGAATGTCCTGCTTTCAGGCACTAATTTTGCTCAGCTAGAGTTGTCATTGTTGGTTTGGACATATACTACAGGGACATGTAAGTGTTGCTAAGGAAGAAAGATTGCTCCTTACCACCATCCCATGGCTGAATGGCAGGCATCAAACCACCCTTTACAGTGGATTGATTCCCACTTCTCGCTCTAGGAGGCCAATCACCTGGTCCTTCTCTGCACTTCTCTGCCCACCCTACCTTAGCCTCACATTTCTCTCCTAGAAATGGGAAAGACTTTCTTTTGGGAACATATCAGAAGTATTTTTTAAAAAAACAAAAAACTCTGCCAGATTTCCTAGGGGCAGGACTGGGTCTGTCTCTACCAGCTACTGGACGTCCATCTGCTGATTGTGATCATTCCTTCACTTTGACAGCTCTATCCCTGGTGTCCTCCCTGACATTGAAGTACACTTCTTATTGAAGTAGGCATGAATGAAGAAAGGTGCACAAGTCATAAGTATACAATTCAACAAATTTTTACAAAGTAAATACATCTATTTATGCCTCAATAACATCAAGCACTCCGCAGACCCACTTCGTGGTCCTTTCTTGCCACTACATCCCTCCCCTCAAAGTAACCACTATCGTGAATTTTATGCAGTTCTCAGATTTTATGCTGGTCTTAATTCTACTGCTGTAATATCAAATGCAATGTGTCTTTCCTTGGGCTACTTTAACTACTTGGAATAACCAAATTGTGCAACAGAATCTCATCTTGTTTGTCAGTGTAGAAGACTTGCTGTGTGATTTTGGGCTTCTTGAAGTAGCCAATCTGTGAATGAGATTCTTGAAGCTTATCTTTCAACCCAGTTATATAAGGGCAAGACTGGCCTCTTCTCCACTGCCATTATCTAATGGGAAGCATAGAGGTATGGGCAATTAAAGATCCTGCTAGAACATCATAAAATGGGGAGGAAATTTGGCGATGTCATTCTGGTGACATTCATTGCATGTGTGAATCAGGAAGGCCACATGTTGGCTGTACTGCCCCCTTTGCTCCATTCCCAGTGTTACCATCAAGCTTAATAAAGTTTAATTATGTCTCCCTAATTTGGAGTTTCCTTATGGAAAGTAAGGCTACACTGTAGACTTTCTGATCTGGGATGTTGAAGCTCTTCATCCAGCAACCTAAAGTTAATATTCTTTCTTACTTTCAATGGAACCAGTTATGGAACCTGTACAAATAAAATTAATTTCTCTCACACCACTTAGGCAGTAAGAGACACATTCTGGTCTTTGGTGATATACACTTAGACGTAGTGATTAAAGTGTATAAATTACACGAATTATTCAAGTTTTTAAAGTCTGGTTAAAAATGTTATATTAGCTAATTTTAAGAGTTTGCTAGTTTGAATAAGCTCTAAATAAGCTGTTTGTGAGGATGAGGTCTTCTTTTTTAAAAGAAGTTAATTTTTAATCATTAAATTCTTATTTTGTGTTTAGTGGGTGTAGAAATTACATTTGGATTTAACATTTCCCATTATCTTGGATTTGAAAAATACACACTCCAACACATGATACCACATCTCCTCCTTATATCCCCCTGCCTTTAACATTACATCTCTGATCTCATTTCCTATTGCTCTCCCGCTTGTTCAACCTGCTCCAGCCCCAAACATGCCGGGACACCTCCTGTCTCAGGTCTTTGTACTTGCTGTTTCCTCTGAATGGAACTCTTTTCCTCTACATATAGGAATGGCTCACTCTTTCCCTTCTTTAAAGTTTTTACTTAATTGCCACCTTCTCTGGGAAGCCTTCCTTCGTGTTCCTGTCTAATATTTTAACATCCTCTCGATTTCAGATGTTTTGATTTTCCTTTCTACATTTTAGTTTTCTTATTGGTATTGATTAATAACATAGCATAAAATTATGTTTATCTGTCTTTACCTACTAGAATGCAAGCTCTAGAAGTGCATGGATAGATATGTGTTTTGTTTGTCACGATATCTCCGACATCTATAATAGATATTCAATATCTGGAGGTGGGGCCACACAGTTGGAGTGTCCTTTTCCCTATGACCGAGTCCAGGCTGACAAAGAATACTAATATGATGGTCTACAAAAACTGCCATCCAGTTTTGTCTCATGGCACCTAGTTTTATAGGTGCACAAGCAGATTATTACTAGTCCATAGTGGAAAGAGTGTACCATACATACACTTTTCAAACCTAGCTATTGGCTCTCACTCTAACATCAACAGTTGTTTATTTGGTACCTTGTAGAATGTATAGATTATTTTCTATTTTTGATGCTATAAATACAGCTGCAGTAAAAATCTTTGTATTATAATCTTGGTAAGACTCCTACTATGTTCATTTTGGTCCCCCCTCTATATTTAGGATTATTTTGTGCTAATGGAAACCTTTAGCACTGTTGGTCAAATGAATTAAATCTGAGTGGGCAGAACTGCCTACTGTACTGTAGTCAGTTATTTTTTCCTATTTTGCATACTCTGCCAATGATAGGTTAACTGGTCATTAAGACCCGCTAGCAATTCCTTTCATTTATTGGTAAATAATTTTTGAGTATATATTATATGCCAGACACTGTTCCAGGAGCTGTGAATACAGTTGTGAACAAAAATGGCTTAGGTCTCTATCCTCATGGAGTTTATGTATAGGTAGGGAAAATGAACCTTAAATAGACATGTGTGACGGCTAATTTTATGTGTCAACTTGGTTGGTTATGGTGCCCAGTTGTTTGGTCAAAACCTAGTCTAGATGTGGCTGTAAAGGCATTTTTTAAAAGATATGACTAACATTTAACTCAGTACACTTTGAGTAAACTAGATTACACTCCATAATGCAGGTGGATCTCGCACAATCAGTTGAAGGCCTTAAGAGACAAAGACTGAGTTTTCCCAAAGAAAGAATTCTCATCACTACTGTAACAGACATCCTGCCTGCATTTCCAGCCTGTGGAGTTCGGACCCAAGTCCCCAAAATCAACTCTTACCTGAATTTCCAGCCTGATGGCTTGCAGAACCCTGGCTAATACAATATGTGTATAATTATTTAGGTATAAACTATGATTAGTTTGGTATAAACTATGACAATCAAGGACCTAATTTAAATTAATTCAGAGAATGCCTCTTTGAAGAAGTAACAACAAATATCTGCTAGATGCATAGATGTTTTGCAGGCAAAGAAGGCAGATTTATGCAAGCAGAGGGAACCCCAAATCTGAACACCCTGTGATGAGAGATAGGTTTGCTTATAGCTAGAATGAGCAGGTGGGTAGTGTGAGATGAGGCTGGAGAGACAAGTAGGGACTAGCTGAGCAAGACCTTGTATGGTTATGATTCTGACATTCTCCTGAAGGCACTTCCTAGCTTTCTGACCCTGGAAAAGTCACTTAATCTTCCTAAGCCTCTGTTTCTTGATTTACAACGTGGGGGTAATAAAACCTCCCAAGGCAAGAAGTCAATGAGATAATATATGTAAAGGACCTAAGCCAATGCCTGGCACAGAATAAGTGCTCAAGCCATGGATGCTGTTATTCTTTTTTCCAGTGGAAACATATCCAGCCTTCAAGATGCAGCTCAATACCCATGTCCTCCATGCACTTTCTTAACAAGTCTGGTATGCCCCAAACTTTTTCTTCTCTCAAATCTGATTGTGTCAAGAGTCTTTTTGAGGTTACACCCTTACTGCTTCAAATCTATATTATCTCCTCCAGTTTATTTCTCAGAGATCAAAGTACAGAACTTGAGGCTACCAATTTTCTGTAGTCTCTGCCCCATCATAGTAATTTGGCAAATTGGCTGGTAACTTGTGCTTCTGATTGCTTTTCTCAAGGTGTTTCCTTCACAGTCTCACTCAGCCCATATGGTCATGGGAACACCTTTGCAAGAAGCTCATTTGGGGTTAGAGGTACAGTTAGAGACCTGAGAAATAAATAAAACCCAATTGGCCCACATGGGGATAGAAGCCAGGACCTTTACCGCGAGCACAGGGTAACACTTGAATGACGCTTTAAGATATGACACAAGCATTCGGGGGTGTTTGTCATAGTTTTGCAGTTTACACCACAAGATATAACTCAGGCTTATTTTCTTTCATTCCTTCCCCCTCCCCCAGAAGATCTAATAAAGCTACACCTCTATTTGTATCTCATTTCTCTGTGCCATATTTAACAGAGTTGTTTTGTATGATTATCAAGGAGGAGTTGGGTCCAGTGATTTAGAGTTGGTATTATAAACATTTAATTTGTTAGCTCAAAAGCAAACTTTGAAGAAGTTTAGCTTCCTGTCTCTCAGTGGAGGAGGAGAAAGAATTTCCCTTTCAGCCTACTTGTCACTTTTTCATCTCCAGGCTATTTCTAAATGCCCAGACCAATCTATGAGAAATCCTAAAGTTTTGATGGCCCGCATTCTCTCTGCAGGGCTAGGAAATATATTTCTATATACCTGACACTTCCTTCAGCTACTGAAATAATTTTTTTGTGTATGTTAACCAGCGTATTTCAAAACTTTAGTGGCATATCAAGAAGCCTAGAAATAATAATTTGTCTCTCTTCTTATTTACATATAGCAAATATTTCATGCTAAGTTGAGCATGGAATGTGGAAACTGGAAAATTACACAGTAACAAGATTTAAGTTGAAGAATTAGATGCACTTAAATTACTTAAAGGAATGATCTGATTAGCAGTTATCATCATTAAAGTTGTAGTTCTATTTAACACAGCATATACTCAATAAAGTCAAATATCTCTTTTTTACAGGCATTTTTATTTGCATTGGTTTCTACCTTGAACAGCTTCAAATCCTCAGAGGAAGAAACATTAGGTACTATATATTGCCTTATAAGTCAACTTGGTTCTGTTTTTTGTGCTGGCTGACATAATGCTGGATTTTCAAACCAGAATTTAATCAATGTTATGGGTAATTGTTCTTGTGAGAAAAGGATAAAAATGATTTGGACTATTTAGGTAAAAAAAATAAATGGGGAAGAATGACCAGTTAGAGTAATATAAAGACAATGGAGCCTTAAGCCAGTATTTACATTCTGGGTAGAATATTAATATGGGGTGGCCTCTACCTCAAGCAAATGGGGGCCTTCTCAGTGACAAGAGAGACAAACTGATCAAGAACCATGCAGAAATTCACCACATAAATAGAAGCAAAAACAAAGACCATATGATTCTCTCAATAGATGAAGAAAAAGCATTTGACAAAATTCAACACCCTTTTATGACAAGAACGTTTAACAAAATAGGCATAGACGGGGCCTACCTAAAAATGATACAAGCCATATATAACAAACCCACAGCCACCACCATACTATATGGGGAAAAATTGAAAGCATTTCCACTTAGAACTGGAACCAGACAAGGTTTCCCACTTTCTCCACTGCTATTCAACATAGTGCTGGAAGTCCTTGCGAGAGCAATCAGGCAAGAGAGCAGAATCAAGGACATCCAAATTGGGGCAAAAGAGATGAAACTCTCAGTCTTTGCTGATGATATGGTATTATATCTAGAAAATCCCAAAGATTCAACCAAGAGACTCCTGGAATTGATCAATGAATTCAGTAAAGTCTCAGGATACAAAATCAATACACAAATCAGAGGCATTCATATATGCCAGTAACAGTCAAACTGAGAACCAAATCAAAGACTCAATACCCTTCTCAATAACAACAAAGAAAATAAAGTACCTAGGAATATATTTAACTAAGGAGGTAAAAGACCTCTACAGGGAGAACTATGAAACACTGAGGAAGGAAATTGCAGAGCACATAAACAGGTGAAAAACCATACCATGCTCATGGATCGGAAGAATCAACATTGTTAAAATCTCTATACTACCCAAAGTGATCTACAGATTCAATGCAATCCCTATTAAATTATCAACATCATTTTTCACAGATACAGAAAAAATAATTTTACACTTTGTATGGAACCAGAGAAGACCCCGGTTAGCAAAAGCAATTTTAGGGAATAAGAGCAAAATGGGAGGTATTAATTTGCCAGACTTCAAAGTATACTCCAAGGCTGTGGTTATTAAGTCAGCTTGGTATTGGCACAAGAACAGAGACAAAGACCAGTGGATCAGGACTGAGAATCCAGATATAAAACCATCCTCATATAGCCATCTAACCTTTGACAAAACAGACAAAAATACACGCTGGCGAAAAGATTCCTTATTCAATAAATGGTGCTGGGAAAACTGGATAGCCACATGTAGAAGACTGAAACAGGACCCACAGCTTTCACCCCTCACAAAAATCAAATCACGGTGGATAACAGGCTTAAACCTAAGGCATGAAACTATAAGAATTCTAGAAGAAAACATTGGAAATACTCTTCTAGACATTGGCCTAGGCAAAGAATTTATGAAGAAGACCCCAAAGGCAATCATAGCAACAACAAAAATAAATAAATGGGACCTGATCAAATTAAAAAACTTCTGCACAGCCAAAGAAACTGTCATGAGAGCAAACAGACAACCTACAGAATGGAAAAAAAATTTCGCATGCTACACGTCCGATAAAGGGCTGATAACTGGAATCTATTTAGAACTCAGGAAAATCAGCAAGAAAAAATCAAACAACCCTATCAAAAAGTGGGCAAAGGACATGAATAGAAACTTTTCAAAAGAAGACAGAAGAATGGCCAACAAACATATGAAAAAATGTTCAACATCTCTAATCATCTGGGAAATGCAAATCAAAACCACAATGAGATATCGCTTATCTCTAGTGAGAATGGCCTTTATCAAAAAGTCCCAAAACAATAAATGTTGGCGTGGATGCAGAGAGATAGGAACACTCACACACTGCTGGTGAGACTGCAAACTAGTGCAACCTCTGTGGAAAGCAATATGGAGACACCTTAAACAGATACAAGTAGACCTTCCCTTTGATCCAGCAATCCCATTATTGGGCATCTACCCAAAAGAACAAAAGACATTCTATTAAAAAAGACATCTGCACTTGAATGTTTATAGTAGCACAATTCACAATTGCAAAGATGTGGAAACAACCCAAGTGCCCATCAATACATGAGTGGATTAATAAAATGTGGTATATGTATACCATGGAGTACTACTCAGCTATAAGAAACAATGGTGATCTAGCACCTCTTGTATTACCCTGGATAGAGCTGGAACCCATTCTACTAAGTGAAGGATCCCAAGAATGGAAAAACAAGCACCACATGTACTCACTATCAAATTGGTTTCACTGATCATCACCTAAGAGCACATTTAAGAATAACTTTAGTCGGGTATCAGGCAGATGTGAGGGGGGAGGGGATGGGTGTATACACACATAATGAGTGTGATGCACACCGTCTGTTGGATGGACACACTTGAAGCTCTGACTGGTGGAGGGAGGGGAGGTAAGGGCAATATACATAACCTAAACTTTTATACCCCCATAATATGCTGAAATAAAAAATAATAGAAAAAAAAGAGTAATCAAGAATAATAATAAAAAAGAACCATGCAGAGCTCTAATGGCCATGATTCTAAACTATGAATCAGGGCACCAGAGTTCTACCCATTCACTGGCTTATCTGACTATAGGCAAGTCATTTATTCTCTTGGAACCACTCTGTTTCCCCTGAGAATGATTAACATTTTGAGTATTAAAGGAAATAACAGATATGTGAAAACACCTGGCTCAGATGAGAGTAGGAATCTGAAAGCACTTGGGAAGTCACAAGGTTGTATTATAATCATATCTATCTTTTATATAGTTATTTATTACCTACAAACACTTTGAAATAATTATCTCCTTTCATGTCTAAAACTTCAGCTTATTGTCATATTTTCAGATTTCTTCCCTCATGGCTATTCTGAAGGGAGGTGTAAGCAAATAATAATTTGGCTGTTATCCCAAACCTGTAAGGTTTCCTGTTTTTTTTTTTTTTTTTTCTTTGAGAGAGACAGAACTTGCCTGTGGTTGTAATAGAAGTGCCAATTTGTTCATTAACTTCCTTGGTCGTTAATTTCCATTGTTTGCCAACCACACCATTTATTAAAACAAAACTCACTGCCTGATGCTCTATCTTTAGGGACATTCTGATATTTCTTTCTTTGTACTGAGAGAGAAGAATTTGGCCTTTTTAAATGTCCAATATCATACTTGCTACCCTCTGGGCACTTAATAAATGTATGTATCATCATCTCCATTTTTATTAGTAAAAGTCTTCTGTGTGTCACAAAATCTTCTCTTAGGTCATGAGTAATCTACATTATGTATCCTCTTCCTAAAATGACTCTGTTACTCTGCTGTAGCCAAGATATATTTTATGCCTTATCTGGCCTTTCTAAATCCTCAAAGGTTTGCTCACATTTATATTACCGAAATTATTCTTACACTAAAATGCTAACATCATGTCCATATCTAATCCATGACTGAATCGTACCATTATTGTGAACGTGCCTGGCATCTGTAATTTCTGATACAGTTTAAAGAAATATGAATATCACTTTGCTCCCAATAACAATTTTAGATCTTCTGCAAAGAATATAGCTTTCCTCTATCTGCATGCTAATTATTTAATAAATCCATTATTGCCTCCTAAACTAGTTTGCTTAACAGGAACAATGTATCATATTTCCATATAAAATGCTTATAAGAAAAGATGGAATAGAGTATTTCAAGAGGAAAATGATCATGGGGTTCAGCTTTTCCTAGCTACAGTATTAATTTATAAAATTATTCCAATATATTTCAAATTCTTAGCATTGCATTTAAAGTGTTGTCAGCTACTGGCTGGAATTTGACATAACAAGTCTCATTTGTGCAGCAATTTCATTTCATAGCTTTTGTTAAAATGGTCAGTTATTAAACTTAAAGGAGGGGGATGTCTTCTTAGGTTGTTCTTTCTTCCCATGTATTTATTTTGACTATGTACCCCTAGATTTAAAAATGTTTCCTTAATGACACATTCTATATTTATTTACAGCAGATAAAATAATCACCATTTCTGAAGAAAAATAATCTAGCTTGTCTAATTTGGATCTTAAATACAAAGCTCATCAGAAAATGTTTTTTTTTCTCTGTTGAGGGACCAAAAACCAGTCAATCACTCACCAGACCTTTATTGTATTGAGCTCTCCAGTGTTGAAGAAAGCATATTAGATTCTGGGTTCTCAAAGTGTGAGCTACATAATATCATAGCCCTAAATCTATCTCTATAGGCATCAGAAATGATTCATAATAGGGATTTATTTCATCATGTTTTGATACTCCTTGACTACTATAATCTGAATTATTCTATTTTTGACAACTTCATCCCCTTCTGTATATGTGCATGTGTAATATTTGTACTTCAAGTTCTTTATGTTGAAAATGCTATTATGGAATTTTGCAAAAAGCTAATGGGCTTAGGCAAAATCAATTGTTTCTGTGTGATATAATAAACTTTAAAACTAGGCTAAACACCCATTTCAGCAATGATTTGTAACGTAATAGTGTTTTGCACCCATGTCAATATGTAGGTCATCCTTGGCTCTAGAAAGGACTGAGGAACATCCTAGGATTTGGCAAAGCCTTGGTGTTAGGACCTGGAATGAGAGTCTCAGGGTGAGGGACAATATGGTGCATAAAAGCTGAGAGGTAGGCATGGTGCTGGGAGGGAAAGAGGCTCATTGTGTAGATTAGGTGGAGGGTACATTTTTTATCAGGTGATGTGGGACCTAGTCAAACCATTCATTTACTGACATTCTTAAAATTGGAAATGTAATTTTTACTCTATTTGCATTTTGTGTTTGTATTTGTGTTTTACGTCAATTAAAATTTTATAGCCTCATGGTATGTAGTAAAACTCTTGGTTAAATGCTACCCTACTCAGCTCAACAAAATGAACCCTTGTTGAAACTTAGATTGGAGTTTAAATGAGTGAGTCTGGAATGGTAGTGACAGTAAGAACCAGAGTGAGAGATTCTTGTTAGGAAAATGAAATAAAAAGGAAGAAAGTAGTTAATTAGAGGCCGACAGCTGAGCCAACGCTTTCATCTTGGAGGCTCTCTGAGGCTACTTTCCCTGAAATTCAGGGACATGTGTGTGCTTTGTTTTAAAAGGAAGGCCATCCCCTCCTTGCGGTAAGGTGTTCTTGGGCTAGGGGCTCAAGTTTATCTCATTCACTAGGCTACAGCCTGCACAGGAAAGCCCGTGCTAGATTTCAAATACACTTTGGGGCCAAAGTGGAGCAGGGATCTACATATGCTATTTTTTTCATTTATCATGCAACAAATATTGATTGAGTGTCACGTATGGTTTTAGGTGCAAGGGATACTACAAAATGAACTAGGCACAGTCCTTGTCCTCAAAGACTGTTATACGTAATTTCACTTTGATTTACTCATCATCATTTGGGAGATACTGGCAAGGGATCACCAGGAAAGGTGCCCTTGACCAAGAATAGCGCCACTACTAGCCTGTTAGGAAGTTCCAAAATCCCCTATTATGCAGTTTAGCAGACATTTATCAAGTGTCAGTTCTGTGTGTCAGGCCCTGTGGTAGGAGCTAAAGATTGAATGAAAAGGTCCCTTGAGAGCTGTCAGTGCAGACTCTTACTAAAATATATGCATTATTTGAAATGGAGAATATGTTTTCTGTCAGCTTACAACATCTCAGCATGAATCAGGTGATCAGTTCCTGGCTAAAGCTGCACCCCAATCAAATGATATATAAAAGAAAGAAAAATTTACTTAAATAGCTGTATGTGTGTGTAGTGTAGGAGGCCGGGGGAATGGTGTAGTCCTGAAGCAGGACCAGCTACATAATTTTTGAGGGAGGGCCAGTGCAAAATAAAAATGTAGGTCCCCTTATTCAAAAAGCAGAAAAAGGTGACATTAAAGGTATAAAACTGTAAAGCTTTTCACTTTAAAAATATTTTATTACTTATAAAACATGAAAAGGTTAATAGTGATAGATGAATAATAGCATAATCTAAAATGCAAAGAATAATATTTTAGTGTCATAATTTCATAAGTATGGTAAATAAAAATAATAATTTATTAATTTATTAATGTGATATATTAATTGATCACAAGATTCTTCTAGCTCAATTTTATGCAATTTCATTTGTTATATCATAAAAATTTGCACTTAGAGCAACTTTATTTTCAGTTGATATAATTGAAAGCACCACTAGTAATTCTTGGAAAATGTAAGACTGCAAATAACTTGATATTTTTCAATGCTGAGAAAGATCTTTCTGCTGATGCAACTGTAACTGATGCTGTTGAGAGTATTTTATAGGTTGATACAATATTGGGGTAAATTTTTAATGAATTATTTTAAAATATGAATTTTAGTACATTTAGAGCTGGTAATTCTCATGAAACAATTTTTCTAAAAAGATTTAACTCTTCATAGGAATCAATTTCATGTAAGTCAGAATTTAATTTTAAATGTAAATGTAAATAATGACATTTCAATTTTTATTTGACATTCCCTGTAACTTTTGGAGGTTGTACAATAAACCAAAAGTGTCTTCCTTATTTATAAACAATTCAAAATAACTATATATGCGTTCGATCACTGTATCTTCAATTACAAGGAAATGTTAATTTGCAAATTGTCTTCATCTGTATTAGTTGGTTCATCCAAAGCTTCATATAAAAATAGTGCTATTTTCTGTTGAATGGGATGACCTTTAAACTTAAATTTTTTCTAAGCTGTTATATTTGCTTTGCAAGGTTGCAGCAGCTTTAAAACCTAGAAAGTCTAAATTCTTAGAAGAATCCTAATGACTCTCTGATATGTTTATTGCCACGTGCAATATACTTTATGTTTATTTTATAATGATTTACTGACAAAATTTACTGTCCCAGAATTTCAGCCAGAGAGCTACTGTTTGTGTAGATGCCACAGGAATGGGCCTTAGGGAAGGACAGGCAAGTAAATGTCCACCTTGGGTATCAATGTTGCCCCCATATGGAGCACCTCCTCTCTTGGGCTCCAGCCACTGCTACAACCGCCATTGCTTTTGCTGTTTTCACCACCATTGACTCCACCAATCTAGGCCCAGGTCCTAGCCACAGCCACCCTCTCAAGGACCCACAGTACTCTGGACTCTGCTGGGTGTGCACTGTGCCTTGGATTGACTGCTATGTGCATGCTACCACCTGGCAAGTCTCATGTGCTCACACAAACGCTCCATTGTCTCATTGAAGTTCACTTACAAACCACAAGTTCAAAGGTAAAATTATTAGGTATTGCAATACAGCGACAGCAAAACATTAAACCAAGCACAGTTGCTTCTGAGAGCAGGGTCTTGAAGGAGAAGAAAGAAAAACTACCTTTCTTTCTTTCTGATTACTTTGTAACATAGAGAAAAAAACCCACAATAATATCTAAATAAAATATTTTTCAACAAGTAGGTAAACAAGATTGCTCCCACCCTCCAGAACTCCTGGGTTCTTTTGCATTTCTTCCTAGTTTTCCTCCCAGTCACATTCTTTTTGCATGGCTTCTTTTCCTCCAGCTGATGGAGTTTATTCCAGTTAGTCCTTTGAGATTATATATATATATGTGTGTGTGTGTGTGCGTGCGTGTGTGTGTGTGTGTGTCTGTATATTTAGGAATTTGGTTATATTGACATGAGGAAATTTGCAGAATGTTGCAGAATGTTCATGTAAGCACATATGTATGTGTATTTGGGTGTGTGAGGGAGGAAAAAGAGAGAGACAGAGAGAGGATGAATGCTATCTCTACAGAGGCAGAGAGGCCTGCATTCAACTCCTGACTCCCCTCTTACTAGGTGAGTAACCTAAGCACTTAAACTCTATGAGCCTACATTTCCTCATCTATACAATGGGAACAATAACGGAACTCATTTCACAAAACTTTTTTTTAAAATTAATCAATGAATACTTCTTGAGAACCTACTCTGTATTAGGCACTATTCTAGGTGCCAGAGATAAAAGAGTTGTTCCCCCATGGAGCTACATTCTTGTAAGAAAACTGCAAAACAAACACAGTATTTAAGAAAAGATTTAGTGTTTCAGATGGGGATCAGCATTACAGGGGGAAAAAAGCAGGAAAAGTTAGGGAGTTCTGGGATAGGGAAGAGAAGGCCATTTTAGATAGGATGGCCAGGGAAGGCTTCTCTGATCAGGTAGTATTTAGGCAGAGACCTGAAGGATCTCCTGCCAGGGCCAGGAGGAAACAGGGAATCACACAAAGAGCGGTGTGGTGGATCATGTGGACATCATAGGCTACTGTTCAGACTTTGGATTTTCCTCTGAGTGCAATCAGGAGTCATGGCAGGGTTTTGAGTAGGGTAGTGATGTGAGGTGTTTTGGGTTTTCAAAGCATCACTCTGGTTGTTGTGTTGAGAATAAACTGGCATTGGGAAAGAGTAGAAGGAAAGAGGCAGGTGAGGAAGTGACTGCCATAATCAGGGCGAGAGACGATGGGGAATAGTATTGAAGGGGTCAAAAGTGGGCAAATCTTAGATACATTTTGATGGCAGAGCCAGTAGGATTTTCTGACAGATTAGATGCAGGTTGTGAAAGAAAGAGTGGAATTCAGGAGACTCCACTCACCGTAAGCTGTGAAGCCAGCATTTTTTGTTTGTTTGTTTTGTTCTTTGTTTTTTGCCTGACATGGGAAACTTCAATGAGCCACTAAATACAAAGTGCTCACTATTGCCAGTGCGCAATCAACCACTAACATATCTAGATGATCCCTAGAACCCATCAACCTATGCATACAAAATAGGTGAACTTCACTGAAATAACCTACGTATATATCTCTAGCTCTTTGCCCCACCAGCTTGACTCACCAGTCAGCCCGCTTCCATGTGAATTGGCATTCAAAGAAAGAGACTTAGGTTGATTGTGAGGAACCTTGGATCCTAGTTCCATTTTACCACTGGCCTGTGTGTGATCCCAGACAAGGTCTTTAACTGCTCAATAACCAGTGATGTTTATCGATATAATAAAGTCTAATAACATTTGCACCACCTAGCTCATGGGGTGGTGAGGGCAAAGCAAAACCAAACTGCCAGTCATGATTGTTGTGGAAATGTGTTGATTATAAAAGGGTTATAGAAATGCCAGGTTTATTAAATGAGTATATTCATTCATTATAATGGCTCTTCCTGCAGAGATTTTAATTTCAGATAGGAAAGACTGGGGCTGTAACTCTTTTGGTTTCTTTAGGATAACCGACTTGAAGGTACTCTGAGGCTAATCTTTTAGTACTGAGTATCTACTATCTTCCCTTTAAGAGTCTCTCATTTTCTTTGAAGCCATTATTAATTCACCTCCCAGCTACTTTCCCTTCAGGTTCAGTAATCATAGCCCAAATACCCCTTTCCTTATAGAATCTTCTCAACCCATTTTATGACTGTAATGATAGATGACAAATAGCTTTGATTTCTTTAGCCAATTCCAGTCAGTTGTTGGTGGCTGCCTGGAGCACAGACTTGAGAAGCCCTCTGAGGCCTTGTCCAGGCTCCATGATGAAGAATAATGTCCTAATTCATATGCTTTGGAGGAAGAAGTGGCTGCATGCTCTGGATTTGATATCCTTGATTTAAGCTTAGCTTGCTTTTGCTTCTAACCTTAGAAATCCAGCAGCATGCTGACTCAAGCTGCTATAGATTTTCTTCTTGTTCTTTTTTATACAATAGAACATTTTGCTAGCAAACCTCTGTGCATACCCCCTTTACCTCTTTAAATTTTAACTCCTCTATGGGGCCACTTCACAGATATAATCACTTTTAACAGTTTCTTTTATATTCCTCTAGAAATTTCTTGTGCATAGACAAGCTATATTTGATACTCTTTATTTTTTTCTTTTTTCTTTCAAAATAATGTGATCATGTAGTAAGTATTTTTTAGCTACTTATTTTTTCACTTAATAAAATAACTTGGAGCTTATTCCATATCAAGACCCAATTGATAAACATTTACATGTTTGGAGGTAGTTATTTTTGTAATGGTCTCTGTTTCACAGCAGCTAGGTATCTTGCCTAAGGTCACCCAGCTAGTAAGCTGTGAAGTCAGCATTTAAAACTAGGTCTATCTGACTGTAGAACCTGCTTTTTTAACCACCAGGCTCTATCTAAATTATTGATTAATGCTGGGAGTGGCTGTATTGCTGAGTTTCTACCTCCAGAAACCATGACACATTGATGTGTGAGTCCATTCAAAGCACAGCCCACGGTTCCACAGCACTTCCTAGCTTCAAAGTACTTCCACATACAGGATCTCATTTAATTTTCACAAACATCTATTGAGTTTCTACTTTGTGCCAGGCACTGTTTTAGGCATGAACATAAAACAATGAATCAGACAGGGTCCCTGTACTCAAGGCACTTATAACAAGGTAAGGGAAACAGACTTGTAAATAGACAATTGCAATACCAACCCACAAAGGATATTCTAGTTCTTTAAAATTTCCTAGGCTGGGTGTGGTGGCTCACGCCTGTAATCCTAGCACTCTGGGAGGCCGAGGCAGGTGGATTGCTTGAGGTCAGGAGTTCAAGACCAGCCTGAGCAAGAGCGAGACCCCATCTCTACTAAAATAGAAAGAAATTATCTGGCCAACTAAAAATATATATAGAAAAAATTAGCTGGGAATGGTGGCACATGCCTGTAGTCCCAGCTACTCGGGAGGCTGAGGCAGAAGGATTGCTTAAGCCCAGGAGTTTGAGGTGTGAGCTAGGCTGATGCCATGGCACTCACTCTAACCCAGGCAACAGAGCGAGACTCTATCTCAAAAAAAAAAAATTTCCTAATATATACTAGTGGTTGGTCAGTTAATTTTAAAGATTGATTAAGTTGAGGAATGATAAAAATTATATACACATTCCTGAAAGATTTTAGTTTAATTTAAATATGTAAATGTACATAATTCCTCATCTTTTGATACAGGACTAAGGCCTTTTTTTTATTTTTGAGGTCTGTTGAGTAAAGTTTTCCTCCTTTTATATAACCTCATCTATAATGTTTTACTTATGATTTTGTGTCAGTTTCTTTAAACTGGAACAAGAAATTAAATTAAAGTATTTGCAAAGCAATCAAAGCACAGAATCCTAAATTTTAATGATTTTTCACAAAGAGTTGCTTCTCTCACACTTAGTTTGACAGCATTTTTTTTTTACTGAGCTCCTTTCCAAAGCAATCAGCTCAGTTGTCATATAATAGCAACTCTTTCTTTCCTGCATTCACCTGTTTTGTTTTTTGGCAGGTAGTGTTTACATAATATTTAACTAAATTATGTAATTATAATGCAACAGACATATAGAGGTTTGGGAACAAACTGGACTGATTTTCCATACAAATATAATTCACTTCATGGGAGCAAAAGGGGGCAGTTGTTCTACCATTTGCTACATTGCAAATGGGGCAATGTGGTCTAGTGACTACCGTGGATTCAAATCTCATCCCAGCCACCTCTAGGCTGTGTGACTGTGGGTAATTTACTTAACCTTTCTGTGATCCATTGTTTTCATCAATAAGATGGGGATTATAATAGCATTATTGTGAGGGTTATATGAGTTAGTACTTATAACATGCTTGGAATATTACCTTATATAAACTTTAGCTGTTATTGATATTTTCAAAGGGTAACTGTGAATTTCTTGAGGGCACTTGTCAATAAATTCCACTAAAGATTTGAAGCATTTCACTTGGCTGATAAATTCACATAAATAGGGATTAATTAGATTAGGAGTATCAACAAGAAGCTTTTTCCTTGTGTTTTCATCTAGTGTTACAGTTTCAGGTCTTACATTTAAGTCTTTTATCCATTTTGAGTTGGTTTTTGTGTACGGTGGAAGATAGGGGTCCAAATTCATTCTTTTGCATGTGGATATCCAGTTTTCCCAACACCAGCTATTGAAGAGACTCTCGAGACTTTCCTTATTGTGTGTTCTTGGCACCCTTGTCAAAGATCAGTTGACCATATTGTACATGCATGCATTTATTTCCAGGCTTTCTATGCAGTTCCTTTGGCATATACATCTGTCTTTATGCTAGCACTCTATTGTTTTGGTTACCGTGGCTTTGTAACATATTTTGAAATCAGGAAGTGTGATGCCTCCAGCTTTGTTCTTGTCAATCATATGTCAATCAAACTGGGGAAAAAAGGAGTATCAAACAGATAGGAATGAATTCTGCCATTGTGGATTGAAAAAGTCTTTACAACAGTTGTTCTAAACTTTGGTTGTACATTAAAATCACCTGCACGGCTTTAAACGTTTGCCAATGCCCGTGCTTCACCTAAAGCAGGCAGTTTCAGGATCTCTAGGAGTGGTGCCGGCTTCCTAGGTGATTCCAACTTGTAGCTACAGGAACCACTGCTTTTCAGGGAGATGTGATGGTCTTAACCATGGAAGGAGGAGTGGGATTTCAGTAGGTGCTGGTACAGATGCTTTTATCTTTATGTTTTTGGATTAAGAATTTGGGGTTTCCAGGGACTAGGCTCACCTGGTGGCAGAACAGAAATAACATCCCGGCCTTCTAACATCAGGGCCAATGGTCTTTCCACAACTCCAGGCTGTCAAGGCCAAGAAGGATTGAAGTAATGGATATGAATTCAAAGAAATCTGCTATGTCTTTTCAAAGTAAAAATGGTCACATAATGTTTTATGTAAATTTTCAAGTGAAATAATCCATCGACCTTTTTTATGCAGATCAAACTTACATTTGCATTTTCTCCCACAATGAAATGTTTTCTACTACATACATACATTGTAATTATAAGTTATATAAAAGAGGTATTTTTTCTTAGAGTGTCTTATAGCACAAATATGATAAGAACTTTGATATGTTTTCTGTTTATTTTTTTAAAAAATTATGGTAGCAAAATTATTTTTCTTTTCTTTCCACTGCTATTTTACCTAATGTATAAAGAATACAGTAAATAATATCATATGTGAAACCCAGCTAGAGTAGAAGCATACACATTTTTTTATTGATTTGTGGGGTACATGTGCAGATTGGTTACACATTGCATTTTGGTGAAGTCTAGGCCTTTCATGTAACCCTCACCCAGTTAGTTTATGTAGTATCCATTAGGTAATTTCTTATCCCATACCCCTCTCCCACCCTTCCAAGTTCCCACTGTCTTCTATTCCACTCTCTGTGTCCATGTATGCTCATTATTTAGCTCCTACTTATAAGTGAGAACAGAAGCACACAAATTTAATAACTTTGTGGTTTACTGCCCCAATTACACACACACACACACACACACACACACACACACACACACAAAGCACTACAGCTATAGTTAATTGAACTGGAATAAAAACTAGTCAGATTAAATAGACATTACTTTGGAAGCACAAACAAATTGTATTGCACCAAAATTAAATGTGATGATTTTAGATGCTTTTCTTCTTTAGATGTTTATAGACAGAGCATATTGCATTTTTCTACAGCAACAACCCAAAATAACAAGGTTTAATTGAGAGCTTTGAAATAAGTAATGTCTTTGATTTAATAGTGGGACATTCAGCTCTTTTTTTATTGAATTTAAAAATATTGATTAATTTTTAAAAGCTTTCTGAAGCAGAATTACAACTTTAGAAAGGCTAAAAGTTCCCCCTTGCTCAATGGTGATAAGAGCTGATAAGTCTTACAAAGAATATAAGAACAGAGTGAGTCATGTAGAAGACTGAAACAGGACCCACAGCTTTCACCTCTCACAAATATCAAATCACGGTGGATAACAGACTTAAACTTTAGGTGTGAAACTATTAGAATTCTAGAAGAAAATGTAGGAAAGACTCTTACAGATATTGGCCTAGGCAAAGAATTTATGAAGACCCCTAAGGCAATCACAGCAACAATACAAATAAATAAATGGGACCTGATCAAATTAAAAAGCTTCTGCACAGCCAAAGAAACTGGCACGAGAGCAAACAGACAACCTACAGAATGGGAGAAAATTTTTGCATGCTACACATCGGATAAAGGGTTGATAACTAGAATCTATTTAGAACTCAGGAAAATCAGTAAGAAAAAAAATCAAACAACCCTATCAAAAAGTGGGCAAAGGACATGAATAGAAACTTTTCAAAAGAAGATATAAGAATGGCTAACAAACATATGAAAAAATGCTGAACATCTCTAATCATTAGGGAAATGCAAATCAAAACCACAATGAGATATCACTTAACTCCAGTGAGAATGGCCTTTATCAAAAAGTCCCAAAACAATATATGTTGGCGTGGATGCGGAGAGACAGGAACACTCATACACTGCTGGGGGACTGCAAACTAGTGCAACCCCTGTGGAAAGCAATATGGAGATACCTTAAACAGATACAAGTAGACCTACCATTCAGTCCAGCAATTCCATTATTGGGCATCTACCCAAAAGAACAAAAGACATTCTATGACAAAGATACCTGCACCCGAATGTTTACAGCAGCACAATTCACAATTGCAAAGATGTGGAAACAACCCAAATGCCCATCAATTCATCAGTGGACTAGTAAAATGTGGTATATGTATACCATGGAGTATTACTCAGCTATAAGAAATAACGGTGATATGGCATCTCTTTTGTTCTCCTGGAGAGAGTTGGAACCCATTCTATTAAGTGAAGTATCCCAAGAATGGAAAAATAAGCACCACATGTACTCACCAGCAAATTGGTTTCCCTGATCATCACCTAAGTGCATATTTGGGAATTACACCAATTGGTTGTCGGACAGAGGTGGGGGGTGGGGGGAGGGGATGGGTGTATACCTACATGATGAGTGCGATGTGCACTATCTGAGGAATGGACACCCTTGAAGCTCTGACTCGGGGGTTGGGGGTGGAATGGGCAATGTACATAACCTGAACTTTTGTACCTCCATAGTAAGCTGAAATAAAATTAAGAAAAGGAAAAGTGAAAAAAAAAAGAACAGAGTGAGTGTCCAGACTTTAATGTGAAGAATACCTACAAGTAATGACTTGAAAATCTCTATTGGTTACTGTATTAGTTTCCAGTGGTTGCTGTAGTAAAGTACCACAAATTCAGGGATTTAAAATAACAGAAATTTATTCTCTCACAGCCCTGGAGGTCAGAAGTCTGAAATCGGTTTGTCCACAGGGCCATATTTCCCCTGGAGGCCCTAGCAAAGAGTTCATTTCTTGCCTCTTCCAGCTTCTGGTGGCTCCAGGCCATCCATCTTAGTTTGTGGCACCATCACTCGTATCTCTGCCTCTGCCTTTCCATCACCTTCTCTTCTGTGTGTTTGTGTCTTCTTTTCTTCTTCTTCCTTTTATTAAGGACATTTGTCATTGGATTTGGGATCCATCTGGATAATCTAGGATGCTCTCGTCTCAAGGCCCTTAACTTAATCACATTGGAAAAGATTCTTTCCCCAAATAAAGCAACGTTCACATGTTCCAGGTATTTGGACGTGGTCATATCTTTTGGGATGAGGTCACCATTCGACCCAATGTACTTTCTTTCAGTAGAATTTGGGCTATAAGACCTGTTCAGAAACATTAAAACAACTAAGAGAGGCATATAATTATCTCAATATCTTATTTGCATAATGAAGATGGGATGTAGTTTGGTTAGCTAAAGTAGCATATTGGGCCAAAATACCAAGTTTAACCAGTCAGCATCCACATCTTTAAGGTTTGGCTATAACCAGGATAATCCTATTTCTTTATAATAAATAAGTGGAAAATCAGAGATGAGGGCACAATTGAAACTTTATAAGTTAGAAAATATATAAATGCTTCTTCCTTTTTTTCTGTGTTAATTATTGAGAACTTTATAATTGTGGATAATACCATTAACAAGCAGGCATCCCCCAAACTCAAAAGTAAAGCATTGACAAATGTATCTGGCTAGTTGGGTGGTGCCATTTGCAAATACTATTTGTAAGTTACCGAGTTGTTTGAGGATCAAATGAGGTTCTACATTTGAACTTCCTTATACATTGTATTACATGATACTAGTGTAAGAAATTATTATCTATATTTGGGAATGGGATAGGAACAAGTGTGCTACCATAGTTGGACTCTACAAAAAATTCTCACTAAATAAAAGTTAAGGAAATTTTTGTTCAACACACCAAATGGGCTTGCAACTAGTTGGAGTGGTCATGGGGGTTCAGTGTCTGCCCTTAAATCAATTTAGCTGGTTATTTCCATTTGATTTAAGAGCAGACAATGGAAAAATAAGAATGACATGTACTCACCATCAAATTGGTTTCACTGATCATCACCTAAGAGCACATTTAGGAATAACATTAATCGGGTGTCGGGCAGATGTGGGGGGGAGGGGATGGGTGTATCCATACATAATGAGTGCGATGGGCACCGTCTAGGGGATGGGCATGCTTGAAGCTCTGATTGGCGGGGGGAGAAAGGCAATATACGTAACCTAAACTTTTGTACCCCCATAATATGCTGAAATAAAAAAAAAATGAATTGGGTTTACATTAGAGATAATCTCCTTGTGAGAGTAGGTGAGTCAACAATATGAATTCCTTTCTTGCTTGATTTTTGTTTACTGATAAGAATTCATTTGGGATGTAAAGATACAAGAAATCTTAAAGAAAATGATTATAAGATGAGGGAATTTGAGACCCTAGGGAAATAACGACCTGTCAGCAAGATTAAGAAATGACTTTTAAGAGGGTACATATTCTCAGATTTGAGACATATGGTTGTAAAGATTTAGTATAAAGAGAATTCGTAACCAATGTAATAACACAGAATTAAATGCCATACAATAATGGTTTTTCAACTTTTAGAACTCAAACCCCAATTTTCCCCTAAATAAATCTTACCTAGAAGCCCAATACACGAAAAAGATTAAAGTGCAGCTGCTCTGGTTGCACTTTATGAAGGTAGGGGCAGGGATGAGGAGCACAGTGGACTTCTTGGGGCACTTGCCACAGTTGCATCTTTGTACTACTTGTGTGATTATTTGATCAATAGCTGTCTTTGCCAATAGACAGAACTCCAGGTTGGGACTTTGGTTTTGCTCACAATTACATCCCTGGTGCCTAACACAGTGCCTGGAACTCAATATATACTTTGTTAATGAATGAATGGATGATGAGAAAGATAAGAAAAGCTAATTGAATCAAGCTGGCCAGGTGTCAATATCTCTGATGGCAGTGATGATCCTTTTTTCACCATCCTAGTATTTATTACCGGTACTGTCAGCCACAGAAAACACTGCATTTTGGTGCCTGGCACAGTTCCTAGCACATAGTAGGTTTTCAGTAAATTAAATAAATGCTACTCAAAAAATATCAGTTGAATGGCTGAATAAGGTACTAAATTATTGAATGAAAAAAATGAGTCCTTTGTGATGGAATGAGGACAAGTGGCTCAATTTTCTGCCTCAAAATAACTAAAAAAACCAACAAAACCAAAATTCCATGAAGTATCCTAATGGAAGCCTTCTAGGTGACCTTTTAAAAAGTCAGGGCTACGTTTTGTGTAAGTTTCACTTTGTTTATATCAGTTCCCCAGAACTGTATTGTCTGAAAGTGTGACATATCATAAAACAACTGTAGCCAATGGTGGTACTAAAGCCATCTTCACTCAGTACAAATTGCTGACTTACAATTATCCCCAGGAGACACTGAGTGCCCCGAATATGGACAGCTCCAAAAGAAGTATGCACAGTTTGAAAGAATTGTGTGCCTATAGGAAACACACAGTCTCTTTATTTAGGAAGAAGAGGTATAAATTACAGTTCCTTGAAGGAAACCCTACCTTGTGCCTTAGTTATCTGTGTAAGTAATGTGCCATTTGATCTATAGTGTATATTGTAGCAAGACATTGCCTAGGGAGTTACTTAAATGAGGGCAGACCGATTTGCAGTTTATCTAGTCTTCAGAGCATCAGAAGACTAAGGCACCAAAGCCTAGGCCATAGTGATTTTGTACATGAATTTCCAGAGCTCCAAGAAAACCATTGTTCTGTTTGTGTGTGTGCGTATGTGTGTGTGTGTGTGTGTGTGTGTGTGTGTGTGTGTGTGTGTGTTTTGGGAGGGGGGTTCTGGGCAGCAACTATCACTGGAGCCTGCTGAATCTTCCCTCTGAATCTCCATATGTGAGAGTATCAGAAGGCCTTGATTAACTGCCTCAGTGGGTGGACTTGGCCTTCGGGAGGGTGAGCCAACCTGTCCTTAAAGTTGTGGTCTCAGCTGACTGGCTCTGAGATGACTTCCAGGTGGCACACAGATTGGGTCCAGAATGGAAACTGTAGAAACCTGGGGTTGTTCTTTTTGATATATATTTTTTCAAAAC
This sequence comes from Lemur catta, assembly GCF_020740605.2. Lineage (NCBI taxonomy): Eukaryota > Metazoa > Chordata > Mammalia > Primates > Lemuridae > Lemur > Lemur catta. Next base: position 39,607,768 of record NC_059155.1, read on the forward strand.
AAGCAAAACTGTACAAATTTGTAAGTGCCCATTATTAAAAACAATCTATACCACAAAAGTATATGTAGTAAACACTGCAAATGTCCTTCCATCACAGAATTAAATGTCCTTCCATCACAATTACATCCCTAGTGCCTAACATAGTGCCTGGAACTCAATATATACTTTGTTAATGAATGAATGGATGATTAAAAAGATAAGAAAAGCTAATTGAATCAAGCTGGCCAGGTGTCAATATCTCTGATGGCAGAGATCCATCAACTAGTGCCAGCCATCCCATCCATGCCTCACCCCCACCCCCAACACATCTCACTTTCTTGCCTAGAGGCAATCACTGATACCTGCTTGGGGTCATTGTATGTGTCCTTACAAACCATTTTCTATTTGGATACAAACATAGCAATGTGCATATACAGATTTTCAAACACATGCATAGTATCATACTATACATATTTCACTATGATATGCTTTTTTCACTAAACAGTATGTCTTTGGCATATTTACAGCCCAATAATTCCTTTTAAAAAATGGGTATCTTCAGTCAGTAACATTTTGATGTGTACTCTTTCAGGCATATATACACACACGCACACACACACATGCACATACACACATATTTGGTTGATTTTATTATTTTTATATAAATGGTATCATGCTATATACATTATTACGTTAACTTGTTTTTCCCCTTATTAGTGTATTGTGAAGATCATTTCATGTCAACACATATAGGTCTTTCTCATTCTTTTAAACTGCTATTTAAGTGTTAACAAAACAAGGTTGCGTCATGTTATTTTGCTAATTATTTACTGATGGGCAATTAGGCTGTCTTCCCAGAATGTTGGTTGTTATTGTTGTTGTGTTTATTATAAATCAAACAGCAGTGAATATCCTACATATCCATCTCTTTGTGCACATGTGATATTATTTTTATAGGTGAAATTCCTGAAACAAACGATGCGCTCATTTTAAATATTAAGGTATAGTGTGAAGTTGTTCTCCAAAAGGTCTCTTTCCTCAGTTCCTTGCCAAACACTAGATATTGCTAGATTTCTTAATTATTGCACATTTGACAGGGAAGAATGATCTCATTGTCCTTTTAATTTGCATTTTCCTCATTATTGAAGTTGGCCTGCTGCTTCATTTTTAATTCATATTTTCCATTCTATATCATTCTACCTCCTGACTCTTGTTTTCTTCTCCAGTTTCTTCCAGATCCAGGTAGTCCTATAAAATGCTGCCAGGTGAATTTTCCTAAAGCTACTTTTCCTCACTTCACTTTCCTGATCCAAAGCCTTCACTTTACTTTGCCAGGTAGTTAGGTTCTGTGAGCTATGACTTGTGCTAGGCCCACTGGGAGGGGCAGTGATGGGTCATGACCATCATCTGTATGGTGACCCAGGGAGCTCTTCTCTCTCCTCTCCTTATTCCTCCTCACCTGAGGGATATAACTAGTCCCAAGTCCATAACTCTCAAAATCTCTTTTTGTAATTTCAGAATAATCCTCTCCACACTTCAGCTCTGTGGAATCAAAGCTCATTTTTGCTTAGAGATGGAATTCATAGGAGTGTCCAATATAATGGAAACTATTCTGAAATTTTCTCTTAATATTTGCAGAAATGAAATTAAGGCTCTCTGTCTGATACTCTCAGCACAATGCTCTTCCCCTCCTACTCCTGTCTGCTGATTGTATTACCAAGCAATCAATGGGCTCACTGCCCCATGCACATAGAAGCCAATATCATGGCACTGACCTTTGAGAAAAGCTTTATTGCAAGTCAACCGGCAAGGATACAGGAGGAAATGCTCAAATCTGTCTCCCTGATCTGGGGTCTGGATCAGATTTTATAAGCATAGGGTAATGAGGTGTGATATGATTTGTTCGTGTAATGAGGTTATGCCAGGAGGCATGCTCTGACTGGACCATGCCATGGGGTGATGCCAGGGCTCCACCTGATTGGATCTCAGATCCTGCCATGTGGTGTCAACTTCTTAATTCAGTCCCCACTCTGGTCTGGTCTGAGCACTTAAGTTCCACCCATGGTTACATGCTTGCTTCATTTGGGCATTCTCAGGGTATATGATCTTTAACCTGGGAGTCCATGGCAACTGAAAACCAACTCACAACTTTGTTACATAAAAGTTGAACCAGATTGGTCTGGTTGTTACAATTGCTGCTGTCTCTTGTCCAAGCCTGCATCTGTTCCTCAGTTCAGTGAGGCTCCTACCAAACACCAGCGTCACTCAGTGGGAATTCAAATTGCAGAATCTCCTGCTGACCTTATAGAACTTCCTGGGAGGGTTATCTCTGGCATTATCAGGATACAAATCCTATGGATGGTCTGAATTTTTGGAATCCTTCATTTTGGTCTCAGAAAGAATCATAAACCTTTTGTTAGCTGGATAATCACCCTCCTCTGTGTCCCCCAGGTCTTTTGAACTGTCATCAGAGTGCCTTGTTCAGTAACACCAAAGGGAATAAAATTGCTTTTTAAGAGTGGTGTTCTAAAATGTGTTATTTTTCTGCCACTTCTAATTCCAGAAAAGAATTAGTGCTAATCACTTCTTTTTAATTTCCAATAAAGCATCTTAGGTGATAATGCTGATTATATGTAGTTTGAACTAAGGGAAGGGAAAACATTGACTTCAATGGGGCTGTTCCACAGTAATTGGTACTTCATAAACTTCGTTTGTGCCTTTTTAATAGAGATGGCAAAATTTATCAAAATGATAAAAGCTCAAAGAAATAGAATTGGCAGTTGGCTTTGCAGCTGTCTCTTTTGAAGTATACTTCAGAAGTTTTAATAGGTAGAAACTGTATAAATTTGGTACCATTTGCTCTAAGATTACCGATACAGTCTTTTTTATTTTTTGATGTGGTATAGAGATGCTTGTAATTTGAGGTCAATATTCATTACCACCAACAATTTAAGTTTATTTCATAAACCCACTTATTTTGTGTGTCAGTTGGAGGATAGGCAACTAGAAACTTACAGTTCTCTGATCCTCAGCTACTACTGAAGCTAGTAATGATAAAAAAACCTAGATGCACCAAAAAGAATCACAATCATTCCACAAACAGTGCACCATAATGTTTATGAACAACCGCCCAGATCAAGCCAGTAATGCATTATATTCTGTTTATTTTCTTTGCAGACAAACAAATCTTCAGATTTCTACAACAAAAAGTCTAAGACCTCAGTGATAAGAATTAATCTGAACTCAGAAGATATAAGGCTTAATTAGAATTCTGATCCAAGACAGAAGACTGTGTGAACTGCTGTTGCTAAATTGTACTGTGTAAACATTGCATACTGATGGAATTTGCTTGTCAACTCAACTGGCATTTCTGTGCAGTAAGCTTGTCTTTCTGTCAGTCGAGTGCATCATGGGAAAAGATCAGCATCTCAAAGGAGTGTGATCTGCATGTGTAAAGAGAGGAGAAAAAAATCCTCAAAGAAAAGGAGCTTTTGAATGTTTTTCAGTTGTGCTCAAAGGTTAAAAAGAATGTCTTTTACCAATGTGAATTTTGGTCTAAGGATAGCCAGGGTTTTCTTTCTAAGAATTCGAAGATAAACATTTTTTTTTTAATTTGAGGGAAAGCATCTGCAACTTTAGCTAAGTGTGCCATGGAAAGAAGACTGCAGAAAATGAAAAGAATTTTAAAATGTTTTGAGCTTTTTCCCAATCCCTCCTGTGGAACTCTTTATTTTCTTATATGCACTACCTTAGTCAATTTACCTAACCCAGGAAGCAATTAAAAAAAAAAAAAACTAAGCTGCAAGATAGTGCAGACAATGTAAAGAACATAAGAGCTCGATGTGATAGACAAGTGTTTAAACCCTGATTCTGCCTCTGTGTTACCTCTCTGTACCTCAGTTTCTCATCAATTCAATATTGGCATGATAAAAGCCATGTCACAGGGATATGAGGGTTAAATGAAATAATGTATGTGAAAGTCCTGGCACTTAATAGGTGATAAAGAAATGTTTATTGAATGTTTTAAGACAACTGATTTTTTTTTTTTTTTTTAAGACAGAGTCTCGCTCGCTCTGTTGCCCTGGCTAGAATGAGTGCCGTGGCGTCAGCCTAGCTCACAGCAACCTCAAACTCCTGGGCTTAAGCGATCCTACTCCCTCAGCCTCCCGAGTAGCTGGGACTACAGGCATGCGCCACCATGCCCTGCTAATTTTTTTTCTATATATATTTTTAGTTGGCCAGATAATTTGTTTCTATTTTTAGTAGAGACGGGGTCTCTCTCTTGCTCAGGCTGGTCTCGAACTCCTGAGCTGGAGGGATCCACCCGCCTTGGCCTCCCAGAGTGCTAGGATTACAGGCGTGAGCCACCGCGCCCGGCCAAGACGACTGATATTTTAAAAGGTTTTTCTTCCTAGTGACATTATAGGGTCATTGTGATTGCTCTACTTCATTGTAGGTTGAGTTGTTTTATAAGCTTCCACAACCAGGGATCATGTCTGTGCAATTCTTTGTCTGTTCTCAGCTCTACAGTATGCACAGTGTTGTTAACAAATGCTCTTTGCTTGCCTCTGCTCAACAAACACGTTTTTTCTTCCTACTTGTTCTCTGGCCCTTTTTTTCCTTTTATTTTTAGTTGATACATAATAATTGTACACATTTATGTGATACAGAGTGATATTCTGATACATATACATGATGTATAATGATTAAATCAGGCTAATTAGCATATCCATCACCTCAAACATTTAGCATTTCTTTGTGTTGGGAATATTCAAAATCCTCTCTTCTAGCTTTTTTTTATTGTTAACTACATTTACCCTACAGGGCTATGCAGCACTAGAACTTATTCCTCACACCTCTGATCCTTTGACCTGTATGTTTCTTTTTTTTTTTTATTCTTATTTCAGCATATTGTGGGGGTACAAAAGTTTAGGTTATGTATATTATTGCCTTTTCCCCCCACCCCGAGTCAGAGCTTCAAAAGTGTCCATCCCCTAGACAGTGCACATCGCACTCATTATGTATGTATACACCCATCCCCTCCCCCCACCACATCTGCCTGACACCCGATCAATGTTATTCCTAAATGTGCTCTTAGGTGATGATCAGTGAAACCAATTTGATGGTGAGTACATGTGGTGCTTATTTTTCCATTCTTGGGATACTTCACTTATTAGAATAGGTTCCAGCTCTTTCCAGGAAAATATAAGAGGTGCTATATCATCATTGTTTCTTATAGCTGAGTAGTACTTCATGGTATACATATACCACATTTTATTAATCCACTCATGTATTGATGGGCACTTGTGATCCGTATGTTTCTGAGTGTCATTTGTCTGTTGGGTTCAGACACTGTCTGTTGTAGACAATTTTGGCCAGGGTTTTTTATGGTTAATTGTGAAGGATTTATTTCAATACAAACATTGGAGAAGAGAAGAAAGGGAGCAAGGTGCTTGGTACATAGCAGATACTCAAGTATTTGTAGAATGTAGTAGGTGCATGTGAGATGCAAATATAGGCAAAAGGAAAAAGTAATGAGGCAAAGAGAGAAGGGGTAATAATAGTTAGCATTTATTACAATTATTGAATGTTCAGTACATGCAAATGAGGAAACTGAGGCTTATAGAAATCAAGTAAATTGCCTAGGTAATTGATAGGTCCACAATATTTTATCTGAAGCCCTTGCAAACAGGTATGTTTCAGGATTCAGAAATTGCTAGATTTTAGACTTTAGAAAGATATATGGTAAGATATATTACATAATATCATCAGCAGGATTAGTGCTAATACCACATAATCAAATATATTATTTATACATTGAAATATATGAATATTCGTCCCAGTGAGACAAATAAAGACTATAAATAGCTCCACATTAGTTCTGGTCAAGTCAGGTTTTGCTGCCAAATAAACTACAAAATACCTTTATTTTTCAAAGCCTTTTTGGATTTTGGAATTGCAGATAAGTTTTGCAGGCCTATGGTGAGTGGTGGAGAATAGTGTGAACTATTCCAACTGCCTTGCTGTCTTAGTTTCCTGTCCTTGCTGAACAAGTTAGCACAAATTTAGCAGCTAAAGGAATGCAAATGTCTTATCTTAGAGTTCTAGAGGTCAGAAGTCCAAAATGGGTCTCACTGGGCTAAAGTCAAGATGTCAGCAGAGCTGCATTCTTTCTGGAGACTTTAGGAGAGAATCTATTTTCTTGTCTTTTCCAGCTTCTAGAGGCACCCACATTCCTTGGCTCATGGCCTCTTTCTTCCATCTTTAAAGCCAGCAATGACAGGCTAAGTCCTTTTAACCTCTCATCACTATGACCTTCTCTTCTCCCATCTTCTGCCATATTTAAAGGACCCTTGTAATTACATTGGACCCAGACAGATTATTTAGAGTATATTAGTCAGAGCTCTCCAGAAAAATAGAACCAGTAGGAGGTGTATATATATTGAAAGAGATTTATTTAAGGGATTGCCTTACATGATTATAGAGGCTGTTAAGTCCAAAATCTGAGGGGTGGGCCAAGAGGCTGGAGACCCAGGGCATGGTAGGTGTTGTAGTTCAAATTCAAATATCATCTGCCCGAGAATTGCTTCTTGCTTGGAGAAAATCAGTCTGTTGTTCTAATCGGGCCTTCACCTGGTGGATGGAGGCCCACCCAGATTATGGAGGACAATCTGCATTATTCAGAGTCCACCAATTTAAATATTAATCTCATCTAAAAACACCCTTATAGAAACATCCAGAATAATGTTTGACATTATTTAATGTTTGACAAATAAGCTAAATTGATACATAAACTTAGCCATCATACAGATAATCTCCCCACCTCAAGGTCAGTGCATTAGCAGCCTTATTTCCATCTGCAAACTTAGTTTTCCTTTCCATGTAATCTCACATATTCTCATTTCCAGGGATTAGGACATGAATATCTTTGGGGCCCATTATTCTGTCTGCAACGGTGTGGGTTTGTAAGTTGTACATAGTACATTTTCAAGGGGGCAACATTCACATAAATTGCAATTTGAATAGTACCACCTTCTGAAGCAATGCAATTTGGAGGTCCTTTTCCAGAACTCACTTGCATAGACAGCCATTGACATAACACCTACCACGGGAAGGGTGTAATCAAACTTCTTCCGGGCTCAGCTTCTGACAATCAGGATAATGATGGCTTCTATATAAATACATCAGCTAGCTCCACAGAAGATGAGAGGGAGCTAGTATCCCTATGGAGTCACCCTGTGGAGGACAGGGGCAGAGTTGTTAGGTTTGCAATTCCAAGTTTTCCTCAGGATGGTCTCTAATAGGCTTTCATAACTCAAGTAGGACTGTATCCTCTGGATAACTCTTTGAGTGTTTTGTGGAGAGGAAGTGGAAAAGCTGCATTTCTCGTTATTGGAAGCCTGCTGCAAGGTTTCAAAGGGAACAATTCCTAGTCTAGTTGCTGAGGCAGGGAACTCTTTGGTCTGGTGTGGCTGGGTGGGTGATGAATATACTCTTGATAGCTATGAAGCCTACAGATCTATGACATCTTTCTTCAGAAAAGCATTTTTCAGGAGAGCCAAAACATTGCTAGAGTATCTTATATTTTCATTATTTTTACCATAGATGACAGAAAAATCAAATACCTCCTAAATACACAAATCAGCAGAGAGATGTACCTTTATCACAATCTGCACTATTGCTCTTTCCCCAAACAAAGCTAAGAAAACAGACAAAACAGGAGAGAAAAATCAGAAAGTCTTCTCAAATATGCTAGGGCTGTGAATTCAAACTTTTTCCAAGAAACCTAGAAGTAAAGGATCCTTATTTTGTGGCTGATGTGAAAAATCTCATTTATCATTGTTTGCAAAAGCTCAATGAGGCAAAGCTCTATTTCTTGACCCTTCCAATTCCTACGTAAATAGCCACACTCTAGATGTTTCATTGATGTAAAGAGAGTCATTACCAGAGACGGTTAAGTAAATTGGTAAAAATCCTGCTGTCAGTGTATAATCACTATTTAGTTCTTTGTAATGTCCTAGGCAACTTCTGTTTCTGGCCTCCTATTGCTTAGAGCAGGGGCAATACTTCTGGTTTTGATGTCGATTGGCTTTTATTAAGAGCCAGGATGTTTGATCTAGATTAAAACAGTGCTGGTGAGCTTGGTGAACACAAAGAAAGGTCAGCAGGTTAGGTGAGCAAATTGCCACCAAAGGGAGGATGTGACCTCAATTTTTCCATTGGCAGGGAGGATCCAGAGCTGACAAGTTCTTGGGAACACAGCATTTGTTCAAAACAGAGGAATACCAAAAGGAATTATCTGACAGGCCTTGGAGCTCATAAGTCTTTATCTAAATGCCCATTGTGTTATTTGTTAATGGGATTAGCACAAGTCTTGTCAAGTCTCTGGTTTGACTCCAAAGCCCACACTTATTCTGTTATAGCACATTATTAAATTATGCTCAATATCTTCTGTTTAATGTGTAATACATTTTAGAGTGGAGTGACGGCAATTTCGATTAATTTTATAAAGATTTGAAGCAAAAATACAAACAAGTTATTTCTTAAAGATTGAAGGCTTTTGTTGTTGAAAGACCAACCAACATAGAAAAGACGTTAGTATACTTTGTTTTTAAACACAATTTAACATTTTAAGTTGTCCAGATTTCTTTTTCAAATGTCTTGTAACCATAGTCTAAGGCAGGGGTCAGTAAACTTTTTCTGTAAATGGTCAGATAGTTTAGGCCTTGTGGGACAGATAGTCTCTGTTGTAACTACTTAACTCTGCTATTGTAGCACAAAAGCAGCCATAGATGCTGGGCAAGTCTGTGTCCAGTAAATTATTGACAACAACAGCTGCAGGGCCAGATTTGGCCTATAAGGTGGCCATAGTTTGTTGACTCTTACTCTAAAAGACAAGAAAAAAATTCTGCTGACCAGCTCAATTTTCATAAGCATAAAAATTAGAGCAATAAAGAATATCAGTCATCTAATCCGGTAAAATGGAAACAACTGTCCAAACCATCGTCTCCTCTAAGTTTTCAACAATACTGGTGCTCTCAATGTCTCCATTTTGTCTCCTTGCTGTGCTAGCACTGTGCTATCATGCCATAGGATTCTATGGGAAAGAAAAGAAAAACTAGGGGGTGTGTCACAGATTAGGGTGTCTGGGATGTTTGAAGGAGGTAGGATGATGTGGCCTAACTTGCCTTACATACTTGGGGATGAATCATCTAATAATTTTATTTTTTCTAACAAAGGACAACAAATTACCTAACCAAGACAAAATGGATATATATTCCTTTCATCACTGTTGGGCATAGAGGGTAGAATCCAGCAAACACTAGGTTTCTCTTCTCTTTCTGCTAAAGAAAGCAAGCATTTGGATTATAAAGTTTAATCGTGGTGACTTCCTCCTTACTTAGGAATAATGCTCCTCTCTCTCAATATCTCTCATTTTTAAGTCAATTTAGTATCAAGGGCCAGATTTTAATCTTAAATGTCAAGTATACTTACAAATGTCAAGAGAACACATAAATGTCAAGTGAACTCTGTAGTTCCTCATATCCTCTCCTACTGAAGTGTAGAAGACACCATACGGAAGGCTCACGACTGGAGAATTCCGATTCTTAAATGCAGTTTGTTCTTGTGCTTGAGGCATAGCTATCTAGTTAGCTGTTATAGTCACTCTAGCTTCACGATGAAATTGGAACACTTTTCAGAATTGGAGTCAATGAACCACATACTTGTTTATAACAAGTTACATAGAGAGTGCAAGCCCTTTTGATGATTTTTTTGAAAGAAAATAGGATCAACAAGAAAAATAATTTCAGAGGAAATGGCTTGTGTGCCCATTGGACAAAATTTTGAAATAACCTTTGTATTACGTACTTACTCATGTTAGTAGAGTACCTTTGTCTTCTTGTCAGTAGATCTTTCCTGCTTGTGCAAGGGGGAAGCCATGGCCCTGATTTATATTTTAACAATTTACCTATTTCTGGAAATGGATACTTTTTTCCAACTCAATATTTTGAGTTTCTAATAAACATGTAGAGGTTTCATAATATGTGCTGACTTCCTTGCACATGCAAGGATTTCTTCCTTTATCTATTTAGTAAACACGATTTATCGAGTGTCTGTAATGTGCTAGGTGCTGTATATAAGCAGCAGTGAACTCAGAGCTTACATTCCAGTGGAGGAGACAGATCTTAAATAATTAATCACCCTAGTAAATAAATAATTGCAAACTGCAGTGTTATCAAGGAAAAGTACATTGTGCTCTTAGAGCTTATAATAGGGAGAACTGACCTAGTCTGGGATCAGGGAAGACGTCTCTAAGGAAGTGGGGTCTAAGTAGTATTAGATCATTTGGGCTACAACTAGAAAAATGAGTAGAGGTTCAGTAGACAAAGACTGGGAGTTAGGGTGTCAGGTAGAGAGAACTCTTAGATTCACAGGCCTTGAAGCAGGAAAGAGCCCAGAGCATTGAAAATAGACCAATGTGTCCTGACCTAGGGAGTGAGCAGGAGAGGGACACAAGACTCATTTATTCATTAAATATTCTGGAGGACTACTGTATACAAGCCACTGTTCTAGGTAATGGGGATATAGAAATGAAAAAAAAATTCCTGCCTTCACAGAGTTTATATTCTGATGAGAGATACTATGAATATATAACAAGATGTTAATTTGATTTCCTATAGTGATAAGTGCTCTGAAGAAAATGAAGCTGGGTGGTCAATAAAGGTCTCTCTGAGATGTCATTTGAGCAAATACTGATTGATGTGAAAGAGCCAATCAGGTAAAGACCTGGGGGAGGAGAATTCTAGCCAGTGGGATCTACCTGGAAGAATATACCTGGTATGTTTTTTGGACTTTATTTTATTTAATGTTCCCCAACAAATTCAAGAGGCATATACTAGGTAACTTGTGCTAAATTCATGGCTACTACATGTCAGGGTAGGATTTAAACCCAGGTCTATCTATCCCTTCCCTTTCCTTTCCTATTAAACAACGTTGCCTATTTAGAGGGTATTAAGCCATGTCCAGATGCACAGGCCATTCAATCACATCAGTCATTTAATCATTTAATTTAGTCATTTAGTCATTCTAGTCAAAATTGTCACATATGAGGGTGGATATAATCCTTGGTATGTATCCTTGATGGAACCCTAAGCTGTTGTTCTCATCCTTTTCTTCTGGGAAAAAAACTCCTTTGGAGTCTGGTATCAGGAGAGGCCATGCTTATTGTATACAATATTGTCTGTGGTATGTTTTGAAATCATTGCGTAACATAGAGAAAGTCCCAGACTAATAGGAAACTTAGGTTCTATGCTTTATTTTCAATTGTTTTCTTCCAAGTTGTGCAAACTTGGGCAAGTTACAACCTTTCTGAGTTCCAGTTTATTCATCTGTCAAGTGGAAATGTTCATATCTTACTTGTCTACCTCTCAAAGTTGTCAATATCCAATTAAAATGTTACCTCTACCTTTATATCCAGAAACCAACAATTTCTCACCATCTTCACTGCTACTACCCTGGCCCAACCACAGTCATCTCTTTCCTGGATTATTGCAAGAGCAGCCCATCTGGTATCCCTGCTCTACCCTTGCTACTCCAGCCCTTAAGTCCATTCTGAATGGAGTGACCAGGGTGATCCTGCTAAAAGCAAATCAGTTCATAGTAGGACTTACTAATCTGCTCCAAATCCTCCAGTTATGCATTAATTCATTGGAATTAAAGCCAAAGTCTTAATATTGCCTACAAGTCCTTCCATGATGTGCCTGTGCACATTATAACTCTGACCTCATCTCCTCATCTGGTCCTCTCATTTGCTCTGCTCCAGCTTCAATGGTTTTCTTAGTATTCCTCAACCGTGCTAGGCACAATCTCACCTCAGAGATTTTTGCTTGTTCTTGCCTCTGCTGGGAACACTCTTCATGCAGAGAGCTGCATGGCTAACACCCACACTTCTTTCAAGTCTCTGCTCAAATGCTACCTTGCCAATGAAGCCTTCAGTGACCATTCTACTAAGAATGGCAACCACCCTTTGCACATTTCAGATTTACTTATCCTGCTGTACTTTTCCTTTTTTTCTTTTCTGTAGCTTTGTTCATTGCTTATTTATAGGGTGGCCATATAAAATTTTGTGCCAACTGGGACATTGTTGAGAGTGGAGTGGGTACTATTAAATTATGCCAGAACAATAGATATAAACTGGGACTTAGTAATTTAGGATTGTTTTTCAAAACGTTATGTTTTCCCTTGCTTGATTTCACAAGAACAGGGATCTTCAAATGTTTTGTCATTTACTTATTCATCTCATTTGCCAATACCAGTGTCTGACACGTAGTACATTATCAATATATATTTTTGAGTAAATGAATGAATGAATGATAGGCATGAAAGATGTTCAGTAGATATAAAGTACTATAGATATATATCTGAATTAATTTATTAATTTGTCTCAGCATATCTATATATTCATATATATAATGTGGAATAAATCCATCTATATCTGTATATATATTTCTATCTATATGCTAAATATACATGTAATATCTGCAAACCCTCCACACTTTGTGCCTTTATTCCCTAGGATAGAGTAAAAGATAAGTTTGCCATTTATTTCATATATATTTTAAAATGCTGAAGGCCAATTTGAAAGATAAACATGATGTAGGGAAAATTATTACACGAAAGTTGAAAGTGCTATTTATTAAAAACACTGTTTTTGTTTATGAGGGCACATCTCTTTGCTGAGGGCTTACAGATACTGACTGTCAACTCAAGGAATTGGTGATGCAGCTTAACTGAAAATTAGTACGATGCATGTATGAGGCTGTGGGGGCAAAGGCAAGGCAACTTCCTTTCTTATAGAAGAGAAGGTCCACCATCTGTTAATTGAGGAGTAGATAAGAAGGATGAGTGAGCTCCTGCAAAGGATGAACAGCATGGGCCAGAAGTGATGTCTGGTAAGGAGACACTCAATTGGTAAGAGTTAAATTAATAATTGAAATGTGACTTAACCCATGTGAGGCTATACAAAGTGCTAGGCAACAACTGGAAATAGCCATATCTGTATTTTTATAACACTATGCATCCACTCATTGCTCCATCTGGTCTATTTATTGACCGGTTCTTGACTGAATTTCTAGCAGAAACCAAAATACAATGTACTCTTATCAAAGTTAATGAATGAACTGAATCTAAATGTAAAACAGTTTAAATTTAATTTTGCTTACTCTGTAGTTTTGGAAATGCTTAGATAACAAGAGTATGCAATTTACTTATAAAACCAAAGAAAAATCAATAGATAAACTTTTATACTTCCTTTCTCAGTTGATGATATCGATGAGGATGATTTGTAGGTCTCCATCCTCCTCTCGCTTTTGGTAAATCAAGTTTGGGGTTTGGTTGAGTTGGTTTCTCATGCATCTCACCCTACAACATCTGAAATATCTTTTCTACTCATAGTGGTTTTTTTATAGTCCAAGGATGTATCACAGAACGTAGGTAGAAAAGTTCGTTGGATTCAGATTGATCACATACACAAAAAAATAACATTTAATCTTCTCTTCAGGCATTTAACAAATCATTGGAGAGGTCAATATGCAAAGAGGTAAAACCTTTACAATTCCATTAATGGAAAAGAGAAGAAGATGATTTGCTTTCCACCTTGTTTTTGGATCAGTGTTTGGCTTCTTTTAAGAGCTTTCAGCCTTGGGAAACCGGCCTCTAGTTCAGATTCATTTTCATCTTTTTTGGTTTGTATCATCCAAGCTTACAAAGTCAATTGTTTAGTATTAAAAGGTAATAAATAAGAAAAACAAAGACCAAGCATAGCCAGACACATAATAGGGACTCAATATATGTGTTAATTTAATGTAAAATGGTTGATATCTTCTGTAAGCATATTCATCTGCCAATTTGTCTCTGCTGTCTAATGCTAGGTAGCTTCCTAAGTTCTGAGCAGCCAGAGAGGAGATACAGATGTGTGAATCTCACAGATTCTAATATTCTAAAACATAACTTACTTCATTTTCTTTTAGTGAATTCATTTTCTTCTCCAAGTGCCTTATAGCAACCAGAAACCAACCATGACCACCACCATAACAGTAATCACCATAACAGTAATAGAACCCTTAATTTAGCTGCTTCCAGATAAACTCAGTCCAAATATGTGATCTTACTCAATACAAATTAATAATTCATGCACAAAGTTAAAATACCTTACATTTTTTCTCTCTTCCACCTCCTTGCAGTTTCTTTTAAGCTTCTGAGCATGATGATAATGTTGGTGGGAACTTGGCTTATGCAGCTGCTATGTGGTATTTTTGAGGAGAGTCTCAAGAGTCTCTTCTTGATTCTCATCTGTCTTGATCCTGTGAGGTTGTCCTACTCCAGTTGATCTCTGGTATATCCATTAGGAAGGCTTTTGCCTGAAAGTAACAAAGACCCAACTAGCAGTACCTTAAAACACAAGGATATTTACTATTTAATAATAAGAAAATCTAGACATAGATTGCCTCAGTGTTGGTCTGGCAGGTCAATGACCCAGACTATTGCTATTTTTCTGGTCTGTCATCATTTGCATGTTGCTTTTTTAATTTTGTATTTCTTACCTCATGGTCACAAAATGGCTGCCATACATCCTGACATCACATAATCTTTCCAAGGCAGAAAGAAAGGGGAAAGAATCACCATCAGTAGCTCTCCTCTTGTATATATCTTTTATCAGGAAAGCAGAAGTTCCTCAAAAACTTTCACTTAGGTCTCCTTGGCCAGAACTGGGACACAGGCTACTACTTTCTGTGAAGAAGGCAGGAAAAGTGATGCTTTTTGATTACCCACCCTGTGTAATGGGAGTCAGGCAAGAAACATGGATTTGAGAAGGGCATTCTGAGTGGCCAGCTTTTAGTTTCTGCCATTATTAGGCTGTTTCTTGATATAGGAAATGTACAATGCTACTTGAGATTGTGACTGAGATGGTCTATGGGAAAATGACTAGGTTCCATCAGTGTAAATTTTGTGATGTCTGAGTGGGACCTTTTGTGTGCAGGAAATGCTATTTGCAGTTACTTGGTTTGAAATTAACTTATGAAAATTATGAAATTAAAAAGTAGTTTTCTCCTGGCCCTTAAATTCAATTTAAAAATCTTAGTCTATTCCATGAATCTAGCATATTTTGTCAATCACTTGCAAGGCAGCTTTTGATTAATGTCAGATGAACTCAAGCCAAACAGACTAAATTCTGCTTAATCAAATGCGTTTCTATTTGTAAACTCAGATTTCTCAATTATCTGCATGCAGCATTTCATTTTAACCATTATATACCTGATTTTCTTTTTTAAATGCTGCAAGTACCTGATGAGGCAAACTGATGATCCCAACAAGCAAAACCTTATTAATTGCTTGAACAACTCATACATTTAGTACTTTAAACTTGTAAGTATAAAGAATCTCAAGATGTCTTAAACATTCCAGTACATTTTTTAAAATGTAGTCAAAATATCTTACATCCTTTAATGAAAAGTCACAAATTAATAAAATATTTTAATTTGGAATCTGTTTTCTGTGTTGAAAATGCCATTCTAAAATATGTCACATTCTCTTAAACATCATAAGCACATTTAATAATGACTGCACACACATTATTCTGAACTTCACATACTGACATTAATACTATGCGTTTTGTTCACTTCTTTATCTCTATATTTTATTCCATACTTCCCTAAGATTTTAGAGATACTTATTCCCAAAGGGAGCAGTGCATCATGTCAGGCCGGACAAGCTGGTTTTGTCATTACAAATGATCTGGGATCTCTTATGAGCCAGAAATTTGAGAGTGGGCTGGCTGAAGTAACAGAGACAATAGCATTCCAGAGATATTCTATTTGTGTGCAGTTGTGTAAACTGAGTTTCTTCTTTTGTCACGATAGTGGCAGAAAACCCTAGGCCCACATCCTTTAGCTGGTGTTGATTACTTGTAAGCTCAAGTTGCATCCTTACATCATTCTTCCATCATCATCTAATTTGAATAGATGAAAGTCTTCAACTCCTCCCCCCCAAATTCATAGCTAACTTCCTTGAACTGATTTCTACTACCTCAGTGAATTTAGGACTTTTTTGTACATTCCCATCTGAGCTACCATTCTTACAGAGAGTGTAATGATATCCGATTGTATTTTGCATACCTCTTTTACAGTTGTCTCCATTATCACAACCACATGTGGCAATTTTCACTCTGGTTCATGATCATTATGCAGCTACATCATCACCTGATTCCTGAGAGGGAGTCTTCCGTGGTGGGGTGGGTGGAGCTCTCCTTATTATCCTTTTCTGCTTGTCCTTTCATCATAGCCATGAAACATGGACATACACATTAGCTCCTTTTGTCAACTTTTATGCCCCAATGGATACTCATGGAAACTTTGTTTCAGGAGTGTTCATAAACCCTCTTTTTGCCAAAGCCACCTGAGTGCATCATTTGTACTCTGTCACATTGGGATGGTACTTCTCTCCAAGGCTTGCTCTTCTCTCTGCCCTCAACCCCAATTCTGTGAAGAGTGTTGGGAAATCTTTAGCTTTCCACTCCAAATTGCCCTTCTACTCTCCTCAGCTCAAAGGGTTTTTCTGATGGGGGTGAAGGAGTAAGGAGAATGAATGGTCCCAGTGTGTGTCTGAATCTTTCTGCATTATAAATGAACTCTTGTCTTTTGAAGTTAGAGGCAGAACATTATGGTTTCTTTGTTTTTCTGGGCCAATATGTCAGCTTCCTCTTGGGTTAATTTCAGCTCCATTACTTACAGAAGAAATGGAAGGGGAGATATGGGAGAAGAAAAGGACTTATCTGTTAAAGATACCAATAAATCATCACCTGGTCAGCCATGGAATCTTACTAGAGGATAGAAGAATTTCTGTTACCTTCTCTTCTAAGCAGGCCTATGGAAAGCATGGCCTTGCTAATAAACTATCTAACAGAGAAAAATAAACTATCTAAGAGGAAGAAAGGAGAAAACTCACACCACATAATTGCCCCTTTGAAGGGAATGATCACAGCACAACTGCCCCTTGTTTTATTAACCACCTATGGCTTCACTTGTCTTTAATGTTAACCACCTATGACCCCTAAGAGTCTGTTTTCACAGCACTTGAAAAGAACTGAGCAGGTAAGGAGTGTAATGCCTCCCCAGTCCCCACCAGACCACATTCCAAGGACTCTGATAAGCTAGCCTCATAGAGGAGAGGAAAAAAAATGAAAAATAGACACAGCCATTTCATAGCCATTTTCTGTTATCAGCTGGCAGCAATCACTTTTTTCTTTCTCTTTCGCCATAAAAACCCTGAACCCCTTATCCTCCCTGCCTGCACTTCTCCTTTCTTTCTCTTGTGCCACACCCTTCCCTCCCTTTGGGAAGTAAAATAAACTCACTTTCTTTAAAACTATTCTAATCTTTGTGTCAAGAATTCTTTCTCACCCTGCACTATGAATTCCCACCCTAACATTCAGTGGTCTGTATGGAGACTTAATTTTTCTACCTTTCTCTTTCAGGAAGTCACTTTTCTACCTCCATATGGGGAGCTTACTCTTCTACCTCCATACAGGGAACTCACTTTTCTGCTTCTGTATAGAGACTGCTCCCTCCTCTGCTGCACAGCTCTCAGGACATCCTTCTAGGTGCCCTTAATATCATTTGGAATTCAGTAAGTCTCTAGGGCTTTGGAAGTAGTCATATCTTGAGAAAGAGTTGACAGCTTCATGGTTATGGGAAACCCTGCTGCCAGTTCTGCCACTTGTGAAGGGATGCCTTGGAGAGGTGCCACCTAACCACCTCCTTCTGGACTTTGCTCAGACCCAGGGGTGCCTGGCTTTGGGGAAACTCCTCTAGGTTTTGGTCTGGATCAGAATTCAGGGATGCCCATTTTTTGGCCAGCACCCTGAGTTTCATTTCAGTCTGACTCAGAACTCAGGGATGCCCCATGACTGATCAGCACCCTGGAGGTTCTCTAGGTGGGGATGCCCCACTCAGACTGTCACTATTTCAATGTATGACCATTCCTAAAGTCATTCCCTTTTTCCTTCTCCTGGTCATTGACAGCCTGGCCACAGTATAAATTAGATGATCAGGATATTTGGCCTGAAAATGGATCACTTAATCTTAATACCATTCTACACTTTCCTCTCCTCCCCCTCCCCCTTCCCCTCTTCCCCCTCCTCCTTCTCCTCCTTCCCCTCCTCCTCCTCCTCCTTCTTTTTATCCTTCCTCTTTCTTCTTCTTCTTCTCCTGTCGCCACCACTTTTGCCCAGCTGTACTCACTCTGGCCAACTATTCCAGAATCCCTCCCACCTGTGTACCATCTCCCTCCAGGAGGTTGTTGGGCCAGAAGGAATTATAAACCACTCAAAGCCAAGATGAAAACCTCAGCCCTTTTCCTTTCATGAGTGTCTGAAGCCATTCGCCTCTTTACTAATTTAGATACTGACCAAGGGAGGGACATACTATCTTAGCAATGCACTTCCTCTGCCAGTTGGCCCCTGATATTTGGCATAAACTCCAAAAACTTGAAAAGGGGCCTCAAACTCCGCAAGCTGAACTCTTAAACCTGGCATTCAGGGTCTTTTAATAACTGAGAGGAGGAAATGAGAAATTGGGACCGACAGCAGGCCCCAAGAACAGAAAAAAAGTTTTTCAAATGGTGGCTACCACTGTAGAAGAGCTTTTCAGAGACATAATCAACTTAGGGGCCCAGGCAAGAGGGCACCAGGACCACGGCCTTCTCTGGGAACTAAGCCCTGCTTCCACTGCAACCAGCTGGGTCACTGGAGCAAGACATGCCTCAGGTGGGCTCTGCAGGGACCATGCCCTCTCTGCAAAAGGGAGGGGCGCTGGAAGTGAGAGTGCCCTCTCTGTGAGATGGGGACTGCACTCACCTTCCAGAACCCCCTGAGCCAACATTTTCCAAACCCATGGATCTTCTGGGACTGCTTCAGTCTGACTGAGAGACCCCAACTTTGGAACCGGTTCCACTTCACAACATCAGGATGGCTGAGCCTTGGATAACTCCCTCCCTGCCACAGGAAGCAGGTTGATTTTCTAATTTCCACCAGAGCCAGTTATCTTGCTCTTCCTGAATTTTCAGGACCTCTGCTTCCCTCTCCTATCTCTATCGTTGGAGTGAAAGATAAAATACAAAACCCCCTGTGTACTTTGTGTTGATAATCTTTGTGTTGAGAATTCTTTCTAATCCTGTGATATGGGTTCCCACCCTAACATCTATGATTTAATAGCTGAAGCAGTTATAACGGGATCTTACTGTCTAGGATGAGAGGAACTTGCAGATTTATTGGAACTAAGGCTAGTGGCTTCTCTATATGTAGCTAATTCCTATTCTTTCTTATCTCTCCATTTAAATGCCACTGATTTCATTTTAGCATGCATCCCACTTAACATTTTGGTTTAATGTTTACCCTAACCAATAGACTTCTATTTCTTAGGGTAGCGAGACCTTGTCCCTCTTCTTCATAACTCTCTCTGCAGTGCCTAACGTTATATTTGGCACTGAGTATCTGCTCAACAAATATTGAATGCATGAATAATTGTTCTTAATATTTTGATGGGGTTAGTGAAATACAGTAAACATTAATGAGAGGTTAGGCTACAACAATGATTTGTCATATCTTGAATGTATGAGCTTGGGCAGTGGGGCGTTTGGTTGCCATGTTGGATTGACTTGCCAAACATCTTAATTTTCACTGAGTTTTTTAAAAGTCAGGAGATTTAAGTGGAAGGCACAAATTCAGGAGGTAAGGGGGTGTTCTAGCATACACAGAATGTGGCATCTTCAATTTCCAGCAAGGAGAACATTTTTTTATTGCTGTCAATCAAAAGCACAATGTTATCTTCAATGTTTAGCTAAATAGATTGAATGGAGTGATTTTACTGGTGTGTTGAAACTTGTTAGTCAAGAAAGACTTTTATAAACTATAAATGGGAATTGAGATGAATTTAAGGCTTCCTTTCATTTTGCAAAGCAGGCAAGTCTTCCTGGACTATTTTCTTCCTGACATTCTTTTATATAATGCATTTGAACAGCTAAAGATGAAACAGAGATTTTTCATGTCTTTTGACCCTGAGCCACTTATATAAGAGAGGCTTTTAAAACATGAATATTTTTGGCTCTAACAACTGCACCTTTGAAACGGCATGAAACACAGTGTTTACAACTGCAAATATCACTGACATTTCTAAAGTGCAAACAATGTTTAATAGTATGGCCCCAAATTTATTGCCTTTGCATGAACATAGGTATTGCTTCAAAGTTTGTGGTATTTAAGAGTTAAATAAATCAGTGGAAAACTCAATACAGAGTAGTCTATGTAACCAGAGGTAGGTATAATAATTAGGACTGTGAAACTCTTTCAATGCTTCAATAAATATGCCAAATATCTGTGGCAGCCTGCTGTTCTCTGAGCCCAGATTGCTACTTTGTAGGTAGGTATCAATCTTCACTACTTGCTGTGTTCAACCTTTGTGAATCTGTGATCAGGATCCATCTGTTCAGCTATATTTATTCGTGTGTTTTCTTATGACATAAATCCTTCAAAAATGTTCATCTCCAAGTGGTGTCATGATACCTGCTGGGTTATATTTGTTAGACACAATAATAGCATAATAGTCTTTAACTGCAGAACACAGAAAGTAAAATATGCAAAACAAAAAGTCGTGTACTTCTACAGAGGCCAGGGCTGCCTTGGAAGTAAACAGTGGTGCTCCTGAAAGATTGGTCAGAAGTGATGATAATTATGAAATATGGCTGTGGCTTGAGAGTAGGAGGCCAACGCTTGACTCAGAAAAGGGGGTTGGGGCATGTGAACACATTAAGCATTTCTGAGGCTTCTGTCGTGGTGGAATGCTTGCTTCGCATCCAACCATAGAAAATAAAGTAGAAACAGAAATGATTGCTTGCAAGTGCCAGTGCAGTAGGAACTAACATCCAGGGATACCACTCTGCTCATTAAGGGAAGAACTTGGTGATTCCTTAAAGACAGAGAACATCCTTTTAAAATTTGGACAGATTTTAATTTTGAAAGATGTGATGCTCTATCACCCACAACATTTTTCAACTTTTCGTGTTGATATTTCTCTACAGTTTTCCCTCCGATAGGCTCTTTTTCATGCTTTTATATATACTTTGAGAAAAGAATATGGGAAAATAATTTTTACTATAAAAATGACTTGAATATCTCCTTGAGGCATATTGTCTAAGAGGTGAGCATTTCCAGCAGTTGCAATCTCATTTAAGAAGGCATAGAACATTAGACCTGGAGAGGACAGTTCTCGCATTTTACTGGTTGATTTTTTTCAACATTTTTTGAGTGCTTACAAATAAGCAAACTGAGGCTCACAAAGGTTGATGACTTTGCCAAGTTCGCACAATCAGGCCCATGTTTTCCCCCCTTTTTATATATAAACTTTCATGCCACTGTTTACCAGTCTTTTTATATTTCTGTTTCATCCTTTTTATTTGTGCTATGAATTTAGTCAGTATCATAACGTCATTTTATATAATATGTGTTTAGATTGATCTCATGTTTCACAGTTCCTCACTGTACTTTCTCACATCTCATGTCTTGGTCTGTGATCATTTTCCTTTTACTTTAAGTTCATCTGTTACTAATCACTTTAGTGAAGCTACATATATGTATGTGTCTATGTGTATACACATATTACAGCTTTATGATTCTTTCTACTATTTTTCAAATGAATATTCATGCTATTTATTCATATTCGTTCATTCATCCATTCATTTAATTATTTCATTCAACAGATATTTTTGCCCATGCCTACTCTAGACTGAATGTAGTTTTACTTGCTGGTGAAACAATGGTGAACAAAAATTACCATGGTTGCTTTCCTTATAGAGCTTAACCTCTAGTGGAGGAGGCAAACATTAAAGAAATCATCACACAAATATATAAGTTCAAACTGACAAGAGAGAATAAAAAAGGATTTTATATAAATCTAAGAGGGAGTATAGAGGAGCATGGTCAGGCAAGTCCTTTTTGAGAAAAAGAAGCTTCAGTTGAAAATTAAAAGTAATGTGGGTAGATGGTGGAGAAGAGTCTTCCATGCTGAGGGAACAAAGCACAAATGCTTGGAGGCAGGAAAGAGCTTGCCTCTTTTGGTACCCAAAAGAAGGCCAATATGGCTAATGTGTAGTAAAAAAGGAGGGAGTATGGAATCTAAAATAGTTGAACTGATATAACTAGAGAGTAGAATGGTAGTTGCTGAACTGATATAACTAGAGAGTAGAATGGTAGTTGCTAGAGGCTGGGGGTGGGGAATGGGGAGATATTGGTCAAAAGGTACAAAATTTGAGTTAGGAGGAAAGAGATTTTGAGATTTATTGTACAGCATAGTGACTGTAGTTAAAATCAATGTAATATATATTTCAAAATTGCTCAAAGAGTGGATTTTAAATGATCTCACTACAAAAAAAGTGAGGTGGTAGATATGTTAATTAGGTTGATATAATCATTCCACAATGTATATATGTATCATAACATCACACTGTACCCCATAAATATATACAATTAGGATTTGCCAATTAAAAATAAAATTTTTAAAAAACAGATGGGGAATGAGATGAAGCTGGAGATGTAGGAGAGGGCTAGAGAGCTAGATAATTCAGGGCTACGCAGACTAAAATGGAAAGCCATTGAAAAGTTTCAAGTAGGGAAGTGACATGATCCAAATTTAAATAAATATATATATGCATTATGCACATATATTTTTAAAATTTAAATTTCATTTAGGTATTATATCTTAAAAATTATTCAACTTATGTGTAAGTTGGGGAAAATGATAATAAAATGAATAATGAGTATCTCTGAAGCTACTACCTAATTTAGGAACTAAAGAATGACTAATATCCTTTATTCTTTGTTACCTGTGAAGTCTTCATCAATGCCCTTCTCCTATCCCATGCCTACATTACTATGCTGAATTTTGTTTTTATCATTTCTTGGCTTTTTAAAAAAATAGTAGTTCTATATATGCATAATATTTAAATAATATATAGTTTTGTTTGTTTTTGAGCTTCATAAAAATGACATCATACTACATGTATAGTCTTTATACAACTCAATTTTTAAAAACTGAACATTATATCTATAGGTTGCATCCATGTTGATGATTTGGCTGCAGTTATACATTTTTACCAATGTATAATATTTTGTGGTGTTAATATTTTACAATTTATCCATTTTATTGTTGATGGGCATTTGAGTTGTTTCCAGCTTTTTATGTTTTGCTTTTTTTTTTTTTCATTGCTATGAACCTTCTTATATATGTCTCTTGCTTAGCATGTTCAAGAGTTTTTCTGGGGTATATACTTAGGAATAGAATTGCTAAGTCATAGTCTGTGAGTATGTTTAGCTTTATAAAACAATGCAATATCGTTTTCCACTAAATACTTCTACCAGTATTACATTAGTTCCTCTTGCTTCAGGTGTTCACCCATAATTGGTGGTGTTGTAAGACTTTTAAATTTTTGCCTAATTATGGGAGTAAAATGTTATCTCATTTTGATTTTAATTTGCATTTTCATGATCACTTGTGAGATTGAGTGTGGTTTATGATTATCAGCCATGCTCATTCTTTTGTGGAATGTCTGTTTTTTTCTAATTTTTAAAAATCTTATTTATTTTTATTTATATCATTGATCTTGTAGTTCTTTACATATTTCACATACTAATAAAGATATTTTTCTAATTTATGTTTTCATGTCTTTTTTGATGATGCAGTGTTATAGCCATTAATGTAGTTGTGTTAGTTCGTTTTGCATTTCTGTAAAGGAAATACCTGAGGATAGGTAATTTATAAAGAAAAAATGTTTATTTGGCTCATGGTTCTGCAAACTGTATAGGCAGGGCACCAGCATCTGCTTCTGGTGAGGGCTTTAGGGAGCTTCCAAACAAGGCAGAAGGCAAAGGGGGAACAGGTGTGTCACATGGTGAGCAAGGGAGGAAGGAAGAGAGAGAGAAGGTGGTGTCAGGCTCTTTTAAACAATTGGCTCTCATGTGAACTAGTACAGTGAGAACTCATTCATTATCATGGGGAGAGCACCAAGTCATTCATGAGGGATCTGCCCCCATGACCCAAACACCTCCCACTAGGCCCCATCTCAAACACTGGGGACCAAATTTCAACATGAGATTTGGAGGGGACAAATATCCAAACCATATCAGTAGTTAAATTTTTCAATGTTCTCTTTATGGTTTGTGTGTGTATATGTTATTGTGTGTGAGTGTTATATGTGCATGTGTGTGTGTGTGTGTGTGTGTGTGTGTGTGTGTGTTTCAACAAATCCTTTCCTCCTCTGGGGTCACAAACATCGGCTCCTATGTTTCCTTCTATACATTTTAAAGATTTGCCTTTTAAATTTAATTCTTTAACATCTAGAATTGACTTTTGTATAAGATGTGAGATAGAGACACAATTTCATTGATTTTCCATATGGGAAACAAATTGTTGTCGCATCATTTTTTAGTTAACAGTCCCTCCTTTTCCCAGTGATCTTCAATGCCATTTTTATCATATCATATCAACTTTCTATGATATGGGGGGACACCATTTTTGGTTTTTCTATTAATGTGTCTACTTCTATGCCAGTATCAAATTTTCTTATTTTCTGTAGTTTAATAGGAAATCTTAAAGTCAAAGTCTTGGGGGAAATTTCCATCACTCTGTTCTTGGATTTTTGTGTTTCATTTTTCCTCTTCCACATAAATTTAGAGTTTGTCAAATTCCACAAAAAATTCTTTTGGAATTTTGATTGAAATTCTATTGACTAGATAGCTTGATTTGTAGAGATTTGATGTCCTCATGATATTGAGTGTTTTTATAAGTATGGTATATCTTTTAATTTATCTAGTCAGTGTGTAAAGTTTTACTCTAAAGTTTTATAATTGTCTACTTAAAGGCCTGTACACCTTATGTTCAATTTATTCCATGGTAATTATTCACTTTACTTTTTGCATTTAAAAATTGAATTCTATTTTTGAGTACAAAATAAGTGACTTTTGTATATTAATCTTTTCATCAACCATCTTGCCTGAGTTTTTATTAATTACAATAATTGCTCCATACATTTTATTTTGGGAGTTTTCCACTTGGATTACTGTATTCTTATAAATAATAACAGTTTAGTTTATTTCTTTATGATCTTTTTACCTTTAATTTTTTTCATTTTATTGTCTTGTCTAGGACTTCAAGTATAGTGCTGAATATGTGAGTGATGATGTTCCTGTTTCTTGCTCCCATTTAAAGATATAATTTTTAAAATTAATACTATTTTAGTTGACAAATTATAATCACAAACATTTATGGTATATAAAATTATGTTTTGATTTATGTATACAATGTGGAATGATTAAATCAAACTAATTAACATGTCCATCACCTCATGTTAGGTTGGGACAAGGAGGAAGGGCAACAGATGCTTTGTCTAGGGGGTTTCCATTGAGGAACAGATGGCACTAGGAGATGCTTTGCCTACAATAGGAGGAACAGATTGACCAGAGGGGGCTTCTAAAAAAGAATAGATGACATGTCAAGGGGGCTTCCAAGGACTAAACAGAGGTTTGGTCTACCATAGGGGGTCTCCAAGGACTGACCAACCAGAAAGAGGTAGAAAGGCCACAAAATGAAGATATGAACAAGGCCACAAAAGAGGGTCTTTGGACCATGTGCGCAAGTAAGGTGACAGAATCCTCAAGTGACCTACCCTTATTAACATAGTAAAAATCACACCTGCCAGCGCCATGGCATTTTACAAATACCATGGCAACCCCTGGAAAATGCCTTACAAGGTTAAAAATGGGGAGGGTTCCCAGTTCCGGGGAATTCTCTATCCCTTTCCAAGAAAAACCATGAGTATTCCACCCCCCAGTTAACATAAAATTAGGGAATTAGCATAAACGGGAAAATCTTGTTAAACTCAGGGTCTCCTCCAGGGGGTGGGGGGGCGGGAGGGGGTTGACCCATTCATTCTCCAGAATGCACTATGCTTTAACAAACTTTGGCACTTTGCCTGCTTGCATCTGCTTGGGCTGCTCATTTGCTCCGTCAACTCGGGACCAGTAATCATTCTTTGGTACTGGGAACCAAGGACCAGGGAACATAGACCTGACATCTGGTCCCGCACACCTGACACTCAGTTATTATTTTTTGTGGTGAGACATTTGAAATTACTCTCTTAGCTATTTTGAAATACGCAGTATGTTGTTATTAACTATGGTTACCTTGCTGTGCAACAGATCTCAAAAACTTTTTCCTCTTGTCTAACTGAAGCTTTGTACCCTTTTACTAATATCTCCTCATTCCCACCCTTCTCTCCACCCCACAGCCTGTGGTAACCACCGTTCTACTTTAGTTCTATGAGTTTGACTTTTTTATATTCCACATATAAATAAGATCATGCTGTATTTGTCTTTTTGTGCCTGGCTTATTTCACTTAACATAATGCCCTCCAGGTTTATCTATGTTGTTGCAAATGACAGTATTTCCTTCTTTTTTAAGGCTGAATAATAATTCCATTGTGTATATAATGTATTTAAAGATACAATTTATATCAAGTTAGGATATTCCCTTCTATTTCCAGTTACCCCCATTTTTTATTTTTTTGGTTCAAGAATGGGTGTTAATTAAACAAAAATGTTTTGTTGTACATTTATTGATGATCATATGATTTCTCCATTGAAATATTTTATTCCTTGGATAATCCACATTTGACAAAATATATTATTTAATATCTTTTAAAAACAAAACGCAAAAATTGCAGTGCTAAATTCAATGTGTGTTTATGAGATTAGCATATAATTTTTTTAAATTTTACTGACCTTGTTTAGTTTGCTTATTATATAAAGTTTATAGTAGTAACACATAAAAAGAGTTGTGAAGTTCTGTCCTCTGAAAAAATTTATATTAGATGTGTTCCTTTACATTTTGGTAAGATTTATCTGTCAAACTATCTAGGCCTATGGTGTTTTCTTGGTGAGAAGAGTTCAAACTAATTACTCCATCTCATCATCGAACATGATATAACTCTTCAGTTCCAAAAATTATTTTCCTTTTATTTTTACTTGACATATAATAATTGTACATATTTATGGGATAGAGAGTGATATTTCAACACATGTATACAATGTGAAATGATCAAATCAAGGCATCACCTTGGACACTTATCATTTCTTTTTGTTGTGAATATTTAAAATCTTGTTAACAATAATTTAGTATATATTTTCAAAAAGCTGGAAGAGAAGAATTTGAATGTTCACAACAAAGTATTTTTTTAAAATTTCAATTATGATTTCTCCTTTGATCTAAGAGGTTAGAAGTGTGTTTTAAAAGTTTTTAAGGTGATCTTTTGGTTGTTGATTTTTAATTTCATTAAATTATGGTCAGAGAATGTAGATTATATGATATTTGAAATTTGTTGTATAGAAGCTTATTTTTCCCTCTTATAAATCTGTAATAATGTCTTTGCTCTTGAATGATGATTGCACTGTGTACACAATTCTAGGTTAGCAGTTATTATCTTTCAAATCTCTGAAATTATTATTCTACTGTCTTCTAGGTTCTGTTTTTGATGTTTTGACAGACTCAATTTTTGTTACTTGTAGATCATCAGTCTTTTAAAAAAAAAAAAAATCTAAGCGCTTTTAAGCTCTTCCCTTTTCCCTAGTTATCTACTAGGTGTGTAGGTGTGGATTTTGGGGGTAATATTTTTTTGGTATACATTGTTGTCCTTTTACTTGTAGATTCAGCAGTTATAAAAAATTTTCAGTCATCATCTTTTGAAATGTCTTCTCTCCCTCATCCTTTCTGTTCCTTCGTTTTGGGAGACATGTATATTGGGACTTCTTATTCTGTTCTCCATCTCTCTGAATCTGTATTTTATATTTTGTATCTTATTGTTTTACTCCTAGGCTCTATGGTATGCCTTTTTTCCCCAGATTTTTCTTCCAGGTCACTAATTCTCTTAAAATGCATCTAAGCTGCTATATGTCCAATCTATTGAGATTGAGTTGCAATGATTTTATTTTTTTCATTAAAAAATTTGGTTCTAGCTCACATTTGCCTGGTCATTTTTTGATTTCTCACTTTTACTTTCATTTCTTCTTTCTCTAAACATTTCAATCATAGTTATTTTGTATTATATATCTCCTAATTCCAATTTATGAAGCTGTTGAGATGTTAATTAAATTTCTAGTTCACTGCTTTTGATGACTCTCACTGATGGATGCTTGTTTCCTTGTGTGTGAAGTGACATTTAATTGGACTCATATTTGGTTGATCCGATCTGTAGTAGTTTAGAGGGCCTATATTGGGGACATTTTCCTCCAGTAAGAAATTGAATTATGCTTATATTGAGAGCCAAGATGTGCTTCCTAACAGGGTCCTCTTTAGCCTTCTTCTAAGGGATTGACTTTTAAGGTATTCTCAAATTTACTCCCCTCTTACCACCACACTTTGTAGTGGGTCAAAGTTTCGTTTCTAGATCCTAGCATCCATATAGGTGTTTGCTACCAGGACAACCCTAATGTTTTCCTTTGACTAAGGCCTGCTTCTGTCTAGGTTTTGGCTCATTTCTTTTCTTTTGCTTTCTCATCTTTTACTTTTTAAGCCCTTGGAAAATATCCCATACTCTCTGTGAGCCCAGAAATACATTGTAAAGAACATTTTATACAAGATCTAGTTATACCACAGTGGGAAGTCCTTTTAGAGTATCAAATTCACAATTCTGCCAGGAGTGAAAGTACAATTTATATTATAAGAAAATTTCTGCTGCTGAGTGGATAATTTATTGGACTGGGAGCTAGAATGCAGGCAGGGTAGTACTGATGAGACTTAGTGGTAGCCTGGACTATGATGGTGGGAACTGGGCTAGGAGAATTAGTTATATATAAATATATGTTAATAAACATGTGTATATAGTTATAATTAATTGGTCTTGCTAATACAGATGGTATTTAAAGCTGTGTGAATGGATACAGTCATCCAGGGAGAGAAGACCAAGTGTAGATACTAAAGAAAGAAGGCCCAACCGGGCGTGGTGGGTCTGTAATCCTGTCACTCTGGGAGGCCTAAGTGGGTGGATTGTTTGAGCTCAGGATTTCAAGACCAGCCTGAGCAAGAGTGAGACCCTGTCTCTACTAAAAATAGAAAGAAATTATCTGGACAACTAAAAATATATATAGAAAAAATTAGCCGGGCATGGTGGCACATGCCTATAGTCCCAGCTACTGGGGAGGCTGAGGCAGAAGGATCGCTTGAGCCCAGGAGTTTGAGGTTGCTGTGAGCTACGCTGACGCCACAGCACTCTAGCTGGGGCAACAGAGTGAGACTCTGTCTCAAAAAAAAAAATTATATAACTTAATTATTATTGGATCCTTTTTTTTAATTTTTCTTTTTTTTTGAGACAGAGTCTCACTTTGTTGCCCAGGCTAGAGTGAGTGCCATGGCATCAGCCTAGCTCACAGCAACCTCAAACTCCTGGGCTCAAGTGATCCTACTGCCTCAGCCTCCCAACTAATTTTTTCTATATATATTTTTAGCTGGCCAGATAATTTTTATTTCTATTTTTAGTAGAGACGAGATCTCACTCAGGCTGGTCTCGAACTCTTGACCTCGAGCGATCCACCCGCCTCGGCCTCCCAGAGTGCTAGGATTACAGGCGTGAGCCACCTCGCCCGGCCTGGATCCTTTTTTAAGTGTACAGTTCAGTGACATTAAGTATATTCAAATTGTTGTGCAACCATCATCACCATTTCCAGAACTTTTTCATCTTCCCAAACTGAAACTCTATACCCACCATCCACTAAGTTTCCATTCCCTCCCCACAATCCCCTGGCAACCACCATTCTATTTTCTGTCTCCATGAATTTTACTACTCTAGTTACTTCATGTAAGTAGAATCATATAATATTTGTCCTTTTGTGTCTGGTTTATTTCACTTAGCATTGATATAGTATCTTCAAGCTTTACCCATGTTGTAGCATGTGTCAAACTTTCATTCACTTTTAAGGCTGAATAATATTTCATTTATTTCCATTCATGAATAATGTATTACATTTTGTTTATCCATTCATCTATTGATAGATAATTGAGATGGTTTCTCCTTTTGGCTGTTGTGAATCATGCTACTGTGATCATGGTGCACAAATATCTGTTTGCGTCCCTGCTGCCAATTCTTTTTGATATATACCCAGAACTGAAATTGATGGATCATATGGTGATTCTATGTTTAATTGAGGAACTGCCATACTGTATTCACTGCAACTGTACTATTTTACATTTCCACCAACAATGCAAAATGGTTCCAATTTCTCCTCATCCTTATGAACATTTGTTATTTTCTGTTTTATTGATAAAAGCCATCTTAATGGGTGTGAAATATTATCTGATTGTGTTTTTTATTTGTATTTTCCTAATAATTAGTGATGTTGAACATCTTTTCATATGCTTTTTGGTCATTTGTATATCTTCTTTGGAGAAATATCTGCTCAAGTTTTTTGCCCTTTTTATAACCAGGTTATGTTTTTTATTGTTATTGAGTTGTAGAATTTCTTCAGATAATATATGAAGACATATAACATATTCTGGATATTAATCATTTATTAGGCATATGATTTCCAAATATTTTCTCCCATTCTGTGGGTTGCTTTTTTGCTCTGTTGATAATGTTTTTGATGAACAAAAGTCTTTAATTTTGTTGAAGTCCAATTGACCAATTTCTTTCGTTGTCTGTGCTTTTGGTGTCATATCCAAGAAATAATTGACAATTCCAACATCATGAATCTTTCCTGTGTGTTTTATTCTAAGAGTTTTATAGTTTTAGCTCTTATGTTTAGGTCTTTGATCCATTTTGCATTAAGTTTTATATATGGTATAATGTAAGAGTCCAACTTCATTCTTTTGCATGGATATCCAGTTTTTTCAACAACATTTTTTGGAAGATTGTCCTTTCCCCATAGAAGGGTCTAGGATATTCCTATATTTAGAAATTGAGAAGAAAATGATGAAAAAACTTCAAAGGATATCGAGAAGGAGTAGGCAGTGAGGTTGGAGGACAAGAAGAGTGTGGTGTCAAAAAAGCCAAGAGAAGAAAGTATTTTAACACAGAGGGACTGGGCAACTACATGGAATGCTTCTGAGAGGTCAACAAAGGTGAGATAGAGATGAAATTACTGGATTTGGCAAAAACGAAGTAGTTGGCAGCATCCACAGATGACTTTGAAATGGAGTGGTAGAGGTGAAAGCCTAACTGGAGATGGAAAGTGAACGGGAAGGGAATGACAACAATTACAGTTAAATCACATCAGAAACTTTTTCTGTTAGGTAGAGCTGAGAAATAGAGTGGTGGACAGAGGGAGTTTTTAAAATGGGAGGTACTATAGTATATTGAAATACTGATGGGAAGCCTGCAGCTGAAAGAGAGGATAAAGACGTATGAGAGACAAGGGGTAACTGAGGGAGCACAGACAGTACCTGAGAAGGCAGATTGCAAGAGGATCTAGAGCACATGTGTAAAGACTGGTTTTTGGTAGGGGAAGGAATGCTCTCTGCTGTTCTATGGCTCTGCCATTCCCCATGGTTATTTTCATCCATCTGGGAGAAGTAGAAAGAGAGCATGAGGTTGGCATACCATGACTTAAAATACTTGGCACAGAAGTGGCATATGTTATTTCCACTTACATCCTAATGGCAAGAACTAATCACATAGTGACACCATGTGTGGCAAAATCCTCTCAGATACAAACGGTCAATGCCAAAGACCACTAGGAGCACAACTGTAGTTGAACAAGGTGGGTTTATTATTCATGAAGCAGGGAACCACGAGGTGCTTCTGGAAGAGGGTGTTAGATATGACTAATTATTAGTTTGGGGATTGAATTAGGTGATTTGGAGGAAGGTTTAAGGGAAGTAGGACTTGACTCTGCATTGAGTGCTCTCAGAAAGCACATGATTGGGAATCTTAGTAAATCTTAATTAGAAGTGAAGACTAGAACAAGCTAAAGCTGCAATTGGTGAAAACGCAGTAATAAGTCACATTAGGGTAGGGAGATGCTTGGAAATTTTTGTGACTTGCACTATGTTCATGTTTTGTCTGTGTTCATTAGTGACTACATAGTGGTCTTGTTTTTGTCTTGATCCATCATGGTCACAGAGCGGTCTTGTTTGATGCTGACATTCTGTGAAATTGTTCATGTTTGACAGGAGAACACTGAGGCCTTATTGTTAGTGCAAAGCCAGTTTCTAGCAACAATCAGGCTGAGCTGATAGGACAAGTTCAGATTTCTGTTATCAAGGCTATTTTTCTCTCTTTCAAACTCCGTACTGTAAAGGACAGAACAAAATTTGTGAACAGATATTTATCTCTTACGTGGTAACTAGGAATTTATAGTGATATACATCTGGCAGGCATGTTTTGTGAATTTCTCCAGAAACACTCAGCTAATCTTGTAAAATTTCTTATTATCCCTTACACTATTGCATCTCACATTATGTGCCAGTCTTCAATGAATGAGGAAGAGTGACAAGGAGTTGGTAAATGCTTGCCATGAAGATGGGGAGGGGTTTGCATAACTGTAAGACATGAACCTAAAAGGAACCAGCTTTTATTTTTTCCCCAAGAGAGGTATATGAAGATAATTGTCTGGAAATGGCACTTGAGAAATATGGGGTGTGATGGACAAAATAGCCCCCACTTGAATGGATTGAAGGTAAGGCAGTGTCCTCAGAGTACATCCGGGTTCAAGTGAAGTTTAGGTGGTGAAATTATCAATTTACAAGTGGTTTAGGACCTTCTACTCAAAATTTGTCCCACTGATCAACAGCATTGTAATCATCTGGGGGCTAGGTAGAAATGCAGAATTTCAGGCCCCATCCTAGATCTACTGCATGAGAATCTGTATTTTAACAAGATGTGCAGATGATTCAAATGCACATTAATATGAAGCACTGGTTTAGGATTTAGAAGAACTTGCTGAACATAGATTGGGAGTTCCAAAGGACATAGTGGAAGGCTTTGGGGGTAGGAATAGCAGTAGGTAAGGTTGATGAGCAGGGAGATTGAACAGAGAAATATAGGGACAGGAATGCATACTTTCTTTACCCCTTCAGGTTGGCTCTCAACCTCTACTCTTGCCTCCAACTCTCAGAATGTGGCGGATCTTTCCCATGTCACTTCACTGAATATAGTTGTTTTTAGAAGTTTGGCTAAAATGACTGATTACAGTGATGTTATTTTTCCTTTTAAATTTCTCTATTTTCCAAATTTCTTACAATGTTCACCTGCTGCTTTTATAATAGGCCAAAATAGTATAAAATATATATTAAAGAAATACAAAGTGGCAAAGGATGAAAGTGTTAAGCTGTGCCATGATATGCTACTCTGCAGGAACTGACCTATTAGCTGTTATCTGTCGGCTGACCCATTTACAACTTCCAGTTCTTTAGAAATCAGTACTATCTCTAGAGATAAGAATAAGGTCTATGGTGCCAACTGAAGCGTCACCATTTTTCTCCTGGCTGTGACTTTCCTACGTGCTTTGGGTACCTCCCTGAGGCAGAGCCTATCTGAGAAAGCCTCTGTTAATTGTGTGGTTAGGGATAGCTCGCTGATCCTGCCGAGGTGTAGGAGGGTTTTAGTAAAAGCAGTAAATACAGAAGAGGATAGTCTTTTGGAAAGCCATCCATGAAACAACTCTCTAGAGACTTTCATATACTTTTATTCTCATATGCTTTCAAACAGTTGTTGGAGATATGCACCTACAGCATATCCAACTATCTTTTTATACCAATCGGAGTCTTTTCATACCATTCAGAAAGACATTTCCTTCTCCTGTGGCACAAAATATATTTAGCCGTTCTATGACTCAGAGTTACAGTTCCCTTCAACATTTCCACCTCCTCTGCCGGAAGCAGCTGAACTTCTTTTATAGAGTTTTCTATCACCCAGCTTGTAGCACTTAAAGAGATTCTTATTTCTTGACCTTTTTTCATACCTGACTTGTTCAAATAAACCACTATGAGCCTCCAAATGGCACAATGTTTCTAATTTAAGTCAAAGTAAAATGTGACTTTTGTTGTGGAGCAATGATTGCTAATCAGGCCAGGTCTTGTGAGATTTTTGTAATAGGGATAAATAAAATTGAGATAAATCTACCTGTGACAGGAAAGACAGTATCAGGTAAAATGCCGTTATAAGACAGAGCTGTCTAGAGTTGATGACAGTATCTAATCCCAGTTTTTATATCATCTACTTACTGTTAAATATATGGTGTCTCTCATTGGTCAAATAGTATTTTACTGAAAATGATCTCTTTTTGAACCACACATGTAAGGATGATAAATGGTTATATCAACTATATTTAGTAAGGGTTAATGCTGAAAATGGTCCCAAACTGTGCCCTTACTTTTGGAATGAACGATGGTTTCCCCACCAGTCGTTTTCAAAGTGTGGCCTAAAGAAGTGTGCCCATGCTAACAATCACTTGGGGTGTCTGTTAAAAACACAAATTCCTGGGCCTTAATTCAAACCTACTCAATCAGATTTTCCAGGAAGAGGAAATATCTGTATATTTATTGAGCACCTAGAGCAATTTTTATCATCAAGTAAGTTTGAGAACTTACTGGTGAAGAATCACCTGCATCAAAAGGCAGTGGTGGTGATTACTGCTAAATACCCAAATTACTGGGTCCTACTGACTCTCTGGAAGCGGAGCCCAACAGCTGCAAACCACTGTGTCTTTACTGACGAACTCTGTCTTTAACATTGTTTACCTGAACCCGGAAGATAATTCCTTAAGTGTTTCAGAGGTTCAGGAATATTTTCAGAAAAATTCTTTCACATTGGAAATGAAAAATAAAAACCGAAAAGTGTAAATTTTATGAATGCTAGTGCATATTGCAGCCTAATAAACCCACACTTCAGAAATAGGTCAACTAGCTATTATAAAACATTGATAACATCTACATGGGAATCGAAGAAAAATTAAGTAGAAGAACTAATTCAGTAACGACAATAATACAAAAATTATGATAACATATTTTTCTAGCCCTTTACATTTTAAAAAGAACTTTACAAAGGATACCCTTATACATTAATAGATCATCTTATTTGATCTGAGGCCTATGTATTTAGGCCAGGTTTTATAGCACAAGAAGTTGGGGAAGATGCAGTATAGATAAGTGGCAGTCAGGGCTAGAACTTGTCCTTTTTTTCTGGAAGCTTCTTCTAATCTACATATGACACAGTTGCCTGCTGTTGCTGTAGTTGTTTTCATATATCCCAAGGATTCTGTTTCTTGACAGCTGTCCTAGCAGCCATTAAGTAAGGTGTCTTACAGTCAAACAAGGAATACCAGGAAACTTCTAAGGTTAGGGAAATCCTGTGCTTATATATCCTAGCACTACTGAGGCCAAAGTAAAGTTCTATTATTCTAGGCCCTCAGATAAGATAGCCTGGAAGGTTTCTTCTGTACTTGATTCTACTCCCAAAGAGTCCCCAACTTCATTTCTTCAAGCAGGAAATGTTCTGAGAGGGAGTCTGGTTTCAGCACCAAATGTTTATTATAAAATTCTTATATCATGGACTCTTCTTTCAAATGATTATCCTGATTTTAACCTTGGGTTATCCTTTTTCTGTATATTCTTTGCAGATAATGGTGAAAGTTGGTGGAGCAGGGATAAGTAGGAAGTGCCTTAGACCTTTACTGACTTGCTATTTTGTTTACTCTTAATGCCCTTTAGAAAAAAATAGAATTTTTGCACACAGTATTAAAATAGTACAGAAAGCAGAGTTGTGTTACCTTGCCAAATTCTTCTGTCTTATATTTGAGAAGCAGCAGTACTTGTCTAGATGTTTTGCCTACCTGTAATTGTTGATAATTATTTCTTTATTAAAGAAACAGCAATGTCCTTGGGAAAGGGTATAGGCAAATATTTGAAAGAAGAACATTGTTCACTTCACATAAATATTTGTAAGAAAATGTTTTGTCATTTGATTAAATACTACATTCCCCCCCACCAGACAATTCCTAAATCAGATATGTACATGGATTTTAGTCTGATATCACTCTTGCCTTAGAATAACAATAGGTTTATTCCAAATATTAAAATGGGTACAGGCATCTCTCAGTATCCACAGGGGATTGGTTCCAGGACATCCTTTGGATAGCAAAATCCGGGGATGCTCAAGTCCCTGATATAAAATAGTGTAGTATTTGTATATATCCTATGCATATTCTCCAGTATACTTTAAATCATCTCTAGATTACTTATAATGCCCAGTACAGCATGAATGCTATGTAAATATTTGTTATACTTTTATGGTTTAGGGAATAATGACAAGAAAAATGAAATCTGTACATGTTGAGTATTTTCCATTCTCGGTTGGTTGAACCCATGGATAAGGAGAACTGACTGTATTTCCTATAAGTAGATGCCAGTGAGGTTTTCTCAGGAGTTTGTGGGTAAGAGAATAACTTAAAGGGAAAGTCTAGGAGTGACTTGTGAGTAATTAGACAAGTTGTTCTAATAGTTAGAAGTTCTGTTCTCATTTGTGGTTTAACCCTTTCCAAAAAGAGGGGGATGAAGAGGCAGAAATGTGTTGCAGTCACAGCTTTCTATTCCTAAAACTCCTCTGAGCAAGGTTAGAAGTATTAATAACTTAAAATCTGGTCAAGTCTTCTGAGACAGTTGCCACAGCTTGTTACCTGCCAGGTTCAGGCTTGACAAGAGAGGGAGTAGCAATCAAACAAATGAAGGGAAAGAGACAGCTGCGTGGAAGGAAATGTAGGAGTATTTTCCACTCATCCAATAACAAGTAGTCACACATTGCTTTAATTTAAGTTTGCTTTGTGAGGATGAAGTGTGTTTGGCCTAAATGAAACCTGTTCACTTTGAAAGACGTTGCTTGGGTTATTGCCACAGAACAGGAAAGAAAAACAATTTGGGGCTAATGGAGGATTATTACATGAGAAAATGTTTTAATTTTTATTTTATGAGAAGTATATGATTAAATGTGCTGACATTATTTGCAAAAGTTACCTCAGCCCAAGAAAAATATTAGATATCTTAATAGAATATAGGAAAACTTGGCTTAGATTTAGATATTGCAACAAATAAAATGAAAGAGCTGGAGTGGTTGCAAGAAATTCTGCTAGGCAAATTCCTCTTGTCCAAAGTATTAATAATATTATAAAGGTCTGGTTTCACTGATAATTGTTAGTGCTGATGATATCAGCATAGGAAAACAATCTTTTTTTAATGGTGAGTTCTTGCAGTTAATTATTATACTTCCTTAGTAACTAATTTTCTTATTTTAAAAATTGATTTTCAAGATTTACATTATGAATACTTGATATGTGCATGAGTTATGGGTTTAATTACCTTCCATGGCTCTTGGAAGGTGAATGCACTGGAATGAGAACTACAATTATCAATCACATAGAATATATAGCAGTTCTTCTACTTATGAACAGGTTATGTTCCAGGTTCCTAAAGGCTGTTTTCAAGGCCACATGTTTCTAAGTTCAAAGTTGCACTCTAAAAATGACTGCTAAAGACATTTATTGGTTGCATGCGGTGTTATCTATTTGTTCTGGCTTCTGACTTCTTGGTATCTATGCATTTGGTAGATCCAAACTTTGTGAGAGTTTCTGTAATATGACAGAAAACACTGGATAATGTGGGACACAAATTCTTATCCTGGTCCCACTAGTGACGGGATTTGTGACTTTAGACAAGGCCCTACATCTCATTGGCTTTGAGTTGATCCCGTGCATACTGAGGGATCTAAACTAGTTAATCTTGCTTCAGGTTCTAGTTTACTCCTTAGTCTATAGATTAAAGTAAGTCACACACATATATGTCACACTCTCTATACTGCAGTATTTTAATGTAAATTATAGATAGCATAAAAACCATGCAGAGGAAGAGTTTCCTTACCCCTTATTATTGTATCCTCATTGACAAATAGTTTTCCAGTTCTTCCTTGGCATACTGGTCAACTCCTACTGCTCACTCCTCTTCTCCTACAAATATAAATAGGTGAATATTCTGCTTCATGGTACATACACTCACATTTCAGCACACTTAAGTATGAGATAAAACATAAGAAATAGTAATTGTTTAGGAAGACAAGTTCTACCTGAATGAAATTTCTAAGGCACTTGAAGAATTCTCCATGTATGAATTAGAGTATACCAAATGCCATATAATATTTTTACAGCAGAAGAAAAAGTTTCCCTAAGATAAAAATTGCCCTCAGAAAAGTAAGGATAGATTAAAAATTATACTGAAGTCTGTAGGCATAGACTTTATACCATACTTGGTGCTATGGACTGAATGTGTCCCCCCAAAATTCATATTTTGAAACCCTAATTTACAATGTGATGGTATTTGGAGATGAAGTCTTTGGGAGATAATTACTAGGTAATGTGGGTGGTGCCCTCATAACGGGATTAGTGCCCTGATAACAAGAGACACACATGAGAAAGCTTGCTTCCTCTGTCTGCTTTTTGCTTTGTGAGGATACAGCTAGAAAACAGTCATCTGCAAACCAGGAAGTGGGTCTCCACCAGACACTAGATTTGCTGGCACCTTGATTTGGACTTCCAGCCCAAACTGTGAAAAATAAATGTTTGTTGTTTAAACCACCCAGTCTGTGACATTGTTATAGTATCCTGAAAACTAAGATACATATTACCTTCATATTAAAACAGTGCTTGGATCCTAGGATGGAGAAAATGAGGTAGCATTAATTTGATGGCATACACCTTTTTAATGGAAGGAATAGTTTATTTATCTGAATAAATTAAGTACAGCAGCTGACATCCACATAAGTAAATATTATAGAATGTGTTCCCTGAAAATAGACATTGAGATGGAGAATTGGGTGCAGGTTTATTGTAAAGTGCTGTTCTGAAATTTACCTACAAGGAAAAGAGGAAGGCAGAGTTGAGCAGAGGGAGAAGCTGATGTATTACAAGGTTACACCTAAAACTGCAGGCAACCTTATAGAGAATTTTGGAGGAGAGACAGGCTTTAGAGTTGTCTCAGATTGAGATAAGGGGGATGATGCTTTGTATCTTTCTCAGGCAGACATTAACTATGAGACAGCCTTGGGAGGGGACATGAGCTTAGGCTGAGGCAATTCCTTTCAGTCAAGAAGGATCAGTGAGGGAATCAGCTGTCAGTCATTAGCATCTGATGACTCCACCCCTCTTCCGCTTACAGTACATAAGCCAAGAGAATATCAGTAGAGCCCAGCAGTATTCACTCTCTACACTGCTCTTTATAGTGACCCTTATAGTAAGTTTGCCCCATCTAGGACAGTTTGTCCAGAAATTTGGTTGGTCTTATTGATCTTATTTCCTGGAGTACTTTATAAGAGAAGGGTGAGAAGGACAAACTACAGCCCTGCTGCTGCATTTGATCTTGAGACTACAGCTGCTACATATAGTCCTTCTTCTCCACCACATATTCTAGGTCCCTCTCACTGGCTGCTAGCACCTTTGTTGGTTGAGGTAGCTTGCCTGGTGGAGTGATACAGATCCTGATCCCTGAGCCCCTGATTACCCTGTTGGGATACACGGAGATCTACCACTGAAATCCTCCTTCAGGAAAGGACACATTGCTAATATGTGAAGAATATGGTAAACCAACAGATTCAAGCTGTTCATTTCTTCACATTTCCCTTTTGAGTATAAATCATGCGCTTGCTGGGTGGCCCCAGCCAATGACAGAGCAAGACTGTGTTATAAGAGCCTAGCCATTTCTACCCAACGTAGGACTCTTCTAAAGGTCAAACTCTGTTCTGGAGCAACCTGTTGTGCTGGCAGCATTGTACCAAGGAGAATGACCAGTGAGGTCTGTATCATGCTCTAAGTGTTTCCCCTACGCAATCCCACTTCCTCCTGTTGCCTTTCAAAATTGTTACTATCCAAAACACTTTGATACTCCTAACTCTGTCTTGTTATCAGCTTCCTGGAGGGCCAAACGGATACAGTGGCAACAGAAGTGATCTAAGAAAACAAGAAATGAGATGGTTTTGGGAGTGAATCACTCAATGAGTAGCTGGCAAGGAGGATCCTATCCTAAGCTGTTTTGGAAGACATATGATCCTTAGCATAGGATAGAGGACCAATTGCTAAAAAAATCACCAGTGGTGGCTTGAGAAAATTTTTAGTGGGGTGAAATGTCCTAACGGGTACAATGATCCATCCAGGCACTTGAAATGTTTGAAACAAAAATGAATAAAATGGCAATGAAAATTTGCTTTTAATTTGCATTGATGTCCTAGAGAGGGATCATGAAAAGATAATATCAGTTAACAGTAGAAAACTAAGTATGAAAGCTAGAGGACCTCTTTGACAGTTGACAATGAGGCCCTTATATCCTGGAACCCCATTATGACAATTAAAAAGACTTTAGAGATTACCAAATATTTCCTGGAGGGAAAAGTTTCTTGTAATTGAGAACCACTGAGTTAGAATCACTGAGCTTCAAAGATTATTCAAAGTTCAGTCTAGGTAGGTCTGTGTGCAAAGGGCAGGGACCTATTTAGAAACACCTGGCACTCTGACACACCAGATGGGGACATATGGTTATAATGTACTAACTATTTTGGATTCCCAGACTCTACGTAACCCTCACAGACTGCAGCAGTGACCTCACCCTCATTGTCAAGAGCTGGCACTTGCTCTTCCAACCACTTCTGTGCCAGAAAACACTGCAGAGTCCTTTCTCATGCAAAGCAATAGGGACCTCATCAGACTTCACCATTTTGCCTCTTCTGGCTCCCAGGTTGATAAATAGGGATATATCACAGCATAATTCACCTCGAGATTACTGAGTAGGATAATAGAGGTATGATACTATATCTCAAAGGAGCTACAAGAATTAGCTAGCATGTAACAACAGGAATGAGGGGATACCTGTGTGACTGGATTTTGAAGATCCTTGACCAAGGATATTGAAGCATAAGACTAGATGATAAAGAGTTATTGACTTGTGAGCAGAATACTGGATTTAACACCCATCTTAGTCCTTTCAGGCTGCTATAACAAAATACCATAAACTGGGTGGCTTATAAACAACAGAAATTTATTTCTCACAATTCTGGAGGCTAGGAAGTCTAAGATCAAGGCATTGGCAGATTTGGGATCTGGTGAGAGCCTATTTCCTGGTTCATACGCCGTACCTTCCAGCTGTGTCCTCACATGGTAGAAAAGGAGAAGGCAGCTCTCTGCAAGCTCTTTTTATAAGGGAACTAATCCCATTAATGAGAACGCTGCCCTCATGATCTAATCACTCTCCAAAGGCCCAATCTCTTAATACCATCACACTGGTGATTAGGTTTTCAACATACAAATTTGGGGGGCACCCTGACATTTAGTCCATAGCAAAACCCTAGCAAAAACTCCAGGGAATGGTACAAACTCACTTCTAGGGTGCATTCCAGAAACTTGGAGAAAGCAATGGCCCATGCTGAACAGTTTTGAAGTGTTAATAGTGAAGAGTGGACAAAAGGATTAAGAGGTTTAGGAAAGTAGGAATACAGCAATGGATAGGTGAGACCAGACCTACCAGAGTATTATATTTCACGGCAAGACTATTAGGAATATCCTGGTGAGAGGGATAATGGCTTCACTCAGATGTTCAGTGGTGATTTTCCCCTATAGACTACAGCTGATGGTAGGAGAGAGGCTTTCATGGAACTTGTTGATAGTAATGGGGAAGATGGAACTATGTCTCAATAGGGGACAAATAGTGAATAAGACTCATAATTCCTACCCTGAATATCTCAGAGAATTGTTGCTAATGTCAAGTGAGATAATATAGGTGAATTTTCCAAGCAATCCACACCAGGGATCAAAGAAAAAAACAGCTTGGGACTCAGCTAGCTACCCAAGTTGTGAAAGTGCAAGAGAACTTGCAGTACCCATTTCATTGTGAAATGGCCCCTTAAGTGTAATAATAGCTCCTTCCTGGAACCTCCAGGAGCAGCAGTTCTTGTGCCATAACCTGTGATCTAAATTACATTGAAACTCAGAACCACTCAGAAGGCTGTGCCATCTTAATTGCACAGATGGAAGAAAAGACTTCTCTTAAAACAAAGCACCTGAAAGCATGTGGGTTCACATGTGTGCATACATACGTACATACACTGATGTACCATACTGGTTAGCTTGGTGGATACTATGGTGCTCCATTCAGATCTCTTCTTAAAGGGTTCTTGCACTTATCCCACAACCGCTGCGAATATCAACTGCAGATGGTTGACAGCTGTGTGATTCACTGCTAATTGTCCCTCACCATTGCAGCCAATTCTCCAAAATAGTAAATAAAAAATACCTCATTTCCTGCAAGAAATGGAAAATTGGTGCCACCTTCAAAGACTTAAAAAATGCAGGAGTGGTGGTCCCACTGTACCCCTATTTAATTCACCAGCCAGGCACTTTTTGTAAAAACTGGATCAATCATGACAAATGACAATGGACTACCACAAACTTAACCAAATGGTAGCCCAATTCATTGCCTAAGAGGTAGTCAGTGTAGAATTTATGAGCCTCATTCTGCAGATGAGGAAATGGGGACATAGAGAGATCAAGTGATTTGCCCTACATCAAGTTTCAGAGCTTGCCTTTAGGGCTAATGTTTCAAAAAGTGGCCTGAGGACACCTCCAGGAGAACCATCTTGTTAAAATTCACTCTTAGGCCTTATCTCCCACATGCCAACTCCATAACTTTTGGACCAGGAAATCTGCATTTATATGCAGCACCCTGCTCATTTTTCTGCACAGAAAAGTTGGAGAACAATTATTCTATATAGCTTTGTGATATTGTTTGAATGTTAGCCCCCTTGAAAACTCATGTTGAAATTTAACCCCCCATGTGGCAGTATTGAGAGGTGGAGCCTTTAAGAGGTGACTGGGTCAATCCATTCATGGATTAATGGATTAATGGGTTAATGGATTAATGAGTTTTCATGGGAGTGGGACTGGTGGCTTTATAAGAGGAAGAGAGATCTCAGCTAGCACATTAGCATGCTCAGCTCCCTCAACAAGTGGTACCCTGCCCTACCTTGGGATTCTGCAGGGTCCCCATCAGCAAGAAGGACCTTACCAGGTGTGGTCTCCTGACCTTGGACTTTTCAGCCTCCAAAACTGTAAGAAATAAACATCTTTCCTTCATAAATTACCCAGTTTCAGGTATTCTGTTATAAGCAACAGCAAATGAACTATGACACTT
This sequence comes from Lemur catta, assembly GCF_020740605.2. Lineage (NCBI taxonomy): Eukaryota > Metazoa > Chordata > Mammalia > Primates > Lemuridae > Lemur > Lemur catta. The sequence continues at coordinate 39,651,054 of NC_059155.1, forward strand.
TGCTACTCAAAATTTTTAGATAGTAACTGACAGCATGTTGGAAATGCAGAATCTCAGGCCTCATCTCAGAGTTACTAAATGAGATTTGCATTTTAACAGGATCTCAAGGGTATTCTTACGTAAACCAAATTTTCAGAACGATTGTTCTATTGCAGTATTTCTCCAACTTTGGGGGGCGGGTATCAGAATCCCCTGGAGAACTTGTTAAAAGTTTGCTGAGCCCTACCCCAAGTTTCTGAATCAGTGAGTCTGGAGTAGGGCTGGGAATTGCATTTCTAACAAGTTCCCAGGTGATGCTGATGCTGTTATAACAAGGGACCACACTTTAAGAACCGCTGCTCTAGGGCAGAGATTTTCAAATATAAGTACTCATTAGAATCACCCAGGGAGTTTTAAAAAGTACTTAGATGCCTGGGCCCCACCCAGTGAATCAGAATATCTGGGGGTGGGGCCCAGGCATCTGGCTATTTAAAACCTCCTTGGTGATTCTAATGTGCAGCAGGATTGCAAATGCCTGCTCTGTGGGAACTGGGACTTCATTCCAAGACCATGCACATCGCACTATGCCCTGCTACCTATCTGCAAAACAGAGGATCTGTATGACCACCTCAAGTGAAAAATATTAATTCAATTCATCAGTCAGTTAGTACAGAATTCCTACGTGGAGGCTTTTTCCCCCTATTGACAGAAATATTAGGTAGAAGGCTGCTATCTTTCCAATAGATCTTTTAGTTTTCTCTTTCTGGATTTTATTTGAGCACATAACTTCCCACCTACAACTTGAATAAGCTGTCAGTTCAATATGTGGTGTTTCTTACTTTTTATTCTTATGTTTTCTGTGACTTTGGCTTATGACTTTGGCTTCAGTCCCTTGCAACCTGTTTGTTTAAGGAAGAGGGTATAGGTATGTGTTTAATATAATTCAGGATTTGTCCTCTCACTCCCTTAAGTTTCATCATTCACTGTTATACAAAATTCATATTTCAAAGGCCTCAATTCCAAATTATTTGAATAATTTTAATTGGTCATTATCTTTAGAGTTTTATTGAATCTGTCAGTGCACATATTCTATATTCTATGTTGATCCATTAAAATGTGTATCTACAGTTTCTCTGTAATATTTTTATATGCTATCCTGGATGTTCCCAAATAATTTTGTAGGAAGGAATGGCTTTGCTCATAAGCACTAAGATAGCATAATAGTATGCATGTGTGTTGGGGTGTGGAGATAGAGAAAAGGGTCAGGAGAGGGTGTATATTGGGAGTCCAGATGCAGGAGGTCATGAGTGGATAGGTGGAGAGACTACTGACCCCAATGCCAGAGTGGGTTCAGGGAGGGGGTGCTGCCGTAGTTTCTTAGCTCAAAAAAGAGATTCTTGAGGGCCCAAGTGAGGGAGATGTGGTGGCAGCCACTAGCTTGGAGAGCTACCAATAAGACTGAGATCTACTGGCATTCTACTAGCTGAGAATCCTGACTCACAGTCACTAGTCTGTGATATTGTTCACTATGTGCATCAGAAGTCATGTAACTGCAAAATCTGTGTCCTTAGCTGGAAATCTTTTTGTATGTGTGTGAAGCTGGAGAATTAACTTTCTTTTTTGAGACTTGGAAAGAGATTGAGTAGGTTATCATGAGACTCTCTTGGGCATAGTGGCTACTGTGGCAGAGCTACTTAGTTTTGATTTTCATTAAGATAAGAGGGCTGTGTCAAAGCCAGGCAACTTTCCCTTCCTCACTATTTCAAGGGAACTGGAGAATTACATTACTGTCACTATGTAATGAATGCCATTGTCTTTCCCAGCTGTGTTTTAAGGGGTGACAGAAGAATTCTGGGGATACATCTATGTATCCTATATTCTGGCTGGTACGATCAAAATAGACAAGAAAAAGACTAGATGTCTGTTTTTAAAAATCTCCGGTCTGTACATCTATGACTCCATTACTGGTGGCCACTGTAGCCCTTTTGGATTAAACAGAATTGGATTAAAATGCGTGATGGCATTCAGAAATAAAACCCTTTTGAATTATGCTATTCAATTTCAGGAGTATAATTACAAATATGATTATCCAGTAGTCAGTTTTTGCTTTCAATATGGGCTGCACAAAAGCCAGATGTGTACACATGTGTAAAGATCTCAGGAGATAATTTCTCGTGGCAGTTCAACTGTTTACAGTTTGTACTCTGTACAGGACTTGAGCAGATTTTCTTCAGAGAGAACTGACTCAATTCATTTGAACAGATTTTGTTTGTGACTGGTTATGTAGTAGGGATTTCAAGCTCAATTTGGATAAGAATCTTACTCTTTGAATTACTTCTCTATTCTGCCATTCAACTACAACTTGCTTGCAATCCTCTGTATCCCACACACTTACCTCTTCAATCATTTTGAAAGCTTTAGGTAAATATCAATATTTTGTTAAGCTATGTTTATAATTTTTTTATTTTCTGATTTTTCAGCTGTAAAATAAGACTGATGAAAATGCATGTATATGAATGTGGCTGACATATTCTTTATATATAAAGTGACTAGCCAATGTAAAGTCAGTTCTAAAATAGCAATCCTTAGAAAATATTAGAACATGCTCACTATATTTTCTTTTCCTTACAATACCAATTGTGATTTCCTAGAGGATAGGGTCCATGTCTTCTGTGTCTTTGTTTATCACAATGGCACTGAATAAAATAATTTGCACAAAAGGCACTTGGGAAAAAACAAATAAGTGCATCTATGTAATGTGGTCTAAATAAATCTATTGATCAAACAATTGTCAGACTTTTGGGGGTAGATATCAGTAGCTTCAGAAAATTAAAGGTGCATGGGAGCTGTGTCTCCTCCCCTATAACCTTGCTAGCAGGTGGTGTGTTATAATGAAAGCAAGTCTCAGACTACATTCTTCCACATGTGACAACATTTATTAATGATCAGGCACAAACACAGCTGCACAACCTATTTCTGTAAATAGTTTCTACTCTCTGTCCCTTTAGGGCCTCTAGGCACTTAGGCAAAATGCTTCACATGAAAGATTTTTAGTGAGCCAAAGACACAGTATTAGGAAGACAGAGTTAGTTATCATGTTATTAGGCTCAGGTGACAGAATTTCTCATTTAGTGGCAACATATAGATTAAAAGGAACAGAATTCTAGAATTAGGGTGCTACTTTGAATGTGTAAAGCTGCTGGTCCTCCCAGATTGTCCAGTTTCCTTCAAGAAAGCCTTGAGGTGAACTCTTTCTAGACAACCAAATATCTTCATGTCAACTAATCAGTCCTCTGGTGCAGATTTAGATAGTTGTATCTGGAAAATCTGTAGTAGCTTCCTTTGGAGTGAGGGCTTCTGAAATGGAATCCTTCAGATGTTAACTAACCAACTGGGGAGTATGTATTGCTGGTTAAGGTAATTCAAATGTAACTGCCAGAATGTAGTATATAGGAGAGAGTTAATTAACATATTGTCTATGCTGAAATTTCTAAAATTAAATTGCAAACAATATAAGGATGTTTCTCTTTCCTCCTTTGTCTCAAATACAGTCATGTGTTGCTTAACAACAGGGATACATTCTGAAAAATGCATCATTAGGTTTTGTCATTGTGCAAATATCGTAGAGTGTACTTATACAAACCTAGATGGTATAGCCTACTATACAACTCCAGCTTCATCATAATCTATGGGACCACCATTGCATATGTGATCCATTGTTGACCAAAATGTCATTATGTAGTGCATGACTGCACCCGCTGAAATGACACTGTTCTTACGATGGGTGATTCTAATGGGCTTTGCCTTTACAATTTGGGGAATGAAGTCTTAGAATAAGTCTAAAGATGTAAAACCTGTACTTTCTTCCCTATCCTGATGTGGATTTGTTTGGAATTCCCTCCTAATGGCTCCTTTCAGAGACAAAGTCTTATTGGCTTCCATGAGTTATAGTTATGCTTCTTGAACACATTGCACACCTAAAGCAAACTGCCTCAGTGATGCAAAGCCACAAAACCAAAATGTCTGAAAGAAAGTGAAAAATCATTGCACTTTTGGACAGTGGCATCACATGTCTCTGACCATGTTGTCTTCTGGTCCCAGAGATATTGATCAGAGGTCTGCAAACTATGGCCTTGGGACCAAATTCACAATGCAACCTTTTAAAGCTTTATTTGTAAAGAAAATTTATTAGAACATGGTTATGCCTGTTTATATACATATTCTCTATTTCTGCTTTCCCATTATAACAGCACAGTTGAATAGTTGGGACAGAGATGGTAAGTGTCTCACAATGCCAAATATATTTACTATTTGCCTTTACAGAACAAGTTTGCTAACTCCTACTACAGGTTGTAGTGGAGTAGTAAAACATATGCACTTGTCTCTCAATTTCCTCATTTTAAGTCAGAAATATTACCTATCTCAGGGTGTTATGATGATTGTTAGTTCATGCATGTAAAACAATTTGAAAAGTGTCTGAAACAGGGTAAGTGTTCATTAAATATCAGCTGTTAGATGAAAGCACTCAAGCAAATTTTACTTAATATTCTCAGTCCTCTGACAGACCTTTTTATGTGTGCCTATTGATTGTTCTTCATCTTCTTCTTCAGTACTCCAGGGAGAGAGCCTTAATTCCACTCATGATTATTTCTTGCATCTCATTCAACCACTGGATATTTCCTCCCCACCAATAGACCCACAAGTGCCATTTCTATGGTCTGAATATTTATGTCCCTCCAAAATTCACATGTTGAAACTTAATCTCCAAGGTGATAATATTAAGAGGTGGGGCCTTTGGGAGGTTATTAGGTCATGAGGGTTCTGCCTTCATGAATACGATTGGTACCCTTATAAAAGGACTTGAGGGAGCCTGTTAGCCCCTTCTGCTCTGTGATGATATAGCAAGGTGCCACCTATGGAGCAGAGAACAGCCTTCACCAGACACTGAATCTGCTGGCTCCGTGATCTTGGACTTTCCAGCCTCTAGAACTGTGAGTGATAAATTTGTATTGTTTATAAATTACCCAGTCTAAGGTATTTTGTTATAGCAGTTTGAAATAAGACAGAAATTGGTACCAAGAAGTGGAATGTTGTTTTTAACAAATACCTAAAATTTTGGAAGAGATTTTAGAACTGGGTAATGAGTAGAAGCTGGAAGAGTTTGGAGGAGCGGGCTAGAAAAAGCATATGTTGCCAAAATCAGACTGTAAAGGGTGATTCTGATGATGGCTCAGAAAAAGAGGAGAGCTGTAGAGAAAGCCACACCAAGGATGTGGCCAAGCCACATTTGGAATGGAGATTAGTATGAATGGTTTGAAGCCAGATGCTATTCCTCAAGACAATGGAAAAATGACCACAAAGACATTTTGGAGATTATTGATGCTGCTTCTCCCATCACAGTTCCAGAGTGCCAAAGCCTGGGGGACAGACCTATGTCAAAAGAAATTCCTTAGGTGCTGGTGTTGCTTGGCAATCACTTCCCTGTGCTGCCTCAATTCTCTGCTCCCTGAATTTTGGGATAGTGTTCCTCAGCTGTTCCAAGTGTGGCTCCAGCTTGCCCAGGTACAGTGCAGGCTACAGTGGCCACTCCTCCAGAGGGCACAGGTGGTAAACCTTGGCAGTATTCATGTGGTGGCATCTCCACTAGCATGCCAAGTGTTTGAGCTGTGGGGTCGTGGCTGTCTCTACCTAGATTTGAAAGGATACCTCAGACAGCCTTGTGGCCCAGGTAAAGGACTGCCACTGGGACAAGGCTACCACCAAGAGCCGCTACTAGGGCAATGCCTAGTGGAGCTGCGAGGGTGGGGCCACACTAGAGATCCCAGAGTGGTAGAGCTACCTGAGTGCAATTCCAGTCCAGAAGAGCCACATGCCCAAGATTCCAACTTGTGAAAGCTGTGGCATGGAATGTACCCAGCAAAGCTATGGAGATGGGGTTTCCTTAGTCCTTGGGGCCCAACACCTGCCCCAGTGTGTCCAGAAGGCAGGACATGGAGTCCAAGAAGAATATTTTTAAGACTTAAGATTTATTGGTGGAACAGAACAAGAAGGAGCAAGATTTTGGCAGAAATCAATCCCCAGGGAATTTGGAACCCCATGGAAAGGGTAGGTGAAGGCATATGTTTTTCCACACCTCACACCTTTAGCAAATTGCAGGTCCCTAAACTGTTGAAGAGATTTTTCTACCCTCACAAGCCCCAAAGCTGCTGCCACCAGTGAACTGGGAACTTCCTGAAAACAGAGTACCAGGCTGCCAGCCCCCTCGGGGTCATTCCCCCTCACCACAGACGTGAGCCAAGGCGGCAGGCACCATACTGTTTTTCCACCCATAATGTGCCTGTGTCCTCCTCAGGGAGCTTCAGATCTTCAGTTTTTTGTCACTGGTCTGCACACAAACATTTCCCAACACCTGCCCAGACTGCAGTGGCCACAGGGGGCCAGTGAGTCCCAAGGGAACTGTGTGATCCCAGAGCTTGGACATTCAGGGAGGGCTGCCTTCAACGGAGAAGAAAGTGCAGCAAACCAGGGGATACCCCAAGAAAAAGGGGGCCAGATTGCCACATCCCCTCGATTCAGGCTCTTCTCCTCCTTTCCCCACCCACAGCTGCTGATGCAGCCATGGTAGTTCCCATGTGAGTTTGCAAGGGTGCCCCAAGGGACAATCGAGCCAGAGCTCTCAGGAGCAGTTGTAGGCCCACCACACTGAGGCTTCTACAGAGAGAGGGGCTCACACTTTTCCTCTTTAAGACCTGCAGCAGACAGACCAAGGAGTGCTCAGACTGTGAGGTCCCTGCCCACCAGCCCTCCTTGGTGCTGTTCACCTGGTTGCTCCAGCAGAATAGGGTTTACCCCAAAGCAGAGGGACATCAAGCCTGCTTGAGCACTCCATGGGCAACTTGGAACCAGCACACTTCTCCATGGAATGGTTAGGGATTGAACTTGGGAGATCAGAGGACAGGCCTACAGGCTAGATCTTTAAATGGGGCATTAAGACTGTTCATATCTCAAAATAATAAAAGTTATATATGACAAACCCACAGCCAACATCATACTAAATGGGGAAAAGTTGAAAGCATTCCCCTAGGAACTGGAACAAGACAACAGGGCCAACTGTCATCTCTTCTATACAGCATAATACTGGAAGTCCTAGTCAGAGCAATTAGGCAAGAGAAAGAATTAAAGGGTATCCAAATCAAGAAAGAGGAGGTCAAATTATCCCCACTTGTTGAATTTCTAGGTATACTCTTGTACCTAAAAACCCTAAAACTCCATTAAAAGAGTTCTAAAATTGATAAATAAAATCCGCAAAGTCTCATGTTACAAAATCTATGTAAACAAATCAATAGTATTTCTATATATTAATAATAGTTGACAGTCAAATCAAGAACATAGTGCCATTTACAATAGCTGCAAAGAAATAAAATATTAATACCTAGGAATATACTTAACCAAGGAGGTGAAAGAGCATGGAGAACTGCAAAACACTGATGAAAGATATCAAAGATGACACAAGCAAATGGGAACTATCCCATGCTCATGGATTAGAAGAGTCAACATCATTAAAATGTCCATACTGCCCAAAGTTACTTACAGATTTAATATAATGCCCATCAAAATACCAATACAATTTTTCAAAGATCTAGAAAAAATAATCCTAAACTTCATATGGAACCAAAAAGAGCCTGAATAACCAAAACAATCTTAAGTAAAAAGAACAAATCTGGAGGTAAGACATTACCTGACTTCAAATTACACTACAAATCCATAGTAAACAAAATAGCATGGTACTGGTATAAAGGCAGAGACATAGACCAATGGAACAGAATAGGGAACCCAGAAATAAAACCATATAGCTATGATCAACTGATTCTTCCACAGAGCAGACAAAAACATACACTGGGGAAAGGATGCCCTATTTAATAAATGGTACTGGGAAAATTGGATAGCCACATGCAGTAGTATGAAACAGAATGCCTATCTCTCGCTATATACTGAAATTAACCCAAGATGGATTATAGACCTAAATATAAGACTGGAAACCATAAAATTTCCTGAAGAAATCATAGGAAAAGCTCTTCTAGACATTGACCTAGGAAAAGAATTTATGACTAAGATCCCAAAGGCAGATACAACAGTAATAAAAATAAATAAATGGGACTTAATTGAATTAAAAAAATTCTGCACAGCAACAGAAAAATCAACATAGTAAATAGACAAACTACAGAATGGGAGAAAATATTTTCAAACTGTACATCTGACAAAGGACAAATACCCCAAATCTACAAAGAATTCAAACAAATCAGTAGGAAAAAAAAATAACCTCATTAAAAAGTGGGCAAAAGGCATGAACAGAGTTTTTTTCAAAAGAAGATATACAATAGCCAACAGATATATGAAAAAATGTTCAATATCCATAATCATTAGGGAAATACAAATCAAAACCACAATGAGATATCACCTAACTCCAGTAAGGAGTTATCACCTAACTCCAGTAAGGAGTTTTTGATACAGTATCAAAATACTGTATCAAAAAATCCCAAAGCAACAAATGCTGTTGGCCTGTATCAAAAAATCCCAAAGCAACAAATGCTGTCCAGGATGTGGAGAGATAGGAACACTCTTACACTACTGGTGGAACTGCAAATTAGTGCAACCTCTGTGGAAAAGAATTTGGAGATACCCCAAAGAGCTACAAGTAGAACTACCATTTGATACAGAAATACCACTATTAGGCATCTACCCAAAGGAACAAAAGTCATTCTATAATAAAGACATCTGCACTCGAATGTTTATGGCAGCACAATTCACTACAGCAAGGATGTGGAAACAACCCAAGTGCCTGTCAATCCATGAGTGGATTAATAAAATATGGTATATGTATACCATGGAGTTCTACTCAATTACAGGAAATGATGGTGATCTAGCACCTCTTATATTTTCCTGGATAGAGCTTGAGCCCATCTTCCGAAGTGAGGTATCACAAGAATGGAAGAATAGGCACCACATGTACTCACCATCAAACTGGCACTGACTGATCAACACTAAGGTGCTCACACAGTAGTAATATTCTTTGGGGGTAGGGGGATTGGGGGTGGGTAAACTCACAAATAATGGATGTGGTGAGCATTGTAGGGAGGGAAGGGCATGTCTCAAATCATGGTTGGGATGTGGCAAAGTCATATCATGTAATCAAAATGTTTGTACCCCATAATTTCCTGAAATAAAAAAAAAATTAAAAAAAAAACAGTATGACGATTCCTCCAATAACTAAAAGTAGACCTACCATTTAACCCAGAAATCCCACTACTTGGCATCTACCAAAAGGAAAAGAAGTTATTATATTAAGAAGACACCTATACCCCAGTTTATATGTTACCCAGTCTAAGATATTTTTGTTATAGCAGCCCAAAGCCACTAAGATACCATTCATAGGCTTTTTCTCTCTCTCCAAAGGCTGCATTGCAGAAACATCTAGTTTTATCCTGCCATCATCTTCCTTTACTTTGTCTCTTCCTCATTGCCAATTCTGTTTGAACCGTGATTTACAACCTAGTTCATGTTTTGATGGAATGTGTCAGTAATGCAGACAAAACTTTGTGGTAGATCAGAAATATGTTAGAGGTTTTGATTTTTCATATCAGTGTTTTGGGTCCAGACACTGTGTGTACACAGGAGAACAGGTTTAATGAACCTAGTCAGAAATTTGAAACTCCTCTTGATAGGGGATTCCAGGCTGTAGATGGTGTAGACCTACATCTGGAACTGGGGCAGGAATGTGGTTATCAGAAGAGGAATGCTCAGAGACTTTCTCTAAGGATGTCAGCTTCTATAGGTAAAAGGCCAGTAGATGAGCAGGGAGATGCTGCCAGTCTGCTTTATCCTGTGCATTAATAAGCTTGTGGGAATTTCACTCAACTTTTCTCAAGTTATCAGACCTTGTTACAATCCAGACCAGTGGCTGTAGCTCAACGGGAGTCTTGCAGTTTTAGCAGTCTTCATTCCCTAGTTTCAGCCAATGCTTGAAAAATATTCATAGCTCAGGAAGATATGCAATTTTATGAGGGATTATAGGTTCTGTTTATCAGCTCTGAGAGACAAGTGGTTAGTCAGTGAAAGGCAGACATTGCAATGTACAGCAACTGAAGGGGTGGGAACTGAGCTGTTGATATTTTTATAGGAAAGGCAAGTTTATGAAGATCAGCCATATTGCAATGCACTGATAGGTTTTATTTAAACAGCATATGCTCTGCTGACCCACGAATTGTCAGGGTTCCCATTCTCCTGTGTTGGAGCAGCCAAAGGGCTGCTGACTCAGGAAAGTGAAAAAAAGATGACCTGGCCTATTTATTCCTTCACATTGCCCCTTCCCCCACAGCCTTAGCAAAACAGAATTTCACTGTTAAAGATAATTACTCTGTTCTCTCCAACTCTGCAGTTCATTTCCAGTGAAAAATCACTTTCCTCTAGATCTCAGCCCTTTTTTTTCCTTTTGGAGCCACTTATCCCCGGTCAGGCCAGGGGAATTATGCTAGGAGTGGTAATATCCAGAAAAGAAAGAGCCCTTAAAGCCTTTTTCAGGTGTGACCAATGGGTAGCATCTGGTCAAGAATAGACCTTCTGCAAAATTCCAGCCTATGCTGCATTTCTAATCTTTGTGCAAGGAGTTAGCTGAAAAATATAGAATGCTAATTTTAGATGTTTAATCACTTTGAAAGATCCATTTATTTAAAACTAGCACACAGAAAAGAAAGTCTAGGCACTTTGAGGAGGATGCTTATTTATTTTATTTTATATTCCACACACCTTTGTTCTCAATTCTGATTGCATTTTCATGGAATACTTGGAGGCGGATGTTGTTTTCCTGGCTGCACAGTCTGGTACTCTTAAGATGCACACTTAAGCTTCTTTTGGCAGCTTCTCTTCCTCAGTACTGTTTGCCCCTATTTTATGACTGCTTTTTTTTCCCTTATGCTTCTTACTTTGCCACTAAATTGTGTGTGGGTGAGAGGACCCATGTTGAAAATGATAAGCAATGGGGATTATTTTTTTAGCTGAAAGATCATTCTCAGATAAATCTTGGGGTCTTTATCACAGCCATGTTTGTTACTTAACTACAGCGAACCATTTCCTAACTCCTTTTTCTGTGCATTGCAAAAGCAATATACCAGCACTAAAACATTTTGAAAAAGGAAAAAAAAAAACTTCTACTCTAAAACAACTTTTTTGCATATTTCTCTTCCAAGTACTGCCCACAAGCACACATCTTTTTGCATAGTTGTAAACATTATATGCATACAACTGAGTGTTATGCTTTTTATGGTATATATTATGTTTAAACATTTTGGCAAATTGCTAGTCATCATAGATATATTTGGCAACTGTGAAAATTCCATGGAATGGATGGGATATAATATACATAACTGTTCTTTTATTAGTAGTAAAATCTTTTCTATACCTTTTCTCCTCCTCCCTCCTTCTCCTTCCTCTTCATCCTCCTTCTCCTTCCTCCTTCCCCACCCTCTTCCCTTCTCTTCTCCATTCTCCTCCTACCACCTACCACTTTCTTCTTCCCTTCCTCCTTCTTCTTATCCTCCTTCTCCTTCCCCTCTTCCTCCTTATCCTCCTCCTATTTTTTTTTGCTTCTCCTTGCTATTATAGATAAAACGAAGAACTTTGCATATATATTATATAGATGTATATATATAGCTACCCATAATTCATATATATGTATGCATCTATATCTCCTATATAAGAATAAGTAAGGAAATATATATGTATTATTTATATATATGATATATCCTCTCTCTCTATATATGAATATTCTATATATATCTCCTGCAGAGGACACAGCTTTCATTTTTTTTCCTTGGAGATGGATACAATATGGGAGATTACTAAGAGAGAAAAAGAAACTTGAATTTTGTAATAGTCATCTAGATATAGAAACACTAGGTGTGCATAAAAATTAGCTTTAAAATGCTAAATGAAATAATAAAATATAATTATTGAATTATTTATATTTTAAGAGTTTCTTTAAATGGTTCCTATGGTAAACAGAACATCACAACTGATACAAAATTGGCTGTATTTGAAACATACCTCACCCTCTAATGTTTATAAGCAATATTTTGAAGTGTTTCAAGTACCCAAAGTACTTTAAAAAAATTTTAAAAGAGTCTAACATTTATTTTTAAAATATTAATATAAAAAAGAATATGAAAAATGAATACAAGATTAACTACAAAATACATGTAACACATTTTATTTTATATGTTCTAAACATAGGCAGAATTAGGTTTTAAAGTGTAATTCTCCATTTCATAAGTCTTTAGGTTCTCTGATTCACTATTTTAGCTTTTCAGTTTGGAGTCTTCTTTGTAGTTGTTTCTGATACTTTTTGTCTTTTGTAGACCTCTGACGAAGTATGTGGCACAGAATAAGCAATGGCTGCATGTGGTATTATGGGGAGGAATAACAAAACACACCCTGTTTCTATTAATTTTTTATTTTTTGTAGAGACAAGGCCTTGCTATTTTGCCCTGGCTGGTCTCAAACTCCTGGACTCAAGTGATTCTCCAGCCTCAGCCTTCCAAAGTGCTAGGATTACAGGTGTGAGCCAGTGTGCCCAGCCAAAACTCTTTCTGTTGAAGTATCAGAGAAAGCTTCAAATGTTCCCAATAAGGATTAATTTTTCCCCCAATAATTTTCTTGTTTCTTCTCCCTTTTCAAAATGGACTCACAGGTTTCGTAGCAAGTCACTTCTTCATGACTAATCCTCTCCCAAACTCCTGGTCTGTCATTAAATTCAGCAGCACTTCTTTCACAATTTTTGTGGCATACACTCATTTCTGTATCACTACTTTAAAACTGACTTCCTAAGGACAGACCCTCTATTCACAACAGCCAACATCCAGAAAGACTCTGTAACCATCAGCATGCCTCATGTGAATCCTTCATTTGACTATTTCCTTAACTATTCAAAGGTTTAGAATTTGTAATATTTACATGAAAAAGAGTTCTGAATAAGAGAGTGTTGGTGTACCACATCCACTCGGTTTGAAATTCTTTCTTGTTAGAAGTTTCACCCTCCACATTTGCAGTCATAGTTTAGGGTTTGCTATCAGGTTAGCCAAATATATTTCTTCGTATCTCTAGTTCTTCAGGTTAAGTCCACAGCCTTATCAGGAAGCAAACTATCCTTGAGTTTGGTATTCTATGGAAAAACTTCTTAAGGGACACTTAAAGGTATTAGTTTGGAAGGAGATTTAAGAGAAATAGGGTGTTTTCCTCTAAAGTGAAAGTAATTTTGAATGTATAGAAAACAATAATAGGACCACTATTCATTCTCTGCAAATTTTCTGTGATTTCACTCTAATTTCAAAAATTATCATCACTTTTTAAAAATCATTTAGCATTTTCTTAACATGGTCTTTATTAAGCCTGCAGTCTATTTTGGTGGAAATCTGCAAAACCTGTTTTTCCCAATTCAAATGGTGATTATATTGATATGGCCTAGTCTTTCTGACATTCATGACAATGGCATTCACTCTTGGGAGAGTGTTTAATGGGCAATGTCTGGAGTGACCTTTGAAGTGCATTGCAGTCATCTTCTCATACGTGGTTATTTTTTTCTTGGCAGGTGGTCTGCTGCTCAGTGCAGAGACTTGCTACTGGTTCAGGGTATAACAGCCTTGACATAATAGCCCAGATTGAGATATTCAATGTGGGCCTGGTTCTAAGGAGAATGTATGACAGGCCTTGAGGCAAAGGAACACTAAAGAGAGTCATGGAGAAGCAACACCTCGAGCCCTGGAAGCTTATCTGGAACCCCATAGTGGCCCAGGGGTAAGCCATTGTAGAGAGACTTGCCACTGGCAAGGTGGAAACTGATGATTCTTTCCTGCTGCTTTGCCTCCTATTGCCAGGTCAAACATTTCACTTTAGTATGCTTTGCCATATGCTCCCATTAGGCCCGAAAGAATGACTTTCCTCTTCTGTGTTCTTATTTTGTCTATCTGTCCTCTAGGCTTCTTACCACTTAGAAGATCATTTAATATTTATATGGATCAAGTTCTCTCTCCCTAATGCTGTATCTCTCAAGTACTCAGAGAGGACTTCCCTGACCAATAAAAGCTAAAATAAACCACACTGGTCTCCTGGTAATTCAAAGTGTTTTTCTACTCATTGTAGCATAGAAACTTGGGCTCTGCTTCAGAATACCTGGGCATGATTCACAGTTGCTTCACTTACAAGCTATTTGATCATGAGCAAGTTGCTTAGCATAGATGTGCTTCAGTTTTCTCCTCTGCAAAATGTTAAGTCTACCCTTCACAACAGTCCCTGACACAAACTTTCTCAGTAAATATTGCTTGGTGTACTAATACTCTCACTGCTGTTTGTAATTATACATTTATAGGTTATTTCCTTGTTCAAAGTCTTATTTTTAGTAAAATTCTTTTATTTATTTTATTTTATTTTATTTTTGCAGTTTTAAATTATGTTTTATTGATCTCCATCTCTTTAGAAGTCATAGGCAATTGTAAAATAAATTTTAAAACTGTAAAATAATTAAGGGCACACATGACAGACTGTTGCTCCCTCCTTCCACGATCTGTTCTTCCATTTTTTTCATGCTATTAATATTTCAGTTAGGCACATGGCCATCCAAATAAAAACTACATTCCCCAGTTTTCTTCAGAGGTATGACTGGCCGTGTGTCCAAGTTCTTACCAATGGACTATGTAAGGAGAGAAATGGAATTTCTGCATCGCTTGGCTTTAAACAAAGATTGTTTCTCCTTCCCTTCCCCTCTTTCTTTCTCTCCAGCTGCAAGTGGCTGCAATAACTTTAAGACTCACTTTCAAGATGGAAGAGCAACCCTATTTGCCTGAAACCTTGGCTGACTTCAGGTGACAAAGCTCACCTGCCCACCCTGGATGGCTAACTAAAAGACAAATAATGTGCTGTCTGGTTTGAGCCTCTCTACTTTAGGGTCTCACTGTTATCACAGTTTATCCTATACCCTAACTAATCTAAGTCATCCAAGTACATGAATTATTTTTTAAATTATTATGAAAATCTAATTTATGAATATTAGAAAAATATGTTGTTCTCTTAGTTCCAAATTCTTTTGTGAGACTAACACATTTATATTCCAATATTTTGTTTTATTTCAGCTCTTCATGCGGGTACAAAAGCTCAGGTTATATACATTGTCCATGTCCTACCCATCTCCCTGAGTCAGAGCCTCAAGCGAGTCCATTCACCAGACAGTGCGCCTGGCACTCACCATGTAGTCATACCTCCATCCCCTCCCCCCACCCCCCACCTCCCCGAGTCAGCACCTTCAAGCATGACCATTCCCCAGACGGTGCGCAACGCACTCATCATGTAGGCATACACCCGTCCCTTTCCCCCTACCCCCCGACTCAGTCTGATATCCAATTGGTATCCTTCCCCGATGTGCATTTAGGTGATAATCAGGGAAACCAATTTTCTGGTGACTACATGTGATGCTTGTTTTTCCATTCTTTGGATACTTCACTTAATATAATGGGTTCCAACTCTCTCCAGGAGAACCAAAGAGATGCTGTATCACCATTATTTCTTATAGGTGAGTAATACTCCATGGTATACTTATACCACAGTTTACTAATCCATTCGTGGATTGGTGGACATTTGGGTTGTTTCCAAATCTTTGCAATTGTGAATTGTGCTGCTATAAACATTCGGGTACAGGTGTCTTTGTTATAGAATGACTTTTGTTCTTCTGGGTAGATGCCCAATCATGGGATTGCTGGATCGAATGGTAGGTCTACCTGAATCTGTTTAAGGTATCTCCATAACGCTTTCCACAGGGGTTGCACTAGTTTGCAGTCCCACCAGCAGTGTATGAGTGTTCCTGTCTTTCCGCATCCACGCCAACATGTATTGTTTTGGGATTTTTTGATAAAGGCCATTCTCACCAGAGTTAAGTGATATCTCATTGTGGTTTTGATTTGCATTTCCCTGATGATTAGGGATGTTGAGCATTTTTTCATATGATTGTTAGCCATTCTTATATCTTCTTTTGAAAAATTTCTATTCGTGTTGCTTGCCCACTTTTAGATAGGGTTGTTTGATTTTTTTCTTGCTGATTTTCCTGAGTTCTAAATATATTCTTGTTATCAATCCTTTATCTGATGTGTAGTATGCGAAATTTTTTTCCCATTCTGTAGGCTGTCTGTTTAATTTCGTGACTGTTTCTTTGGTTGTGCAGAAGCTTTTTAATTTAATCAGGTCACATTTATTTATTTTCATTGTTGCTGTGATTGCCTTAGGGGTTTTCTTCATAAATTCTTTGCCTAGACCAATGACTGTAAGAGTCTTTCCTACATTTTCTTCTAGAATTCTAATCGTTTCCCATTTAAGGTTTAAATCTGTTATCCACCGTGATTTGATTTTTGTGAGAGGTGAAATCTGTGGGTCCTGTTTCAGTCTTCTACATGTGGCTATCCAGTTTTCCCAGCACCATTTATTGAATAGGGATTCTTGTCCCCAGAGTATGTTTTTGTCTATTTTGTCAAAGATTAGATGGCCATATGAGGATGGTTTTATATTTGGATTTTCTGTTCCATTCCACTGGTCTGTGTCCCTGCACTTGTGCCAATACCAGGCAGTTTTAAGAACCACAGCTTTGTAGTATAGTTTGAAGTCTGGCAAATTAATACCTCCCATTTTGTTTTTATTGCTTAAAATTGCTTTTGCTATATGGGGTCGTCTCTGATTCCATACAAAGTGTATAATTATTTTTTCTAAATCTGTGGAAAATGATGTTGGTAATTTAATAGGGATTGCATTGAATCTGTAGATTACTTTGTGTAGTATAGACATTTTAACAATGTTGACTCTTCCAATCCATGAGCATGGTGTGGTTTTCCACCTATATACATGTTCTGCAATTTCCTTCCTCAGTGTTTCATAGTTCTCTCTATAGCGGTCCTTTACCTCTTTAGTTAAATATATTCCCAGATATTTTATTTTCTTTGTTGCTATTTTGAAGGGTATTGAGTCCTTAATTTGGTTCTCCGATTGAATGTTATTGGCGTATATGAATGCCTCTGATTTGTGTGTGTTGATTTTGTAACCTGAGACTTTACTGAATTCATTAATTAATTTCAGGAGTCTCTTGGTTGAGTCCTTGGGGTTTTCCAGATATAATATCATATCATCAGCGAAGAGTGAGAGTTTGATCTCTTCTGTCCCTATTTGGACACCCTTGATTCTGCTCTCTTGCCTGATAGCTCTCGCAAGGACTTCCAATACTATGTTGAAAAGTAATGGGGAAAGTCGCCAGTTTTGTCTGCTTCCAGTTCTGAGTGGGAATGCTTTCAGTTCTTCTCCATTCAGTATGATGTTGGCTGTGGGATTGTCATATATGGCTTGTATCATTTTTAGGTAGGTCCCATTTATGCCTATTTTGTTAAGCGTTCTTATCATAAAAGAGTGTTGAACTTTGTCAAATGCTTTTTCTGCATCTATTGAGAGGATAATATGGTCTTTATTTTTGCTTCTATTTATGTGCTGAATTACATTTATAGATTTTCGTATGTTGAACCACCCCTGTATCTCTGGGATGAAGCCTACTTGGTCATGATGAATTATTTTTTTAATAAGCACTTGGATTCGAAATGCTATGATTTTATTGAGAATTTTTGCATCTATGTTCATGAGAGAAATTGGTCTGTAGTTTTCTTTTTTTGTTGCATCCTTTCCTGGTTTTGGTATCAATGTTATATTGGCTTGGTAAAATTTGTTGGGGAGAATTCCATCCTTCTCGATATTGGAGAATAGTTTATATAGGATGAGCACCAGTTCATCTTTGTATGTGTGGTAAAATTTGGGTGTGAACCCATCTGGACCAGGGCTTTTCTTTTTGGGAAGGTTTTTTATTGCTGTTTCAATTTCAGTTCTTGATATTGGACTATTCAGGAATTCTGTTTCTTCCTGATTGAGCTTGGGAAGGCTATGTGTTTCTAAGAAATTGTCCATTTCCTCCACATTTTCCAGTTTGTGTGCATAAAGATTTTTGTAGAATTCATAGATGATATCGTGTCTCACTGTGGCATCAGTTGTGATTTCTCCTTTCATGTTCCTGATGGAAGTTATTAAAGATTTTTCTTTTCTGCTCTTGGTTAGTCTAGCCAGTGGTGTGTCTATTTTGTTTATCTTTTCAAAGAACCAACTTTTCCTTTTATTAATTTCCCTTATGGTATTTTTGTTGTCCTTTTCATTTAATTCTGATTTGATCTTAATAATTTCTCGCCTTCTGCTGGGTTTGGGGTCAGTCTGTTCTTCTTTCTCCAGCTCTTTGAGTCTATTCATTAAGTTGTCTATTTGTAAGTTTTCTGTCTTTTTGAAATAGAATTTTCCTCTCAGGACTGCTTTAGCTGTGTCCCATAGATTTTGATAAGTTGTGTCTCCTTTGTCATTTAATTCAAAGAATCATTTGATTTCCATCTTGATTTCTTCATTTATAATATAATTTTTCAGGAGAAGGTTGTTTAGCTTCCATGACTTTGAGTAGGAATGAGTGTTTCTGTAGAGTTCATTATAACTTTTATTCCACTTTGATCTGAGAAGATTCATGGTATGATTTCTATTTTTTAAAATTTTTTAAGACATGCTTTATGTCCTAGGATATGGTCAATCTTAGAGAATGTCCTGTGAGCTGATGAGAAGAATGTATATTCAGTGCATTTCGGGTAGAATGTCCTGTAGATGTCAGTCAGGCCCATTTGTTCTAGCATTCTATTTAAGTCTACTGTTTCTTTGCTTACTTTCTGTTTGGAGGATCTGTACTGTGCTGTCAGTGGGGTGTTAAAGTCTCCAGCTATTACAGTATTGTTGTCTATCATTTGGTTCAGATCAAGTAGGGTTTGCTTTATGAATCTCGGTGCGCCTAAGTTGGGTGCGTATATATTAAGTATGGTTATGTCTTCTTGTTGAATTGTGCCTTTAACCAATATGTAGTAACTGCCTTTGTCTTTTGTTACTTTTGTTGGTTTAAAAACTAAGTTTTTGGAAATTAAAACTGCCACACCAGCTATCTTTTGGCTACCGTTTGCTTGACATATCGATTTCCATCCTTTTATTTTCAGTCTAAATGTATCTTTGCAGGTTAGGTGAGTTTCCTGAAGACAGAAGATACTTGGTTTGTGTTTTTTTATCCCCTGGCCCAGTCTATGTCTCTTGAGTGGGGAATTCAGGCCATTGACATTTATTGAGAGAACTGATAAGTGGGACAGATTTCTGTTCATCTTGTTGGGTAGAATTTCATTGCTATGTTTTCTCTCTTGAGCCATTGTGGTGGCTGGAATTTGATCTTTAGCTCTTAGGTGGTTTTACATTCACGGGTCTTTCTTGTGCTGATCCGTGTGTAACTCTCTTTTGAGTACTTCTTGGAGGGCTGGTCTCGTCTTGGTGAATTCCCTCAATCCTTGTTTATCTGAGAATGTCTTAATTTCTCCTTCATATAGACAGCTTAGCTTAGCTGGGTACAAAATTCTACGCTGGGCATTATTCTGTTTCAGAAGAGTGAGAATGGGGCCCCAACTTCTTCTTGCTTGTAAGGTTTCAGTTGAGAAATCTGGCGTAATTCTAATGGGCCTTCCTTTGTATGTTACTTGTTTCTTTCTCCTTACAGCTCAAAGAAGGGTCTCTTTAGTTGATATTTCGGTCAGTCTGATGACTACTTTGCATGGTGTTTTCCTATTTGGTATGAATCTCCCAGGGGTTCTTTGAGCTTCTTGAACCTGTATATCTAGAGTTTTGGCAAGGTCTGGGAAATTTTCCTCTATTATGTCTTCAAATAACTTATCCAGCCCTTGCTTATTGTCTTCTTCACCCTCAGGGATGCCGATAACTCTCATGTTAGGCTTCTTCACATAATCCCACATTTCTTGTAGACTCTGATCTTTTTCCTTATTTCTTTGCTCTATCTCTGTGACTGACTTATTTAATTGGAAAGAGTTATCTTCAATCTCTGAGATTCTTTCTTCTGTTTGATCTACCCTGTTCTTGAGAGTTTCCACTGTGTTTTGTAGCTCCCTGAATAAATTCTTCATTTCTAGGAGTTCAGTTTGGTTCTTCTTCAATATTTCAATTTCCTTAGTGAATTTTTCTTCCAAATCCTGTTTTGTTTTTTTTTTTTGTGGTTTCTTTGTGTTGGTTATCCATTTTTTCTTGTATATTATTCAGCTTATTTATAATCCATAACTGAAATTCTTCCTGTAACATGTTGGTATTTTGAATCTGGTTTGTGTCAATTGGAAGAGAGCTGGTATTTATCTTTGGTGGTGAGGTTTCTCTTTGGTTTTTTGTACTCCCCATATTTTTCCGCTGAGCCCTTCCCATCTGGATCTATCGTTAGATCTTTTCTCACAGCTTTAGTCTGGCTAACAGCACGCCTTGTACTCTGTTCTTAGGCTGTGAAACAATCTAGGTATGTTGCTTCCTTTGTCCAGAGGGGGAGACTGTTGTGTGTTGTTTAGAGTTTTCTCTATCTCAGTTGGGGGGCTGTTTCTGATGGGTCCAGCCCCAGAGGATTGGCTTGACCTAAAACCGGTTTGGCAAGTTAAGTCACTGTGTTGTGGACTTTCAGTTAGCAGGCAGCATTTACACTATTTGCAAGCATAAAGTCTCTCTCTTGCTCTCTTTTTTTTTCCTGTCTTTTGGTTCTTCCTCTAGAGGGGTGGTTTCTGTCTCTTTCCACAGGATAGACACTGGCTAGGGGGAGGAGGCGGTGACCTTGCTCACTCCGTGCCCCAGCTGCTGCAGCTCCCATGGGCAAAGGTCTACCCTTTGCCAATGTCCCCAAGATCCAGGCCTCACACTCTTGCGTCTGGGAAAGCACTCAGTGTTCACATCCGGGAAGGGGACCTGGAGAGGGTCCAGAGACCAGGGGAGGGAGCCCCCTGGGGAGCACCTGGCACCCTATGGCTCTGCAGCAGCTAGACCTTGGACCCCACAATGGTGACTGCCCGCTCGCAGATCACCAGCTCTGGGGGTGAATGTTCAGGGTCCAGTACGCACCAGAGCTGGGGGCCTGGTGAGCTCAGGAATATACAGTAGCTCCCCGGCTAGAGGGCCACCAAAGAGGAGAAAAGAAAAAGAAAGAAAGAAAGAAAGAAAAAAAAAACAAAAAACAACAAAAAAACCTAATAATAATAATAAAAAATAATATTAAAAAAGTACAAATAAAAATAAAAATAAAAAGAGAAAAAAAACTAATAATAATAAAAAAAATAAAAAAAATACAAATAAAAAGAAAAAGAAAAATAAAATGAGAAAAAAAAATCTGTTATTCCGCAACCCTTTGCGGCTTTTCGCCATGGCGCAGTTCCGCCCCTTTCCCTTTAAGCGCCGCATCCCTGCGGGGATCCCCTAGAGTCCAAGCTCTTTCCCGCTGATGTCTCCTGTCCACAGAGTTCATACAAAGCCACGGCTCTTGGCGTGGGTTCACGGACTATAAAAGGGAGCTGCCCGGGGACCCGCTTGGCCCCCTATGGATCCGCAGAGGCTACGCTGTGGGACCCAAGATGGCAACCACGCACCCTCCGGTCGCCGGCGCTGGGGGAGAATGTCCAGAGCTCGGCAGGCGCCAGAGCCCACAGCAGCTCCCCGGCTGGAGGGCCAACGAAAAAGAAAAAGAGAAAAAACAAAACAAAACAAAACAAAAAATGCTCTATAATTCCACGATCGGGTCCTTCGGCTTAGCACAGTTCTGCACCGTTCCCTTTAAGTGTTGCGTCGCTGCAGAAACCCCCCAGAGTCTAAGCTCCTTCCTGCTTATGTCACCTGTCATCAGAGCACCACGTCTCCCGCGGTGATTCTGCCCCAACTTCAGTCAGATCCCTGATTGAGTGGGTGTGGAGGTCAGTGGGGAGAACAAGCCACTTTGCTGTGGTGCTGAACCCGCCTCACTCGTTGGTGAGGCAGGTACGGCCGTCCTGCACTCCGCTGTCTATTTTCCATCCCGCTCTCTCCAAATTATCTCAGTCTGATTTCCCATTTGCCTCTGTTTTTTCTTGTTCTCTGTGTCCCACGGTGATTCTCCGTGGGTTCACACTGCCATTCTTGCAGCGGAGCGATCCTCTAGCGTTGTGACAGGTCAAGACCCATGCCTTCCTCTCCGGGAGCACGAATCCAGGAGGTCACCTCCACTCTGCCATCTTCAGCCTCCAAATTATATACTCTTATATCACTTTATAGTTATACCAAAAATGTATCTTGAAACAACATTGCGTAATGTTGCTTGTTTTTTCACTTTTATATAAATGGAATCACACTGAATGTATTCTTTCATGGTTCCTTTCCTCCTTTTTTTCTCCTTCAATTCTATGTTGCCTATTGTTGTGCTTCATATAGTTTCACTGTAGCACTGGATTTCATTCTATGACCATTCTGGTATTTATCTTTCGTACTCTCTGTGGATATTTAGGTTACCATCTATTTTTTTCCTATTACAAACAATTGTGCTATGAACGTTCTTGTATATGCCTCCTGGTACAAATGTGCAAAAGCTTCTTGGGTATCTACCTAGAACTAGAATTGTGCATTTGTAGGGTGCCATCTTAAAATTTATTACATTGTTTTTTCTTTTGTAATGTCCATATCCATTGGTGATTAATGCCTAAATCAGTTATTTTTTTCAGTTTGCAAAATGGTGATATTTTAATTCTATCATTCCTTTTTCATTCATTAGCTGGAACACTTCTATGAAGAGAAACTTTCCCCTCATCTACTATGTAGTTACCCAATGGTACAATTCACTTAGGAAACAATAAAGTCAATTGTTGATTATTTTCTCTTTTTTTTTTTTTTGCCAGTTTTCAGAATAATGAGTTGGTGCATCCTTCAAAATTGACCAGTGAGTATTCTGTGTTTTAGTATGACTATGAATACATGATTGTAAACATATAGGTTAAACATTTTAACTCATTCAAATGATTATTCTTATTGAGGTTCAAATTGTTCCATCTTTGGCCAAAGGGAATGTCTTCGATGGGTGCCTGAGATTTTTGGACAAAACCCCATACCCTCTTGTATGACAATATGTCCCTGGTTACTCACTTTGTTCATGTCCAGTCCCAGAGCTTCAATCTTCTTTATTTCCAGTAATCCCTGCTTTCTTTTAGTGAAAAATAGCATTTCAAGACCATAATCTGGACCTTCCCGGTCCTTGTTGCTACTATGTTGATTATTGTTTCTAGGACATTTCAGTGGACAGAGCTAGGAAATATTTTTCTTTAGGATAAATCATATCATGAGTTCACACTGATCTTCTAGTTGAAATTACATAAGTTTTACTAACCTTTTTGATCTGTATCTCCTTCTGTTACGTTGAAAATTCTACTTTCCAATGACACTGACATACTTGTTTATTTTATCCTGTAATATATGCACCTGATTCTCAGAATAACAATCTAGAATTACCACCATAAATGGGATTTCTTAAAATTTAATTTAATTTTATA
Source organism: Lemur catta (assembly GCF_020740605.2). NCBI lineage: Eukaryota > Metazoa > Chordata > Mammalia > Primates > Lemuridae > Lemur > Lemur catta. The sequence continues at coordinate 39,674,549 of NC_059155.1, forward strand.
TATTTTTTGAGTATTTTTTTAAAGTTTATTGAAATAATTTTTCTATGTGATGTTTTGCCACCAACTTGATATGTAGCTAGAGTCATATGTATCATTTTGCTTTCAAATTTTGCAGACTGCTGTATTTGGATTTCACTTTTTAAAATTATGTAAAACAATTATGTAAATTGAAATCTATAAATCAAAGTACATTAAAAGACAGAGTTTATATTCCCGTACCCTCAATCTTATTCCTTCCTTCCTTAAATAATCATTTTTTGAATTTTTGATTTATGCTTTCATTTTTAAAATATAAACCAATGTGTATGAGTTAGTTCCCTAGTGTCAGCCAAAGGTGAATAATGACTATTTTTATTTATTTTTCTTTTACAATTTTACAATTTTTTATTTTTAATTATTATGGGTACATAATAGTTGTATATCTTTATAGAGTACATGTGATGTTTTGATACAGGCATACAATGTGAATTAATCAAATCAGAGTAATTGGGGTATCTATCACCTCAGTCACATATCATTTCTTTGTGTTAGGAACATTCCAATTCCACTCTCTTAGTTATTTTAAAGTATAACCTAATTTATGGTTGATTATAGTCACTTTGTTGTGCTATCAAATATTGTTGATTCTATCTAACTATTTAACTATATTTTTATGCCCTTTAACCATCCCCAAATTATCCTCCCTCCTCGCTACCCTTCTGAACCTCTGGTAACCATCATTCTACCCTCTGTCTCCATGAGATCAATTGTTTTTAATATTAGCTCTGACATACGAGGGAGAATATGTGAGATTTATCTTTTTGTGCTTGGCTAATTTCACTTAACATAATGTTGTCCAGTTCCATCTATGTTGTTGCAAAAGGCAGGATTTCATTCTTTTTTATGGCTATATGTTCTGTTACATATATGTATATATATATACATATATCACAAATTCTTTATCCATTCATCTGTTGGTGGACTCAGGTTGATTACAAATCTTGGCTATTGTGAATAGTGCAGCAATAAATATGGGAGTGAAGATATCTTTTCGATATATTGAATTCCCTTCTTTTGGGTATATACCTAGCAGTGGGATTGTTGGGTTAAATGTTAGTTCTATTTTTGTTTTTTTTAGGAAACTCTATACTGTTTTCCATAGTGGTTGCACAATTTAACTTCCCACCAACAATGTTTGAGGGTTCCTCCCCTTTCTCCACATCCTCACTAGCATTTGTCATTGCCTGTCTTCTTTATAAAAGCCATTTAAACTGATGTGAGATGATATCTCATTGTAGTTTTGGTTTGCAATTCTTTGATGACTAATAATGTTGAGTATTTTTCATATACCTGTAGGTTGTCTTCTTTTGAGAAATGTTACTTCAGATCCTTTGCCCATTTTTTAATCAGATTATTTAATTTTTTCCTATGGAGTTGTTGGAACTCCTTATATATTCTAGTTATTAATCCCTTGCAAGATGTGTAGTTTGCAAGTGTTTTCTCGAATTCTGTGGGTTGTCTCTTCACTTTTTTGATTGTTTCTTTTGCTGTGCAGAAGCTTTTTGGATTGATGTGATCTCATTTGTTCAATTTTGCTTTGGTTTCCTGTGCTTTAGGGGTATTACTCAAGAAATCCTTGCCCAAACCAATGAACTAAAGCATTTCCCCAAAGTTTTCTTTTAGTACCTTCATATTTTCAGGCCTCAGATTTAAGCATTTAATCCTTTTTGATTTGATATTTGTATATGGTGAGAGAAAAGAAAAGGCTCTAGTTTTATTCTTCTGCATATGTACATCTAGTTTTCCCAGCACCATTTATTGAAGAGGCTGTCTTTTCCCCACTGTATATTCTAGGTAATTTTGTCCAAGATAAGTTCACTATAGATGTGTGGGTTTATTTCTGGATTCTATATTCTGTTGCATTGGTCTGTATGTCTGTTTTTATGCTAGTACCATGCTGTTTTAATTACTACAGCTTGGCAGTATAGAGTTAGATAACATGATTCCTCCAGTTTTGTTCTTTTTGTTCAGGATGGCTTTGGTTATTCTGGGTCTTTTGTGGGTCCATATAAATTTTAGGTTTTTTTTTTCTATTTCTGAGAATAATGTCATTGGTATTTTGATGAGGATTGCACTGAATCTGTACATTGCTTTGGGTACTATGGACTTTTAAACAATATCGATTCTCCCAATCCAAGAGCATGGAATATCTTTCCATTATTTTGCATCCACTTCAGTTTCTTTCATCAATATTTAATAGTTTTCATTACAGAGATCTTTCACTTTTTTGGTTATGTTTATTCCTAAGCATCTTATTCTATTTGTAGCTATTGTAAATGGGATTACTTTCTTGGTTTCTATTTCAGAATATTTACTGTTGGCATATAGAAATGCTACCAATTTTTCTATGTTGATTTTATTTCCTGCAACTTTACTGAATTTATTAATCAGTTCTAATATTTTTTTCTGGAGTCTTTAGGTTTCTGTAGATATAAGATCATATCATCTGTGAAGAAGGATAATTTAACTTCTTCCTTTCCAATTTAGATGTCCTTTATTTCTTTGTCTTCTCTGATTGCTCTTGGTGGAAATTCCAGTACTATGTTGAATAATAATGGCAAATGTTGGCATCCTTGTCTTGTTCCAGATCTTAGAGAAAAGGCTTTCAGTTTTTCCCCATTAGGTGTGATACTAGCTGTGGGTGTGTTGTATATTGCATTTATCATGTTGAGGTAAGTTTCTTCTATACCCATTTTTTGAGAGCTTTTATCATGAAGGATGTTGAATTTTATCAAATGTTTTTTCAGCCTCAGTTGAAATGATCACATGGTTTTGTCATTCATTCTGTTGATATATCACATTGATTGATTTGCATATGATAAACCATCCTCGCATCTCTGGGAAGAATCCTACTTGATCATGAGAATAATCTCTTTAATGTGTTGTTGAATTCAGTTTGCTAGCATTTTGTTGAGAATTTTTACATCTATGTTCATCAGAGATATTGGCCTATAATTTTTTTTTTGGTGTTTCTTTTCTGATTTTGTTATTAGGGTGTTATAGGCATTATAGAATGAGTTTGGAAGTTCTCTATTTTTTGGAATATTTTTAGTAGAATTTGAATTAGATCTTCTTTGAATAATGCTTGATAGAATTCAGCAGTGAAGCCATCACATCCTGAGCTTTTCTATCTGGTTACTTGTTATTAGTTTATTCAGGTTTTGGATTTCTCCCTGCTTCAATCTAGGTAGGTGGTATGTGTCTAGAAATTTATCCATTTACTCTAGGTTTTCCAATTTCTTTATTTTCTTTCAAAAATTTAGGGGTCAAAGTATTTTTTGTTACGTGAATAAATTGGATCATGCTGAAGTCAGGGCTTTCATAGTTGCTCATACTCCTTTTTTATCTATGATTTTATTTATTTGGGTCTTTTCTTTTTTTTCTTCTTAAGCCAAAAATGTGTCAATTTTATTTATCTTTTCAAATAACCAAGTTTTCATTTCATAGATATTTTATTTGTTTTTTGGTTTAAATTTCACTTATTTCTGCTCTGATCATTATTTCTTTTCTTCTACTAGTTTTGGGTTTGGTTTGCTCTCATTTTCCTACTTCTTTCAGATGCATCATTAGGGTGTTAATATGAAGCTTTTCTACTTTTTTGATGTAGGCACTTACTGCTATAAACTTTCCTATTATTACTGCTTTTGCTGGATTCCATAGGTTTTGATGTGGTATGTTTTAAATTTCATTTGTTTCAAGAAAGTTTTTAATTTCTTTAATCTGTTCGTTAACACTCATCATTCAGGAGGATGTTGTTCAAATTTCCATGTGTTTGTACAGTTTCCAATGTTTCTCTTGTTACTGATTTCTAGTTTTATTCCATTTTGGTCAGAGAAAATACTTGGTATGATTTCAATTTTTTTCAAATTTTTAAGACTTGTTTTGTGGCCTAACATATGGTGTATCCTTGAGAATGATCCAGGAGCTGACAAGAAGAATGTGAATTCTGCAGTTGCTGGATGAAACATTCTGTAAATATATCTATTAGATCCATTTGGTCTATAGTTCAGATTAAGCCCAAAGTTCAAAGTTTTTTGTTGATTTTTCTGTCTGGATGATCTGTCCAATGATGAAAGTGTAGTGTTGAGGTATCCAGTAATTATTGTATTGGGGTCTATTTCTCTCTTTAGCTCTGATGATATTTGCTTTATATATTTTGGTGCTCCAGTGTTTGGTGTATATATATTTAGCATTTTTTTATCCTCTTGCTGATTTGACCCCTTTACCATTATATAATGATTTTCTTTGCCTCTTTTTACAGTTTTTGTCATGAAATATATTTTATCTGATATATGTATAGTGACTTCTGCTCTTTCTTGGTTTCCATTTGCATGGAATATATTTTTCCATTCCTTTATTTTCATTCTATGCGTGTCTTTGTAGTAGAATGTGTGTTTCTTGTACACAACATATAGTTGGCTCTTGGTTATTTTATCCATTAAGTCACTGTATGTCTTTTGATTGGAGAGTTTAGTCCATTCACATTCAGTGTTGTTATGGATAGGTAAGGACTTACTTGTGCCATGTTGTTATTTGATTTCTGATTATTTTGTGGTCCTCTATTTCTTCCTTCCTTCCTTCCTGTCTTTCTTTATTATAGGTGATTTTCTCAAGTAGTTTGTTTTAATTTCTTGTTTTTTTATTTTTTGTGAATCTGTTGTAGGATTTTGGATTTGAGGTTGCCATGAGGTTTGCAAAAAAACATATTATAACCAATTATTTTAAACAATTACAACTTTGCTTACAAAGAAATAAACAAATAAACAAAGAGAAATCTAAAAGAAATTCTGCACTTCAGCTCCATTACTCCACTTTTTGACTTTTTGTTTTTTCCATCCACATATTTTTATACTATCTATTTCTCAAAAAGTTATTGTAGTTTTTTTGATGTTTGTCCTTTAGTCTTCCTACTCAAGATACAAGTGGTTTATACAGCATAATTACACCAACTGAGTATTATGTATTTGTGTACTTACTGTTATCAGTGAGTTGTACACCTTCAGATGATTTCTCATTTTCATTAACATCCTTTTCTTTCAGATTGAAGAACTCCTTTTAACAATTCTTGTAGGAGAGGTCTGGTGTTAATGAAATCCATCAGCCTTTGTTTGTCTGGGAAAAATCTTTATTTCTCCTTTATATTTGAAGGATATTTTTGCAAGATATAATATTCTAAGGTAAAGGTTTTTTCTTGCAGCATTTTGATATATCATGCCACTCTCTTGGCTCTAAGGTTTCCACTGAGAAGTCTGCTGCCAGACATGTTGGAGCTCCTTTATATGCTATTTTTTCTTTTTTCTTGCTTTCTTTAAGACCTTTACATTATGTATGACCTTCGGGAGCTTTCTTATTAAATGCATTGATGCAGTCTTTTTTGAATTAATTATGCTTGGTATTCTAAGACCTTCTTGTGTCTAAATATTCATATATTTCTCTAGGTTTGCAAAATTCTCTGTTATTATTTCTTTGAATAAAATTTCTACCCCAGTCTCTCTCTCTATCTCCTCTTTAAAATCAATAAATCCTAGATTTGTCTTTTTGAGGCTATTTTCTAGATCTTGTAGGAATGATTCATTCTTTTTTATTCTTTTATTCTTTTTTTTCTTTTCTGTATATTTTCAAATAGCCTGTCTGTGGGATAACTAATTCTTTCTTCTGCTTGATTAGTTCTGCTGTTGAGAGCCTCTGAACATTTGTCAGTTTGTTGATTGAATTGTTAAGCTCCAGAATTTTTCTTTGACTTTTTTATTATTTCAGTCTCTTTGTTAAATTTCTCTGATAGGCTCCTGATATCCTTCTTTGTGTTGTCTTCAAGTTCATTAAGCTCCTTTAGGACAGCTGTTTTGAATTTGTATGAAAGATCACATATCTCCATCACTCCAGTATTGGTGATTGGTACCTCATTTAGTTTGTTTGGTGAGATCATGTCTTCCTGGATGTTCTTGATGCTTGTGGATATTTGTTAATGTCTGAGCATTGAAGAGTTAGCTACTTATTTTAGTCTTCCTAGTCTGGGCTTGTTTGATCCCATCCTTCTTGAGAAGGCTTTCCAGGTATTCAAAGATAATTGAGTATTGTGATCTAACTCTTTGGTCAGTCACCACAGACATTTCAGCACTGGGGGCACCCTAATCCCAGTAATGGTGTAACTCTTGCAGACTTCTGCTGGTACTGCCGTGGTGGACTTGGGTAGGTATGGGAGCATTCTCTGAATTACAATGCAAAGTCTCTTACTCTCTTCCCTCACTCTGTGTGCTGGGCTGCTGGAGTTGGGGGAGGGGTGATGTGTGTACTCCCCTGTGACTACCACAGCTAGGACTGCAGCAGGTCACACCTGAAGCCAGCTCAGTCTCACACAAAGGCTGTGGTGACTGTTGCCTGGCTACCTCTGATGTTTATTTAAAGCTCAAGTGCTCTTTAGTCAGCATGTGGTGAATCCTGCTAGTTTGAATCCTTCCCTTCAGGACAACATGTTTCCTTCTGGCCTAAGGTGGGTCCAGAAATGGGATCCAGGAACTGAGGCCTGGTCTCAGGGGCTTTAGATGTCTGCTTGGTACTTTATTTTACTGTGGCTCCTCTGGTATCCAAATTGCAAATCAAAGTCCTCTGAACTCTTCCCTTTCATTTCCCCAAGTGGAAGAAGACTTTCCCTGAGTTGCACTGCCTGGAGTTGGGGGAAGGTGACACAGGCACAGGTTTGGCCGCCATTGATGGTGAGTTATGTGTTCCCCAAGTCCACCACCTCTAAGCCAGTCAGGTGCAGGAATTGCCCGAAGACTGCAGGCTTTTGTGGCCGCAGTGCCTTACAAATTTATTCTGGGCCCCAGACTGTTAGGTTTACTTAGAGTGGGAACCTGAAAAATATCATAAAGCTTGTTAAACAAAAGCTGCAGGAGTCTGGAGAGTCTGGGGTTGTAAATCTAACTTTGTCCACAGGCAGCTATAGCCAGGCCAACATTCTTAAGTGTTTTGGACAGAACCTCAGTAGTATTTGACAGCTTCTTTGATATTTGGTATGACAAGATGTCCTCTCACTTTTTCTTAACCGAACAGCAGCATAATATATACACTTTTCTTTACCTTGTATGAATGTAATATAATTTATTCAAATAATACCCTACTGATGGACATTTGGGTTGTTCCCAACTTTTTGCTAATATAAATAATGCCACAATGAATAGCCTTGTATGTAGCTCTTCATATTTTTGCCAATGTGTCTTTCCTAGAGTATGATCTCTTGGTCAAAGGGTACATTCATACACAATTTTAGGCACAATCTCTTAAAAAAAAAGACCATCTAATAAATTGTAAGCCATTTATTATCTGGCTGGCCATACTGTTAGAATAGACTTTCTCATGATAGATGATCAGTTCTACTCTTGGTCCTAGTAAAAATAGGGAAAACAGGTTAATCAGTCTTTCTTGACAGTCAATAGGATTTGACTGATGTTGTGTGGAAGATTTGCTCACTGGCTTTGTTTATTGAATATTCTTTCCATCCAGGCCAATAAAGTTGACTTTGAGGCTGAAGCATGACTTTAATACCTCTGGGTATTATTGGGTGAAAGGGTATGTGGAATGTTGTTACCTTATAGTCTACATATCCTGCACAATGTGTGGTTTTTGGAGAGGGGATCCAGCCCCACATCTGGTATGTATGTAAATTTTAAAAATAGTTCTTCCTAGGCACATAAGAAATGAACCCTACTTGTCTCCTCTCATCTTGCTTCCCTTGTTTCTGCCCTTCCCAACTTCCCCATGGACAGCACCTTGATCATCTCACATCTCCCTCATTCAGTTATTCATTCAGCAAATATTTATTGAGTTAATTTCTGTGTAGGTCTACACTGGGATATTATTATTTACTTTCAGGGTCCATGTTACTTTTTTGCAAAAAATTCTTAAGTTTTTACTTACAACCTTTGTCAAAATTCACTTTAGATATGGGGTGTTTGTCACTGAATTGTTAAAGTGGCTCCTCCATCCCACCACAACACTGGCAGCAAAATGCAGGCAGCCTGCAATACTGTTTACTAGGAAATGGCTTCTCTCTTGTGTGAACTCATAACTCTTCACGTGGTTCACTCTAATCTGAGCAGTGTTCCAAATCTTGCCACATGCTAATTCTTGTATTTAGATTTTCTGCTACATTACAATGAAGGAAGAAATGTTTTTAACACCTTTGAGTAGGAAAAGTAACATCCTTATTAATGAAGGTGCAAGCCAAAGATTGAGAAATATGTATTCCATGGTACTTCTTATGAAAAAGCATCAAGCATATTCTCTGCCACATATCCTTTGCAGCTTCTGAAGGTTCTTCTTACTCAACCATATTATGACTTTTATCATATGGACTATATTTTATACTGCTTGTACTTTCCTGGAGGCCAAGTACTCACTTTTGGCACAGTTTGTGGTATAGGGACCTTGTTCTCCTTGGATTGGAGAGATTTGAGCCTAGAAAGTACCTACCTGAATTCCATACCACTCACTGTGTTCTGCCTATGAAATCCATTCTATTTTTTCACTGAGAATTTGGCCATCATTTCCTGAGGACAGGTTCCTAGAGAAAAGAAAGCAACTCTCTCAGAGGATAATTGGAAGAGAAATGTTTCCTAGGTAATTATTTACATGAAAGTGTAAAAATCTCACTAAAATTGCACTTGTTAAGTTAGAAATAAAACTGACTCGGACAGATTCTAAAAAGGGGACCTAGATACTCACCCATCCTATTTCCTCTTTCTGTACATACAAGAAGACTACATTTCCTAGCCTCTCTTGCAGTTATTTTGGGTCTGGCCAATAGTATGTGTGGAAAATTGAAGTATACCACTTCTAGAACTAGCTGTAAAACCCTATTATGATCTTCCACAATCTCCCTTTTCTTTCCCTGGAGATCTCAGAGGTCAATGTTTAAAACGGCAGCACCACAAGTGGGTAGGAGTCATTCTTTGGAAGGTAGTGTCCCTGGAGAGCCCCCAAATCACATCCAACTGCGAAGTGAATAAGAAATAACATTTTATTATATATTAAGCTGGTAAAGTTTTAAGGTTGTTTATCTAGAGCAGCTATCAAGCATCACCCTGATGAAAATGAAACAAACAAAAAGCATTCAAAGAGATGCTTTAGGGGGCCCAGAAAAGATTGTGGGTAAGAACTTTCTGAGATAAAGTTTCTTAAGACTGTTTGTTGTTGGGCAAAGCCTTTATTGTATCTCTTAGAAAAATTTTTACTATTTATTCATGAGGAAACAGAAACTGAGAAAAGTTTAATAAATTGCCTAAAATCACACAGTTAGTAGCTTGTAGAGGCCAGATTCAAACTCAGGTCTGTTTGACTCCAAATCCCATGATTTTCAATATTACAGTACACTGACTTCCTGAAGTCAGTTTGGCTTGTGTTTGATTGTTATTCTAGATGCTAACCAAGATCCAACTTGTCTAATGGGTTGGATAAATGAATTGTTTGTCTTCTTTGAGAACAACAAGCTCAGCTGCAGAGTAGGGCTTTTCCAAAGCCATTTGATACAAGGTATATGTTCAAGGAAAAGTAATGTATAATCCACATTGGGAAGGTTGTAGAGCTATTCATGACTTTTTACCAAGTGCTTTCTAGCTCACAAAATCACAGTTTCAAATATTTCACTTTCAGCCAGTCTCTGAGGCTTCATTCCCTTGGTGGCTTGACTTGTGAGGTCATCTCCAAGTAATCAGTTCTGCTTTTTCGTTTCCATTTCTTCTCTTTGAGCAAGGTACAAGTCTTACACACATACCTCCTGCTGGGCTAAACTATAGAAAGCTAAAGAGATGGTGTTTAATAAGTAAAAGGGACACTATCACAAAACTTTGTTTGTCTGTTATAAAGATACATAAGCTTTGTAGATCAACCAAATCCACATCTTTTGTCATGTACAGAGTTCAAATATATTTATACCTGAATTTCTTCATTAGTAAAATGGATATAAAATTACTTATCTATAAAGTGCTTCATTGATTTATTTATTAAATATTTACTGTTCATTCCAAGCTCTTACAGTGATGCTGTATTCATTGGCTAGGGCTGCTATAACAAAGTACCACTAATTGAGTGGCTTAAAACAACTAGAATTTATTCTTTCACAGTTCTGGAGGCTAGAATCCAAAATCAAGGTGTCCTTAGGGCCATGCTCCTTCAGAAGGTGTTAGAGGAGGATCCTTCCTTGTCTCTTCTTAGCTTCTGGTGATTTCCAGGCAATCTTTGTTATTCATTGGCTTACAGATGTTTCGCTCTAATCCTCTGTCCTCACGTGGTGCCCTCCCTGTGTGCATGTCTACCTTTGTATTCAAGTTTCCCTTTTTTATAAGGACACCGGTCCTATTGGATTAGGGTTCACCCTGATGATCTCATTTTAACTTGATTGCCTCTGTAAAGTCCCTGTTTCCAAATAAGGTCACATCCTGAGGTAATAAGGACTAAGACTTCAACATATCTTTTTTGGGGTACATAATTCAATTGATAACAGATCCCAAGATGAATAAAACAACAGCCCTTGATTTCTAAGTGATTGCTATATAGTAGGAGAGATTGGCTGGACAGAAATAATTGTTCTATAAAGCATAAGGCAAAAGTTTTAAGTGAAGGACCATGATAATTTGGAGAAGAAGGAGATCACTTAGGATGGGGAGAATAAGGAAAGCATGATTTGAAGCTTCAGATGTGTAATACAGAGGACAATTTCCAGTGTAAGGTAGGGCATTTTTTAAAAGATGTTGCAATAAATTACTTTTTATGTCCTTTCCGTAGCTGGCATACCTCTAACACTCCTGTCCCTACAATAGTCCCTCTCTAGCCCTCTTCCCCTGCCTTATTTTTCATGATACTAAACACAACCTGACATATTATGTAGTTACTAGTTTGATATGAAAATAGAGCTCTGAGGAAAAAACAAACCATTTAACACTACTCTCTTATACAGTCACTTAACAGTCAACATAGAATATTCCACCTCTTGTCACCAAACTGTCTGTGGGAATTTTCTCCAGATACCAAGCAATTTTCCAGTGGACACCAACTGGATGTCCTATAATTTAACTCAATTCTGACACTTATCTACTTTGAGATAGTCTCAGATCCCACAGGTTAAGGACTCAGTCCCACATTACTGCCCCCACTTAAGATGCCAGTAGCAAACAGTATGTTGTCACCTATACTTCTGATTGACCAGCTATAAATTTGGGTTCCCACAGTTCCTCCTTGGCTTAGATTAATTATCTCAGAAAACTCAGAGAAAACACTTTATTTGCATTTACCCATTTATTGTAAGAGATATTACAAAGGATACAGATGAAGAGATGTATATAGCAAAGTATGTGGGAAGGATATGCCACCCCTCAGGCACCTCCACGTGTTCGGCTGTCTAGAAGCTCATCCAAATCCTGCCCTGTTGGGATTTTATGGAGGCCTCATTATGTAACAGAGGAAATGCCCTGGAAACCTTCCCCCACTCTTTTGAGAACTGCAGCCTGGCCTGCATTCCTGAGGCAGATTAAGTCTTTTATTAAAATTCCCAGGTGGTGCCAGCCCCACAGGTGGGGGGCTGGAAGATTTCATAGGCTTTGTTTTTGGCAGAGATGGGACAATTAGAAAATAATTGCTTGAAGATGGTGACAACCATCCCTTTAAAAGCTCTGTATTTCTGCCTATGTTCAGGATATTTGGAATTTTCAGACAAGAAGATCTGTCATATTTCCTACTTTGTTGACAAAGTAAACTCTCTTTCTTTCCTCCTCAAACCACTTGTCCTCGTTCTTCTGATTTGGCCTTGTGGACTAGTGGCCGAGCTTTTGGTAACAATTATATAGGCATGATTGATTACATCTTTGATCATTGGTGATTGATATGGTTTGGATGTTCAGCCCTTCCAAATCTCATGTTGAAATTTGATTCCCAGTGTTGGAGGTGGGGCCTGCAGTGGGAGGTGTGTAGCTCATGGGGCAGATCCCTCATGAATGGCTTGGTGTCCTACCCATGATAATGAGTGCATTCTCCCTCCATTAGTTTGTGTGAGAGCTGGTCATTTAAAAGAGACTGGCACCATTTTCTTCCTCTCTTTGCTTCTTCTCTTGCCATGTGACATGCCTGCTCCTTCTTCACCTTCTGCCTTAGTTAGAAGCTCCCTGAAGCCCTCACCAGAAGCAGATGCTGGTGCCATGCTTGTGAAGTCTGCAGAACTGTGAACCAGATAAACCTCTTTTCTTTACAAATACCCAGCCTCAAGTATTTCCTTTATAGCAATGTAAAATGGATTAATACAGTGATCAATCTTCAGCTTCTCTTCCCTCCCTGGAGGTCAGCAAGGAGGGCTGAAAGTCGCAAACCTCTAATTATGCATTGATCTTTCGCAGTGACCAGACCCCATCCTGAATCTACCTAGAGGCCCCCAGCCACTGGTCATCTCATTAGCATACAAAAGACACTCTTATCATTCTGGAGATTCTAAGGGTTTTAGAAACTATGCTCCAGAATCCAGGGGCAGAGACCAATATATATTTCTTATTATATTACAATATCTCAAGGGCCCTTGTCTATCTTATCTACTGCAGTATCTCTTGCGACTAGACCAGTGCCTGGAACATAGTAAAGTGCTCAGAAAATAATCAGTGAATTGAATAAATGGATAATCTAGTGTATAGTTTAAACAGCAACTTGTCTGAAGGTTTCTTTCACTTCCATTTTTTGAGAAGGCTCAAGAAGGCACAGTAGCCTTGGGGCTTAACAGTTACCTCTAGTGGTGAGCTAGTCTCCTTTCAGTGTACCAATTTAGAGGATGGAATTAAAGTTCTAAAGAAGGTAGTAGGCTCTTCCATGGTGGCCAGACACTGTCCTGTCAGGTAAAAAGAGAAGCAAATTTGGCTGCCAGGACTCATTTGTATAATTCAATTCCTTTTTTCCTCTTGGCTTTCCTTCATAAGTTAAAAGCCTACATTGCAGCAAACCCCTGCAATTTCCACAGCATGACAGTCAGGAAGAATTACTTGGCCAGAAAGCTTTGCAGTACAACATAAATGAAGGGGTTCGCTGCACTGCAGTGACTGCTCTTTCATTTCGCTATCAGACAATGACACAATTACAAGCAATTACTTATTAGATGTTTGAAAACTATTGTAAAAAAGCCAGTACCATTTGCCAAAAGTAATTTAATGAAATTGGACATAATTGTGCCCTGAACTGAATTTTTCTGATTTGCCCACAGTTAGATGACTCCACGGAAATTATATAGCAAATGAATGAATAAAAACACATAGAGAAAATTTCTGCCCAGTTGATAGAAATGCTTGGTATGGAGACTGAAGACCATAAATCTTTGATGATTTAGAGTGAGATTTTTGACAAATAGGTAGGAAGTAAGCTAACATATTTGCTTGATAAAATGCAAAACACTATTATAAAGGAACATAAAATGGCTTAAGGCTCTAGAAGCCATTTGATATTTTGACTGGGAGTTGAAAATAATTATGAATTTCAGATGTTGATTAATGGCTACCTTACACGACTTGATATATGTGACAGCAATAAAGCAAATTTTAACCAAATTCAATAAGAGAAGTTTCTTCTAAATTTGTTAAAACTCTAATTTATAGGACAGTTTTAAAGAAATGAAGTTTCTTTACTTTCTCATACACATAGTAACTGCATAGGCCAACTGACTATTGCCTCTGCCATAGGGTCTATTATTTTATGTGAATTGAGGAGAATGATTTAACATTGTCATCTTAATTGTTTGTAAATTGACAAGTGATTAAAGTAGGTTCTCTGGTGAAGTTTAAATATTCTTCTTCATTTTTGTTTATTGATATGTTATTGGTTTGGCAATCCTATCCTTGTGTTTTATATTGCTTTTTACCAAATGACTTACTTTTTAAGTAAATACTTGTTTATTATTTTTAAAAAATCAAGCAAATAAAATATGGTATATGTATATCATGGAGCACTACTCAGACACAGAACAATGGTGATCTAGCACTTATTGTATTATCTTGGATGCAGCTGGAGCCCATTCTACTCAGTGAAGTATCACAAGAATGGAAAAAGAAGCACTACAGATACTCACCGTCAGATTGATACTAATTCATCAACACTTATATGCACATATAAAAGTAACATTCATTGAGGATCGGGCAGGTAGGAGCGGGGGAGAAGGGAATGAGTAAATTCACATCTAATGGGTGTGGTACAGACAGTCTGGGAGGGGCACACTTGTAGCTCTGACTTGGGCGGTGCAAATGCAATAGATGTAACCCAAACATTTGTACCCCCATAAAAATTTTGTAATTAAAAATAAATCAAGCAATACAGAAGTATAAAATAAAGGGGAAAGTCGTCTCAAATATTGTTACCCAGGAACAATCATCATTAACTTTCATGAATGTCATTCCATATATCTCTTTCTGCAAATACACAAATGGCTGGATGGCTGGGTAGAGGCATAAAGTAGTTTTATAAGAATGAGATTATATTATATCTATTTTAAATTTAAAAGAAGTACATCGAAATTAACTTGAATTTAGTAAAAGAAAAAGCAGTCAGAGTAAAATTGAAAAAAATGTTGAAATTAATAAATAAATTTATCCTATTCAAGTGTTTTTTATGTTTTTTTAAGCTCCATGGAGCTTATTTTGTTAGTTATTTTAATTTTTTTCAAGGCTATTAACTTTTAAATTGATTTCTAAAATCCTAATTCCCATAACTACTTAGCTTTAATTCTCTATTTAAAAGTGTTCAGTGCTTGCCATTAGTTCTTTGGCCCCAACTTCTCCATCTTTAAATTTTATATTTTGATTAATCTCTGACAGCATCATCAAGTAAGTAGGCTCATTGAGTCCTTTAATGTATGGATACTTGAAGAAGTCTATTGCTTTTCTATGCAAACGACAGCTTAACTAATAGTTATGAAATTATATGCCAGATTTTCCCCCTCTCAGGATTGCAGACATGGCTCTGTCTTGCATTGAGTGTTGTACTTCTTTTTACCATGACTTTTCCATTTATCTTTTGTCTGGCTAGATTTCATCATCAAGTAGTTTATATAAGGGTTCTCTATTACTAAGATCTCTTTATGTTGAGTGTTGCTAGGGAGAAGTCTGAGGCCACCATAATATATTTCTTTTTCTTCTGTAAGTGCCTTTTTCTCCCTTGTCTGAATGACTGAGAATTCCGGAAGGCAGTAGATAACGGCTTCTTCTACTCTCAAGAGTTCAGTCTTGACTTTTCTCTGGGCTGTTTGTCTTTTCTCTCAGTCTGATTCTGATCAGAGAATTAGTATTAGAAAGAATTTTCAGGATTTTATTAATACTTTTTTTTACCTCAATACTACCTCTGTGGGGTTATAGTTGGATTAAATGTTTTGCTATGTTACCAAGGAATATCAGAATCTCTCTCCTTTTCCAATTGGCCATCACTTTTGGAAGTATTTGGTAAGAGTTTGTAGCCCTATGTTAATTTTCTGCTGGTAAAGTCACTGCTCTTCCCATTTTTATTGTTTAAAACATTTTTGTTGTTATTTTTCATTGCATAAGATCATTTTCCTTCATTCTTCTGACTCACCTGGAAATAGAACACAGTAATGATTGTCTGATTTTTCCATCGTTTTATTCTGAAAATTTTAAACATAAAGCAAAGATGAAAGAATTTTACAGTGAACATTTTATACCGATTTGACTATCAATGTCTAGTCAAGAGACAGAAGTCACATCAGAATTTTTGAACAGGGAAATTTAGCATAAAGAATTTAGCTGAGTAAAAAGTAATTACCTACTATGTGTAGTCCCCCACTTCTCACATTAGTATAGGACCATAAAAATGCCAGTGTAAGCTTAAACTGTGCAAAATGATATTAATAACCAATAGAGGAAGTTATTATTTTGCTATGACATTTAAGATTTTCTGTCTAAATATTTTAAAACTTTCTGTTATAAATATATAAGGAAATGAAAATATAACAAAACTAACATTTATTTAGTACACTATGATTTAAAACAATAGAAATGTTGAGAGTTAAAAGATTTTATTTCTTTGTAAAAGCTTATCAAGCGTAGTTTGAATAGTGCTTGCCTTCTTATGGAGCAAGCATTGGCAAATTGTTATACTCCTTTCTAAGTTTGCATCAGCTTATGATATTGTATCCTTTGAACTTTCAATTTATCAGATATCTCCAAGAATTACTTTAATGTGTAAATTTTTGCTGGTGTTACTTCCTCTGGGATATCTTCATTCTTTTTGTCACAACTTTCCATATTTATGTTGATAATTTAACCTTTACTAAGTTCCTCTGACTGCATTTCTAGAGTCTCTTGCATAGTGGCAATGTCAACATTCATACAGTCAGCTATTTCTTCTATAACTTTATTTTCAATTCTAATTTCACTTCTAGCATTCTCACTTTCTGGTCCTTTTGTTTCTTTGTTGCACTTCTATCCTTGGTTACCATTTCTTCTTCAATTACCTGTTTTTGTAAGATGTCATATGGTTTTATCATTGGATTCAACACAACTACTTGCTTTGCTGTCTGTGCATAAACTCAATATCAGATATGCAGTGAACAATCATTGATAGACTTTGATGTGATTGCCATTGGGGTCTTCTTCATAAATTCTTTGCATAGGCTAATATCTAGAAGAGTTTTTCCAACATTTTCTTCTAGAGTTCTTATGGTTTCATGACTTACATTTAAGTCTTTTATCCATCTTGAATTAATTTTTTGTGAGTCGTGAGAGATATGGATCCTGTTTCAATCTTCGGTATGTGGGTATCCAATTTTCCCAGCACCATTTATTGAATAGGCCTTCTTTTTCACAGTGTATAATGTTGTCTGCTTTGTCAAAGATCAGTTGGCTGTATGTGGATGGTTTTATATCTGTGTTCTGTGTTCTGTTCCATTGAGCTATGTCTCTATTTTTGTGCCAATTTCATGCAGTTTTGGTTCCAATGCCTTGTAGTATAGTTTGAAGTCTGGTAATGTCATGCCTCCAGATTTGTTCTTTTTGCTTAAGATTGCTTTGGATATTTGGGTCAACAAAAATAAATATATGGGACTTGATTAAATAAAAAGCTTCTACACAGCCAAGGAAATAATCAACAGAGTAAATAGACAACCTACAGAATGGGAAAAAAATATTTGCAAGCTATACATCCAATAAAGGGCTGATATCTGGAATCTACAAAGAACTCAAGCAATCAGCAAGAGAAAAACAAATAACCCCATTAAAAAGTGGGCAAAAGGCATGAACACAAGCTTTTCAAAAGAGGATAGACAAATGACTCTTATTCTTTGCTGATGATATGACACAATATCTAGAAAACCCCAAGGATTCAACCAAGAGACTCCTGGAATTGATAAATGAATTCAGTAAAGACTCAGGATACAAAATCAATATATACAAATCAGAGGCATTCATATATGCCAATAACAGTCAAGCCAAAATTCAAATCAAAAATGCAATACCTTTTACAATAGCCTCAAAGAAAATTAAATTTCTAGGAATATATTTAACAAAAGATGTGAGAGACATATACAGGGAGAACTACAAAACACTAAGATGTAAACAAATGGAAAAATCTACTGTGCTCAAGGATTGGTAGAATCAATATCATTAAAATGTCCATACTACCTAAAGTGATCTACAGAATTAATGCGGTCCCTATCAAAGTACCATCATCATTCTTTACATATCTAGAAAAAAATTTCTACACTTTGTATGGAACCAGAGAAGACCTTGTATAGCCAAAGCAATCTTAAGTAAAAAGAACAAACTGAGAGGTATCAGTCTACCAGCCTTCAAGCTGTACCACAAGGCTATAGTAATTAAAACAACATGGTACTGGCACAAAAACAGAGACATAGAGCTTTGGAACAGGACTGAGAATACAGAGATGAAACCATCCGCATATGGTAATCTAATCTTTGATGAAACAGACAAGATATATACTGGGGAAAAGAATCTCTTCTCAATGAATGGTGCTGGGAAAATTGGATAACCTCATGCAGAAGATTGAAACTGGATCCCCACTTCTCACCTCTCAAAAAAATCAATTCAAGATGGATAACAGACTTAAACCTAAGGCATGAAACCTTAAGAATTCTAGAAGAAGATGTTGGGAAGACCCTTTCAGACATTGGCCTAGGCAAAGAATTTTTAAAGAAGACCCCCAAAGCAATCACAGCAGCAGCAAAAATAAATAAATGGGATCTGATCAAATTAAAAAGCTTTTGCACAGCCAAGAAAACTATCATTAGAGCAAATAGACAGCCTACAGAATGGGAGAAAATATTTTCTCTCTACATATCCAATAAAGTGCTGATAACAAAAATCTATCTAGAACTTAAAAAAAAATCAACAAGAAAAAAATCAAACAATCCCATCAACAAATGGGCAAAGGAAATGAACAGAAACTTTTCAAAAGAAGACAGAATAATGGCCAGCAAACATATAAAAAAATGTTCAACATCTCTAATTATTAGAGAAATGCAAATCAAAACCACAATGAGATGTCACCTAACCCCAGTGAGATTGGCCTCTATCAAAAAATCCCAAAACAACAAATGCTGGCAAGGATGTGGAGAGATGGGAACACTCTTACACTGCTGGTGGGACTGCAAATTAGTGCAACTTCTGTGGAAAAGAATTTGGAGATACTTCAAAGAGCTAAAAATAGAAATGCCATACCCACTACTGGGTATTTAACCAAAGGAAAAGAAGTCATTTTATCAAAAAGACACCTGCATGCAAATATTTATTGCAGCACAATTCACAATTGCAAAGATGTGGAATCAACTCAAGTGCTCATCAATTTGTGAGTGGATTAGCAAAATGTGCTACATGTATACTATGGAATACTACTCAGCCATGAAGAAGGATGAATTAAGGCCTTTTGCAACAATTTGGATGGAACTGGAGACCGCTATCCTAAATGAAATACATAAAGAATGGAAAAACAAATATCACGTGTACTCGTTATTAAATTTGAACTAACTGATGAACACATGTGTGCACAGAGGGAAGTAAAACTCAGTGGAAATCAGCAGGGTGGGCAAAATCCTACCTAACGGGTACAATGAACACTATCTGAGGGATGGGTACACTTATAACCTTGACTGAAGCATAATAAAATTCATACATGTAATCAAAAACATTTGTATCCCTGGAATATTTTGAAATTTAAAAAAAGAAAAAAATCATTGACAGGCTTTGAAAGAGGTGACAAGATTGGTCACTATTTGTGGATCAAAGAGGTACTAGCAAAGTTTATATTTTATGCAGTTACTCACAGTTATTATACTTTTATAATTGAAATCCAAACTGTATTGTTGGAGAACTGGATTTATCTACCTAAACTATTGTATATCGCAAATGTGAAAAGTAAGGACTGTCTGTACTAACAGAAGTTAAGAGAGAATTCCAAGGTATATTAAAAGTAGAAATTGCAAAATGAAACTACCGTCCTACGATTGAAGGAAAATTGAACAAAGAAGAAATCTGAACTAAAAGGAAGGTCCCTACATAGCTGAGATTCAGATATTTGAGGATAAATTATGACTGTGAAAAGGAGGATAACTTCAGCTACTGTTGGTAAAGAAGATGCTCCAGAGCCATGACAGTGGCCTATCACTAGGAAGAAAGTTGCTAGAGGCAAGAAGAACCTGCTACCATGGTGAACACTATGGGAATCAGCTGCATCCAAAATGCTCAGTGCTGTAGAGGTAAATTACAAACAGGAAAAATAAAAATAAAGTCCTTTATTCCACCCCTAGCCTTGTAGTCACCCCCAGCACCTATCACTGGCAGAGAAAGACAACAAGCCACTCAATGGCAAAGAAGAGATTTAGTTGCAGAGTCCAGATGCAGAATCATGAAATTGGGCCAATAAGAGTACGGTTGGAGCTATGAGGCAATAAATTACTGGCACACCCATTTCTTAGATTCTACCATTAACATTTTCTTACATTAATACCTGTTTTATTACATATCCATTCTCTGGCTCATCCCTTTATCCATTTATGAATTCATCTTATTTTTGATGTATTCTAGACATCAGTACATTTCCTTCCAAATACTTCAGTATGTATAGCATTAACAAGTGATTGATATTTGAATATTTTCATTTTTATATAAAATTTATGTATAATTAAATGCACAAATTTACTGATTTTTGAAAAAAATCATACTTCTGTGTGATCTTAACCCCAGGAGCATATAAAATACTTCCATTGTCCCCAGAAAGTTCCTTCATGCCCCTTTCCCAGTCAATCCTCTCCTCTACCACCCCCACCCCAGGTACCAATGTTCTGATTTTTTTCTACTAGTAGATTAATTTTGCCTTTTCTGGAATTCTATAGAGATGAAGTCATACAGTATGAATTTTTTCCATGTCTTTCTTTCCCTCAGCATGTTTTTGAAATTTATCCATGTTGATGGTCAATACCAATAGTTCATCCATTTTAAATGTTGAATAGTATTCCATTGTATGGATATGTCACAATTTGTTTATTCATTCTCCTATTAATAAAACTTGAGCTATTTATAGCTTTTGGTTATTGCAAATAAAGCTACTATGAACAGTTTTGCATAATTTTTCTGGCTTTTAAAGATGAGACCAAATCTGTGTGTGTGTGTGTGTGTGTGTGTGTGTGTGTGTGTGTGTGTGTGTATGTGTGTTTTTTTTACAAAATCTTCCATGTGAGTGGGAATAAAGGGACCTCTGTTCTACTGCAGGAACCATGATCTTTATTCTAAAGTTCATTAGAAACACATATATTTTACCTAGGCTTACCTATTAGGCTAGGGGACAGCAGTTGAATACAATCAATAGCAACTGGGGGAAATCAATATTCTCCCTCACAAACTGATGTGTATGGTGTAGATATTGCTTTATTCTCTTATTACTTCTATCAAAAGAAAATAAGCTAAACTCTGTAAAATAATTTAAAGAGGATTATTCTGAGCCAAATTGAGGACCATGGCACAAGAAGCCTTGAGCAAGTGGACTCCCTGTGGGGATTGCAGTTTGGTCTTACACAGTTCAGGGAGACAGGAATTACAGGTAAATTGTAAACCAACACATTGAAGGCTGTCTGTTTGCTCTCATGACAGTTTCTTTGGCTGTACAGAAACTTTTTAATTTTATCAGGTCCCATTCATTTATTTTTGTTATTGCTGTGATTGCCTTTGGGGTCTTCTTTATAAATTCTTTGCCTAGGCCAATGTCTATAAGAGTTTTTCCCACATTTTCTTCTAGAATTCTAATAGTTTCACAGCTTAGGTTTAAGTCTGTTAGCCACCGTGATTTGATTTTTGTGAGAGGTGAAATCTGTAGGTCTTGTTTCAGTCTTCTACATGTGGCTATCCAGTTTTCCCAGCACCATTTATTGAATAAGGAATCTTTTCGCCAGTGTATGTTTTTGTCTGCTTTGTCAAAGATTAGATGGTTATATGAGGATGGTTTTATATCTGAATTCTCAGTTCTGTTCCACTGGTCTGTGTCCCTGTTCTTGTGCCAACACCAAGCTGATTTAATAACCACAGCCTTGTAGTAAAGTTTGAAGTCTGGTAAATTAATACCTCCCATTTTGTTCTTATTGTCTAAAATTGCTTCTGCTAAACGGGGTCTTCTCTGGTTCCATACAAAGCCTAAAATTATTTTTTCTATATCTGTGAAAAATGATGTTGGTAATTTAATAGGGATTGCATTGAATCTGTAGATCATTTTGGGTAGTATAGACAAAAAAATTTTGCATGCTTCACATCTGATAAAGGGCTGATAAATAGAATCTATTTAGAACTCAAGAAAATCAGCCAGGAAAAATGAAACAACCCTATCAAAAAGTGGGCAAAGGACATGAATAGAAATTTTTCAAAAGAAGTGAGAAGAATGGCCAAGAAATACATGAAAAAATGCTCAACATCTCTAATCATCAGGGAAATGCAAATCAAAACCACAGTGAGATATCACTTAACTCCAGTGAGAATGGCCTTTATCAAAACGTCCCCAAACAATAAATGTTGGTGGGGATGCGGAGAGATAGGAACACTCATACACTGTTGGTGGAACTGCAAACTAGTGCAACCTCTGTGGAAAGCAATATGGAGATACCTTAAACAGATACAAGCAGACCTATCATTTGATCCAGCAATCCCATTATTGGGCATCTACCCAAAAGAACAAAAGACGTTCTATGAAAAAGTCATCTGCACTCGAATGTTTATAGCAGCACAATTCACAATTGCAAGGATGTGGAAACAGCCCAAGTGCCCATCAATACATGAGTGGATTAATAAAATGTGGTGTATGTATACCATGGAGTACTACTCAGCTATAAGAAACAATGGTGATCTAGCACCTCTTGTATTTTCCTGTATAGAGCTGGAACCCATTCTACTAAGTGAAATATCCCAAGAATGGAAAAATAAGCACTACCTGGAATAACATTAATCGGGTGTCAGGCAGATGTGGTGGGGGGGAGGGGATGGGTGTATACATACATAATGAGTGCGATGCGCACCATTTGAGGGATGGACATGCTTGAAGCTCTGATTCGGGGTGGGGGCAAGAGCAATATACGTAACCTAAACTTTTGTACCCCCACCCCACAATATGCTGAAATAAAGGAAAGAACATTAAAAAAAAATACATGGAAGGCATACATTGGTTTGGCCTGAAAAGAATGGACCTCTTGAAGCAGGGGCTACAAGTTATAGGTGGGTTTAAAGACTCTTTGTTTTGTAATTGGATAAAGAAATGAAGCTTTGTCTGAAGGCTTAGAATGTTTTAAGTTAAGATAAGGAAATCTGTAAATCAGAGACAAGCTACCAGCCATATATTTGTTGTGTAAATTGAGGATCTTCAAGTTTGTCTTGTATAGCCTTAGGCCTGTTAATGAGTTACGAAGGATGTCTCCAAGAAGGGAGGGGGAGACATGATGAAGCATGTCTGACCTGTGTTCTCATGCCTGCAACTCAGTTATAGGGTATCCTAGCCCCTTGGCCAAGATGGGATCCGTTTAGTCAGTGGGTGTGGGGGGTGGTGGAAGCCTTAAGATTTTATTTTAGTTCACAATTCTCATTTGCTTTTATTGCATTTTTTTCTTATTCATTGTGTTATTAAACATACACAATAAGCATCGACAGACATGTACACTGGAAACTATCTTTTTTAATTCCTTTTTTAATATCTCTAGCAGTAATTTCCATACAATTATATATGAAATATTGTGAAATTTACTCTTAAAATATTAATTTTAGAACTTTTTTATTGGGAAATATTTGATAATGACAGTTTTAAAATTTTGATTAATATGGTACATGCTCCAGCATTTTTATTTGGCAAACAGTTTAATAAAAATTGAGAAGTTCTGTCTATTTTTGTTGGAAATTAATCAGTAATCTCTCAATAAAATAAAAAATGGAGTGTGTTTAAGGGCTTAAAGACGAAGTGAAATGAATTAGCTAAAGGTTTCCATGGAAATAGAGAATGGAAATTGTGGAAAAAGCCTACTAGGAGTTATAAGATTATTTTTAATGAATACAGTACCACTTTTTAATCTTGGAAATATGACCTATGCTTTTAACTAAAAGTTCATAAAAATATTTTGATCATTCATATTTTAATTTTTTCTTATTTTGTTTCTGAGTTGCATTAAATATGGGTTTATATAATCATAGCAATTGCATTACAGTGTTTGTTTTAAAATATGGGCTAATGCCAACTTTCAAATATATTGAGTACCAAGTATTGAATACCAAATGTAATGTTTAATTAGGTCAGTAATTTTTAATTCAGAACACATTCCTCACAGAAACAGTGTTATAAAGGGGTTTCATTCCTGAAATTACATTTATTTAAATCTGCGTAACATTTCATCTGGGCCTTCTGTTTTCCTTGTGCTCACTATTGTCTTCTTTCAAACAGCCTCTAGAAAAGTCTGATGAGTCAGTCTTGTGCATAAATTGAAAACCCAGCTCCTCATTCCATTGGAGGTAAATCTTAGAGTCTTTTAGGCCTTTCACATTTTGGTCCTGCCTACTGTTGCAGCCCTAATTACCATCAAATTTCTCTGCTTCAGGTTCCCCTACTCATGCCAGGTCTAGATTTCAAGTCTTTCAGAAACACAGTGCACTATTTGCCCTCTCTTTGCCTTTGCAGGTACTGTCCCCCTGTGTCCTAGATGGCCTTAACCTATTCTTGCTTTTTTTTTTTTTATTTCAGCTCATCATGGGGGTACAATATTCGTGCTTTTGAGCTTCAATCTGGTCTGGATGAAATATCTCTGAAGACTATCCTTTTTCCTTTATCCTTCTTCCAAGTTCATCAAGTAGCCTTCTGATTAGAATTTGGCTCCTTACAAAGATCTGCCTTCAGTGAAGGAATATGTGGGCCAAAGTCTAGACTTTCAAAGCTAAGAGTTTGCCCCAGGACTCTTGTAAATTCACCCTGATCAACATCACCTTGGTATCTCTCACAAGCTACCTTCATATTTTCCTCTTTTTCCACCTTGTCTTCCAAAATATTAGATTACTCTGTCCTTTGTCTTTTTCCCTCTTTGTTGTCAACATTTCATTTGCTTTATAAATGTGGAGATAATATGTATAAAGTATTTAGCATAGTGACTGGTACATAGTAAGTGTCCATAAAATGTTGGCTAACAAAAACAAAAACAAAAACAGCAACAATTGCAATAGCATCTTTCTTTATTTGTTGTGAAGAGACAATTTTGATACTTTAATAAACAATTATTAGCTTGCTTTAAAGGTTGTGTATATATTGGTAAATTATCTAAAGCCTCCAACTCTTTGGAATGGTAGAGACAAACAATTAAAATTCTTATAACTTATTATTAACACTTTAATGTATTTTGGTACATATAAAGTGTTTGGTGTGTTTTGGTATCATGTTGTTATAGAAGTTAATCAATTGTTACAGAAGTTAGGAAAACCTTGAATAATCATAATTCTGTGTTTTCCTGATATATCACTCTTTAAATAGTGTGTCAAAGGCCAAAGCACTTGTTTGGGAATGGAACTTTGTGTCTTAACCAGGTGATTCATATAAAAAATCCTTTTGTTTTAACATTAGTTTAAAAAGATGTTCTTGATGCTGGATTTTCTTCCTAAAGTGTCTAATTCCTGTTTACAAAGGTAGATCAACTTTTCAAGGTTGTTTGCATTTATCTTAAATTTTCATAACAAGATTGTTATTGGAAAAGCTAGTATGTAACTTATTTTGGACATATACATTTTATTTAAAAACACTTTAGCATGGGAACCTGAATAAAATACAATGCTGGTTATAGATCATCCGTATTTTATTAATGTAAAACAGGCTGTCTAAATATACATTAAACAGTACATATTGGGGTGGGGGGAGGGGATGGAGGTATGACTACATGGTGAGTGCCAGGTGCACTGTCTGGAGAATGGACATGCTTGAGGCTCTGACTCAGGGGGATGGGCGGGACATGGTCAATGTATATAACCTGAACTTATGTACCCCCATGAGAAGCTGAAATAAAACAAACAAACAAACAAACAAACAACAAAAAAAACAGTACATATTGTAATATAAGCAAATATGTCATCTCAATAGATATTTCTAAAATGATTTAGCTTGGTATTTAGTATAGATTTGCACTCAAAGAGAACTTAAGGAACAGGGATTTCATACATATTGATCTTTGAGTCTGGGACTCTAAAGTATTTTCTGTATTTTTGAATTTACAAGTGATGATTAGACTGTCCACCGCCAATTGTATGCTTAAAGGCCTTTATTTTACAGAAGATGTTGATTGTACAATGAAATTGTGCAACTTAAACCTCAATATTTTCTTTGTGCTATGCAAAATATATGTGCTATGACTATCTCTCCATACCAGTAGACAGATTTTTACACAGACTATAATGTGCATCCAGTCAGCCCAGAATAGCTGTTATCATCACCTTTTTAGTGAAAAATATAGCAGGTAGCTTCCACTTACTTTATTTTGGTTTAATTAAATTACATGCACATCTATTGAGTGCTTAAGCTATCCCAGGTTCTGATGAGGTCAAAGATGAACAAAACAATGTTGCTGTCCTCAAGATTTCACAATCAAGCAGGGGAGATTAGTAATTTGTAAAAAATATTCTAATGTCAGAAATAATATGCTAGAATGTACTTTTGAAATAACTATGAGCAAAATGATACAGAGGTTTGAAGGAGAGAGTATTTTAATCAGAGAAGGTTTTATAAAAGAGATAGTTCTTCAAGGGCAGACTGAGCATTTCAGGCAGTGATAACAGGAACAAAGGCACTGAGGGAGAAGATAAATATTTGTTGTACACAGGTTGAAAATCCCAAATCTGAAATATTCCAAAATCTGAAACTTTTTGAGCACTAACATGATGTCCAAAGGAAGTGTTCATTGGAACATTTTGGATTTCAGATTAGGGATGTTCAACCAGTAAGTATAGTGCAAATATTCCAAAATCCTAGAAAATACAAAATCTGAAACAATTCTGGTCCCAAGCATTTTAGATAAGGGATACTCAACCTGTACTACTCTGTGTCAGGTACTATCTTGAGGCTACATAAAGGTTTGCTCATTTAATCTACACAACTATTCTGTAATATGAATGGTACTGTTTCTATTTTGCAGGTAACACCAAGGCCCAGAGCTGGCAAACAAGTGACAGAGCTGTTATGGAATCCAGATCAGTCTGACATCAAAGGCCATGTTCTTTCCTCATAGAGGCAAGAGAAAGAACAATCTATCTGGGAAAAAGAAGGAGTAGAGTTACTTAGAATGTGGGATCTCTTAAATGTAGCAAAATGAACAGGATGATAAGTAGAGTTCATAAAGAACCAAAAGTATTTCCAGAGATATTAACAAGTATTCTGGACAATGTTCCACAGTCAAATATATATGGAAAACACTGCATGCTATATTCTAGAGCTGCCAAGTGTAGGTTGTATACCACTTAAATGGATATTATATATTAGGTTACAATGTGAATAATTACCTCTAGAGTTGTATAGTGCACAATCTGTACAACCACATGTTGCCCATCAGCTCTATTTTTTGGAGATTCACAAATGACATTAGCATGTGAAAGAGTTCAGAAAGTAACAAAATCCATTTAGTCCATTAAATTTCAAAATTACTTGACCACAGGGGGTAAAATCACTTTATTATCTATTAATATCTCATGAAATACCAGCATTCTATGAAACACAGCAAGGAAAGCACCAGATTAGCCAGTCATACTTGACAAGTCAGAATAAAATAGAGTGACTTGGCTATATAACCTTTGTCACAAAATTCTGCCAAAGGCACTCATGTATTAATCTAAATGATGTGGCTTCCATTTTATCATGGTGCACATTTTCCTTCCTTAATTCCCAGTTCTGCAGATCAGGGTTACCATGAGAAGAGTTTGTGTGTTGAAAACAGATTATAGGTGTGACAAGATATTTATTCCTTCAGTCCTGAGGTGGTCTTATGCGGTCTGGGGCAGCTGGAGTCCCTTAGCCAGTCACTTTACCCAAGTGTGCTATACAAATATCATTTTCTAGGTGTGCCATGATGTGGGAAAGGTTGGGAAACATTAATTTTGAAAATGACAGGAGGTGCTTGCTAAAAACTCCAGTCTAGGTTTATAAGGTAGAGAGGTTACTTTTTTCCCATTTTGTTTAGCAGTACAAGAAATATTAGTTGGTACAGCCAATGTTAGAAGAAAACAGCATTATTACAAAATATACGACAAGGAAAGAAGGATCGGATATTTGAAAATAATCTTTTTTGTCATTTTGCTTATCAAGTTGTGAACATCACATTAATCTGTTTTCCCGTCATGATTAAAATTTTTTGGGATAGCAGCAATTACTCATTTATGTGCAAATATCTGGAAGCTGAGCAATAACAGTAAAGGAGACATTCAGGATGAGGTGGCAGAATTCCTTAAATAGTCACACTTTGTTTCAATTGAAAAACTTTGTACAACTGAAAGAATGACAAAAATGCTATTGTTAAAAAGAGAAAAAAAAAACTTTAGAAAGTTATGAATGTCTAAAATTTCCTGCAGTTATTTTTGCAACGATTGATTCATATTCAGATTAGCTTCCTGCCAGATGGAAGAAACACACAGTAAATCAGCTTTTGCAGGAGAGAAATCAAAAAGAAGCATAAGCTACTATTTAAAGGGTTTTTTTCTTTTTTGCCATATTAACAGCACATTAACCCATAGGGAGTGTTACTGCAAAAAGCTAAACCATGGAGGCTACCATCCTATCCTTTAGGAAGAATAGTAAATATTTTTCAGCCCACTGGCTTGGGGAAAATTATCTACTCGGACTGAATACCCAAGAAAGTATTTCTGATTAATGATGGTCAAATCTCATGCATTCCAAAGCTGAAATACAAGGGTAAATGTATGAAAATTGAAGATAAATACCTCTTGCACCCAGTAAACCATTGTTCCATTGTGGTTGGTCCTGGGAAGGATGAGCCATACAGCTGATAAGATGGATGGATGTCCTTGGGAGTCTTCTAGCCTAGGTGTGTCATATTTGGGAGTGGTGCTGGTAGATTCCATGCAGTGCTGTTAAGGAACTACCCTTATTCTGGCCACGTGGGCCAAGGGTATAAGAGCACAATTGAATTACATTGTGCTAGTGCTAGAGACGAAGTTTCCTCTCTTGCACCAGGGGTCACACTTCCCACTCAATTCTCTCTTTCTCTTGGCTTCTGATCTTCAACTTGTTCTTGTCCTGAGGTCTTTGTCTCACCCATTTAATTCTTTACCCCTTTTGTTTGGCCTGGACCCAAGTTTTCCTTGTGATGATAATCTTTTCTCCACTGTAATTGAATAAACTATCTGTTCTGTGACCCTGTAGATTTGATCTATCCTCAAGTGCTCTCCCGCACCCACATACTCCATGGGGCTGGCTTTTCACTTGGCCTGTCTCAGCCTTGACAGGAAACTCTGCTGAGAATGGTAACAATTATCAAATGGCAACAATTTGTTCATTGAGCACCTACTGTGTGCCAATCCTTCTTTGGTCCTGTGAGAGAGGTATTATTATTATTCCATTTTTATAGCTGTGGAAGTCAGGCTCAGGTAATAGAGGAATCTGGTGAAAGATCACAGAACTTGTAATTGACAGAACTTGGCTTTGGATACAAATGGGTCTGAGTTCAAAGCCTGTGTTCTTAACTATTGTGCTATATCAGAGCCTCAAACTATAATGTGCCAATTAATCACCTGGGAATCTTCTTAAAATGCAGATTCTGATTCAGTAGGTCTGGGACTTGAGAATTTTCATTTCTAAGAAGCTCCAAGGAGATGCCAATTCTGCTGGTTTAGTGCACTAGACTTTGAGGAGCAAGGGACTGTATGGGATGTAGCATTTCAAGGAAACAGGTGCTTTAGAAATCTTTTCCACCTTAATTTCTAGAAGAGATGCTGCAAATCCACTGCCCCACATTTGAGCTTTTTTCATGGTAGATGAGAGATGAGAATTCTGGCTCTTCCAGACAATACCCCAAACCCTCATTTGTGAGTTCTTTCACACTTCTAGTCACTGTTGTAACTGCATTATGTACACTAATTCACTTAGTGTCTATAAGAATCTTATGCAAAAAGTCATACAGCTAGTAAGAGCAATGGAACTGGATTCGTACCTAAAGAATCTAACTCCAGAGCCCACACATAACAAATATGCTTTTCTTAAGAATAGCACAGTGGTGATCAGCTTGGGTCAATGGTTATGAAAGTGGGCTCTGATGCTAATTTTAATTCTGGATCCATTATTTCTTCAATGTGTGACCTTGGATATGTTCTTTAATCTTTCTGTGTTCATTTTACCTTTCCACCACTTCTGGTGTCTAGACAAGCATGCAAGGAGCTTGAAACTTGTCACTCCTTCCTAACAGCATGTAAGAAGATGAACAAACAGAAAAATCAACAACTTTTCTTAGATCTTAGATCTACCAGATTAGTGAGGTCGCAGGGTAAACAGCTGCCCCCCAAATTGGAGAGACAAACAGGTAGATACAGAGAACCACACCTTACCAGAGCAGAAACCCACACACAGAAACATACATAGGAACCAGTTCCAGAATAAGAAAACCTAAACTATAATTGATGAAATATTGGAGGCTCAGAGTAGACAAGCCTGAGAATTTAAAACTGCAGTCACAAGGACGCACCTACACTTTTGTGAGTTTTTAACTCTAGGAGCTCTACCAGGTGCTCATACTGAATAGCAAAAGGAACCATTCTGAAATACATCAAAGCATTCTGTTCCTCATGCAAGGCTACATACAGTATTTTGCTAGAGTCTAATGTGTTGTGGTTATTTCAGAGGCTAACCTACCTAGGCGTAGGGAAATTTCTAACTCCCGCTCCCTCTAGCTTTCCATGTAGGGGAAGGGAGATACACAACTCCAGCCCACTCTAGCCATTCTATCCTACCTAAGGGGTAAAACAGCTGAGAAGCACGGTGAAGTACATAGCTCAGGGCCACAGGTTCACCAAAAGACTAAAACCTAATCATAGAACTATAGAACACTTCATCCTCCCCACCACCACAAACACACCTTACTACTATGTTACTAAGGGGCTTATTTACTGCACTTCCTTTTCCCAGTATAGTATGTCCACTCTTCAGCAAAATATTGCAATGATACTAAAAGGCAAAACATGCAGTTTGAAGAAACTGAACAAGCATAAGAACCAGAGTCAAATATGGCAGGAATGGTGGCATTATCAGACCAGGAATTTTTTAAATCATAATTGTGATACTGAGGGCTTTAATGGAAAAAGTTATACAGCATGCAAGAACAAATAGATAATGTAAGCAGAGAGATGGAAATTCTAAGAAAGAATAAAAAAATGCTAGAGATAAAAAACACTGAAACAGAAGTTAAGAATTCCTGTGATAGGCTTCTTACTAGACTGGACACAGCTGAGTAAAGAATCTCTGAGCTTGAGGATATGAAACAGAAACTTCTAAAACTGAAAAGAAAAAAATAAAAAATACTGAAGAAAACCCTCAGAACAGAATATCCAAGAACTATGGGACAACTACAAAAGGTATAGCATGCACATAATGGGAATATTGGAAGGAAAATTAAAAGAAAAAAGAGCAGAGAAAATATTTGAAGTACCAATGACTGAGAATTTCCCCAAATTAATGTCAGACACCAAATCACATATCCAGTAAGCTCAGAGAAGTAAGCAGGATAAATACAAAAAAAATTTACACCTAAGCATATCATTTTCAAACTGCAGAAAATCAAAGATAAGAAAAAAAAATCTTGAAACAAGCCAGAGAAATAAAAACACTTTACCTACATAGAAACAAAGGTAAGAATTGCATCTGACTTCTCCTCAGAAACCATGCAAACAAGAAGAGAGTGGAGTGAAATATTTAAAGTATTGATAGGAAAAAGCCTCACCAACCTAGAGTTTTGTACCCTGTGAAATTGTCCTTCACAAGTGAAGGAGAAATAAAGATTTTCTTAAAGAAACAAAATTGAGGGAATGTGTTTCCAGCAGACCTGCCTTACACTAAATGTTAAAAGGAGTTATTCAGAGAGAAGAAAAATAATATAGATCAGACACTCAGATCCCCATAAAGAAAGGCAGAACATTAGAGAATAAATAAAAAGTAAAATAAAAGCTTTTATTTTTTCTTATTCTTAATTTATATAACAGATAACAGTTTGTTCAAAATAATAATAGCAACAATGTATTCAATTATATATGCTTATGTGTAGGTGAAATAAATGATAGCAATATTACAATGGACAGGAGAGAAGAATTAGGAATATTTTGTTATTATAAGGTAGTTGTACTATACCGATCAAGTGATATAGTGTTATTTGAGAGTGGACCTGGATTAGTTGTAAATATATATTGCAAACTTTAGGGAAACCACTAAAAAAAGTTTAAAAAGAAATATAATTTGTATGTTAAGAAAGGAGAGAAAATGGAATCATTTAAATGTGCAGTTAAAACTGCAAAAGGCAGAAAAAGTGTGTAAGACAAAAATAGTAACAAAGAACATGGGCAACAAATAGAAAATAGTAACAAATGTGGTAAATGTTATCCAACTGTATCAATAATCACTCTAAATGTCAATGATGTAAATATTAACATATCAATTAAAAGGCAGAGCTTGTCATAGTGGATCAAAAACCAAAACCCAACCATGTGCTATTTACAAGAAACCCACTTGAAATATAAACATACAGGTTAAAAGTAAAGGGATGTAGAAAGATACATGATACTACAAAAGTGTGAGTATCTCTACTAATTTCAGACAGAGCAGACTATAGAGCAAGGAAAGTTATGGATAAACAGGGGCATTACATAATGATAAAGGAGTTAATTCTCCAAGAAGACATAACAGTCTATTCTGGTCTGAATGTTTGTGACCCGCCTTATATTCATATGTTAAAATTCTAATCCCAAAGGTGAGGGTATTAGAAAGTGGGGTCTTTGGTGGGTGACTAGATCAGGAGGGCTGAGCCATCATAAATGGTTATTAGTGCCCTTATAAAGGAGACCCCAGTAGCATTCCTCCCTCCTTCCACCATGTGAGGATATAGCTAAAAGATAGCTGTCAACAAATTAAGAAGTGGCCCTCACCAGACACTGAATTTGCTACTGCCTTGATCTTGGAACCGTTCCCAGATTCCAGAACTATGAGAAATTAATTTCTGTGTATAAGCTATTCAGTTTAGAAGTGTTTTGTTATAGCAGCCTGAATGAACTAAGACATAATACTTAATGTGTAGGCATCTAACAAGGGAACAGCAAAATACATGAGTGAAAGAGCTACAAGGAGAAATAGATGAATCTAATGTTATAGTCAGAGACATCTTTCCTTTCTGTAAAAGAGGAATAATACTAGTGCCTACCCAATAGGACTTGTGTGAGGATTCAATGAGTTAACATATGTAAGACCCTTAGAATAGTGCCTGATATGTTCTAAGAGCTTGAAAAATGCTGGCCATTATTATTATTATTACTATTACTATTATTATTATTATTACAGTCTACTCAGACCATTATTATTTTCTCTGTTTGACACACAGATCACTATGCTAATCTATCATCTTTGCTTCTCTTCTGAAAACCTAGTAGAGAGGGAGGGAGAGGAATATAGAGATATTATTTTTAAAAGATAGCTCACAGAGAAAAGCCATTTATTCTTCCACCACTACCCTAGACATAGCCTCTGCTGAACTGAAGGAAGAAAGAAAATTGCTGAGAGAAGAGATCAATAAAAATTATTCGAACTCACATTCTTCCCTTGCTGTTTGCATTCATCCCTTAGGCTGGCCATATGGCAAGATTTAGGATACGGAGGAAATAGATCCTTCCCTGGTCCCTCACTCATGTTGCCCTTCGTCCAGCCTTGGCAGAAACACTGCAGAGCAGTAGGTGAAGTGACACATGGATTAACAAGGAAATTGGACAGAGGATAAAGATACATTTGAAGCAATAAATGTGAAAAAGAAGATGGGGACAATATACATTTATTTATAATAAAGGCCAGTAGACAGTAATTTGCTACTCTTAGGGGAAACAAAATTCAAGTCTGGAGGAAGCCTGTTTTAATGAATTTATTTAATTTTGTTCTTTAATTCCTGTGCATGAGGGTACATAATAAAGTGTGGATCGCAGTGCCCTTGTGACAAGAAGTAGGGAGGAGCTAACACTTATTGAGCACCTATTATGGGAAAGGTGCCTAAGTTTAGACATCCCCTGAATAAACCAGCAAGGTAGATCTTGTCCATTTTTTACATGAGGAGACTGAGATACATTAAGGTTTAAGTCAACTGCTGAAGTACACATAGCAAGTAAATTGCTTACCTGGGATTCAAACTTAAACCTGTCTGATTCCAAAGACTTTGATCTCATACTACCTTCATTTAAAAAATACTTGTGTACCCAAAAGAGGAATTTGGAGTTCCCCTAAGAGACAATGTGTGATATAAA
The DNA here is from genome assembly GCF_020740605.2 of Lemur catta. Taxonomy (NCBI): domain Eukaryota; kingdom Metazoa; phylum Chordata; class Mammalia; order Primates; family Lemuridae; genus Lemur; species Lemur catta. Next base: position 39,708,604 of record NC_059155.1, read on the forward strand.
TTGTACTTCTACATGACCAGCCTTAGAATATAAGTTTTGGTTCCTGGTGCCTGGAGACTTCTGTGCTTGTTAGAGGTCATCTCCATCCAGAACTCTTCAGGAATGTCAGGTTGACTCGTCTGAGACCATGCAGGGAGGTGTAGCAAGAAGAACATGGAGTTGGAATCAGATAGTCCTGGGTTCCAGTCTTAGTTTCATAATTTCTTTGTCCATAACTTTGGGCAAGTTTCTTAGGCTCTCTGAGCTTCAATTTCCTCCTTATTATTCTCTTTTCTACCTCCTTTCTTCCTAATCTCATTTGGGATAAATAAGAGACATCTTTCTTTTTATCTTTGGCCAATTCCTTTGTGTGAGTTAAATATTGCCACAATAATTATGTGTAACAATCCTTCTCCAAACTCTGTGGCTTACAGTTATAAATTATTTTCATGAATCTGTGGTTTGGCTAGGTGTCTCTGCTTCAATGCTATAACAGGTGGGAATATTTTAATCCAGATGTTTCTTTCCTGGGCTCAGGTTGAAGGGTGAACAGCTACCGCAGGGACATTCTTCTCATGGTCATTACGGAGGCATGAGAGGGCAAGCAGAAGCATGTGAGTTTTCTTAAGTTGTAGGTTAAGAACTGATGTACTGTTACTTCTGCCCCATTCCATTGGCAAATGCAAGTCACGAGGCCAAGCCCAAAATTGTGGGAAGGCAATGCACATTTTCTGCTCATCAGTGGCATGGCAAAAGTGTGGATGCAAGGAAGGGTGAAGAATTGGGGTTAACGAGTCAATCTGTTATTGAAACTATTTGAAATTTTCTTTATCCTTCTCAGGCTTACTATTCTACTTCATCAGTAATGAAATTCTTCAATTTCCTGACTTCCTACTTGTGAGCTTTCTGTATCCACACTTACTACCCATTTTCTCTTTTCTTTCAGTTTCAGATTAAGATATGTCATTCAAACTGTGCTTTGAATTGCATCCCCTTCTTAGTTCTCTGGGATAATTATCAATTATCTCCTCTTTCCTATATAATCAACTTATCTGTTTTCTCCATCTTTTAAAATATCAAAGGTTTCCCACTCCTAAACAAAAAAAAACTAAAAGACAAGAAAATTCATGTGACCCAACATCTTCCCTCAAACAACACTCCTACACATCTCTATCTCTTCTCAGACAATCTTCTAGAAAGTTATTCCATTTTCCTAAATTTTATTTGTTCCTCAACATATTTAAATATGGCATCTACACCCATCACTCTGCTGACAATGTTCTCTCAAATATCACTGTAGATCATGCCTTTCCTGAAATGCTCTTCCCTTGTCTTACATGATTTTACACTCTTCCTGTGCTCCTCTTACATCGTTGTATGCTCTTTCGCAATTTCTTTCACTGATTTTTCTCCCTTGCCTGCTTTTTAAAATGTTGTTTCCTGGGGTGTGCCATGGTTTTCATCTTATTCGTCACCTTTTCCACAAATTATCTAAGCATTTCCCTGGTTTTAACTATGTGTTAATACTTACAAAGATGTTTATTCTATTTTAAGGTCTTTTCCTAACCTCCAGGTATCTCCAAATAGATATTACACAGGTAAGTAAAACCCAACCTACTTCATTATAAATTCACTAACTACTACACCACACACGCTAATTATTTTACTTTATATAGGGTTAATATTGTCAGCTATTCTTGCTCCGTCTTCCAAGCCAAACCTGATATTTACACTGGCTTCCTCTTTTTCATTTCTACATCTACCCATTCACCAAGTTAGATGGAATTGAATCAGTCCTTCATTATCACTGGCATAGTTTAGGTCCTTGTCATTTTTGTTTTGTTTCTTTATTGTCATTTTTTTGACAGGGACCACTTCAGTAACTTCCAAATTGGTGCCTTTCTCTTTGCTTTTTAGGGGTAACATTTTTAAAATCAAGTGCCTGCCACACTACTTAACACACACACCTTAGATGCTCACTGAGTTTCATCTCCCCTACCCACCACCTCATCCTTAAGGCAAATCCATAGCAGTGGGCTTGGCACAAAATGAAACTCAGTGAGTTGATTCTTCTTTTAACAAAGTTTTTTTATTTAACCTTAACATTATAAAATATAAGGATTTATTCTCTTAAAATACTTATGTTTCTACTTCAACATGGTTTCCATCTTCAAGTTCACCTAATTACCCAAGATGCTACAAAAGCATCTCTATTTTGTTGTAGCCAATTGGTTGAATCAACTCCCTTCAAACAAACATCAAGGATGTTTTATACAGTGTATTCTTTTACATTTCATTGGGTAGATTTCA